>NW_023425404.1:115296939-115896939 GCF_014108245.1 Pipistrellus kuhlii | reverse complement strand
ACTGTCACTCTCTTGTTTCTAAACCCAATTTTCTCAAACATTCTGCATTTGGGACCATAGCTATATACTTCCTCCTAAGAAAGCAGAGTTAGGAAAACACTATTTTCATTTACAAAATTAAACAATTGTAAACTGGTCTATAAGTATATGACTGTATAATCAATCACCCAACTAGTGTGCTATGAGAGTGAATAGGAGTTTGTTAATAATTACTCCTAACAATAGGCTTAAACCAATGGCCCCAATCGAATAGGGACATATAGTCACCACATTTGTGTGAAAATATTTTCATTGTGTACTGCCTATAAGTATATAACTAGGATTTGTTTTCCTGTGCCATAAATTTTGCAACTAAAATCACAGTAGAAGTCTTCCAACATTATTATCTACTTTGAATCTAAATTGATTCTATTAAACTTTGATATTTTTAAATTTTCTGGTTAGAAAGCTTTATTTGAAAAAAAATTGTGATGAAGTGATTACTTTTAATGAATATCTAACAGTGTTCTTTAACACCTAGTATGAGCCAGGAACTTGTGCTAGAGTAGGATTGTGATTGTGTGCAGAATAAATACAGTCCAACCCAGTGCAAAGTTTGGAGGCTGGAGATGAATAAATGGACCATTTTAGTATTATATGATGAGAGAAGAAAGGATGTCATGGGAATACAAAAAGATGTGTGATTAATACCCAACTGAGAACTGAAGGATTCACAGAAGAGATAAGATAGAGTACTTGATTGAGGAAGAGAGAGAACTCGGCACTTTCAAGGAAATGTGAGTAGTCACTCTTCCATCTCTGTGACTTTCTTTGCTTCCATGGATGATCCACTCAGTCTAATGAAGACCCAGTTTGTATTTGGAATATTAATATCTTCAATCAGATTAAAGGCTTGTCTTGCTGCCCTGGGACTCATTCACCTTCTTTGAAATAATTCTGTATCTCTCTGCTTTAATCCATTATGTGTTGATTTTAAAGTTTAATTTCCCTCATTTCTACATTCTTGGCCATGAGGTAAGAAAAGGACATACAGATGCCTCACTGTAGCTCTCATTTCAACTTCTTAAATATGTATAAATATAATATTTTCAAATAAATAATTTTGAAAGTAATTATTTCAGGCTAAATGTTTTACAACAAATTTTAAAGGATATTTTGTATAATATTATTAATTTACTTTCAGCTGGTTAAATTCACCTTTTCATTCTTCCTGCTAATTCTAACAAGGATGCCAAGTTTCTTTAGAGTCAGGTGATTCTATTATTCTTGGGACATTTTGCTTTTAGGGCATTTTATAATTCAGATGATAGTTATCATGATGAGAAAAACAAGGTACATTTATTTATAGTAAGGTTTGGCATTTTGTCTCTTTGAGACCTCTTGAATACTTTCCTTTTACTTCAAATAGGTGAACAATAGTTTCCTCTGGGTCTGCTCTCCATCACCCGCAAATCAGACTTACCAATAAAGTTAATAAAACACCAGGCCTCTCTCCTCATAGTTTCAGGCCAGTAAAATTAAGTTAATCAAATGTCTCCTCTTAACATAGTCTGTCATCAAAAGTCATCAGTTCTAAGGAGATCATCATGAGTCTATTTTAAGCTTCCTCTTTCATCTTTTGCTGCTTCTGGATGGTGATCTGGGTGTGGCCTTGAATTGTGTTCCTGACGGTTGAAATTTTATCCAACTGCTTGCTTGCAAGATGCTAGTATGATGAAGCTCTTTGCAGGAAAAAAAAATACTTCAAAAGTTAGTCAAGGTACCATTTTTCACAGTCAAAAACACTTCTCTAGTAAATATTTTAACTTGTCTTTTAATTGGCAAGACCTCAAATCTTTCTTCCTGGTTTGACTAGGTGTGGAAGTGAGGAAGGAAAACAAAGTGAAGAAGACACAGCTCTGCTCTTAAAGGGCCCCCATCTGATGGGGAGACAGACCACAATCCAGGGATAGTCACACAGGGCAGGTCTTCAGAGCCCAGGATGTTGCAGAAGAGTAAGGATGTGCAGACAAACCTCCTGGAGGATGGCGCAGTTCTGCTGGTGAGCGCAATCATTTTGGAACAAGAAGCTTGATACCTGAGACACTCCTCAGAAACTGGGCTATTTCTGTGGAGTTGGATTTTTTTTTTTTTGCACACTTTTGGGGGGCTTGGGTTTGAAAAAGAGGAGCTATTGTTTCCATCAGAGGGAATAGAGCAACCCAATCCTGTTGGTGAATGGATGGGACTTCCCTGAGCAGCGTGATGAACAGTGAAGGTCACCTCAGCACACCAACTTTTCAAAAATAGTGAGTTGAGAGAACGTAGGGCCAAGCCACCTGCTGCAAATGATGAGTTTTAGAGAGGAGTCCCCTCAAATCCTTTTAGCTATCTGATTGCAGAAAATAGTTAATAGGGGATGTCTAGGCCACATATGACTCTCTGGTTGAAGAGGAGAGTTCAACCATAGTGGCAGAGGGTTGCCAGTAGTTATAACTACTTCTGCCCATGCATCGCACTTGGGTGCTTTAAACATTTTTCCAAGAACCCCTAAGAAAATGCATCAGGGCCAATGGCAGTGAAGGTTGTTGCCTTACAGAGAATAAGTCTCCAGAGATAAGCATGGATTTGGCCTCCAGCCTAGATTTGGGGAAAGGGATGAAGGTTCTCCTTGCTCCACACAGTGGGGGAGCATGAGACCCTGGCACCTATGGAGAAAAGGTGGTGTGAGGCAGAGGGTGCCACGCTGGCCTGGCTGAGCAGTTGTACCTGCTTCCTCCAGGAGTGCGGACCATTGAGGTCACCATCCCAGGAGAAGGGAAAGTCACCAAAACAATGGTTCTCAATAGCTTATTAACTTCAGAACCCCACAATCACCAATAACCAGCAGTGCCACCTAAAGGCATAAGGAAACAGTAAATAATATTTACCTTTTCCAGGTGCTTTCATTCTAGTCATTACCTTTAAAAAGATTAGTTTGAAACTCCATTCCAATCTGTGGTCTAATTCTATAGTGGGAGTGGGCAAGTAACATAGGTTGATGGGAAGCGGTCATGTGACTAGAATCATATAATGAATGTAATTATAAAATGTACCTGTATTTTCTGGCGTATAAAACAACCCCCAAATTTTACAGTTAAAACATAGGTTTAGGCCTATATTTGCTGTATAAGATTACCCCCCACTTCAAAGAAAAGACTTACTTTGCTGTCAAGATCTGTAGGTAATTTTTGTGCAATTTTGGCCTTTTGCCCCTGATTTTCGGTTGACTTCTTTTCGTTTCAAAAGTCGTCTTATACGCCGGAAAATACAGTACATTCCAATTTCTAAATCTCTGCTCCTATTCTAGATTTAGCATATCCTGTTACAGTGGCCTTAATGTTTCTCTCTCCTCTCCCTCACTCTTTTTCTCTCTCGTTTTTTGACTTATTCACTCTCTAGCCAAATCAAACTCTCATATCTTCTGCTCTCCAAAGGTGATTCTGATTATTGGACAACTGGGTCACCATCATGTGCCTTCTTCAGGTGTGCTTTGTGGTGGGCACAAGCTGAGCTTGGTATTTTGCATGGGTGGTCCAAAGTGGGAAACCATGTGGCCCTTGTAGGATCAATACTTGGGGTTAATTCATGTAATACCTTTTCAAATTGTCTAGAGAAAAGAGTGCATATTTACCTTGAAAACTTATTCTGTGTAGTAAAATGTTTAAACAAAAAAAGGGTGAGTGCACCAAATGTAATGACAAAAGTGAGAAAGTGAAAGGAAAGACTGAGTAAATTGTGATTTTCAGGAAGAAATACCTGTACATTCCTGTGTCATTGATAGCCAGTTACATTTTGGGCATATAATAGACACTTAGGAAATGTATGGGAAATAACTAAAGAAAGGATGGGACATTGGGGAAAAGGGAGCCATAAAGAAGGAATTCTGGATACAAAGGATTTAAAGATTTGGTCCCTGTCTCTAGGATTTTCCCATATCTCCAGGAAGAGCTCACTGGTGATTTGGAAGTTGGTAGAAGACTAATTAATTGCATTCTCCTTGGAAAACTTGAAACATCCTCTTCTGAAGAACAGAGGTAATTTAAAAACCCACAGTTCTATTCTACTTTTGAGCAAAGCCAGATAGTGTCCCTATTTGGAACTGAAAATGAGATTATTGTGAGATTTGCCTTGAGAAAAGTAAGAAATCATGAAAAAGCCCTAACGTTGTGGGGTGTTTAGGGAGAGAAGAGAGAAAAAAAAATCAAACTGATTTTCATTATGTTTAAAGTCAATTCCATCATGACTGATAAGATCAGGTAAATACTTACTCAGCAAATTTCAGAATTCCATGGGAATTTTGGAATAACCACAGTTTGGGTAAAGCTGATGATGTTTCCTAAACCCAAACAGAGTCCCTGTCCTAAAGCAGCAGAACATGACAGTAGGTGTCACCACCAGAAAGCATGGCTGAATTTCTTTTCCCAGTGGGGATTGCAATGCTAGCAGACAGGGTCTTCAAAAGGAAAATAAATTAAAGCTTTTTATTTCTTTCAAGAAGAGAATGGTATGATTGTTTAGGATAGTAAGGTTTTCTCACGAAGTATGTAAGGCAGCCAGGAAGCATGAAAAGTAGCAATTGAGAATCCCATGACTAAATTCTTAAAAAGTGTGAAATAATTACTTTCACAGTAGACTTTCCTTATTCTTTGGTAAAAGTTGGTGAATTTACTGACTACTGGTTAATATAGATTTTCACTTAGTTGTTTATATTATTATTTCAAGCTTTCCACCAACCTCTTTAAATAAAACCTTTAAGAAAAGCTTTCAACATGAGTAGGAGAAACAGCTGAACACCTTGCCATAGTATTCTGTGGGGAATTCTGTTATTACACTCAATTATTAAATTTGTTTTTCTTCCTACTTAGTGCTCTTTTTCCTCTAAAAACTAAAAATTAAAAAATACCTAAAATCACTTTTGTTACTTTTAGTTTATAAAGTTAAAAAATTATAGTAAAGAAAGATTAGGCATTCTATTGTCTTAATAATTATATTTTGGTGTTAAATTAACTTTTAAACAAACACCCAGCAATTCAAGTAGCAGACGGCAACCACACTGCACATCTTATTTCATTTTCTATGAGTAAGAAAGATCAGTCCCTTTCAAACCTGAGTAGTTGATATTGATGGCTTTAATTATGGTAAGGGACTGGCTTGTTTTTTCACTTACATGGACACATGGACTTTAAAGTAACTTTTGTATTTATTTCCCATGGCTTTTCCATTAACACCAAGACAATGGCTTTTAGAGTTGATGGCACCTACCTTTTTTTATTTAACTGACTGCTATAATGACATTTTACAGTTCAACTTTAAGCACTTTAAATCTACCATTATTATACCTTAAATCTAATCTATTGAGTAACTCAGTTCACTATACTTGCTTTAATTCAGTCACAATAATAAACTGCAAAAACATGGAATAATGTGCTTTTAGCTTTATTGGTGTGATTTAGTCTTACAGACTCTAATATTAAAAGTATAAATTAGCAAGAGGCAATTACTTAGATAATTCTTTGTTTACATTTAGGGACGGTACACAGAAGATTTTTTTAAAAGAACCATTGCTGTCTGCTCCACCTTCCTTTCTGCTGTTTTCTGAATGCTACAATTTTAGTTAGGACCATGTGGTACAATGATGGTGCACATGGGAAATAAGTCAAATGCAAGGTTATCTGTGGACAGTGGAACTCTAAACACCAAAAAAAAAATAATAATAAGTATTGATTGAGAATCTAAAGAAACCCTGCCTGCAAGAAATTCACAATTTTTAGAGACTATGCTAGAGAAATAGAGATATGTGAAAAGAATAATACTGTAGAAGATAATGTACATTAAGTATTATACTAAGTTACAAATGTTTTGAGTTCAGAAGAGACTAGGAGGATTCATCTAATCCCACCCCCTTATTTCCTGGAGAAAAAGCAGAGATCCAGAAAGGTTAAAAGGTTTGCTTGGGGTCTCCCAGCTTACATGTAACACAGTCAAAGTCAGATCCAATGTCCACTAATTCCCAGTTTAGTACTTACAGTACTAGTAAGTCCCATCACTGCCATCCTCACTTCCAAAGGGGAGTCGGGGAAGGCTTCAGAGCTGACATAGGATTTGAGTTGGGTTTTGAGAACCCATATTCAGGGCTTCCAGGTTGAGTTGCACCAGCTGGGCATTTTAGGTTCCAATCCAGGGACTCTGATGGCCACCTCCCAGGAAGGAAGACACTCTAACAAAAGGTGACATTTATACATGCAGATAACATGAAATGCTGTTGTGGTCAGATGCTTTCACTGCCTCTGAATGTAGGTAGACCACCTTAGCACAAGGCAGCCCTGCGGGATAATGTAGGCAAATCAATAGACCAAATCCTTGTACCACTTCAGGGATTGGTCTCTTCAAGAATCCTTGGAATTGCTAAAAGCTTGACATTGCTAAGGCTTAAATATTGGCTCCCTTGTTTACTGTTTGTGTGATCTTCAAAGACAGTGATAGCACCTACTCCACAGGGTTGTGAACATTAAATAAGATCATACTTATAAAGCAACTACCAGAGCACCTAGTCTGTGGTGCCTTAGTCCATTCTAGCTGCTATAACAAAAATACTATAGACTGGAGGGCTTAAGCAACAAACATCCATTTCTCACAGTTCTAGAGCCTGGGAAGTCCAAGACCAAGGTAGATTCAGTGTCTGGTTCATAGACAGGTGTCATCTCCCTGGGTGATGACATGGCTAAAGGAAGGAGAGAGCTCCTTGGAGTCCCTTTTTTAAGAGCACTAATCACACCTAAACCAGTTTGGCTCAGTGGATAGAGTGGTGGTCTACGGACTGAAAGGTCCCAGGTTCAATTCTGGTCAAGGGCATGTATATTAGTTGTGGGCACATCCCCGGTAGGGGGTATGCAGGAGGCAGCTGGTTGATGTTTCTCTCTCATCGACGTTTTTAGCTCTCTATCCTTCTACCTTCCTCTCTGTGGAAAATCAATAATATATATATATATAAAGCACTAATCAAATTCATGAGGGCTCTACCGTTATCACCTCCTCAAAGGCCGCCTAACAATGTTACCACTTTGAGGATTAGGTTTCATGCATTGGGGGTAGGGGGCAAGTTCAGTCTACAGCAGTAAGTGTGAAACACTGTTTACTCTTAATTACTAGATTTGTGATCCACTAAAGATTTTTGAACTTAGCCTTTGTTTTGCCCTGAGCAATCCCTCTGAGGCTTAGGGGGAGCTCTCTGCTTTTTCTTCATGGCAGTGAAGCAGATACCTGGCCCTTGTGGGAAATGCATTCATGAGCAAAGCCTTTCTGGCAGCTTTTCCTCAGTGACCATAAAACAGGGTGCCATTCATTCGAATGTCATTATCTGCTATAGTTTCAAATTTTAAATTCTTTTCCCCAAAGCAGCTCACCATGTTACCTACAACCAGCATTCACCACAGAATTACTCAGAGTGATTTTCCCGCTCTGATTTTGAGGCACCTTCATGTGCTTGGGGTGGAAAAAATAAGGAAAAAAAATTATATATATATATATATTTTTTTATTTATTTATTTTTCTTTTTTCTTTTTTTCTTTTCCTGGTATCCAGTATCTAGAGAAGAAGAGCTGGCTGAGCTTGTGGCTGGCAGTGTAAAGACTAAATGATTTCCAGTATCAGGAGCGCAGATCTGTTCTTCCATTAAGGGAGAAATAAGATCACTAGATGCAGGGAGCTCAGAGCTGACATCTGAGATAGCTCGCTCCTATATAAGGTGGTTGGGGGTGGTGTGGGGGCACTTGGGAGAAGCAGGGAGGACAGCTGGAGTGGTCCACCGCTCCCCAGAAGCAGGAGGTCTAAAGAGGCAAAAGGGTCATGATGTGCTGCTCTTATAATTAATATTTTTTCAAAGCTGCCCATGCAAAGGCCTCAGTGCTTCTGAATGAAGGTGCTGGTGCTAGTGCTGCTGAGCTGCCCTTGTTAGTGGGGTTCCTAGGGAAGGGGTGGCCCTGCAGGGATGGGCCACCCTTTCTCTTCTCCCGGGGAAGAAGAACAATTTGGAGCTATCCTGGGGCACTTTTTCAGCTCCAAAAAAAGACATTATCTCAAAGCATCAAAGGGAATGTCTGTTCATACCCTAGGTATCATTTTGGAACTAGATTCTTCTTCATTATCCCATTTAGGTTTCCACTAAGGAGAGATGAGGAAAATCCCGTGGCCCATTCCCCTGTGCTGCGGTATCACTGAGACAGGCGGGCTTTTAAGCATTTTACATTTAAATATCTCTCCTGGCGGCTTCTCTACAGCTTCCATTTGGATTGGATTATAATGGGTTGTAATGTCTGACAGCTTTTCAAGTCACTTAATTCGGCTCATTCTTGTGATTCTTACTTAAATGTTAGATCCCAGCTCCAAACACTTTGTGGTCTTGGGAGCATCAACATTTATATAATCCAGCCTGGCCCATAGCAGATACTTAGCTGTCATTTTCTCTCTCAGAGGCAGTGGGTAAAGTTGCAGGGGAACCCACAATAAGTGAATTGCAAGCTTTTCCCCCTACAGATCTTATCATGGAGGGGAGGGGAGGGGGGCTTAAGAGAAATAGTAAGTAGCCCTTTGTAAATGATGTGCATAATTTGATCTGGTTCCTATGGCAGCTCTTTAGAAATATTCATGGACCTCAGTTTCCTTGTCTGTGAAATAGAGATTGATCTCTTAAGTGACTCTAGTAATAACACAGTAATTAAAAGTAAAGGTCCCAAACCAGGCTGTGTGGATTCAAATCCTGGGCCTGCTGCTCAGACCCAGCTGCTCTAAGTACTAACTCTGGAACCCTGAGCCCGTTACCAAATGCCTCACACCTCTGTGTTCTCACCTGTGCAGTGCGGCTTATGACAGAACCCATATCAGGGTTGTTGGGAGGATTAAATGACAAAAGTCCTTACAACACATTTGGCACAGTGGAAGCTCTTGGTAAAAATTAGCCATTGATATCATTCATATTCTAAAACAGTTTTTAAAATTTTTTTTATTAAATTATTATCTGTGTACATATTTTAACATTGCCCATAGACATCCTCCCTCTGTGTCCATTGGTTGTACTTATATGCATGTATACAAGTCCTTCGGTTGATTTCCCTACCCTCCAGGCTGTAATTTGACAGTCTGCTTGTTGCTTTACTGTCTTTATATTCTAAAACATTTTAAATTATTTTATTTCACTAGTACTGGTGAACCAGGGAAGTGTGGCTGGAACAGGAACCCAATTCATCTAAGTTAAAAATCCCATTTTATTTTTTCCTCTGAGTAACGCTTCCCTAAAATACAAACAACCATGTTACAAACTTAAGTGTTGTGTTTTAAAGGCATACAAACCTCCTTAGGAGCTGGGACCCTGATTTCACCCTCTGTGTTTTTCTACCACCTATCCCAGAGGCTGGCATATAGCAGAAGCTCAGTAAGTGGTAGTTAAGAACAACACTGTTGAGCCGAAACCGGCTTGGCTCAGTGGATAGAGCATTGGCCTTCGGACTGAAAGTCCCAGGTTCGATTCCGGTCAAGGGCATGTACCTTGGTTGCGGGCACATCCCCAGTAGGGGGTGTGCAAGAGGCAGCTGATCAATGATTCTCTCTCATCGATGTTTCTATTATAGCTTTCTATCCCTCTCTCATCCTCTCTGTAAAAACTCAATAAAATATATTTAAAAAAAAGAGAAGAACAACACTGTTGAATGTGAGAACATGTAAGCAGGCAGGACATGCCATGATGTCAGAGATGTCTGGAGTTAAGGATTTGTATTAGGGCTATAACAAATTGCCATTAACATGGTGGCTTAAAACAACAGACATTTATTGTGTCACAGTTCTGGAGAAGAAATGTGAAGAAATGTGAAACTATAGAGGTGGAAAACTTTCCTCCACCCCCTCAGGTCCAGTGCCTGAGGCCTGAAAATGAAACTGAAGAAAGACAGATTAACAGGAGAAAAGGCATCCACATTTTACCTGATGTGGTCTTGGGAACATCTTGGGTGGGAACACTCAGGGCAATGGCTCTTTTCCATCCACCCTGAAAGTATTATATTTCCGTATTTTAACACCAATCCACGGTTTGGTTCCCTCTTGTGCTGCCTAAATATCAGCCCTGCTTGGGGCCTCAGTTTCCTGCTTATGAAAGGAAAGCTCAGTGTTCAGAGATGACCTGGAGTCATTGTGGCTCCACATTCCTAGCCTATAGGCAGAGGGCTGATAGGCCTACTGGGGAAACAGAGGCCAGGATGGGGAGAGGTTAGTAGGGCAAGTGACTTCCCTTTAGCCCAGTGAGGAGGATCCCAGAGGCACCCCTTTCTCCTCCCCAGGCAGGATGTATCATAATGAGCTTTGGGCTATTAGGCATTAGGAGTAACAAGAAAAATCCCTTTGCCCTCCTGTAGTGTCCTTGTGATGGATAAAACCAGCACATAGAGTATGGACATCAGTGAATGTGTGTGGCTGTGAGCATATTAATGAAATTCTCTACTATGGAAGTGATATCCCTTGTCCCTCACCAGAGTGTCAAGGTAGCTGAGAGCCATGAACACCTGATCAGATTTTATTCCTCCAGAATTATGACCAGAGCCCTTACCCATGATCTCTCCCACAGAGCATGCATTATTTAAACAATAACTTCATGTTATTATAGTTAGGTGAGGTTTGTATTGTCCTCCTCAGAGTACAAAAGTGATATGTGCTCATGGTAGAACAGTAAAAATTTAAGCAATAAAGAAGGAAATAAAAAATCACTAGTAATACTAGTATCTCTGATACTTCATATTTGCTTGCTAGTATTGATTCTCTCTCTCTCTCTCTCTCTCTCTCTCTCTCTCTCTCTCTCTCGCGCGCGCGCACGCATGCGTGTGTGTGTGTGTGTGTGTGTGTGTTTTCTGTCATATGCAATGACAATAGCTAACTATAGGGCTCCCCTGCCAGTGTTAGGTGTTGTGCTAAGAACTGACAAGGCTTATTTCATTGAACCCATACAGAAAACCTAAAGTGAGAGGATACCATAATTAATAGCATTTTACAAGCACAGAGATGGGGCCCTCACTGAGTTCACATTTCATATATTGATTTATATTATGCATTTGACACTTAACAGAATAACATGGGCATATCCCATGGTATTAAGTATTCTTTTTTAATATATATTTTTATTGATTTCAGAGAGAAAGGGAGAGGAAGAATGAGATAGAAACATTGATGATGAGAGAAAATCATTAATCGGCTGCCTCCTGCACATCCTACAACCCAGGCATGTCCACTTGGCCAGAATCAAACATGGGACATGGGACCCTTCATTATGTAGGCTGATGCTCTATCCACTGAGTCAAACCAGAAGGGCAATATGGTATTAATTATTCTTTAAAAGCATAATCTTTAATGGTTACATAACATTCCAGAATATAAATATAGTTATCATCTAACCATGTCTTAAAACAAAGGCTATAATAATATATACAAAATGTTGAACATTTCAGTTCTCTCCTCAAGCTCTTCAGCATTGTAAATAACACAGTGATGAACATCTTGGACATAAATGTTTGTAAGATATCTGATTGGGTCTTTGGTTAGTTCCTCAGAAATAGAGAGGTATTAAGTCAAAGGCTGTGAATGACTATTTAAAATTGTTTTATTATATTAGTTTCAGATGATTAGACATTTATATAACTTACAAAGTGATTACCCTGATAAATCAAATTCCCATATGCCACCATACATAGTTCTTAAAATATTGACTATAATCCCTATGCTGCACTTTACATTCTCATGACTATTTGTAACTACCTATTTGTACTTCTTGGTTTCTTCACATTTTTCACCTATCTCAACAACCTCCCTCACATTTAGCAACCATCAAAATGTTCTTTGCATCTATGAGTTTGTTTCTGTTTTGTTTAATTTGTTTTTAGATACTACATATATGTGAAATCATATGGCATTTGTCTTTCTCTGTTTAATTTATTTCACTCAGCATAATAGGTAATAGGTTTATCTATGTTGTTGCAGATGGCAAGGTTTCATTCTTTTTTATGCTAATATCCCATTGTACATAATGTACCACTTCTTATTTATCCATTTATCTATTGATGAACACTTAGGTTGCTTCTATATCTTCACTATTATAAACAATGCTGCAATAAATATATGCTGCAATAAATATATACCTTTTAAAATTAGGGTTTGAGGTTTATTTGAATAAATACCCCAAAGAGGAATTGCTGGGTCCTTTTTGTTTCCTATTATAGACTTTGTATTAAGTCTATTTTGTCTGATGTAAGTATTGTTGCCCCAGATTGTTTTTTTCCATTTTCATGAAATATCTTTTTCTATGCCTTTACTTTTGATCTGTATGTCTTTCAATCTAAAGTAAGCTTTTTGTAGGCAACATATATAGGGCTCTTATTTTCTTGTCCATTCAGCTACCCTATGCCTTTTGATTGGAACATTAAATCCATTTACATTAAAATAATTGTTGATAGATATGTAGTTATTGCCATTTTAGTATTCATATTTTTATATTTTTTAATCTTTATTGTTGACAGTATTACAGACATCCCCCTTTCACCCTGCCTCAACCCAGTTCCCACACCATCCCAGGCCTTCACCACCCTATTGTCTGTGTCCATAACTAATGCATATAAGTTCTTTAGTTAATCTCTTCACACCCCACATGGATATGGTACCATTCCATTCCTCATTCTGCCCCTCCCACTAGTCTTAATGTGGCTTCTTCTGTATATTCTTAGTTGTGGAACTTTTCTTCAGCTAGACTTCAGGCAGTTCTCAATAACTGTTGTTTTGAAGTTTAGTTGCAATTTTGATGTGGTCATGGGAAGAGGTGACCACAGGGTTTATCATCTTAACCAGAATCCTGTTGTGAATGACTTTAAAGCCAATGGTTGGTTTGAATGAAATTGCTTTCCAAAAATATTGAACCATCCTGGATTCCTATCAGTGGGGTATGAGATTGTTGATCACATCTCCAGTGTTTTGCACAATTAAAAAAATATTTTATTTCTCCTTTTAAAGTTTGGGTTTTGAAATAGCTTTTTAATAGGAAATACTTTGGGTTCACAAATAAGAACCAGTGAAAATAAATGAGGATTGAAGCATAAACTAGATGTATATATATATTAAATTTCAAAAGACAGGCCTCTGGTGTGGAAAAGATAGCTGCAATCATTTAAAAGTAAAACTATAGGTGGTAAATTTTTCTTTTACTTTTTTTTTTTTTTTTCCAATTTAAGTGCTGGCTGGTTGTCAGTTTGTTGCCAGGATGGGAAGAAAAAATATGAACTTTCACACTGAGAAGGTTATGAGAACCTTGTGTGTCTGTGTGTTTGTGTGGGAGTCTGCTGGATTATTATGAATATTTCGCTTTGAAAACAATTAAACTAATCGATTGCTGGGCAGTAGCTGGATGTGCTGAATATCTATAGAAAGGCAGACTGGGTCACTGAGACGCAGGCTGGTCCTTGGCAAAACCAGCTGAGAGCCAGCTTTTATCTTTCTGAACCCTCTCCCTCCAGAACGTATTGTAAATCATGGAAAGAAGTAAGTGTCTCAGTAAGTGACAAGTGCTGGGCTTAGTCACTGTTCTTGTTTCATAATTGCGCAGCAGCAGATCCTAACAGTTCAGACCAGACCAGACATGAAACATTCTTTCCCCTGGGAACCAAGCGGGAGGCTTGGCCACTCCGAATCATCTCTATTTACCCTTATCCTGTTCATTCTTGGTTTCCAAGGATATATTATATTACCTACTTCCAAAGTCTTTGTTGGAAGTAGGAACTCTCCCATTGCTAGGCATTAGCTGGTACTTGAGCTGAGGGTAGGCCTTTTCTAGGTTGAGAGGGCCTCATAGGTATCACGCCAGGAAGCTCGGACAGGGAAGACAAAGTTTAGCCCTTCCACAGGCTAACAACGCACCTGCACAGCTGTATCCTGCGGTGTCTGAGGAGGGCGATTGGAATCGACTCACATGTTTACGGAGGCTGAGAAGTCCCACAGTCTTCCACCTGCAAACTGGATACCTAGGACAGCAGGCAATATAATTAGTTCAAGTCTGAAGATCTGAGAACCAGGGCAGCTGATGGTGTAAATCCCAGTCCAGGGGCAAGAGAAGATGAAAAGGCATGTCCCAGCTCCATCAGTGAGGCAGGAGAAGAGTGAATTGGTACTTCATCTTTTGTCCTATGGACTGGATGGACTAGGCCATACCCCCACGTGGGAAAGACAATCTGCTGTACTGAGTCCACCTTTTCACCTGCTAATCTCATCTGTAAACACCTTCACAGACACACCCAGAAATAATGCTTAACCTGGGCACCCATGACCCAGTCATGCTGACACACAACATTAACCATGACAGTGACCTCAGGAGGTGACTTTAGAGACTAGGAAGAGAAGTCTCTTTTTCATCCCAATGAAGCAGGGGCCACACAGACTGTAAGATAACACTATGTCTAAATAACCAGAGCCACCTAGGTCCTGGGGACCTTCTAACAACTGAGTTCACATGAGAAGTAATATTAGGCCCTAGCCAGTGTGCTCAGTGGTTAGAACATGGTCCTACAGAATGAAGAGTCATGGGTTTGGTTCCTGGTCAAGGGCAATACCTGCCTTGCAGGTGGCTGTTGGCTGGTGCACTGGATAGCAGCAATAAAAAGCTTTTCAGTTTTATGGCTAACAATATTGAAAGTCCAAATCCTATTTTAGACAACTTTTGATTTAGACAAAGAAGTGTAGGTACCATTTACTAAAAAAAGATACTGAGTGATCAGAGCTTTGGTAAACTAAGGCAGGGGCAGATAACTGAGAGTAGAGAGACATTAGTGAATTTGAAATGCAACTGAGTTTGTGTCCCTTTCTGTGCTTTGCAGGGTAGTTTATTCTTTCCTTCCTGGTTTGAGTGGTTATTTTGGTGGATCGGTGCTTCTGAGTACAATAGGCTTGATTTTTCACGCAGCAGGGTTATTGCAGGCAGGAGAGCTCTTTGCTTAATCTTCTCAATTTCTCCCTGCTTGTTCCAGCTGCACGGATGTGAGCATGATGCTGTCAGCTTTCTCTCCAGGCGCTGATCAACTGTGACAGTTTCTATGATGTGCCCACACAGAAAAAGAAATAAAGCGCAACTTAATGAAGAAAAAAGAGAACCCCACAAAAGAAGCCCAACACCCCAAGTGTCATTTATCATTCTTACCTCTTGGTGAAGTGGATCCTAGTCAACTCAGATTATAATTGGAGAAAAGAATATTAACCCTAATTAGGGCAGCTTACCTTGCGCAAGATAGTCAAGTCTGTTGTGAGTGTCTATTCTTTCATAAATCCTTATCCTAATTAAAATTACTTATGGATGATACAGTGATATCTTTGAGTAAGTCACCCTTTCTTCTTTTCAGTTTCCTTTCTTTCTTCTTTCCTTCCTTCCTTTCCCAAGGATATCTTTCCTATTGATTTTTAGAGAGAGTGGAAAGAAAGGAGGAGTGGGGGGGAGAGAGAGAGAAACATCAATGTGGGAGAGACACATTCATTTGGTTGCCTCCTGAATGCTCCTTAACCGGGACCGAGCATGCAACCCAGGTATGTGCCCTTGACCTCAAACCAAGGACCTTGCCATGAATGGGCTGACTCTCTAATCACTGAGTCACACTGACCAGGGCTTTAGTACTTTTTCTAAGCAAAGGCATTTGTTAAATAAGAAAATTGACTAGCTAAAGTAAAACCCTAGCTTTCCCATTTACTACAAAAGGAACTTTACATCCCCATCTACTCCTAATTAATGCAGAAACAAAATAAATTGCAAAGATTTCTAATATGTGGAACACCGCCAAATGACAAGATGACAAACAAGGCAGGTGACATTTATGGGAAGCACTTAATGATTCAATAACCAGATAGTTAAGACTATAGGAAAATAGGAATACATTTAGAACATCTGTTATGTTTACTAGACAGGGCAAAAGCCAATTGGCATTGTTATTGTGACTTAACTGACCTCATCACTGACTTTCTAGGATCAAGATACTGTCTAGAATCTAGTGTTACCTAAGTCGGGTGTTTTTGGATGTCCCCTGGAGTGCACGAGACATTGTAAAAACATTCTCCATTAACTACAGGAAGATGACTTGTGTAATAATTAGGCTCATTTTAGGACACCCCATCCCTACCAAATTCTGAGATGGAAAAGGAGAAAATAATCATATCTGTCTATTTCATCAGTTCAGTTTCTTCAACTCACTTTGATTTTTTTCATTCCAGAGCCCCTTTCCTGTGCTTTCCCCTGTCCAAGGGGCATCACCACCTTCTGCTTCCTGACCAATGTGAGGCGTGGGCACAGGCAGGACGGCCCCTCGGGGGGAAAGTCACAGCCCTGGGGAATCACTGGCCAGGGTTCTGCTGTGCTTCTCAGAGCGGGAGTCTTGCGAGTGGCTTTGGGAACAGATGAAGGAAGAGCAGCAGCTTCCGGGATTGAGTGAGGAGCTTTTTTTCCTCCCAGTCCACACTCTTTGCTGGTCATTATGAAAAATAAATATAAGGTGGCAGAAACTAAGAGGAATTGAAGGGGAAGAATGTATTTGATGTATTTGTGTAACTCAAACATGGCATGGCATCTTCTGAAACTCCCATGGGATTCCCCCCCCGCCCCCCAGCTAACCCTGAAGCAATACTCAGAATTCTTTGCTTTCCCCACAAAACAAAATGCACTTTTTAAGTACATGTGTCAGTAAGGGTCCAGGGAGAATTTGATATAAAGATTTGTTAACTGGGGAACTGATGGCAAAGAGAGGAAGCCGAGATTCAAAAGGCAGCCACTGGGAAAGCTGTTACCACTTCCAGTGGGAGAAACGAAGGGAGAAGGTTGAGACTATTAAGACAGAAATTTGGAGGAAAAGCCCCATGGAGCTGAGTCAGTCCCTCTGTGGTTCTGGGCTGTGAGCTGGGAAAGGGGGGTCTGTGTGGCTGCATCCTCAGCTCCAGGAGCAGGTACTGGAGTCTTTGAGGTTGCCACCATGAGGCTGGTGCCAGTGATGGAAAACTACAAATGATCCAGCTGCTGCTGCTGAAATGTAACCCCTGGAGCAGGTAGAAGCAGCTAGACTGTGGTGATGGAGAGAGGACAGGAGGTGAAACAGGAATAAATATGTCCCTCTCCCCTTTGCAGGCTCTCTCCAACACCCCCTATGCAGAGCCTAAACCAGGGCCAAGGTGACCTGTAAGCCAGCCCAGGCATCAGAAAGACATATCTGGAAGGGCCAATTTGAAACTGAGAATCAGTAGTTTAAGTTATTGGCACAGATATTTTATGGAGGGTTCTGTAGAGAAGTTTGAAAGGCATTTTACATTGCAGGGTGTTCTATGATTCCCTTCTCCCAAATAAATCCCCACCAAATCTCTCTTCCTCTAGTCTCTTCTCTCTATCCACTTCCATAGTTGTCTTGTGTTTTCAAAATGAACCCACTTAACTGCTCTGATCTTGCATCTCTGCACCATCATCCTGCCAATGAACATGACAGGTCTCTTTTTTAGAAGGTGAAGGAAGTCTATACAATATACTTTTTTTCTGTCAAAAATAATATTTTTTTTACATCAGAATATAATGAAAAGAATAACCATTTAAATTAATTGTAATGAGATAAGAAAAAGATGATAGAAAGAAGAATTGAGAAATGATATCCTTTCTCTGTAGAATTTTTTAAAAGTCAAACTCCTGGAAATAGACAATAGAAAAGTTATTGCTGGGGTGAGTGAAATACAGGGAGGTTAGGAAATTGGTACAAACTTTCAGCTATAAGATGAATAAGGTCTGAGGATCTAATGAATAACATGGCCATTAGAGCTGATAGCATTATTTTGTACTAGAGGCCTGGTGCATGAAATTTGTGCGGGGGGTGGGGGGGTGTCCCTCAGCCTGGCCTGCACCCTCTCCAATCAAGGACCCCTCAGGGAATGTCTAACTGCCAGTTTAGGCTCAATCCCATAGGGATCCGGCAGTTGAACATCTCTTTCACAATCCTGGACTGCTGGCTCCTAACCACGCACCTGCCTGTCGGCCTGATCATCCCCTAACTGCCCCTCTGGCCACCTCCAACTGCCCCCTGCCAGTCTGGCCACACTCAAATGCCCCCCTGCCAGCCTGCTCACCCCCCATCTAACCCATGCCATCCTGATTGCTCCCAATTGCCCCCCTGCTGGCCTGGTCACCCCCTAAATGCCCTAGGCCAGCCTGGTTGCCCCTTTACTGTCCTGAAGGAAGTTAGATGTTGGAAAGATGTCCAGTCACTAGGTCTAATTAGCATATAACCCTTTTATTAGTATAGATAATAGATATTTGCTAAGAATATAACATAAATGCCACAAAAGATAAACACATTGGTTAAATAAAATAAGAAAATTAAAAATTGAATGCATAAAGGATGAGTGAAATAAATGAGCATTGAAGCAATATCTAAAAAAAAACGAAAGTTTTAAAAATTAAACATAACATAAAAATAAAATCAACAAACAATAGTTTAAAATAAAACTAGTTAAGTGGAATTAAAACTCTTTTTTGGATAAAAGTGGGAAATTAATTTTAAGAGAAGAAAAAACCATGAAAGAGAAAATAGAAACAAAGAGCTTAAATGTAATAGAAAATAATAACTTTCATTTATTAAGCATTTAAGAAATGAATGATAGGCACTGTGCCAAGTGCTTTCAATGTAGTTTTCATTTAACTCTCACAACACCATTAGGAAGGTATTATTAAACCCCCATGTTTTTTAAGTTGGAAGACTTAGAGTATCCTCATAGCTCATATGGAGTTGAAATTTAAATTTAGCTAGACCTACCTAGATGCAGAGCCCATTTTGAGGAAAGGGTCAGGATAATGAATAGCAGTAAGAGAGTAAAACAAATTAATCAGTACGTTTAATGTAAAAAGATACCAAAGAATGCTGCACTATTGAATTATTCACCATTGTGATAGATAAACTTAGGGCAAAATCAGAAAATAGAATTAAGGAGAAGCAGGAGGACACAAAACTACAAAAATCAAGGATTTGGGAAAATAATAAAATCCCCAGGTCCTCTCTTTCCCTGTGGCCCAGTCCCCTGTTCAGTGAGAGCTTGGGATGTCTCCTCTGCCCTTTGCCTCCAGCTTAATGAAATGGCTTGGGCCCTTCCTAAGGCCTTGCTTTTATCTTGCCTGACAAAGAGGGCTTCCAAAGCGGTCTTGATCCTTCAGAGGCCAGGTGGCCTGCCTGCTTTGACGTATGCATGTCCCATAGCCTCAAAACAAATGCATGGCACTTGCCGCAACATCCCAGGCCTCAACAGCTAGTAGATCCAAAAGAGGTCATCTAATATAACACCTTCATGTCCCTCAGCCCGAGGCTCTATGCTCACACAAGAAATTCTGTCCTTGTAGAGATCTGCTGCTCAGGGAATTTCAAAGAAAAGATCAGTGTCTAAGAAGCTACTCCTCTCTGGTATCTACTGCATCAAGTTGTGTCACTATTTCAACTCTTAGGCTTTGGAAGTGTATTTTAAAGTTTGGGAATCCCCAAAAACCACTCAGGCATGTTTCCTGATAGGATGTGCTTGATGGGCTGACGGTGAGTGGTGGGAAGCAACCATGGTCTGTCTCGTAGAACGAGCTGTACCAAAGAGCAAATCTTCAGAAAACAGTTTTGAGCTGGCCTTATACCTGGTGGGTAATGAATAAGTAGGAATTTTCTGTCTTTTTGGAATGGTTGGGAGGTATTAGTTTCTCAAGGCTTACATACACAGTATGCTCATTTTCTAGGGTTAATAAATAATAATAGACAATCAGGTATTAGCAGGGCATTGGCATATTAGCCACCAAAGTTTACATTTATGTTTGCCTGAATTACAAATAACTTCAGAGCAATGTAATGGCATATTGGAAGATGATGATGATGAGGAGGATGATAATGATGATATAAGCCTTGCCATAACTAGAATAGCTGTATATTCTATTTGCCCTAAATAAACCATTTTGGTTTCTGTTTTCTTGCTCCAACATTATTGTAGTGTCTTCTTTCACCCTCAAAAGTTTTCATAATATACGCCGAAACCGGTTTGGCTCAATGGATAGAGCGTCGGCTTGGGGACTGAGGGACCCGGGTTCGATTCCGGTCAAGGGCATGTACCTTGGCTGCGGGCATATCCCCGGTAGGGGGTGTGCAGGAGGCAGCTGATCGATGACTCTCCCTCATCGATGTTTCTAGCTCTCTGTCTCTCTCCCTTCCTCTCTGTACAAAATCAATAAAAAAAAAAAAAAGTTTTCATAATATAATAGCCATGACACAATATGAGGGGTTTCAATTTGTCAACTGTATAAATTATGAGGTTCCTTAAGTGAAGGACTGAGCTTCTGGATTGAGCTATTGGTTGCAGCCTTGTTGTAGTGCCACCTGGTGTCAGCATTCTGAGCCTACTTACATATCCATAGGGACAATTCTGGGTGTTGTGATTGAGGCTTTGAGGACAGAACAACATTTATAAGATTCTCCCAATTAGATGGTTTGCAATTGATAGAGACAGGGCTGGCACACCAGTGGGATTGAATGGATCCTTCCTAGACAGGGCTGCCTGTCTTCTCTTGACTGGTCTTAGCCTCCCTTTGACATCATCCCTCCTCAAGTTAAGAACTTTGCCCACCCATTTAGAGAATTATGGCTGGATACAGAGGGTGGGGGCAAATTGCCTATTGCTTTCTCTTTGAGTTCAAGTTATTTCAGTTAGCATTGATAATCACAATAATAGTTAACTCTTATTGAGAGATTTCTGTGCACCAGCAATTTACATTAAGAAGACATTACTAATCAAACACCAAATAAACATAAGCAGAAGTAATGGAGATTGCTGTACTGCACACTCTCCCATTGAGGTCGATGTCTCTTCATATCTAAGACTTATGTAGGAAATGTCATTTTGGTTTGCACTTGAAATTTTTCTTTTATAAAAATAGAATCTTCAGAATTTGATTTGAATTGAATTTTAGCCTTTGATTTGAGGTTTTAATATTCTTCATGTACCCCAAAGATATTTGATTGTAGGTACTTTTAAAAAATCCTCATCTGAGGCTATCTATAGAGAGAGAAAGGAGAGAGAAACATCAATGTGAGAAACAGCAATCAGCTGCCTCCCATACTCACCCTGACCAGAAATCTAACCTGAAACTCAGATATGTGCCCTGATGAAGAATCAAACCCACAACCATTTTTAGAATATGGGCAATGCTACAACCAACTGAACCACCCAGCCAGAGCAATAATAGGTATATTTAATGTTTTACAACCTATCTGGAATTCCTGCACTTAAGCTATAGGGTCCTTGGCTGAAGTCAGCCTGGCGAGACTCTGGGATCAATCCTTAGAGGGTAGATCAGGTTTGAGTAGATCAAGGCTGAGTTAATGTTCATTGTTGGTTCCACTCAGCCCCAGATATCCAAAGTTTCTACAAAAGAGATTCCTATAATATTCCCTTATGAACAGGCATGTGTGTGTGTGTGTGTGTGTGTGTGTGTGTGTGTGTGTGACCACAGCTTGTAGTTATGCCGGAAGGGTTTTAACATGGATTTCAGAATATGTTTTTTTCAGTTCCTGGCCATTTTAACTGACTTGTCTTCCTTGGAAAAAACTTTGTTGAATTTCTGCTTTTGCTAATATATATGTATAATCGATACATATAAAAGAGGTAATATGCTATTTTGTCCCTTATGGTGGGTGTCCGAGTCACAACTGGGCAGGAGTTAGTGGGCATGAACGGGGGCAGGACTTCCATCCCCCCACCCCCTAGACCCCTGTCCCACCTCGCAGGTGCACACAGGCCTGCCTGGCTCTAACTACACACTGCTTCAGAGGTGGAGGTCGTTCCGGACTGGTGGATGGGGGGGCGGCAGGCTAAGCCTGAGTCCAGCTATGGTGAGGCCAGCGGGAGCTTGAGGCCACCCCATACCCCTCAGGCCCCGGGCCAGATGGGATGGTGGCTCAGAGGTAGGCAGCGACTCCATGCACAGAACCTAGGGTGGCTGCAAGGGGCGTGGGGCCTCACCAAAGGCTGCTGTGCTGCTGCTGCTGCTGCTGCTGCTGCTGCTGCTGCTGCTCGGCTGGAGCCTGGTGGCCTGGAGCCAGAGTGGGCATGCACTGACTGCCAAGCCTGCTAGTGCCTCACACCCCACCCCACCCTGGGCCCCATGCCTGCCTCATCAGCGAACCTCGGGCCCTGCCCTGCACTTCAGGGATGGGGAGGAGGCTCAGGCCAATGCCCTGGGCCACACTGCCTGCACAGCAGCTGCCTGCCTGGTTGGCAGGGACCAGAGTGTTGCAGGCAAGCTTCTCCTGCCCCTGGTGGTAGAATGGGGAGTAGGGAGTTGGATGCAGGGAGGGGACCCAGCTGGGGTCCTCCCAATGCAGGGAAGGGGCCCAGTGGGGAGCTTAGGAAGTCTGGCTGAGCAGGCACCGGTTCATACCAACTGTTACTCTGCCATCTTCCTCCAGCTCTCCAAGCCAACCCCCCTGCCCCACCTGCCAGAGAGAATGGTGGGGTGACCTCTGGAGCACAGACTGTGGGACCGGAGGCTCAAGGAAGAGTACACAGTGGGCCCCGGTGGAGGATGGTGCAGAACTACAAGGGCAGAGCTGCTTCAGTGTCTCAGTGAACTTTGCAACAGACCCAAGGAGGAAACTGACAGGGGAGAGGCTGGGAGCTGTGGGTCCCAGCGCTTTAGTCACTTGAAAACAGCCCCACTTAGAATGCGAGGCAGCTGTATGTTCAGTTGAGAAGTGAGGGGGCTGAACCCCACCATCGCTGGGCTCCTGTTGGTCCGAGGCCTGAACGTCCACCACGGAGAAGGAAAAAACGAAGGGAGAGACCCAGAGGAAGGGAGGTCAACCAAAAGAAATGTGTCTAGACTTTCCCCAGCCCTCACCCTCCTTCTGCTGCCTACAAAAAGCCCAGGCCTGGCAGTTCTGTTTCCCCCTTTTAGTCCCTTATTCTCCAACCACATAGGAAAGAAATAAGGAAGGAGTCCGTGTTGCCTCCAGAATGTATCTATATACTTGATTGGCCAGTCACTTCCTGCAGGGCGGGGCCAGACTATGGTTTAGGCCTGCTGCCCCTCAGTAGGATACCTTGTGTGGGCTCCAGGACTGTGACAGGAGCAGGCCAGGATGAGAGGCCCTCCCACCCCTGTGCACAAATTTTCGTGCACTGGCATCTAGTCCTATCTAATAAAAGAGTAATATGCAAATTAACCACCACTCTGCTACACCCACCAGTCATGCCCACCAGCTAATCAGGATCGAATATGCAAATAAATCCAACCAAGATGGCTATGGCCACAGAGAACAGGAGGGAGGCTTGGGTTTCCCCAGCAATGGAAAAAGCCAAGCTTTCTGCCTGCCCTTGCTGGTTAGGCCTCCACTCAAGGCTACAAAGTTTCAATGATAGAAGGTAAACAAATCCAAACAGAAATGATGGCAGCCACGGACGTGGAAAGAGCAGGAGGCTAAGGTTGCCCCTAACAATGGAGGAAGCCAAGCTTTCCACACACCCTGGCCCACCCTGGCTTCTGCTTAAGGCTACAAAGTTTCAATAATAGAAGATACATAAATCCCAACAGAAATGGCTGTTGCCACAGAGCAAGAAGAAGGCTTGACTCTGCTCCAGGCTACAAAGTTTCAATTGGAGAAGATAAATAAACCCCAGATACCAGGGCCTCCTCTTGGGTCATCAGGGGGCATGGCGACCAAAGGCCCCTCGCCCAGGCCGCCTCATGCTCTAAGGTAGGGGTGTCGAACTCAATAAGAGAAGGGGCCAAAATCTAAAATCCAGCCTAAATCGTGGGCCGAATGGTTTACTGAACAGTCATAAACTGTCATTGTGATGGAAACGCAGCGGAGGGCAGTGATGACAGCGCGGTGCGGGCCACATTGCAAGGCCTGGCGGGACGGATTTGGCCCGTGGGCCTTGTGTTTGACACATGTGCTCTAAGGGAACTCCCACCCTGCTCTGGGACACCCTTCAGGGCAAACCAGCTGGTCCCCACCTGTGCACCAGGCCTCTAGCCTATCTAATAAAAGAGTAATATGCAGATTGGCCATCACTCCAACACACAAGATGGCTGCTCCCATGTGGTCAAAGATCCTGCCCCCATGTGGACACAAGATGACCACCACAAGATGGTTAGCAGGGGAAGGCAATGTGGAGGGACCAGGCATGCAGGGGAGGGCAGTTAGGGGTGACCAGACTGACAGAGGAGGGAAATTAGGGGCAAACAGGCTGGCAGGGGAGCAGTTAGGCATCAATTAGGTTGGCAGGGGAGTGGTTAGGGGTGATCAGACTGGCAGGCAGAAGCAATTAGGGGCAATCAGGCAGGCAGGCAGGCGAGCGAGCAGTTGGGAGCCAGCAGTCCTGGATTGTCAGAGGGATGTCCGACTGCCTATCGGGATCGGGCCTAAAGGGACAGTCAGATATCCCTTGAGGGGTTTCAGATTGGAGAGGGTGCAGGCTGGGCTGTGGGACACTCTTCCCCCCATCCCATGCATGAATTTCATGTACACGGCCTCTAGTCTTTCATAAAAAGCTAGTAAAGAGACATGAAAACTGGTTTCTGAATATACCGAATGAAAATTTTCAGCGCTGTGAAGTGGTAAAGATTCTTAGTTTGTATATGTTCAATGGGGGCACAAGAAACTGCGACAGTGTATGCAATGGACACCTTCATTGTGCAATCTCTCCTGGGCTGGACACATGCTGGCTTTGAGGGATCTAACCCAAGGAGTTGCTGCTATGGGTTTTATAATGGGCTACACTCTCAGGAAGGCAGATGGTTTCACTCTGGTCTTTTCTGTCATGAACATTACCACCTGGTTCCTGGCAATCAGATAAGAAATTGATTGGACACAGCTTGACTCTTCCTGTAACAGGGGACACCTGGAGATCTCGCTGCAAGGAGAGTCGGATTTGATGGTCAAACCTCAGCAAGTTTATTTATTATCTGAGTAGAAAATGGAATAAATAGAGAACCTTAGGGAAATAATTTTTACAGATGATTTTCAGTCTATAACTGCTCTCCAGAGTCTCTCTCCCATTTCCTGATGGCAACTGATTTTTATGCAAGGAAGCTCAAGAGGCATGGTTTATTTTTGTGAGAAAGATTTACTATCTCATGCAGGTATGATTTTCTCCCAGGTCTGTTTTCTTTTTTAAATTTCACTGAAATCTTAGAGATTTGGTTTCCATTACTTGCTTGATTTCTAATGTTTCTATCCATATAAAGAGGTAATATGCTAATTGTCCATTACTGTGTCCCAGTAATGACCAATTTGCATATTGACAGAACAGCAAGGGGCTGTGGGGGCAGCAGGGGGCAGAGGGCTGGAGCCAAGTTCCTGGGGGTCTGAGGAGAGTGCCTGACGGGAGCCTGGACTGCAAAGAAGGAAGAGAAAGCAGCCCGGGGAGAAGACCCAGCCTTGCAGGTAGCTGCAGTGGACACCTCTGGTTCCTGATCTCTTCCCCTGCCACCCCTACCAGGGACACCCACAACAATAGCATGCTGGCGACCACCTGTTAGCGCTCCCCCTTCCCCCTGGATTGGGTCCCCTCCACAGCGGCCAGGCATGACTCTCCTCCCTATAACGCCAGTCCCAGATGGAGGCAGGCCTGAGCAGCTCCCCAGGATCAGACCCTTTCCCTTAACAACAGCAGCGCCATCTCCGCAGAGGAAGTGTGCTGAACCTTGCTGGGGGTGTGGCTAAACCTGCCCTCTTAGCCCACCTGGCTCAATTCTGGCCCAGCCCCACCCCACTCCAGGAGACTGGAGCTCCGCCCTGAGCAGGTACAGCTGCGAAACATCCACTTACAATTTAAAAAATGGCGCCAGGCGATAAGGTTTGACAGTTACTCCTCCTTCGGCCTCGCTGTCCCCCTAACACCCTGCCCCCTGCCAGCACCCCCAAAGATGGCCATCGCTACAGGGCTGTTGGCCAGAGCCCACCCCTCTGAGGCCTGCTGAACCCTCTGCAAAGCTTCCATAGCTACAGTCCCAGGAAACAATCATGCCCTCCTCCCCTAAACAGCACCTGCTCCCTGCGAGGGTACCCATGGGCTTAAAAATAACAATCCCTTCCCCTTTAGACATCACTTACTAATGAAACATTTCTAGGTTTATTAGCTCAGAACCTCCTCATGACAACTCAGTGATGTAGGTGGAGAAGAGATTACAATTCCCTGGTATATGCGTATGTGTTCAGAAATGAAGCTCAAAGAGGAAAAGTGTCAAGCCCAGTGGTTTCCAAGGTGCAGCACTTTTAAGCGGGGGGGGGGGGGGGGCAATTCGAGAATGAGTTAACAGTGAATTTTTTGCATTTGTTATGGTTCTAGGGGGCCTCATCTACAGTGTATCCTACATAATAAAAGGCTAATATGCAAATGATGGAATGGTATAATGACTGGTCACTATGATGCACGCTGACCACCAGGGGGCAGACACTCAATGCAGGAGCTGCCCCCTGGTGGTCAGTGTGCTCCCACAGGGAGAGTGCTGTTAAACCAGTAGCCAGGCTCACAGCTGGAAAGCACAGCAGCAGTGGTGGGAGCCTCTTCTGCCTCCTTGGCAATGCTACGGATGTCCAGTTATGGCTTAGGCCCACTAAGCCATCAGTTGGACATCCTCCTCAGGGCTCCCGAACTTTGAGAGGGTGCAAGCCCAGCTGAAGGGACCCCCTGCCCCTAAGTGCATGAATGTCATGCACTGGGCTTCTGGTTGTATTATAATAGGCAATATCCTTAACCCCTTTGAGTGTTTCTACTTAAGGGAAATAAAAATTAGGACATCTAGCCTATATAAAAAGGAATGTCAAGGGAATATGTTAGACTATTTTTTATGTTATGGAAGAAAGAAATAACTGCTATTACTAAGAATAATTCTCATTGTTCTATTTAAAACTGCCTTGAGAATAAGATTTGCCATTTAATTTTTAAGGAGTGAAGGGAAAATAAAAGAGCAAAAATATATTATTTAATGCTGTGATCAGCCTGATATGGAGTAGGGGGCATTCCTCTCAGAAACCAGCATGTGGTTCACAATTTTTATCTAACAGTATCTGCAAAATCATATGAGGTATTTTTCAAAGGAAATTTGAAATATAAATAAAACAATACTTTTTAGAACAAAAATAAGTTTTTACATTTTATTTAAGGACCATGAAATGAGATTTCATAAATTTCATCATCTCCACATCTCAGACATGTAAAGTTCCTAATGGCAAGAATGTCCTTTTTTCACCATCACCCACAATATGAGAGCAGAAGGGATCCATATGTGGCTGATGAATGGATGAGGGATGTAGATGTAGATGAGTTAATTAAGAATAGGTGACTATTCTGACATTGGCTCAGTGGTTTGTTGTTTACTTTTTTGTTTTATTTTGTTTTGCTTAATGTTATAGAAGTTCATTGTAGGAAATTTGGAAAGTGAAAAAAAAGTATGAAAATAATAATTACAGAGGATCCATTTAAATATGGTATTTTGGTATATATTCCTGTTTTTCACACACGTGCATGCAGACACACATGGATATTTGTGTATAAGTCCATAATATCATTTTTTTTAACTTGACAACATAATGTAAATATAGTTGTGATGAACTTTTTCTCTAATTAATATTCTATTGTAAATATTTTCTCTGATAAAATATTGCTAAAATTAGTCATTGCTAGATTTTTTTTATTGAGATGTAAATGGCATAAGACATTATATAAGCTTCAGGTTTATAACATGATTCAATATTTGCATATATTGTGAAATGATCCCCACAATTATTTAGTTAATATCCATCACCACACGCAGTTACAATTTTTTTGTCTTTTGATTAGAACTTTTAACATCTATTCTCTTAATGACTTTTAAATATACAATACAATATTAGTAACTATAGTCACCTGTTGTACATTACATCCCAGAATTATTTCTTTTCTAGCTAGAAGTTTCTACCTTTTGATCCCCTTCACCCATTTTGCCTACACTCCAATTTCTTGCCCCTAGCAATTACCTATATATATGTATCTATAAGCTTTTTTACATGTGTTTGTTTAGATTTTCATTATAGGAGATATCATATGGATTTGTCTTTCCCTTGATTTTATTTCACTTAATAGAATGCCCTCATGGCTCATCCATGTTGTTGAAAATGACAAGATTTTATTCTTTTTATGGCTGAATAATATTCCATTGTATATATGCACCACATTTGAGTTATCCTGGCTATTGTAAATAATGCTGCAATAAACATATGAGTGCATATATCTTTTTGAATTTATGTTTTTTTGCTTGTTTGTTTCTGAAAAATACACTGAAGTAGAATGGCTGGGTCATAATGTGGTTCTATTTTTAAATTTTTGAGGACTCAATACTATTTTCCACAGTGGCTGCCCCAATTTACAATCCCACCATCAGTGCAGGAGGTTTCCCTTTCCTCAACATTCTTGCTAACATTTGTTGTTTGTTGATTTACTTATGATAGCTATTCTGACAAATATGAGGTGAGATCTCATTGTGGTTTTAATTTTCATCTCTCTGATAATTAGCAACATTGAGAATATTTTCATATACCTATTGGTCATCTGTATCTCGTTTGGAGAAAAATGTTTATTCAAATCCTCTGCCCATTTGTTGTTGTTGTTAATCCTCTTCTGATAATATTCTCTCCATTGATTTTTTTTTTCTTTTTTGAGAGAGAGAGTGGAAGGGAGGGATGGGGAGAAGGAGAGGGAGAGAAAAACATCTATGAGAAAGGCACATCTGTTGGTTGTCTCCCGTATGCACCCTGAGCAGGGCCAAGAATTAGACCTGCTACCCAGGTAAGTATCCTTGACTGGGGCACTTCAGTGTTGGCCAACAATATCCTTTGGTGTGTGAGCCAACACTCTAACCACAGACCCACACCAGCCAAGGCAATCCTCTGCACAAGTTTTTAATCCAGTTTGTTGGTTTTTTGGTTTTTTTTTTTTTTTTTTTTTTTTTTTTGTTTTTGTTTGTGTGTGTGTGTGTGTGTGTGTGTGTATGTTTGTTTTTGTTTTTTTGCTGCTGTTATTGAGTAGCAAAATTCTTTTGGGATGATGAAAATATTTTGGAACTAGATAGTTGCAGTGGCTATACAACATTATTAATGTACTAAATTCCACTAAAATAGTCACATCAGTAAAAAAAAATATATATATATATATATATATATATATATATATGTATATATAATATCGTGGAAGTAATTCTCTTCTTATGAAAGTTTAGTCTTCAACATTTACCCTCCACCCCCAGCACATGCATGCACAGATGCATATACACACACACACACACACATAACAAAGAGCATCAGCAGACAGTACATGATGGAGGGGCATGAACCTCTAAGGTTTTTATTTACAGATTTGTGCCTTCACTAATATATGTAGCCAGTTATACAAATCTAACTCATAACAATTCTATTTTTAAAATTCTGATCTTCAAGGCATTAGAGAAAGAATGGGAATTCCCATAATGTGAGTGAATATAAAGCTTGTCACAGAAAAGACTTCAGCTAAGCATGGGACATAGGCTAGAGCAGATCAATGTTCACAACAGGACTAACTGAAAGAACAAAAGCACAGAGGTCTTGGAAAGGGGCAACATATTTTCCTCAGCCTCACCAAACTGAGAAGTGTGCCAGTGGCTTAGTAAATGAACCTTAGAGTTCACAGTAGAACTTCATAGCAATAACTCTAAACATGCATGTTTATTAAACAAACTAAAGTACAATAGCAATCTAACTATGGCTACATCAGTTTATCATCTTATATATGTATATACACATAAATGTATTATAAATTTAGTTCATTGCTAATGTACTATGCTTAAGATAACTGATTAGCAAGGTTTCCATTACTCATTCCATGGTAGTCAGTTTTTTCCTATGAATCCTTTGGCCTTTATAAAGCCTCTGGCTTAACAAATCCTTTTAATTATTGCTAAAGAAGCAAACTAGAAGCACAGAGAGCTAAGGAACAGTTTCTGACAAGCTGTGCCCCTATGCCATGGTGTCTCAGCAAGGATCATTTCGTTCTGGGTGCATCGTCTGTTATTCTTGCTGGTGTAGAGCTGTCCTTTGAGGTGATCCACTCTGTCATTCACTATTCTGTCTCTGCCCTACATATCTAGATTCTCCCTATAAAACCCAATCTACTTGTCCATGAAGCGATAAAGTCTTCTCCAATAAGTCCCCTCTTTAAGTTCCTTCTCCATTCCCCAATCCTCGCAGCACTCCTGGTCTCTACTACATCATTTCGTATGATTGCACAGACCATCTTTAATTAACTATAAATGTTTTCTGGTCATTTTTGTAAGCTTCTTGAAGACTTATTTGGGTCTGGGTCTGTGTTCATTCCTATGGTGTAATACTTAACTTCTATATTTCTATTGCATGTTTGGTATGTGATAAGGCACTGTGAGGATTATAAAGCCATACACTATGATATTTTTATTTTCTGGGAGCTTAGTATCTGAATGATAAAACAAGGACTCCAGATCTGAAAAAATTAGGTAAAAGTGTCAGCAAAGGCTCTGTGATTGTCTCCACAGTACTGTTCTCAATGCAAGTTCTTAATCCCTTGGTGCATTATTGTTGGCTGATTGCTTGCTTGCTTGATTGATTGATATTGATTTCCTGATTAAGAAGGAAAAAGCAAGGTAGAGTACAGTTCATTGATTTACAAATAGTCAAATATGCTTAAAACTTACTGAGGTAAGAGCCTGTTCTTCACCAAATCATGATTGCCAGAAATTGTATTCAAACAAAATTAGCCATAGTTGGCCCAGAATGGAATTTCTGAACACCGTATTCAGCTTGACCTAGGTATTGACAAAGATAACAGTACAGTCCTTGATGTTGGAGTAAGAAAGTGCTGTATTTCTTTTTGTGGCATTACTCTGTGCAAATATATTTAACTCATATTGGTATGTACATAGCCCTGACAACTGCAGCCTTTTGGGGGTGATTATGGATGTAATAGCGAATAAATAAATCATCTTCTGGAAGATTCTGGTGACCTATAGAAGAAAAATTGAGACAAAAATGCTGAAAAACTCTGTCATGGAATTTTGAAACTCAGCAATATAGAAGCAGATATATCAGTTCCTGAAACTTCACAGATAAAAGTCACACTTTGGCAACTCCACACGCATGGATGTACTTGGCTTATTGTCTACTCTGTGCAGGGAACAGCAAGGCTCTTCTCTGGAGAGGTTTAAAGAGGCAGAGAAAATAAATAACATAAGAGGTCCTGAAACTCTCTTAAGGGAAGAGGCTCAAAGGAGAAGGCTCTTACATAAACCAGAAGGTTTGAAGAGGCTGATGCTGGAGAGACAAAAGGAATGTGAAGTGGAAGAAGCTTACCACACAACTGAGTATTAACTTAACAGGTTCCAGCTTCTTTGTAGAGAATTTACACTTCCTGACTATATATTTAAAATTTTGCCATTTTTATAAGCTAACTAACTAGGTTGAGTTGTTATTGTTAACAAACTAAGCTATTTATTTTAGCATCTTTAAATTAGATAATGTATTTGTGAGAGAAAGAAAGAGAGAGAGAGAGAGAGAGAGAGAGAAAGAGAGAGAGAGAGAGAGAGAGAGAGAGAGAGAGAGAGAGAGAGAGAGAGCACTTATATTCCAAATGGTGGTATGTAGAGTTAAACAAAATCCTGTTAGCAATTCTTATAGAGAAAAAGTGGGGATGACATACTTATTATTCCAGATCCAAAAGAGAGATTTTACACAAAGCCTGGAAAAATCAGTAAGTTAAGATCTCCTTGAATGATAAGGGAATGATAACTTCAGAGATAAAAAAAAAAAAAAATCACCAGGGAAGCAACTTTGCACCCTTTGGGCTCAGAACTCTTCATTATTAGCGACTAAGGCTTCAAGTATGATCAGGTAAGACCAGTGGGGATTAAGACCTGAGTGATGTTTTAAGTGGGACTATGAAAAGCCTAACGAGGGGTAGTCTGGTGGAAGTGGAAATAGGCAACCATTGAAAAAAAATGATTTTAATTATAGGATAAAGAGAAAATAGGAAGCAAGAATGAAGCAATATCAAAGAAATTAGTATATAAAGAGTTGTAATCACTCATAAGGAGATGGGACATGTACTGGGAGAGAAAAAAATTCAGCCAGTGGAACTGAAAAACCTCATCTAATTAAGAAAGCAGGAAATGTATTTTGGAGCTGCAAATATTCATCAGTGTGTTAAATGTCACACATTCTAAAAATATGAGATAGTTTTAAACAGCCTTATCGTTAGACTGATGATTGAAATTTTGCTTTTATGATGCCATAGCAATTAAGATGGTTAAGTCTCCATAGGAACAGTCTGATGCTACTTTTTATTCTTCTATGTAGTCACATAATGACTTGATGCATTGCATAGGAAACAGAGAAATGGTTAATAGTATTTTCTCATTAGTGACACAGGAACTACCATTAATGACTTTTATTAGCAATGGATCTGATTTTTATAAACTAGAGCCATTTCATGATAACCTTTCTTCTGCTAGCTGACACTTATACTGGGTGTCAACCTTTGCCTTGATGAGCCACTGCTCTAGATCAATAATTTTATTGTTTCATAAATTATATGTCCATCTGGATAATGTTTCTTCAGGCAGATAACCCCTTTCTTCTGTAATGCCCACTTGTCTTAGAAGGAGCCACCAATATATGAATGGAGGTCATTACCATGAACCACCCACCATTCTCCCTCTAGGATCAACAACAGACTAGTCTAATAGAGCAGGGTCATACAGCATGTCATGAAACCTTAGACAAGTCTCTGGGTAGTGGTCTCTATCTCAATTTTCCCATTTGTGAAAGGGGAGTGATGATTAAAACCTTTTTCTTACCCAAAAAGTAATGTCTATATAACATTTAGATGTTTTGCCAAATGCATTTTGAAGGTGATGTACATATTGAGAGAACCCAAAATGCCTTAGGTTTATGTGTGAAAGGGATCAAAGTGCTCTGTGACTTAACCCATAGAGTCAGGGAAAACACCATGAAACTTGAAAGCATAAGTAAGACAAACAGAAATACTCCACCCTTATCCTCCAACACACAATATGGTTGTCCCCATGGCTGGCAGGGGAGGGCAGTTAGGGGTAATAAGCTAGCAGGGGGAGCAGTTAGGCATTGATCAGGCTGACAGAAGAATGGTTAAGGGATGATCAGGCTGGTAGGCAGAGGCAGTTAGGGGCAATCAGGCAGGCAAGCAGGCAAGCAGTTGGGAGCCAGCAGTCCTGGATTGTGAGAGGGATTTCTGATTGTGAGAGGGATGTCTGACTGCTGGTAGGATCGGGCTTAAACAGGCAGTTGGACATCCTTGAGGGGTCACAGATTGGAGAGGGTGCAGGCTGGTCTGAGATACACACCACTGTCCCCGTGCACCAATTTAATGCACTCTAGGTAAATTTATAACAGCTTTCTAACAGAGATAGACTCAAGTTCTCAACACTGTCGCCATCATTCCCATTAATGAGTATCAGACTGAATTCAGATCCTTCTAAACTCTCTTGATGCTGGTTGTTGTTCAGTGGGAATCAAACGTTTATGGGCTTCAGTCCTAAGCAATGACATCAATATTTGTTATCCTGACTGAAGCAATTTGCTTCTTCATATTATTTCTTCTTTACATGAAGGGATATTTCTAAAAGAATGAAGAAAGCTACCTTGTATGCAGAAGACAGCTAGTAAATATTTGTTCTCTTCCTCCTATTCCTTTCTCCATCTGAAGTTCTTGCATTTCTGGAATTTGGCCGCAGGGATTAAAATGTGAGCTAGGAACATCAACGTGTTTTGAGTTAAGGATAACAACATCCTTCTCAATTAAGTAAGAGTATTAAGCTCTTACTATGTATAGGGCACTATACATAGTGGTGGAAATACAAGGAGTTATGAGCACCTGTGCTTGAGGCTTAAAACAAAGTTGAACTTTAAAAGAAAACAATGGCAACCTAAACTAACTGTCAAACAGGCAGTATAAATAATAGGTGGGCTGGGTTGCTAAAGAAAAGTTTCCTGAGAAGTAGACATTGAAGAGAACTAATATTTATTGAGTGCTTTTTAAGTAATGGGCATTGGGCGCTTTGCTCACTTTATCTCATTGAGGAAAGGGGGGCTCTTGATAAGGGAATAAAAGTGGGAAGATGGAATTGGTGGCTTAGAAGTGGGAATGATTGACTAATGAGTTTGGTAGAAGAGAGGAGGTAAATAAAAAAAATATTTTTTAAAGAAAGATGGAAAATGACCCTAAAAGCCAGGAGTTTGAACTTTATTTTCCTTAGTGGGCAGCCATTGCACATAGTTAGGTAGGAGACAATGTGTACCCAATTATAAGGTTTTAAAAAGAAACCTTGGGGAAAACAAACAGGAGACCACCAAAATGGCCTGGGCACTGGGTTGTAGGACTGTGTCATAGGAGGAGAGGCAGAAGGCAAGAATGAGAATAAGGTTGACTGGAAGAATTATTAACATTGATAGCATCACTTGGAAAGTCTGAGAAGGAGCTCCTTTGGTAGAAAGAAGGTTAAAACCAAGTTTGGGAGGTATAAAATCTGAGGGGACTATAAGTAGATGGAAATATATTTCCTATAAGGTGTTAGAGATGGGGAATTTACTTGTGGGGGTTACTTTAATATTTCCCCTCACCTTCCTTTGAGGAATTGGGAAATAGCTCACAACTGCATGACCCTTAGAGCCAATGGCACATTTTATGCTTGTGTGTGTGTGTGTGTGTGTGTGTGTGTGTGTGTGTTTCTAGTTAGTGCCCTAGGGTAATGGGAGCCATATATTTTTAGTTAGTTCCAACTCTCTTTGTTTTAATCTGTCTTTTCAAACCTTTCTTTTCTCCTGGAAAATTATAGACTTAAATAAAAACCAAATTCTTTGAGTCTGTTTCTAATATAATAATGTATTGTTCAGCAAGTGTTTCTTGAGTGCTCTTTGTGACAGGTTTACATCCTCTCTGTAACTTCCATCTATCATACCTGACTGTTCTTTTCCCTACATACTTTACAGGGTGAGTGGAGAAATGCATTGGATACAAGTCAGAGCAAATGTTCATGAAGAGATTCCAAGTCATTACACCAGCATTTGTAAGGCTGGTCTAAATAAAATGCCTTTATTTACAATGAACATATGTAGCAGACAATATTTTAGAAGATAATTTGAAGTGCTAAGGATTTGTGCAATCTTAGGAAATCCAGTGAGTTCCCTAAGACTCAATTTACTTAGCTGTGAAATGGGTAGATGGACTAAATGAAATAGAGTTCAACTCGAATATCTTATGTCTTTATATAATGGAGTTAAGCTTATAATGCCTTTGAAAAGTAGCATTCTTGTATTTCTAGAATATGAGCTATTTCTTATTGTAAGTTGTTTTTTAAGGGTGAAACTTACCGTATTTTTCGGACCATAAGAAGCACTTTTTTCCCCCCAGAAGTGGGGGGAAAAAGCCCCTGCGTCTTATGGTCCAAATATAGCCTACACATATACTTTAAAAAAAAAGTTTTTTTACTTGCCCGGCTCTGTGTGGTCTCTGTGTGCTTGCCCGGCTCTAAAATGTTCTAAATGCTGCTGTTTACTTTACAGGGTTGATTACATGTGTTTATGACTGTGATGTTGGGTTTTAATGCACATAAAATATTTTAGGACACTATTTGTTTCAGAATCTTTTTTTCTTCATTTCCCTTCTCTAAAAACTGGTGCGTCTTATGGTCCGAAAAATACGGTATGTCTGAGGCCACCTTGAGTGGTCAAAGGTCACAGAGTCCCTTGACTAAATTCCCTGGTCAAAAATCTTGGGGATCCACCCAACAGTTGAAGGTTCAGCAGCTGAATAACCTTCTCCTCTCTCAGGAGGATACAAATAAAACTAAGAGGGAATAAGATGAACAATCTATTCCTGTGGGTCACACATGAGTGAAATTGAATATAAGAGCAACATTTCCTTTGCTCAACTGTGGGTCCCAGCCTGCACCCCTACCTAAGCCATTGCTTTGTTGACCACAGACTCTGTGTAGCCGATCCTCTGAGCTTGTTCCTGACCCAGAATGATTCTTCTCTGGTTGCAATCTTGCCTGGTGCTTTATGAAGCAATTTCTATGGATCAATACCATTGCCATTCTATTCCATTCCATATAGAATGTGCTGCTGCTCCTCTTGGGTCCAGCCCAACTCAGCCCCACACCTTCCAAGACTAATCTGAATTACATTTCTTTGCTGTTTGGGATGGTACCAACCTTTCCTACTGCATCACCATCACGTCCTTCTAGAACTGCTGGGGATGCCACTCCCTCCTGCTACCGCTGTGCACACTGCTCTCATGCATTCCTTGGAGATCCTATGCATGACTGCCAATCCCTAATGCATCATCCATGGCTCCATGGTTAATCCATCAGATGGCTTCTTACTCATGAGGCACACTTCTTTTCCACCTCTCTTTTTTCATACCAAAAATAGGCCTGATGCACAAAGATTTATGCAAGAATGGGCCTTCCTTCACCTGGTTGCTGGCACTGCCTTTGCTCCAACTGAGGCTGCCTTTCTGCCTTCCCATGCTACCCAGAGGCCTGAAGCTGCTGGAGCAGTGCAGAATGCAAATTAACTTGCCATCTTTGTTGGGTTAATTTGCATACTCACTCCAGATTGGCTGGTGGGCATCTCGAAGGTATGGTCGATTTTCATCTTTCTCTTTTATTAGTGTATATACTAGCTGTCCACTGGACAAATCTTTGCACGAGTGAGGTCCGGCTGGCCTGCACCAATGGGGGCTGATTGTTCCGGGCTGACAGTGGGGAGGGGGCATGGGAGGTTGGCTGGCTGGCCTTGCCTCTGATCAGGGTTGGAAGGGCTGATCGGGGGCAGGGACAGTGGGAGGGGATAGGCCGTGGTTAGGAGCCAGTGGTCCTGATCAGGTCAGTTGGCCACCACAGTACACATCATAGTGACAGGTTGTCCTGGTCATTCCATTGCCACTTGGGTTTTATATATATAGATATGAAAAGTAGCCCTGGCCAGTTTGATCAGTGGTTAGAGCTTTGACTGGTGGATTGAAGGTTCTCAAGTTCAATTCCCAGTCAAGGGTATGTACCTTGGTTGCAGGTTCGATCTCCAGCCCTGGTCAGGGAGTGTGTAAGAAGCAACTAGTTGATGTGCCTCTTTCACATCAATTCCTCGCTCTTTCCTTCTCCCCTTTCTCCCTCCCTTTCATTCTCTCTAAAAATCAATGGGAAAAAATGTCCTCAGGTGAGGATTAAAAACAAAAATAGGAAAAGTAGAATGAATGATTGTTTCTGAACTGTATGCCTAGGACAAACCTGTCCAGACACAGTCTCTGGCAAAGGATGATCAGTGCAATACCTTGAGTTAATTTCACAAAGAAAAAGTAAGCAAAATCAAGGCCCAGCACCTCAGATTCAAAGCATTTCTCTTTCCTGGCCATTGTTTTCTTTCATTCCAAGCTCTCCAGTTATGTAACTGTCTAAACATATTCAGACATGAAAGGGGAACACCCTAAACTACTTTCGTGGTCATGTTTGTTTATGCACTGTGCCCGCAGAGTTGCATCCTGGCAATCCTTGCATGAGGAGTCACTAAGGAAAGCAAGCATTTTCTTTTTTAAAAAGAGAGAGAGAACCACGTGTTTACTCCTCAAACCTCTCCCTTAATTTCTGACGTATCACCCATGTGCCACATATCTGGGCTTCTTTGAATGAAGGCTTGAGGAGATTTATTTCACTGAGAAGTGAAAAGAAGTTAGATATTGCCCAGCCTGGGCATGTGCCTCTGCAAACATTTAGAGTTCCCCTTAGGAGATGAGCACGGTGCCTACATAGAGAACTTAGATCTTTGTTGAGCAAATGGATCTACTAAAATTATAAAGAAAATACCCTTTTTCCCCAGAAAGGTTTTGGAACATTTAAAACCCAGTAAGCAAATTTCCCATGTTACATTTAATACATTTGAAAGTTGGTAAAGAGAACCTACATAAATAGCCAAGATTATTCAACAAGCAGCTATAGAAAATAAGTCCTATAAGAGTTTTGTCAATCTGGTTTTAAAAGTTCTAATACCACCCTGGCCAATGTGTTCAGTGGTTAAACGTCAGCCTACCCACTGGTGGGTCACAGGTTTGATTCTCAGTCAAGAACGTGTACCTGGGTTGCAGGTTAGATCCCAGAGTATGCAAGAGGCAACCAATTGATGTATCTCTCTTCTCTCCCTCTCCCTCTCCCTCTCTCTATTTCTCCCCACTCCCTTCCACTTTCTCTAAAATCAATGGAAAAAATATCCTTGGGTGAGGATTAAAATTAAAAAGTCTAATCTTTTTCTACAGATCATGATGGTGGCCAGTCCATGACCATATTTGAAACCGAAGTTTTAAAATAAAACTTTTTTTTCTGCAGCTGTTCACCATATTCTATAATTTCTCTTGTTCTTATAATTAAGTAGGGGCCCAGTGCATGAATTCATGCACCTTGAAAGAAACTGTTGGTTGTGAGGCTGCTATGGGCACAGGGGCAGGTCTTGGCCCATCCTCCACACCCTGGCCCAGCCCTTCCCATCATGGCCCCTGGTCCCCTGTCTGTTGGCAGCCCCACTTCCACCGCTGCTGCTCCCATGTGCCACTACACCCACTAACAGCGCTTGCCTCACTCGCACCTGCTGATGGCAGGGTGTGATTGGGGTCAGCACCAGCAGCAGGTGCAAGTGGGGCCAGTGCTGTTAGTGGGTGCGAGCAGCAGTTGCTGCCCTGATCACCCCTCACGAGCAGGGAGAGGTGGAAAAGCCCTGAGGGGCGATCCGGGCTGGCAGCCACCACTCGTATCTGCTGACAGTGCTGAGTGCTGAGTGCTGGCAGCAGGTGTGAGTACCTGGTGGGACTGCAGGCCACAGGAGCAAAGAATTTTTAGTAACCACCAGAGGCTCGAGATTTGCACCCCGCCTTGGTCTGGTGACCCCACTCACCTGCTCTCCATCCCTCCACAGCCAACACCCACCATGTTCTGTGCATGCCCCCTGGTGGTTAGTGTACATCATAGCACTGGTTGTTTGGTTGTTCTGCTGTTCAGTCTATTTGCATATTAGCCTTTTATTACATAGGATTATATTTATGTTAAAGCCAATACTCTTCACCTTCACTGTTTGGTTTCTCAGGTTCAGACTGAAGTCTTGAATTAGAAAAGTCATGTTTTATTATAATTGAGGCAGAAATATTCTCCAAGTTCAATCAAAATGCCAATGATTCGTGACCTTAGATAATGTTTCTTCTTTTTATGTTTATAAAAAAAAAAAAGACACAGTAGTTTTCTTTTAAGACAGATACTTATCTAACAAGGTTAAGATACAGTTTGCCAAACATTCTGCATTTTTAAGGTTTTTATAAAATATGCCCATCAATAACTAGCATTAATTTCAATTTTTGACAGTAAAAAATTGAATCAAGCCATTATTTTCTTTGTGCCTTAGGTCAAAACTGGCCAACAAATTTAATATGCAGGATTGGTTTGAAGAACTCCTCAGAGTTATGAAAATAATGCACATTGAGGCACATTTAATGTTTTAAAAGGTCACATTTTAAATGTAATACCATTAATTGGGTGATATCACTACTGTCAATTAAAGAGACCATCATGTACTGTGCAGATAGGTATACACACTTCAACTTATAAAATTAAATAAATTAGATGAATGAGACTTAACAATAGAAAATAATTTCCTGGATAATTTTAAATAAATTAATGTTAAACTCTTCAGGTGAATCCTGACATATAAAGTAAACTATGCCTCATTTCATTTGATATATATATATATATATATATATATATATATATATGATATATATATATATATAGAGAGAGAGAGAGAGAGAGGGAGAGAGAAATGGATATAGAGGGGATAAATGGTGATGGGGAAAAAAAACAAAATGTTCTCTGTGGAAAAAAAAGTATGCTTCATTTCATTTGTGCCTGATGTATAGTTTTGTTTGTTGTTGTTTTTTTTTTTTTCAAAGAAGTGTGATGTAAATTAAGTTTTAAATTAAGAAAACCCTGAGATCATATAACTTGGCAATCATTCATCAGCACTCTACACACCTCAATGGTCTTACCTTGGTCATCAAGCACCGTGTTATTTTCGGCCTCTGTAATTCCTTTGCATGTTTGATCTCTGCCTGAAATCATCTCCTCATTCCCACTTGTCTCTATCCCCATCCACTGTGTTGGGAGCAACATAATGACCTCCTCTCTGTGGCTTGAAGACACAAGAATAGTTCACTTGATGTTTTAATCCACAATGTCAGGTGAGTCAGTACTTCCACCTACCTTTGGTTCTACTGTAATTATCCAAACCTCTGTGCTCATTCTTTCTCGGTATGATTCAGGTTGTTAAAGTGACTGTCATTTCTAGTCCTTGGAGTTTTCAAGACCCATGATCAGCATTCATTATCTTGAAATACCTCAGAGTCTAACATATATAGGTTCTTGATACAGAAAAATTGTTTCTGTCCCCTCCTCCAACTCATGTGGTGAAACCTAATCCCCAATGTGATAATATTTGGAGGCAGGACCTTTGGAAGTGATTAGGTCATGTGAGTGCAGCCCTGATGAATAGCATAGATGCTCTTATAAAAGGGACCCCAGGGAACCTCTTTTTCCTCTCCCCCTGTGAGGGCACAGTGAGAAGAAGCTCTCGATGAAGCTGGAAGCAAGTCCTCACAAGACACCGAATGGGCCAGTGGTTCAATCTTAAACTTGCAGTCTCTAGACCTGCTGTTTATATGTATGCATTTCTGTTATAGCAGCCCAAACAGATAAGGGCGTTTGTTAACATGTGTGAAGGAGCCCTGCGGTGCCCCAGCAGAGCCCAGGTGGGCCCAGTGGTTATGAGGTGCTTCTGACAGGAGATGGAGTGTCCCTTTCATACCTCCAGATTGGAGTGGGGGAGTGCAATGGAGAAGAAAGTTCCAGTTCTGTTTACACAGCTTCAGGATTCCAACAGGCACCAAAACAGAAACTGCTCAGATTCCTGTCTCTGTTGATCACTGTCATTTTTGTCCGGTCCAAGTCCAGGTTTTGATAAACAATTGCAGGATAACTTTATAAGTGATTTGTTTAATGCCAGACTTTCCCAAATATTTTGAGAAAAATATCTAAAGGGGGAAAATCATTTCCCTGCATAATGTCCTTCAGCACAATGCTTTATTTTGGAGCTTTGAAGTAAGTACCCCCCAAAAAACAGGAGGCTGTGAAAATGCTAGTGATTGCCCTTTTGCAGGGAGTTGACTGGAGAGGGTTAAAGGAGCATCTAACTGCTCCCTTTTTCCCCAATCCACCTCCCATGAGGATAAGAAGGAGGCAAAGTGCCAGCAGATTCCTGGGTGCCTTCCACCTAGTGGCCCTTGCTCAGGTCTCTCCATATCTGTGCTCCCAGAGGCCCTCTAAGCAAGCACTGGAGTAATGATCTGAGGCTTAGGCAGCTGTTGGTTTCCTCCCTCTTGACAAAAGAACTTAAACCAAAACCCTTAAAGAGAAAGAGAGAAGGAATGTAAATACCTCTGGTCAAACCCTTTGCAAAGTAATGTCCCTCTGTTCTTCATATTTTTTTCATAAAATGCTGGGGTAGGTAGAGCCCCATTCCAGGATAATGAAATAAAGCAATTTTACTTCCCACCCATGTGGCACTTTTTTTCAGAAAGATAAAAACTGCTGAAGGAGAAAGCCTCCCAGGGCTAGATTCCAATTAACTGCTGTACTCAATGCTGATAACTCAGCATCACTGTTCTTCTGAAAATGGGACAGGGAGTCTGACAGAACTTGAAGACAAAGTGACTGATCAACCAAGACAGAACTCCTTTCCCAGTCTTCCACAGTGTTAGGACGAAAATGGTGGAGGAAGAAACACAGGAGAATAAAATGTCATAGGTCGTATACTTGACACTCAATCCCACGAAAATGTTGGTATGGGGGCCTTGAAGCTTGAATATTGACCCAGAGGTTTGGAAACTACTTTCGTCATCATAAAATATTTCCACTCCTCTGCATGACTTGCTTTCATGGCTGAGACAGAATAGGAAAAACTTGGAATTTGGAATTAGAAGAACTGTGTCTGAGTTCTGGTCCTTCAGCCCAGGAACTCTGTGATTCTGGATGAGTCACAGTTTCCTTCGGCCACATTGGAGCCAGGCAATGGTAGACATCGGTTGTTGAGAAGTTTGCAGGGTTTCGCTGACCTAGACTGGGCTCAGCTGAGTTTGCTTATAAGCCTGTACAGTGGATCTTCTCTCATCCTCCTCTTGAGATCAAATGTCCTCCCATGGACATTTTTAAGCTTCTGTTTCTACCACATGTGTTAAGTTCCATTGGCCAAATAAGTCACATAGCCATATGCAGAGATAGTGAGAGTGAGGCAAAGTCTGGATGGCAAATGGCATGGATAACACACTGCATGTATAATTGAGACTAAACGATGCGATCTGCCACGATACTTAATTTTCTCAATTTTAGTTCTCTTATCTGTGAAATGGGGATCATCACATACTTTTGAAGATGAAATGAGATGGCACTGAAGTACTTATCTCAAGTCTGAACAAAGTTGATGCTCAGTAAATATTACTTTCTCTCTAGTCACCTCTCCAAACTTGCAAAATGGAAATTAATACCTGTCACACCTAACAGGATTATTGTGAAGCTTTAAAAAGGTAACATCTGTGAGAGCATTTGAGAGAATGTTAATCACCTTATAATATTTGTATTGCAAAAACATATGGAATGTTTATTCTTACACAGATGTAAACGTAAATTCAGGCATTTGGATACTAAATCACAGTTCTCATTGAGCATTTTACCTTAGCATATAGTGAGCTGAAATTTTTTCTGCAATGTATTTTGATATTTACATTGTAAAGCGACGCAAATATGTGTAGCCTGAGATGAGGGGTAGCGGGAAAGGAGAGTGAGAATGGGAAGGGAATTTTCGGCATTCCCCAAGTAGCTCCCTTGGTTTTGCCCAGGGTATCTGGAGTCAATCCAAGAGGAAGTCTGTGCTATTTCTTATCACCCTAAAGTGCACATCTTAATGAGGGTATTTCCCAATAAAAAGTAAAGAGTGATGGGTCACAGAGGAAAAAAAAAAAGATACAGTTAAGACACAATATTCTTACCTTAATAAATAAAAACTGTTTGTGGAACAGGGCAATGCAATCCGCAGATAATGACTCTTTTTAAAAAAAAATATTTTATTGATTTTTCACAGAGAGGAAGAGAGAGAGATAGAGAGTTAGAAACATCGATGAGAGAGAATCATTGATCAGCTGCCTCCCGCACACCCCCTACTGAGGATGTGCCCACAACCAAGATACATGCCCTTGACCGGAATCGAACTCGGACCTTCCAGTCTGCAGGCCAACGCTCTATCCACTGAGCCAAACTGGTTTCGGCCAGATAATGACTCTTAATTGTGTGACTGGCTGCCATCCCCAGAAACTACCAGGGGCTTAAAGAAATTAACCTTGAAGATGGCAAAGATGTGGGGAAGAGACCATCAGATTTTAATGCAGCAGAGAGGGGAAATCTGAGCATCTGATCCTGACCTGTCTTATGAACTTTGGGACATTTCCAAGTATTCCTGGTCCAAAGAGGTTTATTCTCAAGTCCTTCCTGCCCCCCCCCCCCCCTTTTTTTTTATTCTCCTAACATCAGAATGGGAAAGAATGGCGTGCAGGTCAAGGGCATTTGCTAGGAGATATTTCCTAGTGCAGAGGCATTCTCTCTGTGGCTCAGAAGCCTCCACTTTGGGGTGGCAATTCCTTGAGCCAGACCTCATCTAGCACTCCTTTCTCTGCAGTGCATACGTAATTGCTATTTTGCCAGTTTCTATATATTTGATATTCATTGACTTTTTCTTCCAGGCTGAGTTAACCAAAGTGTAAATTTTGCCCTTTTTGAAGCTAAAGGAACTCTTTTGGAACATAAAGTTGCAAGTAAAGAACTCCTCCCATTTAAAGCAATCTGTGGGGGGAGGGGGTGAAAGCAATCTGAATTATTGTTGCCACTTATGAGTATTTTGGTGACATTGATCATTCTCCAGAGTGTAGGGATGGCTAGTGAACTGATGATTATTGTGCACTGACATTGCACATTTGTTGTCCAGGCTAGACCACTTCCTAAACCCCCACCACTCCATTCTCCTCTCACCCCCTCTCATCATTACTCCATCAGTTCTTAAAGGACTTAAAAATGATAGGTAATAAGGTAACTGGTATGTCCCACTTTAAAAATAACTGTTTATCTTAATAACATAAAACTCTGCTTTATAAGTGCCTTGCATGATAGATAGCTAATGAATATCAGATTCATGAACTAATAAGTGAATGAGGTTAACTTTTAGACTAAAAGTTAACGTAATAGCCTAAAATAATAGTTTCAAATGCTGAATTTGCAGCCCTTGACTAATAAAGAATAGGACATTAAATATGCACTTAACTCTTTATATGTCTGATGTTGCTGGGGAGATGAGAAGGAAATGTTCTCACTAGTAAGCCACATGGAGCTAAATGTAGGTCCCTTGTGTGAGCAAATTACTTAACCGAAGCTTCTGTGGAATAGCAATAATAGTCCCTCCCTCACCGGGTAGCTGAGAGGAGTGTATGAGCTAATGCATGAAAATCAGTTAGTGCAGTGTCTAGTACAAGGGAAATGTTCAACAGCTATTGTCATCTTCATCTTAATCACTATCATCAGCATCCTCTAAAGATCATAATTTGGTTCTGGGTTCTGAATATTACCAGGAGTTTGGTTTAGTCAGGGACCTCTCGGACCACTGTGCATGACCCAACTACTGAGGCAGAGTGACTGGTATGAACAACCACAAAAGTTGCACATTTCCTATGCAGTGTGATGATGTATAGCATATTCAAAGCTCTTTCTAAAGTCTCTTTCTCTGGCTCAGGAAACCTATTCTGGTTCTGAAAACTAGAGTGTCAAAAACCAGCCATCCTGAAACATATAATCAGTGTAACTTCTTTAACCTTGACATGGTCCCAGTCTGTTTTATCACTTTAATCTAACTCTTTGGGAAATTCGGGGTCAGATAGAGTAACAAGAAGCAGGGATGATCAGTTGTGCCAAAGACAAAAAAATGTCAAGGAAGAAACTCTAGAAAACTGATCCTGATTAGTAAGTCTGGTGAGAGAGTCTCTGACTCTAGGAAGGGATAAAGACCAGAAAAGAATGCTTCAGAAAAAAAAAAAATTGTCAGAAGTAAAAAGCAGATCACAGGTATACCTGTCTGAGTGGCTAAGTGTGGCACACTGATGAGTGATGTCTCCATAATGAACAGGGTAGCCAGCTTATTTTAATGTCCAGAGCTAGTAAGTGGGGCATATGAGGAATAATATTTTGAAAAGACAGGAGAGATTTTCTCCCCCACCCAAAATAATTAAAGCTGTTGAAGGGATAGGGAAAGGGTGTGGGAAGAGGAGAGGGAATAGAGTTAAAGATAGAGAGGCAGAATGGAATTCCTGTGGAACAGATTAGTGTTCAGTTGTCTCAGAGAAAGTTAATAATGGTTATTCAGTTAGGAGAAGGGTCACAGAAAGAATGGAGTGATAGTGGAAGAGGAATCTCATGGAGGGCCGACAGTCCTGTGCAGAAACACAATAACATGAATGGAGACTGATATAAAAAATGAGGTGACTGATGGGAGGGCTTGGTTCGTTGGTTGAATTTTTGTATCAAACCTGCTAAAGAACATAAGGGCATGAGGACAATGGCTTTTCCCACCCTGTCTGTCACTATGTCACCTGGAACTAGAATAGGCCCTGGCACTTAGTAGGAACATTGCAACTGTTTGTTGAATGACTGAATGAATAAAATCAAAGCTTAAGGTACCCCAAACACTAAGATGCTGGGGTAAAGAAAAGTAATGTTTAAGCCAATAACAAGAGAAATAAGAATCAGAGGTCCCCAGAAATGGCAATTCAAGAAGAAACAGTTGTGTAGACTCTGAAGTCCTTTAGAATGCAAACATATGAGTTGGGAGAGAATAAAAAACATGAATGAAGGAAGAGGAAGGATAGAGGGCCAGCCTATGACATCATTGGGAGGACAGTTTGTGGATTGCCCATCCTGGAGATGTACAGAGAGTCAGGCACAACAGCAGATAGAGTGACAGTTCCATCCAGGGGACAAGGGACAGGAAGCATCAGCTTTAATATCATTGATGAGTTCACATGTGATGCCATAGAATCACATACATGATATGAGACCTTTGGTAATGGCATAGATGTTCTTAGTTACAATTAAGAAGTCACCAGTTGAAGGAGAGATGTTGAATTATTTCCACATAAACACTATCTCAAACATAAGAAAGTCAAGGAAACTCTCATCTGACCCAGGACTTTGCAATATATTTTCATTGTCTACTTTTTACAAGTGTCTAGCGGTGCTGAATAAAGCCATCAGCCCTGGTTTATTTGGAATCCTGGACAGCACACACACACTTATTCTTTCATGCTCAGTTGTTCAGAACCAAGACCATAAATCTAGTTTTGAAACTTCTCCTAAGAAGCAGCTATGCCTCTAAACATCTGGTCAAACAGGAGGGGGAAAAAATCCAGTAAACCATCCAGATGTTAGGTCAACACTGGGTTAAACACATTTGGAGATATACATGCAGTGGGATTTCTATTTTAGTTTTTAAACCAGAAAACCATCCAAGTAATGGTGGCAACTGGATCCACTGCTGTTGGGTCCCTGTTTCCTAAAAGAGGGATGAGTGAATAGGGATGGCGGTACCTCCAGCTGTCAGCTCTAGAGAGAGTCAGCCCTGCAGAGCTCAGCCCCTCTCTCCTGGCCTCCTGTCCTGGGTGAGCTGCCCCTGAGGTTTGATTCAGATCACTTTTCTTGGCTCAAATATGGTACCTAAGACAGGGGTCGTTTGTCAAGTGAGCATGGTACCCAGGGAGCTGTAGGCAGATTATGGAAAGAGAGGGAGGAGAGAGAGGGAGGAGAGAGCGCTGGAGAGAGAGAAAGAAGAGAGAGGGGGAAGAGGGCTAGGAGAGGAGCCGGCTGCTCCAGGAACGGTGCTTTCCAGGCGCTGAGGATTCAAGTTAGACCGGGTGGCTGTGGGAGCCGCCAGGGAGCGGGAGCAGCCGCGCCTCCCTGCAGGCAAGCCTCTTTTCATGTGGGATGCTTAAGGACTGCACACAGAGGGAGTCACTTAAAGGGGAGAGCCACTGGCATGAGGATTCCGCCAAAATGGAAGGGCTCCTGTCTCCGATGAGGACTAAGGTAAGGAGAATGAGTCGCCCGTTTTTGTTGTTGTTGTTTGTTTGTTTTGTTTTTTCTTCATTCTGCTGGAAGGATAGAAAAAAGGCAGCGGAGGTGCCAGCCGGGAGCCTCCGTGAATGGGAGGCTCACTGAGCTTTTGTCTTGTTTCAGAACTAGGGTGGCAAATGCAACTGGATCTCTTCTCAAAGAATAGGCTCGCCTGCCTCACAGACAGCGCGAGGGGCAGGGAGGGGAGTGCAGGGGCGGGGGAGAGCCGTCGGTCAGTGCGGTCAGTGTGGACAATGGGAGTCTTAGTAAATGAGTTCTCCTCTTGGTTGATTAGACAGCCATATTTTAGCAGGATTTCTGATCCCTCTTCCTTGGGGGCCGGGCAACCCTGGGGAGCTGTTCCTTGCAGGAAGTACCAATTGCTGAGGCTACATCTCTGTTGAGTGGAGGAGTAGTAACACGTTGAAAGCAGAGCATGCCCAGCTCTGGCTCCAAATCCCTCTTTTCCCCGCCTCCTCTTCTTCAGAGCAAGAAGGAAGGGAATCCTCTGTGGAAAGTAGGTTAATGCATTCTAGAAGCCAGCGTGTTTTCAGAGAACTAACAGCCCTGCAGAAAAGCATGCAGAGCACTGCCCTAGCCTGGTGTACTGAACTTGCACCTAAACTGTTCAGGGGGAGCTGCTAAGTCTCCAGAGGCTCAGGGAACTTGTTCTCCAGTGGGGCTTGCTTTTTTCCTTGAGAAAGGGTTGCCTCAAAGACCGGGCTTTCCATTGAGAGCTCAGATGACAGGAGACTATTCAAATCCTGCTAAATTCACACAGTACTCTAAAAAGGTGGGGCAAAAGTTCTGAATCATGCTCGCAATATTACTTTCCTTATTCAGAAATTTCCATAACGTCCCAGGGAAATGGGCTCTATAAGCATACGGCAGAGTGAAAGCCCAAAGAGGGAGGCTCTGACTCCATCCCTGATGCTCAAGTTAGTGATTCCAGCACAATTGGGCTCTTGCCATTGAATTGTTCCTTTCCTGCCAGTTTAAGGAGCATGGCCACAGTGTTTTAAGATAATGTCAAAACCAGGGCTTTAAGCAGGAAAGTGTCCTATCCTTTGGGAGAATTCCCCATCTCCCTGTCATGCTCACTAGTCCTCTGGTCATCATTCATTAGGTGAGTAGTCCCAAGTGAGAGTTTGCTACCAAAGGTTCTAATGCCAGCCCCTCGCTGGCTGGCTGGCTTGCTGGGGAGCCCCTCTATGACCATTTGTCCTCCCTGAGCACAGAGCTGAAGTCCTGATTCTTGCAGGCAGCAGACATCACTCCAGGGTGCTATGAAAGCAGCAGCAGGTACTATTTCATAGAGGGACCTGTTTTCCTTTATTGTCAGGATGGGATTTGAATGCTTAGAAGGTGGTAATGTAATCTGTCCATTCCTCCCACTTATGAAATTGCTGCCTCAGACACTTTGTCCTGGTATTGTGCATTCTGAGGCTCCCCTCAAATCAGTGGATTTGAGCCCAGAAGCTTAGGCAAGTACATTTCTCATAGACCTTGAGGGGAGTTCCCTATGCAAATGACCCAGCACTCAGGCACTGTGTAAATCACACTGCAGGCCCATTTAAATGGTAGGCTGTAGTAGGGGGAGAGATGGATGGCAGTGGGTCAGGCTTCTCATATATTCTATTTATCAGTTTAATCCACATCATAGCTTGTTCCTTACCAATCATATCATCTAATGAAACACTGAGTGTTTGGGTCCCATCCAAGTTCAAACAAGACCTCTACACAGCAAACTGACTTTCATTCAAACCCTTAAATTTTTAGGTTTCAAAGGGTGTGTGTTTGTGTGTGTGTGTGTGTGTGTGTGTGTGTGTGTGTGACAGTGAGTGTGTTTTGGTGAAATTTTTTTAAGATCTCTTTGTTTCTGACTCTGAAATTGATATTTTCATATTGAAGATTCAAATTACATTTTAATTTGGTGACCTACAGTAGCATCTTGACTCAGAGAGCAAGACCCAACTGTGTAAAACTTTCATTGCTGAGACTCAGCTTTAGTTTCTAAATTGCCAGGTCTGTGTTATTGACATTACCCAGCAATTTTTAAAAATTGACCCATATTCTTTTATGAGGAACAACATGTTGTCATTCTTAAACTTTGATCCACATTGTACCCTTTTAAATCTACTCTGGAATATTCTGCCCCTTCAGTAAGGATGTAGCTTAAATATTCTGATTTCATGGCATCCTGATTGGTTGGACAAAACAGCACCCTTCCACCCCGAGTGATCAGTTTTGGTGTATTTTGGTTACTTAATAACTTACTGACAGTTTAAAGAAAGCGTTGAGGTAAATTGGACATCATGCAATAATTTCATTATGCCATGTTATAGACTTAACCAGTCTAAATCATGGGTACTTAATGCATTTTAATATTGGGATTTGCATAATTGGCACATAAATATGCATGTGATTAATGGGAAGTGGCAAAATGGGGTGGGCAAAATGTTCACAAGTATGAAAATTCAAGCACTTGCACAGAGGGCACCTGAGAACATAGGTCTCCTGGGTGGTGGCCACATTTAAACACCTAGAATCAGACAAGGCAGCAGCTCGCCTTCCCTCATCACAGTTAGTGTGTTGTCAGTGATACAGGGGCTTAGCTCAACTATGGCTTTGGTTGGATTCACTTGAGTACTCTACTTCTTTTTATATATAATGCATCACATAGAGTCTCTAGGCTGATGGATATACTTCTGACTAGCCTCCTGGCAGGCCATGACACAGGCCTCAGGATTCCAACCACAGCAAATGATATTAGCAAAGGCAGGGGGGAAATTGAAAAAAGAGAAACACTGATTGAGTTGTTTCTCCTATGAGAGTAAACAATTTTGTGATTAATCATCTTTGTGTACTTTTAAAATATGTATTTTTTAATTTGACTTTTAATCCTCCAACCTTCATATTTCCCTTTAATCCTCTGTGCACCGCCTCCAGTGAATGAGACTGGCAAAAATTACTCTCCTTTTCAGCATCTTGTGATGCCTGCTTGCCAGTGCCTGCTGCAAAATTTACAATGAGCACCTGGCTACAGCCACGTAATATCAAGCCAAGTCTACTTGGATGCAATGTGTGTTTTCTGGAGAAGTTATAGTATCAAAAAAAGATGAAGGAGAGGAGATAAGAGGAAAAGAAAGAAGAGGAGAGGAGAGGAGAGGAGAGGAGAGGAGAGGAGAGGAGAGGGGAGAAGAGGAGAGGAGAGAAGAAAGGGCAGAGAAGAACAGGAAAGAATTCTTGGTTGGAAAACCATTTTTTTATTTTCAGTTTTATTGAAATGTAATTCACATATAACACTATTTAAGTTTAAAATGTACAGATAGAATGACTTGATATATTTATATATAGTGAAATGATTACCACAATAAGTTTAGTTAAAACCCATTTCATATGGTTACAACAAAATTGTTTTTATTGTTGTTGCTGTTTGTTTGTGTTTTTGGTGATGAGAACTTTTAGAACCTATTCTCTTAAACTTTCAAATATATATATCATACTATAGTGTCAGCTACAGTCATCATGCAGTACATTACATCCCCTGTATTTATTAATCTTCTAACTAGAAGTTTGTATTTTTTGATCACCTTTATCCAATTCTCTCACTCCCACCCATTGCTTCTGTTAACCACAAATCTGATCTCCTTTAATATGAATTTGGTGTTCTCAATTTTTTTGTTTTGTTTTTAGATTCTATTTATAAGTATGATAACACAGTATTTGTCTTACTCTAATTTATTTCACTTAGCATAATGCCTTCAAGAGTCTTCTATGTTATTACAAATGACAGGATTTCCTTATTTTTTTTATTGCTGAACAGTATTTCTTTGTGTTTATGTATGTACATACAAACACATACACATACATTTTTTCTTTATTCAGTTGTCAATGGATGCTTAGATTGTTTCAATGTCTTGTTTATTACAAATAATGCTGCAGTGAATATGGGGGTGCCAATAGCTCTTCGACATAGTGATTTCATTTCCTTGGGGTTTATACCCAGAAGTGCAATTGCTAGATCATTTAATAGTTCTATTTTTAATTTTTTGAGGGACTAGAGGCCCATCTTTTATATCCAAACAAAAATACTGATGTCTTCAATTAAATGCTTGCACAGTAAATGGCAAGAGAATATAATTAACCTGGAGAATAGATGTTAATTAGATTTATTATAGAGATAACTTCTCAGTATATACAAATACTAGAGATCCAGTGAACAGATTTGTACACATTGAAAGGAAATTAATTAGAAGAAATATTTTAATATTGCTATTCACCCTTTCTCTATAATGGAAGTGTCAGAAATGAAAGAAAATTAGTAAAATGTATATGAAAATAATATATAAATCATTAAATAAACAATAACAACATGATATAACAACAAAGACATGATATAAAAATAACACACATGTGCAATTGGCACCAGCAAGAGCTTTATAAGTATCATACATTTGTGAGTCAATGTTTATTTTTAAGTTGCCAATGTATGTAATATGTACTGGCTGGTTGGTCAGTCGGATGGACGTATAATCGATCACTTAGCCTTTTATATATATATTAAAAAATATATATATATATATATAGTCATTATGTTGTATACCTGAAACTAATATAATGTTATATGTCAGAAATTAACCTTTTTATAAAGGATGGAATATTTATTTTAAAAGTTTAATTTGGCATCTCAGTGACTATTCTATGTGCTAACTAGGGTTTTTAGAACACTGTGATACTGCTGCCTTCAATATCTTCTCCCTTTCACAATTAGCTAATTCCCCAGAGAAGGTGATTTTTATCTGTCTGAATGTCTCTTATTTCTGCCACAAAAGCACTGTGTCATTTACTGCACTACAAATACTTTTAAAAAGGAATGTCTTCTGATTTGTGGCACAAAGTAGTTTTCTAAAGGAAGTCTTCTGAAAGAATCAGACTATTTATAAAAGGAACACTGACTGGGAAATGGAAGCTGAGCTTATAAAGATTGAGCAATTGAAATTAACACAAGAATTGTGTCCTGCAAGTCCTGCCCTTGTGTACTCAGGGTAAGTGCCACACATAATTGCAGTTAGTTCAAGAATTGTCCATCTCAACCACTCTACAATTTTGGAAGCACATTAGATACAGATGTAAGATGTGAAAATTCTAAAACTACAGATACTATAGATAGTAAAAGAACAAATCAAAGGATGGTCAAAGACTCTCTGGTTCTTCAGATCAAGTATCATACAGTATATGAAACTCTTAAAGCCACATAGAATTCTACTAAATCTTGCCAGGTCTCCATAGAGAACAGTGCCTGAAATGATCCATTGTGTTCTACATGCTTGATACATGGATTCTGATTAAATATTGGAATTTCCCTTTGAAGAGCTCTGTGAACTAGGCAGCAATAAGGACTGAAGGGTGTTGTAGACTGAGTAAGGTAAGACTAAAGGGGTGCTTGACAATTACTTTCAAGCACATCAAATATATACAACATTATTTACCAGCTAATGACAGGCTATTTTATCTTAATGGAAGCTTAAATAAGAAGAAACCTGCTGGAGTTGAAGCATGACAAGTTTAGATTAAATCCAAAGCAGTGTTTCTTGACATTAAAATGTTTTCCTGAGGAAGGCTGAAATAGTTTCTAGTCTGGAAGCCTTGAGACAGGTAAGGAGAACTTACCTGAGAAGCCAGGAGGAGCCTATAAGACACTCCATGTTTTTATGATGCTGGGCATTCTTCTTAGAAAGCCAATAAAAGCAGAAATAGACTTGTTTACGAGGGATGCATCAAATTCCTTTACAAAGAGCTACTATACTATAATGTTTTTATTAAACCATTGAACTCAGTTAGGTGTGAACAGGATACAACTTCATTTTTTTTCAAATGACCACTTTCAAGGCATCTGTGAATCATGGAAAGAAATTGGGGACTCTCTGGCAATTTATTTAGTTAATGAAAAGGAGAGGTATGAGGCACCATAGCCTATCCCCGAGGTTGACAAACTGCGGCTCAGGAGCCACATGCAGCTATTTGGCCCCTTGATGGTGGCTCTTCCACAAAATACCACAGCCTGGGCAAGTCTATTTTGAAGAAGTGGCATTAGAAGAAGTTTAAGTTTAAAAAGTTTGGCTCTCAAAAAAAAATTTCAATCGTTGTACTGTTGATATTTGGCTCTGTTGACTAATGAGTTTGTCCACCACTGGCCTATCCTAATCAGCTTACTGGGTTCAAATCCTAGCTCCTCCATTTCCTAGGGGTAATTTTTCTGAGCTTCAATTTCCTCACGTGTAAGATGCATAAATTAGTGCCCTGTATCATAAGTTATTGTGAGAAGTAAACAGTTAATGTCTGTAAGGTCTTGGTACGTCTTAATAAATGTTAGCTGTTACTAGTATGAATGTATGAACAAATAAACAGATGCATATTGCAGAAATTCAAGTCATGACACAAAGTGTGGGATGAATTGTCACAGTTATTAATGCAGTGGGAAAGATGGGACCCAGCTTCAGGGTGATGCTGTTAGCTCAGACACAGAGCAGTAACTCCCACCTGCAAGAGTCCTATGAAGTTGGGTCCTTGCCTATGAAGAGCTCAGAGTGAAGCAGATGCCTTTGTAGCATAAATCAGCTTTTATCACAATAAAGACTTTCACAACCAATAATTTTGATAGGTTGATAGTTTATCAGAAAATACTGTGGGTTCAAGCTGAAGCCAAAAAATTTCTTCTCTGGGACCTCAAGAAAACCATGTTTCTGTGCTTGGCCCTGGGTTTTATAATTTCTTAGCAGACCCCTTAATAAAAAACAACTTTCCTTTCTTTTGTGCTTTAGATCTTGAAAATTTGAATATACATACTGTCATGTGATTGTCCCTATAGTAGTTACAACCCAGAAATCAGCCAGTTACAAAGCAGGGCCCTCCCACCAAGGGCTGGTCATTACGGTTAACCAGCACATCACTGCTTGGTACCTGCATGAAAAAAGTCCATCTTCATATCTGGACTCCAGGCTCACCTTGACCTGACCATTACTCACTGACTCTGCCTCATGCTTCTTCTTTCTCCTGCCCTGGCTGCTCTCAGGTGTCAGCTGAACAGTTCAGTCACCGGAGATATGTTTAACAGCTCTGGGCCTCTCTTCAGAGATGCTGATTCAGTAATTCTGAGATAAGGCTCAAGGACCTGCATTTTGTGGAAAGGCTGGAGGGCTCTGATTTGGGTGATCCTTTCACCACGAGTGGAAGGAACACTTAATCTACCTACCCAGTTGCCTCGGGGAAGGCTTTGCAGCTCTGAATATGTCAGATCTTTGTGGTGCCCAGCCCTCACCACCCTGCCCTCACCTTCCTACACTGTCTGTCCCTTATAATAAATCCTCTTGGGAAATCTTTGATGCCCAAGTCTGGGGTGAGTCTATAGCATGCTCTGTTTACCTGATCCCCAGCCTTCCTCCCACTCAGTAACCACATATATATTTGTTCCTTTTGTAATGGTTGGCCAGGAACTTTTAGAAAGCAGGCTTCACCATGTCTTGTTGTTCACCCTGTTTGCCTAGTAGGTAGCATGGTGCAAGCAAAATTATAGGCTCTCTGTATATATTTATCGACTAAGTGCAGGCACAAATCACTAAGGGCTCATGTAGGTTTGATAAATCTTGGGCATTGAGAAGGTGTCCCAAGGCCAGAGTAACTGGTTAGATGCAATGTAGAACTAGCTCCACACAATAGGATGGGCAAATCCCACAGGGTGAGACCCCTACCTAAGGTAGAATTTTCAGGAATAGATAGTGGGTAGGTTATTCGTGTTTTTCTTTTTCTATCTTGTTGTTTCTGGTTAGTAACAGCTAACATTGCCAGAGTGTTTTAATAGTTTCCAGGCTTAGGAAACTGTAGAGTGGAGAAACCACAACTGAGGGCTGATGGTGACTTCCGCTCAGGGTTATTGTTATTTCTGACATACAGGAAAATAAAGTCAGAGCTTTCTATTCCAAAATGTCTTAATGACTCTACTTTTGTTGAAAAAGAAAATGATTCTTTTTAAGATAAAACCAGGCTGTATTTACTCTAGGAAAATGGGAAAACATGCTGACTTTTTCTTTCACTGCCAGTGTATCTCAATGGGTAGCATAAACTAGCTAAAAAAACAGTTGAAACAATGTAATTCCTTGCTTTAATATAAAACAATGTTAATATATTTTTTTAAATATTTTTATTGATTTTGTACAGAGAGGAAGGGAGAGAGATAGAGAGTTAGAAATATCGATGAGAGAGAGTTATCGATCAGCTGCCTCTTGCACACCCCCTACTGGGGATGTGCCCGCAACCAAGGTACATGCCCTTGACCGGAATCGAACCCGGGACCCTTCAGTCCCCAAGCCGATGCTCTATCCATTGAGCCAAACCGGTCTTGGCAAACAATGTTAATATTTTGAAGTAACTGTTGATTAATGATAATATATTAATACAACTTAACAATATGTAAATATTATAATAGCTATAATATATTAATATTTAAATATTATATATCAATAAACTCGTATGCATTTCAGCATATATTTATTAATATATTGATGTAACATGTTAATGTATTATTGACACAATATTGGCATTGGTTACAAAAATAATGTGGTATATTAATAATATATGTTGATATATTAATTATAAATGTTAATACATAATATAGTTAAATGCTATGATCCTATATAATAAAAGAGTAGTATGCAAATTGTCCCCTTGACTAGAGTTCTGGGAGTTTGATCAAGGGGCAGGCCATCCAGGAGAAAGAAGGGTGTACCTGGCCAGCAGCCGGCAGCCTGCAGCTGGTAGGAACCCTACCAGTGCACGAATTTCATGCACTGAGCCTCTAGTATTTTAATAATATTGTAATATTAATTATCATTTATTGAACATACTATAAGGACAACTATTTTACTTTTTAAAAAAATCTCTAACCCTCATAAGAATTTTAAAAAGCAAGCATTTTTAACTTTATTTTATAAATGGGAAATGAAGACCCCAAGAGGTTGGGTTCCTCAAAGCTATGGAAATCATAAGCAGGGCTTGAATCCAAAGTTACCTGGCCTCAAATCCCATCCTTTATCATCCTCCTGCTCTATGTGACTAACTTAGAAATGAAGAAATAGGAGGAAAACAGTCTGAATTCGCCATTGCTTCATTGAAGGCTGGGAGTAATGGGAGTGTGAAGTAGAGTTAGCTAATTCTAATGTGCCAGCTCACTTCATTTGACCCATATGAATCCCAAGACAGATTGATTCCTGAGAAAACCTTATTTGACTTCAGAATTGTGTGGGGCACAGGATTCCGGAGTTCCTTGCCAGCTGCACGAGAGAAGCACAGGGATACCCCTTCTCATTCTCCCCAGACAGAACAGCCCCTTATTTCCAGACAGTGATGCCTTGGCACTTGAAGGCCTGACATGGGCAAATGCAGGATGCAAGGCTTGCTCCACACCCCAAAAGGTGATGAAGGAGCTAGCAACACACAGCCAGCCTGCTAACTGCTAGGCTTTCAAAGCCATGGTTGGTTTACAGCCCTTTTCCATTGTGAGCCAAAAAAAATCCTGTTTGCCCAGCAGAGTTTATGAAGTCTCTGTGGAAGCTGTCTGGATGGCCCTGGTAAATGAGAAAATACATGGGCCACTGGCTTCATTAAATGGGATAACAGGGCCCTGGGTAGCCTGTTCTGGGGGCTGGTGGGCCAGATAGCACCTGCAGGCGGAGCTAGTCAATTGGTTAAAAGAAAAAGGAGAAACCCCAGGCCTTGACTAGTGCTAATAATTAAACTAGAATATGAGTGTGGCAGGTAAAATGTAACATGACTGAGGGAGGGGGGTAAGTGACATGAAGATTTCTGATATATAAATATATATAAAAAAGGGGGGATTGATTTATTGGTGGTAAATTCTCTTCATTTTTCCAGTCAGATCTGTTCATTACATCCCAAACAGGCAGAGAGGAGAACTCTTAGCAGTAAAACTGATGAGAAGGAAAAAGTAATTTTGCAGTTTTTCTATCGCATTTACCTATTCATCCAAAAAGGATTTATTAAGTGCTCATATCCAGTGTTAGGCAATAAACACATTTCCTCTGTCAAGGTTGTACAAACAAAAGGGAAAGTGTTAAAGAGTCCACAAACAAGACAAACCAACCCATCACTCTCCCTTGGAAACAAATGGAGGTAAAAGCTAGAAGCAGGATACAATCACTTTTCCAAAAGGCCACTTTTCACTAATTGTGCTGCTTTTAATACAAGTGGATGATAACATTTGGGCAAATTAACTCCACATTGATATTCAGAGGGAATTACTACATTAATGGCAATAACTTAGTGTCTTCAAAGGGATAAAAATGCCTGAAGGAGGATCCTATTTAGTCTTGCAAGATTTCCTTTATCTTACACAAAGAGCATGAATTCGGATATCTTTTCTAAATGGGGAAAGTGAATGTAGTCATTTCTCATAAGACTTCCAAGTAAAACACTCTATTTAGCACCAGAGAAAGCATCTTGGAAAACACAGTGTAACATATGCAATTTGATAAAAACCAAGGTCCTTACTTAAACAATGAGCTGTGAGAACTAGAATAACCCCAAGCACGTAAATGGGCTTTCTATTATTATTTAGTCACTACAGATGTTCTGGCAGGAAATTCACATTTACCCTATGTATGCATAGTTATCATTCACTTTCAAAATTGATGCTTCTAAAGGTGATTCCCATGCCAGTGTATGTGGTAGAAACAGAGCAGGGTTTAGATATTACTTTACAGACTATAAAGCAACCTTTCATTTATTTCATGGATTCAGCAAATCATGGATCATTTTGGGCATGTCTATCATGGGTAGGTTGAAAGATTTTAATATTTTCACTAAATTACTTTTTAAAAAAAATTTTAGGATAAATACAACAATGAAGCATAATATGTGCCTAGGATATGCCATAGTACACATAATACAAAGGAATGAAAAATATTTGTTATTGAACTCAGTGCTGGCCAATAGAAATATAATTCCAGCCACAATGAGAGCCACATGTATCATTTTAAATTTTCTAGTAGCCACATTAAAAAAAAAGACACAATATAAGTCATTTTAACAATATATTTTATTTAGCTAAATATACCAAATGTATAATTTCCCTATGTAATCACTATAAGAATTATGAATGAGATATGTCACATTCTTTTTCATATTATCTTCAAAACCCAGTGTGCATTTTATGCTTCCAACACGTCTCAATCCAAACTGGGCACACTTCAAAGGCTCAATAGATGCACGTGGTTAGTGGCAACTGTGCTAGATGAGGCAGCTCTAACTGATTTATTGGTACAACTAAAGAAGTCATAAAGCTGATATCTGTCTAATATTGGTAAATGGCAATTGCTGATCAAGTGGCTTATTTTGACAATGTAGTCTCTCCCCATTACTATTTCTGTAGTTGTGATTGGCACAGTGCAGGTCCTCCGGCACAAGCATTGTTGCTGGAATGAATGCCCAGAGTGCTTTGGCCTCTGTAGTGAAAGCTGATGGTTGCACACAAAAAACGAATGAGCTCAGTGCTCCCATTGTTCAGAGGGGGACAGAGTGTCAGGTCAGAGGAGACATGTGGGCACAAGGGAACATAGCAGTTCTAAGGGTTTCACATGGTTATTTTCCACATTTTCCTCCCAGTCCTTCTAACATTAATCTTGAGTTTCTCTTTTTTTTTTTGCCATTTTAAGTGTTGTTCACTACATTCCTGTAGGAACCTTCTCTAGCTATACCAAGGCACTCATTCCATGCAGAGGTACTGTCAGCCAAGGGGGGCATTGCCTCTACTCTCCACAGATAACAGGTATAAGTTCTTGGCCATGTTGACCACTCTTATGTAAGGCCTCCAGAGTCTCTACCTCTGAACCACTCTTCTCTCTCTCAAGTTCCATGGCTATACACTAAAACTGTTGTTTGTTTTTGTGGTAAGCTTTAAAAACTAATACCTGGATATTCCAGATATATTTTTACCACAATATAAGCATGAATTCATTGTTTGATCCTCAAGCTGCTCCTCTCTGTGTGTCCCCTATCTCACCAAGTGCCAGCCTTCTCTATCCAGGCTCAAGCTAAAGCCCTGGGTCTTCACACACCTCTCTTTGGCCATTTCTCTTCATAGTCCACCAGTTTTCACATTCTATCATTTCATCTTTTTCATATATCTTCTATCTGTTCCCTTCTCTTCATCCACATGGTTACAGTTCTAGTGCAAGTGGCCATCTTTTGATTGAATTCTTACCATAGTCTCCCAGCTAAATTTCTGATGTCTACAACTCCCTACCTCTAACCCATTAAATAATTACTGATAGCACCACTGTTTTTAAACAGAAATCTGATCATGTCATTTTCATCATAAAATTCTGCCTACTATGACATTCAGGCTCTTCATAATCAGGCCCTTGACTACCTCTTCAAGTCTCTGATGCTGCCACTGCCTTTTGGGATGTTATGCTCATTACTGATGTTTCACCAAAAATCCACGGCTTCTCTAGCCCCAGTGCCTTTGCACATGCTGACTCTTGCTCTTCTCTTGCTTTCTGAAGATGGTGTAGTTCTCCCAAAGTTGATTCAAGTGTCACTTCTTCCATGAGTCTTTCCATGGCTTGAGGGCAAACATGAGATAACCTTTTACCTTGTCTCCACAGTCTTGCCCATTAATCCCTACCCTGTAAACACATCACATCTGCTACATTAAGTGTGCAACAGGTAGTTGATGAAAAAGGTAAAACTGTTTAAAGATTAAGTTCTCAAAATTGCCCCCCATAGCTGATGAGTTTGGCTAGATGCAGAATTAATATTTCATTCATTAAATATCTGCCTCATGGCCTGTGCATGCCATACCATAATAAGGTTAATATTCACCCACAGATGTGTGGATTCCAGATGCATAAGACCCGGTGGTCTCCAACTTAATCTGCAGCAGGAGTTGTGTCAGTGCTGGGCTGGGCTTCAGGATGGTGAGGACAGTGATGCCATCTATTAACTTCCAGCCAGTGTTTTTAGTGTATGAGTTAGGTGTTTTCAACCCCATTCTAAAGCTGAGGAATCAGAGGCTCAAAAAACTAACTTTCCCAAGACCCCACAGTCATTAAAGGGATAGAGCAAGGATCTAAATCCTCATTTGGCCACAAATCCCACACTTGTTCCACTGTACTAAATGCCTCCCAAATTTGTCTTGTGGTTGGTTGTATTCTGAGTGTGATTTAGAGATGACCAAGTTCTTCAGGAAAAAGAATGAAGGGTGAGCCAGACTGTAGTTGGTCCTGGGCTCCAGGTGGGTGCAAGGGTAGACAAGAGGCTCTAGAGAAGAGTCAAAAGCTCTCTATGAGATCTCCAGATCCCACGACATTGGAGATCTGATGTGTGGGACCTTCTTTGAGGTGTTTTCCTACTTGGTTTAGATTCAGGTTAGACTTTTGCTGTAGCTTTCAGGCCTGAATCCCAAAGATCTCAAGGAATGGTGAGTTTTGTCAGTGAAAATATATGTTCTTTGTGCTGCTCCCAGGAGCTTTTCATCTATCAAACAAATGAATCACCACCAACAAAACACCAACTACTTTCACATGATTGTATTTGCTTTAAGGAAACACTTATCCAGATTGCTGTACATTTCTTTGTTTTACAGACTATTTTCAGTTAGGGAGTCTTGCTAAAATAACAAGTGGGTGAATAAGCCTCTCTGATGTTCTAGAAACCCAATGAGATCATAAGGCCAGGTGTGTGTTTGGCTTTATGAGCTGTGTTCCAGAGTCTATGGAGGCTTTAAAGGTTTCCATTAAAGAGTTTTCCAAGCAGTGTTGAGTTTTATGTAAGGTGACTGATTTACTAAAATGTTTTATGTAGCATGACTTATTTGGGATACATAAAACATATAAAGAGTATAAATCTATCACCTGGCTTAAGAACCAAAACATTACTGAATGAGAGGAAGCACCTGGTACCTTCCCCAATAAGACCCCTCCCAGAGGGAATGCCTATCCTGAACTTGGTATTTATAATGGCATACCTTTATTTATATTTACATTACAAATGGTTGTAGAAAAAATAAACAATATTCTATGTATATTTTGGTGCTTTCCAGAAATGGTACTAATGTGTATATATTCTAAGTGTATGAATTTTCTGCAACTTCTCCTGGTCTCTAAACAGTTTGTGTGTGTAAGTTACCAACATGAATGTGTTTAGTTATAGATCATTCATTCTCCCTCCTAAAGGCATTGCTTGAGCACAACAGTACATCAATGTATTGCCAGTCATATATTCCTTCTCTTATGGGTGGAGAGTTCTCCCTCTATTTTTATTTTTATTTTTTTAATATATTTTATTGATTTTTCACAGAGAGGAAGGGAGAGGGACAGAGAGCCAGAAACATCAATGAGAGAGATACATCAACCAGCCGCCTCCTGCACACCCCCCACCGGGGATGTGCCCGCAACTAATGTACATGCCCTTGACCGGAATCGAACACGGGACCCTTCAGTCTGCAGACTGACGCTTTATCCATTGAGCCAAACCAAGAGATATACTTGGTTGCGGGCACATCCCCAGTAGGGGGTGTGCAAGAGGCAGCTAATTGATGATTCTTTCTCATCGATGTTTCTAACTCTCTATCCCTCTCTCTTCCTCTCTGTAAAAAATCAATAAAAAATATATATTTTTTAAAGAAGGATCTATATAAATATTCCTGTCTACGTATAGAAGTTATTATACTTGCAAACACCCTGAAAACAAAAATACCGTAGGAGAGATATTTGATTACTTTCCTCCAAAAAATCCGTCTACTATCCATTTATTCTAACATGTATTTTCAATATCATCATCCCAAATCTCAGTGCCCCACCCTAGTGTGAATTTTGATACATGTATGGTATTAATGTATGTAATTAATTAATGTGTTAATTAATGATTAATTAGTGTATCGATAATCAATATGGCCTGATTAGGGTTTACTTTATTTTATTTTCACAAAATTCATAAAATGGTAAGGAAAGCTACTGGACTCTGTTACTAAAACCAAGCCCACATTTTTTCATGCTATCCAAGGAAGAAGGATCTCCAGATAGAAAGGGACAGTAGTTCATTCTTCATCTGACCCTTTTTGAGTTTCCTCGCTTTTTAACCACTGCTCAGCTGGCTTCCTGGGCACGATTACTAGTACTGTTTCTCAGGGGGCCTCTATAAGAATTTTTTATTTGATGTTTCAACACAATCATCTTCAAAACACAAAGAGTAGGAGAGGATTGTGCACCATCTGGTGACCACCTCATAGTCAAGCACTAGCCCACAATCGCAGAGTCACTATATTTCTTTCAGGCTAATGAAGAAAGAATAGAGATATACTTAGTAATAAGTTACATGGTTTTGCCAAAAGTAGGACAAGGGCCTCACCCTGTATTATTAAGGTTGTGCAGAGGTTTGAGCTGGAAGAAAATTATATTAGAATTCCCTCTTCAGCCAGCACATGGCAATAAAGGCACGCCATACTCACAAGAACCTGGTACATGGGAGTAAAAAATGGATTCATGCTAAAAGCAGCAATTTAGTTTAAAGTGGAAGTGGGGGGAGGAGTCATCACCTGGTTAAATCAACATGTCAGTTTGAACTTTATTGATATATGAATTTACAAAATCAACTTTATAGTTTTGTAAGAACTCTAAGCATAAATTAGTTTTGTTTTTTGTTTTTGTTTTTTACTAGTTTGCTTATAAATACTTATGTAACAAAAATCACAACAAAAATAAATTATGTCAGCTCTAGACATCTGGCAGAAAGGCATCCCATTTCCAAAGTGGATCAGGCCTCTCAGTGCTGCTGAGACCCAGTGGGAACATCTCTAATGTCACTTTTAAAATGTCAATCATCACAAAAGGGAGAGAGGCAGACTTGCAATGGTAACCTCTCTCAGAAAGGATAATTCACTCACCCTCAGCTTCAGGTCCTGATGGAGTCTACTGTTTGCACCTTTCTTTGGGTGAGGCCCTCATTCTTCATCACCCTGCAGTTTCTCAAAAGCTATAGGGAGCTTGAAGTCAGGGGAGAAAGAGCCTCTCTGCCCAACCTATCTTTTCCTGTTTCAGTGAGGTTTCAGCCAAGTATTTCAAACACACATTGTTTAAGATAGGGAATTGGTTACTGGGATGCTGGAAGAGCTAAGAAGTGAAGCAGGGGGTGGTGAAGTGACAGCAGGAAACCATTACCCCATAAGGCTGTGGGGACACAGGGAAGAGGTGATGTTACCAGAATACACCAGGCCGAGTCATGTGTCAGGAATTATTATAGAATAACCAGGAACTGCAGCTAAGAGCCAGGTTCATGGAAGAAGGGGCAGCCGGAAGGGGAGGCAGCACTATAGGAAGCAGAGAGAAAGGTGTCTCCCTTTTATCTTTCCTCACTTCTTCCTATGGACAAATGTGACAGAAAGTTCCCTGTGATGCGCTGCAGGGGGAGGGGGAAAAAACAGGCACATGAAGGCTTCCTCCAGACTTCTGTGTTCTTGCTCAGGACCCTCCACTTCTCTCAGGTAATTGACACTGGGGGCAACATTTCTTAGAAGGCAAATAGAATTCCTATTTTGTATCAGGTTCCATTGGTTGCTGTGGAGCCCTGTGTTGAAGTTCTTGTGAATCTGTGATTGACTGATTAATAACATCTGTCATGAGTGCAAAAGGTGAATGGTGGCACTCATAGTTGGTATATACTATCTCTATCTTTTTTCTTCAGAAAAATCTTTCAATAGACAATATAAAAAACTAGCATCTTTGTATAGTAGATATGAATCTTAGTCTATATACAAATTCGGGTGTGCATGAATTCTTTATTTTCTTAAATTGAATTAATTTGAGTGTAAGTCTTTTCCCCTCTGGATGGGTGGGGATTTCAAGCTCATTACTCTTCTCATATGGTGCATGGAAAATGGGGAAAGCCTTTTTCACTCCAGCCCATCATGGGCACCCATGCCCAATCACTCTCAAGGCAGCATGAGAGAAAGTTAGGTAGTACTCTGCTTTTCTGACTTGTGTGGGGCCCAGTGATATTTACCACAGCCTGAAGCCTTACTGCTCAGGGCCAGCATTGCAAGAAGCCCTTTGCTACCATCTTCCCCTTAGATAGTGTCTCCTTCCTGAGCTCTGCCAGAGATGGGGGTTAAAGATCCCTACTGTTCATGGACTGTGGATCCTGACCTCTACCCTTTCAGAGGCTGGGGAGTCTCTCTTCTCTCCATTCCTAAATACAGGTGCCCCAAAAGGAGGTCCAATGGGATGATATGTCCTTAGGTGTCCCCTCAGTTTATGCAACCAAGATGCCAGCCAATTATTTTTATTTCAGTTTCATGGACTGAATTACTATCTTTAGAGTTTTCTAATGGAAGTATCCTGGTTTGGCTACATATTTATTTATTTTTCTGGCAAATTCTAATGTATGTAGGGACAGTATAAATACATTACATAGCCTTCCCTTCGTGTTGCTCAAAGGCTCTCTCTTTCCTCACCTGGAATCCTGATAACATCTTTTAAAAAAACTTGGTTTTAGGAAACTAGAGCTGGAGTAGAAGGTACCCTGAAAGCAACTTCTGGCTTTGGCTGGGGTGAAAAGTTTGCTTAAGTGAAGGACACAAGAGCCTGCTGTCTTCCTAAAACAAAGAAGAGAAAAACATAAGGACAGAAATTAATTTAAAATCTCCAAAAATTAATCTACAGCATTTTCAAGAAATTCACTCTGTGGGTGGGAGGGAGAAAGAGATATAGGGAAGGTGGACTGCCCTCGCTGAAGAAGATTCTGTCCCTTCAATCGGGCATGCATTCTCTTGTAGTGGAAAGACACTATTCTGGGCATAGGGGGAGCCTAGCAAATACCCACCAGAACTACCTCATGGAGTTTCAAACTGGGAAGTCAAGGAATTTCAATAACTTCAGTCTGAGCCTCTGAGCAGCATGTTTAATCTCTAGGCATTTGACAAATCCAATACTTAGGATATTAGGTGTAATTTTAAACTGAGATTTCTCCAGAAAAAGCCCATCTTCTGCAATTACTTTGTCTTTCCATGAATAAGTATGAAATCGGTGGAGTAATTTGTAGAGTAATTTTTAAAAGTGCTGATGTATTCTCAACTGTGTCACCAGTTAAAGCTAATTGGGAGAGGAGGTGGGAAGGAAATGAAAATGTGTAGTTTGGGTGTCCTGGCTGTGAGTGTGTCTCCTAGGAAACCACACATGATGGAGAGTGGTAAACTCTCTGAAAAGAGGGAGGAAAAGTGAGAAATATGAAGGCAAATATGCACCAGAAAAAAAAAAGAATATCATTGGCTGAGCCTCAATTAGTAAAGAAAATATTCTGAGTTGAATCTTTTGGAATTGCTGATGAGGTCAAGGCAGGGAAGGATGGGAGAAATAAAAATGAGTACATTGGCTAGACAAAATACAATCTAGTCTCACTAATAAACAAAATATTAAGCAATGTGCAAATGAGTAGTCTCAGTTTCAGCTTTGTAGTATAAATGAAAATAACAGTCTATCATTTGAGAATGGAGCTGATAACATTTAACTCTACCACAAGTCACAGGTGTTGGTTTGTTTTTATTAGTGGGGGCCATGTATTAAATGTGTGAAATGCCCCTGCTACTTCTTTTTACAATCAACAGTACAGACATATATCTCATGGACTCCAGGATTATAAGTAGGACATGTGCACTCTTCAAATGCATGGGAGTCTGAGTCCTCTCCAACACTTTCTCAGTAACATTGTGCCAATAGCCCATTAGAATGGGCTGTACCTCTTCAGGCAGGGGTGGAAAACCTTCCCCCCACCCCACCCCACCCCCGTCAACAGCCATTTGGATATTTATAACATTATTCATGGGCCATACAAAATTATCAACTTAAAAATTAACCTGCTATATTTGGTCAAACATTTAATTAACTCACCCCTAATGCCTTGGCAGGGTCAGACCAAAGGATTTCATGGGCCTTAAGGTCCACGGGCTGGACTTTCCCCACACCTGTCTTAAGGGAATGATAGCAGATAACAGCCCACACTCTTGAGAGGGGTTCTAAGAACTTTACTGACATTAAATTATTAAAACACCTTAAGGTAGGAATTATTTAGACCACCCACTCTTTTACAGATAAGGAAACTGAGGCACAGAAGCATAAACTAACTGTTCCAACGTCACATAGTAAGTGAAGGAGCCAGAATTTGAACCCAGGCGGAGTAAGTCCAGAGCCCATAGGCTATGCAATGCTCTTTGGCATCTCTGATCTGGAGTTGTGGTTTGTCACCAGCATCTAGAGCCAAGTGACTCACCTTATGAATATGATGAATCCCTATAGAGGTTGGCTCTGGACCATCTCATCCACTACCTGTCCTTTAGATTCTCACCTGCTTTGGCTCTCACTCTGTTCTTCATCTGCAGATTGGCAGCAAGGAAAGGAACAGTTGTATCTTTTCCAAAAGGTAAGTCCTAGGGCTCTTAGGTCCTGCAAAATCCAGGGCTTCTTTTAGTGAACTGACCTGTCTGGAATTTTGTTTATTTATTTATAATTTATAACTTTTGTCCAATAAGGAGCTGAAGCATGTGTACATGATTAAATAAAAATAGAAATACTACAAATCTGGGAAGAAAATGAAGCAAATGCATGATTATAGTTAATACAATTAAGCATTACACTCAGTAATTACCCTATTATTTGCCCTAACTGATCACATGCAGAATTTCAAACTTATTTTCAACTCACCTATAGACTCATTTGCATTGGGAACCTACCATGTGCCAAGCAAGTGCCCAGTGCTCTAGTTGAGATAAAGATATTTAAGATACGGCTACATGCTGACATTTAGCCCCAGAGAAAGGCTGGCTCACATGAGCAATAGCTGAGAACTAGATTACAGATGACACAGTGCCTTAAGATACGTAAATGTTCAAAGTAAGGGCTCTGAGAGGTTAACACAAATCAGGTATAGGAGAACCAATCCCTAGAGTTTCAGGATTCTAACAGGTATCAGTTACTTCATGATATATGGATAATATGGCCATGGTAGGAGTCAATAGCTAGAAGATGAATAGAGAGCTGATCATCCTGCCCCTGAACCTGAGAATACGCGCTTAAGAGTAGGACTCAGAACTGGACACAAGATCTGAGACACCAAGTCTCTCAATGACTTATAACTAACACTCATTTTTACATTCATGAGCATTATTTAATTGTATATGTTATCTTTCAATATAGAGAAGAGAAGGATGGGTTTACCCGGGGGAAAGGTGATTCTTTTAAACTAACTCAATAAATCAGGGGCAAAATTAGGATTAGAACTCTAGTTTCCTGAGGCTTTCTTGCTTACTTAGCAGTTCTGATTTGTGGTTGTTACCACCCTGTGTTCTGTTTATCTTTCTTCTACTGATCCTTGTATGCATGGGTTTGCTCTATCTTTCTGTTTCAGTGTAAACTTACATGTGCTCATGTCAACATTATTCTCCAAGACACCCAAGGAGTGAACCTTGAAGTGACTTTGGATTCCTTTTTCTTCTCTGCCACCAAAATCTTTCCATCCCCAGTGGTTTCTCCAAGCCGCAGTAAAATGAAGGAGCAACAGTAGATGGTTTTGAAAGACTTCTCAGTTATCTTGAAGAGTTTGTCTTTCCAAAGAAAATTATAGTGAAAGCAGTAAATACAGATTTTAATCAGAATCTATGGCAAAATGAGAAAAGAGACCCAGGGAAAATTGAACTGGGCTCCATTCTAAATCCAGCATAATGAAAATGGGGTTTGTAGCCACAGTGAGGCTATAAATCCCATCAGTGGATGGAAAATTACTAAGAGGAGATATCAGGAGTAAAGAGGGTGTTCTGGCTAAGACAACTGGACAGGATTCTTTCTTAAGACCAGCAGGGGTAATTGGACATCATCTCGGGGGTGGTGAGAGATGAGGTATTTGCTCAGCTATTGTGAATGATTAGATATTGAGGGTGGGGACCCTGGCTACACCAACTTGCCAAGCTGTTTTTGCTATAATTGGATAGTGAAAGACTGACAAGGACACAAGGAAGAACACTAAATGTTGAGGTTAGAGGGCCCTGACTAAAGTTTAGTCAAGGATGAAGTCTGTGTCAGTTTCCATGCCTTTATCTTAATCCAGAAATTTCCTCCTCCAAATTCTCTCTTGACCCATATCCTTTTCTGCAGTTCTGTCATCCCCTTCACAATTCTTCACTATCTAGTCCTGAACCACACTGTATGCGGAACAGTCTAGGTTTTCCTCATTCCAAAGCTACTCTGCATTCCACCCAAGGCTTGAGAAGTAGTCACCTCAGACTCATGGATGGCCATTCCATCCATCAGAATGGATTCCCACACAGCATCCCAGCATAATACCTTTTTGTTTTTATTGATTTCAGATAGGAAGGGAGAGGAGAAGATTGAAACATAAATGATGAGAGATAATTATTAATCAGCTGCCTCCTGCATGCCCCTTACTGGGGATCAAGCCTGCAACCCAGGCATATGCCCTTGTCCAGAATCAAACCCAGGACACTTCAGTCCACAGGCTGATTCTCTATACACTGAGCCAAACCAGCTAGGGCCATTAACCTTTTTGAGTGACAGAAATTATGCTGAGACAATTACCATACACATGATAACACTGCCAACAGCAGATAGAAAACATCTGCAAAGACACATTTATTGCCAGTGGGGTGGATTAGAGCAGAAACCCATCAGGGTATTGTAGTTTTCCATTTGTGGAATGTAAATTGTGTGTGATGCAGAGAATTATTTGTACTGTTTGAAAGATTCACCTGAGCACATTATAGATTTTTTAAAGGAGCAAGGAAAATAAGAAAGAGTTATATGAGCTATTAGAATCCTCTTTTCCTCCTCCCCTCCTTCTTTCCCTCCTCAGAACAGGTTCCCAGAGGAGTCTAACTCTTTTCTCTGAAGGCACTAGTGAACTTGTGACTGACTGTGCCATGGCTCCTAGGAGTAATTGTGATTTGAATTTTAATAGAACTTTAAGTCAAATTAATGAACTTCTAAGAAAGATATTTTGAGGCTCTGCCAGCAGGTGGGGAAAACTCTGGGGGTGGGGGAATGGGGGGCTCAAGTCCTCTCCCAAGAGAATATAGTGCCTTCTCTTTTGCTTACTTATGTTGCCCACACTTCAGCATCTTTCAGTTTTTATTTTTTTTAGATCTTTGTCTGAGGATATGCTTTCATTGACTGATTGAGAGAGAGAGAGAGAGAGAGAGAGAGAGAGAGAGAGAGAGAGAGAGAGAGAGAAAGAGAGAGAGATTCATGGTTTGCCTCATGTACACACTTGACCAGAGATCGATCCCAAAACCTAGGTATGTGCCCTGATTGGGAATTGAACCCATAACCTTTTGGTGAACAGGATGACACTCCAACAAACAGCCATGGCCAGGACCAGTTTTAACATTTTATTCCAGCCCTTCTAAACACTCACCATTTGTCCTCACTTAGTGAGACAGATGCCTTTGTGCTCTATTTTTATTATACCAACAACACTACCTTGACAACCAAAAATGGCAGGAAGAGCCATGCTCAAATACCTCAAAGGTTTGGGTTTGAATTCTAGCCATTAAAATACTCTCTGGCTTTAAGCACTTCTCTACACTCTGTTATCAGTTTTCCCCATCTCTAATATTGCTTGTATTAGCTCTCAAGGTCTCTTCCAGTTTTAAAAGTCCTTGATGCTAACAATGTTTCAAACATCGGTTTGGGGAGCTTACTGACTTCAAATCCATGTGCTGGAGCCTGATTTCCAGTAAAGGATGCATATCTCAGTGCTTCTCCTGCTCTTGATTCTCTCAGGGTGTATGATGGATTTTTGACAGTATTTGTACTTTAAGAAGTAATCACCATGAGATTACAGTTTCTGAAGGGTCAGCATTTTACTAGGCCACATTTTCTGCTTAAATTGCCTGACGGTGTCCTTTAATAGTGAAGAGTATGCTTTACTTAGAAAACCTGTGTTCAATAATTTAGAAAATGTCACCAGAACATGGAACATGTACATAAATGATATACACATTTTGAATACCAATTATTGCCTGACAGAGAGGAAGCCTACTTTACAGTTAAAGATGGGAAAACTGGAGCTTTCTGACCAAAAAACTCTTTCCTGTTAGCAGCATCTTTGTTTAAAAAAACATTTTTCCATTCCTTGTAATGTCTTCATTTATAACAGATCACTTAATGTATATTATTGATCCCAATAAGCCAGCTACCTGAACTCTTTTTTTTCTCATGAATCTTTCTTTGTGATAATATAGCCTGTTAGAGCCAATATGTGATGTTTAAAGGGAAACGAGATTTATCAGTTAACCAGCCTTTATTGAATTCAGTCACTATGCCAGGCACCTAGAAAGTGATCAATAAATGCCAGGCATCAGAGGAGCCAAAGACACAAGAAGCTGCTAATATTATAGGACACACACACACTCACACACACACACACACACACACGTTGAACTTTAAACCAAAAAGATCACATGGTTAGAAGAACTGAAGAGAAGACAGTATAATCAACCAACTCTGATGTGAAAGTGTAGAGGAAAGAAGCAATTAACCTTGCCAGTAGGTGGGGCAAGGAGTGCGGAGGGCTGGGTGATAATCAAGTGAGGCTTCACAGGAAAGGTGCTCCTGAAAGTAGAAATGGGAACAAAGACACTATGCCAGTCCAGGCTATGGAACTCAAGAGCCAGTGGGAAGTGTGTCAGTGTTTTAACAACTGGTACAGCCATAGCACTTATAGTAGGTGAATATTATGAATACTAATAGGTAGGTTAAAATTACTAGGCCTCCAATTGTTTTTGAGTCCATTATCAAAGCACATTGAACTTATTTATTTTGTAGTCACTGTCATTAAACATCTATTGCATTACTAGAAATGAGCCAATTATGATGCTGTAGATGTCCACTGTATCTAGTGGACTCAGCCACTTCACCCTGCCCACCATATCATGAAATTATGGAGAGCAAAGGTGCATGTAGTCTCCTTTGTGTTCCCAACACCTAACACTGAGATAGGCACATAGAAAGTGATCAATAAATGCTTTTGAACAAACAAGCTGGTATTTCAGCATATACATACTAGTGACCTGGTGCATGAAATTCATGCACATTAAAGGGGGATTAATTAGAGGAAGTAATTTAATATTGCTATTTTCCCTTTATCTATAACAGAAGTGTCATAGATGAAAGAAAATTAGTAAAATATATATATGAAAACCTTTCTCCTGTCAGAGTCTGGAGCACACTACAGGACCCAGAGTCAAGTCCTCACCTACCCACATGCACCTGAAAATTGCAAGAGACCCAGACCTGCCCCCCACCATTGGGCTAGATTCAGTCCCAGCCAGTCCCACCCTTGTCAAGCCCTGCTGGGCAGTGGGTATAGCCTCATGTCCCTTGGCCCAGAGCCAGGAGGGGGAGGGGTGGTGCATGACCTGTGATCCCCCAGACTGAGGCAGGGGGCGTGTCTTCAAGGTTCTCCATCAAGCCCTGCCAGGTGGCTTTATGACCTGAGATCACCTGTCAAGCCCCACTGGGTAGGGGGCATGGCCTGGCACCAGGAGGGGGCACAGCCTCAGGTACCCCATCAAGCCCTGCTGGGCCAGGGCATTACCTAAGTTCCCCTGACCCAGCACTGGGGGTGCACTTGGAGGTCCACCATCAAGCCCCGCTGGTTGGGGGGGGTGATCTGAGGTTTCCCGGTCTGGTGCTGAGGCGAGATGGGGAGGAAGAGCAGCCTGAGGTCCTCTAGCCCAGCACCAGGATGGGAAGTGCACCTCGAAGTCCCCCATCAAGCCCCACTGGGTGGGGGGCATAGCCTCAGGTCCCCTGGCCTGGCACTGGGGTAGGGGGTGCAGCCTGAAGTTCCCTGTCAAGGGAGACAGGAGCCTCAGTCCCTTCTGATTGCTGATTAAGGCTCCTTATGGAAACTTGGCCTCAGCTGTGGGTGCAGCCATCTTTATATATATATATATATATATATATATATATATATATATATATATATAATGATTTCAAAGAGGAAGGGAGAGGGAGGGAGAGATAGAACATCAATGATGAGAGATAACCATTGATTGACTGCCTCCTGCACACCCCACACTGGGAATTGAGCCTTCAACCTAGACATGTGCCCTGATCAAGATTAAACTGTGACCTCCTGGATCACAGGGAAACACTTAACCACTGAAGCACACCTGCCAGGCAACTTGCTAATTCTTGATTTCTTTAGACTCCAGAGCAAGTTGAAAACCCAATGATTCATTTTCCATTCCCTTTAGGTAAATATGTTTAACACCTTTTGGATCCTTGGTTTACCTGTTAGGATGCTAAAATGATCTTTGAATCTTAAAATTGTCTTCTTATTGGGAAGAGCTGGCCTAGGCTTATTTCCTGGAGGTGTGTGCAGAGCACTTTATTCAAAGTATTTTGGTGTGCCCAGAGAAAATGCACTTGCGGCTTAAATAATTCCATCTCATGAAAGAAGGAAAAGAAGCAGTTATACAAATATGTTCAGATAGAATTAAAATTAAATTAGAGATCAGAAAAGGGGGGCAACAGAACACCCTTACATAATTTAGAGGTAGAAAATATACAAGCAATTGACAATCAGAAGAGAGATGATCAAAGGTAGGCAAGGAAGCTGGGGATGGGAGGTGAGGCAGGGGATCACATCTCAGAGGTGTGTATGTGCAGTGAGAGCAGGTTTTCCTGGGCTGTGTAGTATGAATTTTTATTATGCCTCTTCATTCACTTCTACTCAACTTCAATCACTTCATTCATATTAGGCAAGCAACTTCTTGATGTCAAAATTGGTATGTGCTGATAGATTTTGAATCAAAAGGCAAAATTCAAAGGTGAAAGTCTCAATGGGAGAGGAAGAAAAAGTGAAAGGTGCCAAACCAACTCATAGCTTCTGTTCAGTCAAATGTTTTTTCTCACTTTTTGTCACTTCAAAACACACACGTTCCCTGCAGAATTGAAAATTAGTACAAATGACAATGCAATTGTACATAGACTGTGAATCTTACTTCGGAGTCAGAATGCATCATTCCACTGACAATGGGGGAGTGGTGCTAATTATTCCCTCAGAGAAAGATTATTTTTAATTAACTGAGGTCCAAATTACACTTGTTCCATTTCAGTTGAAAGTAATAATGATGATGTAGCATGACCCTCCTGCTGGCTGCTGGCTCAAGTTGTCCCCCAGCCATGACCATCAGACCCTCCCTATAGGACCCTTGGTCCTGTTTCTTGTGGAGATGGATAAGCATTAGACACTACTGTGCTGTCTGGGTTTGAGAGACTCCAAATGCTTAAAAAACCCATAGCCAAACATCCACCTCACTTTTGCATTCCTAAACATTTTCGGGCACTTAAAATCAAATTATTTGTTAAATTTTTACGTGCTAGCTTTATACTTTAAGCTTACAGGCTTTCATAAACTGGTATTTGCTCGGTCCAGAATAGCAATGCCCCAAGAATCACAAGAATCCCTTAGTAAGACATCATTTTTTTTTTTTTTTTTTTTTTTTTTTTTTCTAATTCAACTTTAGTCAACTCAATTTTATGGTATATTGAGTAACTTTTGTCAATAATGCTCTTCCTACCACAGTCAAGCCTTGAACTAAATCTTCTGAAGTTTGGTAAGAATTAAATTACTCTAATTTTACCAATTTCACCCCTTCTTATTCTAATCTTACTGATGAGACACCAGGATAAAATAGGACCAGTTCTTCATAAATTAGATAAGCAGGATGGCTACTCTCTCTATAGAATTCTAATGATATAAGGAATTAGTCTTGTTGAATCTACTTGAAATAATAATAGGAGTTCAATATGTGTTCTCTGGGTCAAAGTGGGGCAGTATTTTGCCTAAAGTGGAATAAAACTAGTTTCTCTTCATCCATCCTGTGACTCACAGAGGGCAGGACTGAGCTGATGATGAATCACTTCCATGGTCCTCTCATAGCCAGCCCTGTGTCTGAGCCCCACGATGGCCCTGCAATTCACCCACTCAGCCACTGCCTGCCTGCCAACACCAAATGGAAGCTTTAGAAGAGAGGAATGGGGATCTTAGGAAAGACTCAAACCCAACTGTCTTAGCTCGGGCTGCTATAATAAATACCATAACCTGGGCGATCAAACAACAAATATTCATTTCCCAGAATTCTAGAGGTTGTAAGGTCCAAGATCAAAGAGTGGGCAGGTACAGTGTTTTGTGAGGGCCCACTTCCCTCACAAAGAGGATGGCTGCTTTCTTGTTAAGTCCTCACGTGGCCTTCCCTTGGTGACTGCATGCAGGGAATGAGGAGAGACAGAGGCAGAGAGAGAAATTGGTTTTTCTCTCTTCTTTTCATAAGGCCATTATTCCCAACATTGGGCCCATCTGCATGATGAAATTGAACCCTAACCACCTTCCAATTGCCCCATTTCAACCAGCATCACATTGTGAATTAAGGATTCATCATACAAACCTAAGGGGAATAGAACTCAGTCTATATCCCCAGCCATCTCTGCTTTCCTCCTGCCTCCCATTTCCAGGGAGGACCTCACAAATTGCCCAGGTGCCTGTGGGGAGGCTCAAAACAAACAGGGACCAGTGCAGTTGACAACAGTATCAGCAGGGTCAAAGATATTAAGAGGTGAACCTTCATGCTGTCTGTTCCCATGAGCCCTTGGCATCCTTCCCACCCACAGTGCACTCACTCTGCTCTCTGTTTCCCGCAATATTTCCTGGTCTGGTTAGTTGACAAGTTGAAAAGCATGGCTCCCTGGGAACTCCCACATGACTGTGTGCTTGAGTTTTCTGCACCATTGGTCAGGGATAAGAAATTGGAAATTGCCTGTGTGACTGTAGACCAGAGGGTAACTGGCAGTGAAACAGGGGTCTTAGATAGGGGTATGGAGGTGGGCTGTTTTGATTAGGAGTGAAGAGGGCATTGTCATGGTTAAAAAGTCCATGATTTCAACAGCCCAGCTCCCAGTACTGACAGTGTTTCTGCAGGCTCTGCAGAGAAGGAAGAATGAGGTTTCCTGAGTTGGTAAAGTGTAGAAGAAGGCCCCATCCATCTGTTGGTACATTGTCTGCATGCCTTTGTCTCCTGAGCCAGGATTTAAAAGTGTATTTTTGTCTCAGCCCAAATTTCCTGTAATGGACTGACAAGTAGATCAGAAACTTCAGATGGAAGCCCCAGATATTTGTTTTGGGAGACAGAGCAGCCACACAGCTGAGCCACTCATAGTTAATGAAGTTATGCTATCTATTTTGCTCATGTTTTGATCTGTGTCCTTTCCTACAGTCTCCAGAACAGTCACATTTAACTGGATTTGAATCAAGATGACTCAGGAGAGACACCAAATAGAGGAGAAAGCAGGGTGCCTATGGGTGGTGCCTTGAGTTAACTAGCTACTCCCACCTTCCATCACTGGTCCACCCTGGGGAGCCCTGAGTGCTTCTGCAGCACCCCAGCCTCAGTTCTTAGTGGTTTTTCAAGTCCTAGTCTTTTGGGTGTGGCATAAATAGAGGAGAGATTTGTGGACTCTGCAATTCATTGTTTCCTTTGTTCAAGCAAAAGTATAATTTGGGGATTTGTGTGTTTGAATCCACATTACAAATGCTGCAGTTAGGCACTCATGGTGAACCAAGGCCAATTACAGGAGGGCCACACAGATGGGACATGCGGATTTAATGCTCTCTGGTACAGTTAACTTTTTCTGAAAGAGTAAACGCCCTGTGCTTCCCCTTCAGATGCCAACCAAAGAGTCTAGATTCCACCTTAGTACTTTAACCTCAGACCAAAAGTTGACCTCTGACCTGGACTACAAGTTGCATTTCCCATTGGATACCTTGGAAATTGTGGAGGCTTGGTCCCAGGCTAAACAGGTTTCATGGCCTCCTGGGAGCCTGGAGTCAGGAATTTTGACATAAATATATAAAGCCTTATTTCCTATGTCAAATAAATATGGTATATCCATATTTACAAATGTGTGCATGCAGACAGGCAACAGCATATATGCCTTATGTGTTTTATATATAGTAGCTAGCTATGTGATTATCACATCAAGGCAATTATGAGATTGTACTTAACAATATCACCTAGAATTGCTGTTTACAGACCAAACTTTGCAATATAATTTAACGAAGAAATTTAAAATTATTGACTGTGGCAAGTGCCAAAGAGAAATGCCTCATATTGATGGAGGACAAAATGTCTCTGGATACAGTAAGGACAAGAATTCCCTATAAGGTCTCATAGGGAATGGAAGAAAGAAGTGTTGGTGACAGTAGAAGCACATGTGCTCCCTCCATCTGTGGCTGTCACCAGGGACTCCAGGGAGAGGAAACTTTGGGTGGAGAGCAAGCAAGGTGGGTCCATAAGCACTGAAGCCTCCTGAAGCTAGAGGTAGGACCACAGCCTAGAGAGGTGGCAGTGAGGACAGCATGGGGAACCACAACATGGAAGGAACTGGATGGAACAGCTCCCCAAAGCCTCAGCCACAGTACCTGCAAGATGGAAAATTTGGTAGCTTGTGGACAAAGACGTTGGCCGACTTCAAATATCAACCACTGACTTCCTGTTGTTTAGTGTTAACTAAAGCTGATAATATCATTCAAGGATGAAATATAGGACTTCCTGGGAGCACTGAAAGATGAGGGAACAGGAGCAGTAATAGTACTACAAGACCAATTATCCAGGTGATGGCCACACAGCCCCGCCACAGAGCTGTTAAAACTGACCCTCCTGCCCAGGTTGGTGGTGGCCCAAATCTGTGTCCAGGGACTGGGCTCCTGCCCAGCAGGTGGGCCACCTTGGGGTTTACCTTCCCAGCAGGGCATCATCTGATGTCAGGCTTTGGTCCCAGATGCTCATTGCACTCTGGTATTGACTCTCTCTGGGACCTTAAGCTCATTTTTAAATTGATGATTCTACAGAGAGGAATGGAGAGAGATAGAGAGTTAGAAACATCAATGAGAGAGAGTCATCGGTCAGCTGCCTCTTGCACACCCCATACTGGAGATATGCCCGCAACCAAGGTACATGCCTTGACCGGAATTGAACCCGGGACCCTTCAGTCCCCAAGCCAACGCTCTATCCATTGAGCCAAACCGGTCTCTAAATTGATGATTCTAAATTGCATTCCACAGTTCACATATATTCAAGAATGATAATGGTATTATTTTAAACTATTGACAATTTTTAAATAGTAACCCTGAGGCTCTCAGAGGAACTTTTTATTTGGTTGGATTTTTTTCTAACTAAATCAAATTATCAAAGGAAATAATGTCTCTAGTACTATAATAAGATGCTTCACTGCCATTCACAGTGATGGAAAAAGGGAGAGAGAAAATAAAGGCTCTTGGGATGGATGTCCTTCCATATCAGGCAAGTTACAGATTTGGGAGAAGGAAATAGGATGTTTGGGGGGAAGCACTGCTCTGTTCATAGGCAAACATACAAATCAATCTTATTTCTTCAGCTGGAAAACAAGCAGTGTCCCTTTCATTCATGCACATGGCATTGGCACTGTTCACACTCATTATCTTACCTGACCCTTACAATCCAGTGATGAGGGACATAGGGCAGATGAGGTTAAGAGATGTCAAAGAACTGAGTTATGCTGGAGATGGTGTCAGGCCTGAGAGCACAGACAACAATGTGATGGTGATGGTGATGATGACAGTAATTAATATGCATAGAGTGCTTTACAATCTAGAACTGCCTTTTTTCATTAAAAACTAGAAGACTAGTTTTGTGGTAATGACACTGAGTTGGAAGGGAGAAAACTTTGCATCCTAGTTTGCTCAGCTACAATATGTAAAGCCATGTATAGACCAGCAAATCTGTTTAATTTTCACAGGGAAAATATACAAAAATTTGCATCAGATTTGAGTACCCGGGATTCTTGGGATACAATGACTATACAAATGGTGTTTGCCCTCACGTAGAAGAATCTCATGTTCCCATTACTATACAAGAAAGCAAAAGATAAGAAGTGATGGGGAAAATGACATAAGATATAAAAGTGAGCTCAACGGAAGCGAAGATGCATGAGGATATTTGAAGACGGTTTAATGGAGATGGAATTTGAATCGGTTTTTGGAGGATGGGTTGGATTTCAGTAGAAAGAGCAGAGGTATTCTAGGAAGAGAAAAGGTCTTGAACAAAGGCATGGAAGAGAAAAACATGACCATGTTGAGAGATCCAAGTGGGATATAGCAGAGGGCACAGGAAAGAGGGTTCTGAGTAAAAAGCCTGCAAAGGTATATAATTGCTCCAGTTGTTAAGAGTGTTGGAAGCAGAGGTGGACACTGTCATCATCCCATTGACAGATGAGAAAACTGAGGCACACAGAAAACACGGTCACAAAACCAGGAAATGGATCTGAGTAGTCTGACTACAGGAGCCATCCTCAATCACAGTGCCTCTTGTCTGAGTGCTCAAAATCCCTGCTCCACCTTTAGCTCCACGCCCAAGGTGTGGATGTAGCAAGTCCTCTACCTCACAGGACTAATGTCAATCAATTTGCTTTTGGTTGCGAGTGACAGACACAAACTCAAACAAGTTGAAACAAAAACACAATGTTTGACCTCAGAAAACAAGAAGTCCAGAGGTCAGGCAAGAGCCATCGCTGGTTAATTCAGCAGCTCAACAATAACTTCCAGAACAGAAGTACTCCCTTCTCTCCACCTGCCACTCCCCCACCTCATGCACCAGTTTCTATGCTGGCTGAATGTTCTCTCCACTCCCCCTACCCACACCTGCTTCCCTTCCCCACTCAGGGCAGCCATTCTGACTCACTATTGCTGTCAATTCCACTTCCCACATGTCCTGTAGTCATGTGGGCCTTCTCCTACAGGGTGGCACTTTCCATATTGTGTGACCCTGTCATTAATGCCAGTGCTCCCTCTTAGAGTCCAAGCTCTGCAAAGAAAGAAATCTATATTTTTGTTCAACATTGTGTCTCTAATGCCTGCCACTTAAATGCTTGTCAAATGAATAAATCATAGCTTCATGTAATGCCTAAAAACTAAGAACCAAAATACATATGGAGTATGGCAAATTACTAATTATGATGCATTATCCTATGGTGCTTTTCCTTGATGCATGTTATTATTGGTTTCTCCCCTACGAAGTATTGTTCTCTTTCTCCTTCATTAAAACTCAGGATTTATCCATATATCCATGCAATCCCCTTTTCCTAAGAATATTCTAATTATTTACCACCCCTGGCAACTGCTGTTAGCTCAGGAGTGGCCCATGACATACGCTTCCCAAGTAGACTGAAGGAAGGCTGTCTTGTAAGGACACAAGGTTTAACTGTTGCCCCCACTGTCTGCTGTCATCTTATAGCCGGTATAGTGCTAGTAAAGTTGGAAGAGAAACTTAGGCAAAAGCGAACAGGACTTGGTGATGTTTGGGAACATGAAGGATGAAAAAGTGATGTTAAGCAAGACTTCTTGTTTTCTGGCTTGGACCATGGAGTAGATGAATGGAGGTTCTAATAATTGGAATAGAAAATCCTGGATAAAATGAGAGTTATCCAGGCCAGACTTTCATGTAATTTTCCATAATTGTTTTTTAATTAAATTTATTGGGGTGACATTGGTCAACATGAACATATTGGTTTCAGGTGTGGGATTCTATTACAAGATCTGTATATCGCACTGTGTGCTCATTACCCAAAACTGCAGTTTGTGTTCAGGAGTTTTAGTTTTATTTTTCACACGAGTGAAATCATGTAGTTCTTAGCTTTTCCTGATTGATTTATGCCACTCAGCATAATGTTCTCAAGGTCCATCCATGTTGTTGCAAATGACACTATCACCCTTCCTTATGGCTGAGTAGTACTCCATTGTGTATATGTACCACATCTTCTTTATCAAGTCCTCTATTGCAGGACACTTTGGTTGTCTTGGCCACCATAAATAATGCTGCAATAAACATAGGGTGCATATATCTTTGCAAATATATTATTTCAAGGTTTTGGAGTATATACACAGGAAAGGAATTGCTGGGTCATATGGTAGCTCTATTCTCAATTTTTTTTGAGGAATCACCAGACTGCTTTCCATAGTGGTTGTACCAGTCTACATTCCCACCAGCAGTAAATAAGGGCTCCCTTTTCTCCACAACCTCCAACACTTGTTATTGATTGTCTTGTTGATAATGGCTACTCTAACAGGTGGTTTCACAGTTTTGATTTGCATTACCCTAATTGCCATTGAGATTGAACATCTTTTCATATATCTATTCTGTTTGTATGTCTTTTTGGGAGAGATATATTTTCAGGTCCTCTGCCCGCTTTTTGATTGGGTTGTTTGTTTGATGTTGCATAATCCAGTTTTACAAATTAAGTTTAAACTCATCTTTGCTTCTTGTTTACTTCCTTTGTGCTGTGTTGGACCCTTGGGTGTGCCCTGTTAGTTACAGTCCTCCTTACATCAGACTTTATTTAGTAATGTTTGCATTTCCTCCTTGGACCAGTCTGAGAGTGCCAAGAGAGCAGAAGATGTGCCTCTGAGTGTATGTATGTGCATATGTGGGATTGCATTCCACCTGGCAGATTATTATTTGTCTGTAGTAAGTGGTGGATAAATAACTGCTGGGTATGGCTGGGCTGAAGCCTTGTGAAGGTGAGATTGCCACACTTCGGTGGAAATTTGCATTTAACCTGGGAGACCCCAGAGCCCAACAAAATTCCCACCTTATCCACTCCCCTTGCACTTGATTGTGTCTTTGGTGTTTGCATGTTTAGAGTATACCCAGCAATTGAACCTTTGCAAGCCTCAGGCTCTGTGGCAGGGTGGCTGTGTCTTTGAATGTCCTGGAAAGAAGTTTGTCATCCTTTTGTCTTTGGAAGGTAGGGGTACCTTTCTTTGTTAATAGGTTTGCAATTTTTTTTTTTTTTTGGCAAATTGGAAATAATATTTCAAAGGCAACGAAGAAGCAGCAGGGGGACATTACTTGTAATTACTTTATACTGTTATCAATTTGCTTACAAGAAAAGAGAGGCAACCCACCATCCATCAGGGGAAGGAATCATAGCCGGTGATCATGGTGCATGCTTTGGAATGTCATGGCAACCTCCCCACGGTCTGGACTTGATTACTTGCTGTTGCATTTGGTCATAGCTGAGTTGCTTCATTAACATTATTTTCTTCAACCTCATTTGTAAAAGGAAGTTGGAAAACAGCTCCACATGGGGCTTCATGCTCACCTGCTCAGAATAGCTGATGTGGCAAAATGAAGTAGCTTTCCTCTCTCTATCCTTTGCTAATAGAGTCTATAATTGTACACAGGGGCTCATGGATACTGATGCCTACTGTGGACATGAAGGAAGGGCTCACCAGAGGCGACACTACCCAAACCTATCTTCCTACAGGTGGCAAAAATGAAGTCAGGAAATATTGGTGCTCAGTGTTGAACAGAGTCCTCTTTGGTGATCAGTTGTCCTTGCTTCCATCACTTACTACCTAGTAAGTGATCTGAGCCTCAGTTCTCTCAGATCAAACCATGATCATGGTACCTGGCACAGAGCAGGTGTTCATTTTCTGGGACTGTCATTATCATTATGTAAAAAGCTACAGAAGGAGTTTATTGGAAAGCTGGAACACAAATTCGTGTCTCCCAAGTCTGGCCTGATTACACCACACAGCTGTGCTTGAGGAAGGAGGCCTGAGTGTAGGTATTGTCTACTCATGTAAACAGTTTCACTTATTTTGTGAAACTGTTTACATGAGTAAACAATACCTATATGTCTGCTCAGTAAACAGTTTCACTTATTTTGTGCCCAGAGAATGGCACTATTCAGAGGACAGGGGAAGCTGGTGTGGGTTGTGGGCTTTGGGCTGAATATTTGTGCTAAACAAGCTGTCTGTAGCATTCCCCAGAATTCTCCACACCTTCCCATGGCTCACAGAGAGTAGATGGTTGTACTGTAAGTTGCAAATAAAATGGCCACTCAGTCTGGGAGACTCAGGGGGCTGCCTAAACGAAGAGGAAGACCACTCCACTCAGAGAGCTAAGTGACTGCTGAGCGCTCAGGGCAGATGACAGAGGCGTAATGAAGATGGTATCTCAACAGACACTTCAGTTCCAGAGTAGCCTGCTGCCTCTTTCCTTGAACTGGAGCCAGAGCACATCAGAACTCTGGAAGGTTCTGAGAGGTAAATGGGATGTCTGGCATACAGAGGCCATTTCCACTGAAGAGAGGTTGTATGTGGAGTGTGAGTGAGAAAGCAGATCTTGCCCAGGGTCTCTTCATAGCTGGAAATTACAAGGGGTGGAGTTGGGGAGGCAGAGCCAAGCAAGGGGCCCTCAAGACTGCAGAGGAGCCTGACCTTTCTAGACAGGCCCGTCTCCCTGTGTAGAGAGAGGGCTGGGAGCGCTCCATCCCAGGGGGTTCAGCTTGGTTTCCATAGCCCTCCCAGTGTTCAAGGAAATGGAAGCAGCCAGAAACCCAAAGATGCTGGCACAAAGGAAACTCAGAGCAGAGCTGGATAATGAGCAAGCCTGTGCCCGCAGGGTGCCAGTGTGGGCTGGGGTGAACCCACCGCCTCCCACAGACAGACACAGGAGCAGAGCAGCCCTAGCCCATTGCCTCTCCATGTGGGGGACAGGAGCTGCCTGACTCTGCCTGAAGTCGGGCTCATTCTCTTTCACTTGAGCAGCCCCTGCCTTTGAGTCACGCAATCCTTCACACGAAGTTTCTCACTTAATTCCCACGACATATATAGTTGCGAAACAAGTCCTTTTATTTCAATTTAACAAAGGAAGACAATGAAGCTAAGAGAGATTAAGTTATTTGCCTTGGAACCAAGTGGGGAGGCAGATTAGCAAGGATTAGAACCCAAGCCCACACTCTCACCTCTCATAGTGTCATAGTAACAGCTCACCCTAACACAGAGCCAGCCAGTGCCAGGCACACACTTTTCATATGTTTATGTGATGCCTACACCCCCCTGATGAGGTAGGTGTTATTACCAGCATCATGTCCATTCAACTGATGAGGAAATCGAGGCACCATGAGGTTTAAGTAACTTGCCACAGTGAGTGACAGGGCGAGCTGAAATGGCTCCCAAGAGCATGCTGTTGGCCATGAAGCATGCCTCTCAGCGTGTGCTCCCGGGAACTGCAGCCTCAACACTACCTTCAAACTTGTTTCAAATGCAGATTGTCAGGCCTCGCCTCAGATTCAATGCACCAGGTGATCTGGCCTTGCCCTGTCCTTCCTGGAGGTGGCGTTCTCTCCAGTTAACCATGAGAGTAGCTGACACCCACTGCTTACATTTTTGCTCCTAGAAGTTAAAGTGTGGTCTGTGAACAAGCAAAACGGGCCTTCCCTGGGTGCTTGTTAGAACTACAGACTCTCAGGATCCACCATGATCTATGAATCAAACCCCGTGTTTTAAGAAGATCCCCAGGTATTATGTGAGCACTTTTTAAAAAAATATATTTTTTATTGATTATTTGCAGATAGGAAGGGAGAGAAATAGAGAATTAGAAACATCGATGAGATAGAAACATTGATAAGCTGCCTCCTGCACATTCCCTTACTGGGTATGTGCCCGCAACCAAGATACATGACCTTGTCTGGAATCAAACCCGGGACCCTTGAGTCCTAAGGCCTATGCTCTATCCACTGAGCCAAACCAATTAGGGCCATGCGTGCACTTTGAATACTGAGAAGCTCTGATCTAGGGTGTAGCACAGTGAGGTCACACCGAGGAAACTGCCCTCAAATCTCACCACTCCCGAGATGGGGAAGAAGGGGAGTGGCTTTCCTCAGTGTCCCCAGGAGGAACATCAGTCAGGAGACAGTCCCTCGCTGGAAGGTGGTGCACTAATTAAGGTGGCCGCAGCTGCTACAACAGATGAGTGAAGTCTCTGACTCACTGTAAGATATTGCCTACTTGTGCAAAATAAAACAGAGGGGATGGCTCTTCTCCCCAGCAAACGAGAAGTGATGCCCACAACTTTCTCCTCACACCCAAGGCCACCTCTCCTGGCGAGGGAAAGTGGGAAATGGGACCTCAATATGTGCTCAGGAGCAAGAGTAGCCAGCAGTCTACCACATTCACTGGAAACCTTCAGCTCTCCACTGCTCATTTATTCAGCAAATGAACACATGTGTGCATAATATTGAATAAGGAGTAAGATTCATTTATTCATCCACTCATTTATTCTACAAACATGTGTTAAGGCCAGAGCAACTTGGAATAACAAGATGAATAAAATTGCTTCTTCTCACAAAGAAGCCAGCATCCAGAGGGGAAGATGACAAATGGCCCAGTGACTGGCAACGGTGGCTAGCAATAAACTATCTCCTCTGAGACCACAGGAAAGGGTATCAGGCAGAGGATACCAGGGAAGGCTTCCTGGAGAAAGTGACACTGAACCAAGTTTAGACTCATGGAAGGAATAAACAAGGCATAGAATGGAGTTTGAAGACTCAAGACTGCCGAGCAAGCTGCTGTGTGAATCTGTGGGTTAATTCAACTTGGGAAACCAACATGTTGGTCGGCTAAATGGTGGCACTAGGGATGGCAAGGGACATGAAGCAATAAAATTAAAAATGGCTGGGTTGCCTGTCTCCTGCGAGATGGGAAACGGTGAAACTGTGGTCTGGCCTATGATGGCAGGAAAAGAGGCAAATAGTTCTGACCACACACTTGTATGTTACCTTCATGCTTAGTCACCCAGAAAACAACACACCCACCCTACAATGAGCTTCCTTACTAAAATGCCCTTTATATTCTGCAGGAATGGAGGTGCAAGCTGCCTTAAATTACACCATACTTTTTATTCTTGGAACAATCACCTGCCTTGTCCTGGGAACTCATTACATAAAGAGAGATGTGCAGACTTCACACATTCCCCTAGTCTTAGGTAGCGCAGGGCTTTCTGTAAAACTGCCAACCATATTTCCACCAGACTGTCAGCCCAAAGATATTCTTTAGAAGATCTGTGGGACAGGACAGAAAGCTCTGTCTTTCATAATTAGAGAGTGATTAATAATTTAATCAGGACAGAGAACAGTCCACAAAATGTCACCTTTTCTCATTTGCTGAGCTACAGGTCCCCATTAATCACAGGGCATTCTGAATGCAAAAGAGACAGGTTGATTTGAAGCTTAATGTTGGGGTAACCTTGCCACTGCTCCCTGCTCTGCTTCAAAAACGCTGCCAATATATCACAGCCAACATCACTGTCACTGGCCCAGCCTCTGTCCCTGATGGACCTCCTGGGAAGCCAATGGAATATCTGCAGCTTGCTCCATCCCACCTCCTTCTATCATGGGCCCTGAAAGCTGGACCACAGCAAATTCACCCATGGGGAAGTTCCTGGAGGTATAATCCCACCCAAGGGCCTGGAGCTCTGCTCATTGTCACAATGGCCCCTGCAGACTGAAGGTTCATGTACTGCTGGTTCAAGTCCTGTTTGAAAGGACACTTCCTCCTCTTCTGACCTCTTCTCTCCTAAGGTTGCTCCTGCAGAATGCTTTTCTCCAAGCTCTTTGTCCACAGAAGCTGTAGCCCTGGTGTCAGCAGTGGTGAGAATGAGTTTTTTTCCACCATAACTGTCACCCCTCTGAACTAGGATGCTCCCTGGCTTGCCATGGTTGCTGGCAGGAGACTCCTGGGTTCTCAACACTGCCCAGGGCCACCTTCCTGCACTGCATGATCAGTTCAAAACCAAGGGCTTTCCCAACAAAAGACTATCAGCCCATTGGGATTCCTGGTTCCTCACTATAATACACATCTGGCTGATTATGCAGGAAGGAAATTTGTAAAGAGGAAGGTCATTCAGGAGGTGAAAGAATTTCCGTGAGATCCAGAGTATCACTGGATTCAGGGGTAAAAGGCCAGTAAAGATACCCCAAATCCCAACACCAAATGGGCCCCCAGAACACGACACCTCTTCCATATCAGGTACTGATAAAGCAGCTTGCTCCCCAGAGTTGTGAACCTGGATACCACACACCCTCATGAGGATGGAAAGGAAACTGTGTGGGTCTGGGCCTTGTAAGAAACAGACACCAAGACAAGGTTACACACGCTAGGATTTTGTTAGAGGAAATACTTGAATGACAGGGAAGAGCTGGGAAAGGCTGGGACAATCCTCAGAAGTAGTGCAAGTCCGACCCCGAGTAAAGGAAAGGGGGAGTGATAGACGGAATGATTGTGTCACACACTCCCCATTCATATGTTGCTATCCTCACCCCCAGAGGTGATAATATTAAGAGGCAGGGTCTTTGGTAATTGCTTAAGTCATGAAAGTGGAGCCCTCATGAATGGATTAGTGCCCTTATAAAAGAGGCTCAAGAGAGACCCCGATCCCCTTCTGCCATGTGAGGATATCACAAGAAGTCTGTGACCCAGAAGAGAACCCTTACCTAACCATACTGGTATCCTGATCTCAGAATTTTAGCCTCTAAAACTGTTAGAAATACAGTTGACCCTTCAACAGCATGGGAGTTAGTATTACAGACCCCCGCCCTATGTCAAAAATCCACATATAACTTTTGACTCCCCCAAATAGCCTACTGTTAGCCTACTGTTGACCAGAAGCCTTACTGATAACATAAACAGTTGATTAATACATATGTTGTATGTTTTATAAGGTGGGGCAAAAGTAGGTTGACCATTGTTTGGAAAATAATATAATAATCCTATAAAATAAAGAGGTAACATGCAAATTAACCATCATACCCTCACAAAATGGCTGTTTATGACCAGGATGTCAGGAGGGTTAGTGAGGGATGATCAAATGACTGAATAAGTAGATTGCATGGGGTGACCACACTATCAGGGAGGTTAGTGAGGGATGACCAAATGATGGAACAGCAGGATATGTGGGGTGACCAGGCCAAAAGATGGGGGAAGTTGAGGGTGACCAGGACAGCAGGGAGGGGTGGGGGTGCAGTTGGGGGTGATCAGGCTGGCAGAGAGGGGGCAGTTGGGGGCAACTGGAAGGCAGCAGTAGGCAGTTAGGGGAAACCAGGCCAGTGGGGGAGGGGCAGTTAGGGGCAATCAGGCAGAAAGGCAGGCGAATGATTAGGAGCCAGCAGTCCAAGATTATGAGAAGGATATCCAACTGCTGGTTGAGGCTCAATCCCCAGCAGTCAGACATCCCCAGAGGGGCCCCAGATTGGAGAGAGTGCCAGCTGGGCTGAGAGGATCATGCACGAATTTCATGCACTAGGCTTCTAGTTAATAAAATAAGAATAAACTCTGTGTTTTATACATAAATGTAAATCTACTTTTGCCCCACCCTGTATGTGTTATATACTGTAATTCTGTATAATAAAAGTTTAATATGAAAATTGTCCCCTGGACTGGGAGATCGAAAACTCACTGTGATGTGCACTGACCATCAGGGGCGGCACATAACATGGCAGGCATCAGCAACACAGTGCTGGTAACGGGCAGCAGTGGAGGTGCTGTCAGCTCCAATGGGCCCCAATGAGAGCAGGACCATGGCAGAATGGTGGAGCAGTACTAGACCAAGGTGGGTGTGAGTGATAGCCCGATCATCCCACAGAGGGCGACCAGCAGGGATGGCAGGGGATGGGGCCACTGTCCAGCTCCCAGGGGCTGAGGGAGCCAGGCAGGGGCCCAGCCCCAATTGATCATCCCTCAGATGGTGACCAGTAGCTGGAAGGCCCTGATCACCTGATCTGGGCTGGGCCCAGGGCTGGAATGGGGAGCTGAGGGTGGGTGGTGGCAACCAACCTCCTGCGGCACCCAGGTGGGGAGTTGTGACCTCTCACTGGCTACCTGAGGGTGGGGGTGATGGAGACCGAGGTATATGGAATGCGGGGTGTCCACAGAGTTCATTCTCACTCCCCCTGCCACCCTCCCTGTGGATGCCAGGGCTTGCATACTGGGGAAGTCCCCGTGCTCAGGTGCTGGGTGCCCATGAGGAGCCCGCCCCATAGTCATGCAAGGTGAGCCGAGCAGCAGCTGCCAGTACTGCAGGGATCAGTTGGGTTACCCATGGGTTCGCACAGGAACCAGTCTGCTAGGCCAGCCATGAGAGGGCACACTGCCCACTCAGCTTCCATGCAGCACCAATAGGTGGCCCAGAGGCCCACATTGCACCCCAGTCCACGGTGTGAGGTCATGCTCATCGTATCTCCACATGGGGACTCGAATGCCATGACTCAGTTGGAAGGGGGTGTGAGGTGCTGCCCAGGGCCCACAGGTAAGCTGGGACCTGCCCTTGCACTCCAGATGCTCACAAGCCAATCCTCAGCCAGGCCTAGGGACTACACTCATGCACAAATTTCATGCACCAGGCCTCTAGTCTTACAACAAAGTAAGGTAAAGAAAATAAAATGTTTCTATGAAAATAATAAGACAGAGAAATACATTTCATTATTTTTTTTAATCCACATGTAAATGGACCTGACCAGTTCAAACCCTAGCTATTCAAAGGTCAGCCCTGGGGGTCTAGGCCTCAGTGCCAGCACAGCAGTGGGTTTCAGCACAGAGACAGGGCCCTTGATCAACTATGACTTCTGCTCTCTGAGGTCAGCCAGGTATATTCTCCCGGTGGCCACAGAGCCATTAACCAAATGGGAATGCGGGGTGTCCACAGAGCTCATTCTGTGACCCTCTGCTTTTAACCAAAACCAGAATGAGAAAGGGAGCACAAGGAAACTTTGGCTCAAAGTCAGATATAACATAAAAGGAAGTTATATCCATCCACCCAAGGGCTCAGTTTTGTTCTGTCAATAGCCATTTCCTGTCTTATAAAGGCAAGGACTAAATTAGGGCTGGTGTGTATCAATTATGCCAGTTGCTGGTTTGACTTTGTTCTTACTTATGGAGAAAAGTGGACTGTACAAATGTTTTTATGAGATGACCTTCGTTTTTAAAGCTGCTTCAAATGGGGTCTTTGCATGTAAAGAACTGATTTATAGGGTCCTAGCCAATTTGGCTTAGTGGATAGAGCATCATCCCATGGACTAAAGGGTCCCAGCCAGGGTTAGTTCCAGTCAAGTTGCAGACTTGAACCACAGCCCTGGTTGAGATGAATACAGGAGGCAACCAATCAGTGTGTCTCTCACATTGATGTTTCTTTCTGTGTCACTCCCCTCCTTTCCACTCTCTCTAAAAATCAATGGAAAAATATTCTCAGGTGAGTATTAACAAAAGAAGAAGAAGGAGAGGAAGAGGAAGAGGAAGAGGAAGAGGAAGAGGAAATATTCTCAGGTGAGTATTAACAGAAGAAGAAGAAGAAGAAGAAGAAGAAGAAGAAGAAGAAGAAGAAGAAGAAGAAGAAGAAGAAGAAGAAGAAGAAGAAGAAGAGGAGGAAATAAAGAAGCAGCAGCAGCAGCAGCTGAGTTCCAGGACCTTGATTCTGCCATTGGAAGCCCTCTTTCACCTCTTCTGCCATCTTATACAATAGATGGGGCTTTATCTGCTGTATCAGAGTTAGCAGATCCCAGTATAAGCTAGTTCTGGGTAATTCACAGTATCTGCTTTCAGCAGAAAACACAAGAAGCATAACACTTGATTAAATCTATTCAACCTGACTCCAATTTCTTATTAACAGAGGAATAAACATGCACAAACCACCTACCAATGTGCATTCTTCACTTGAATCCAAGGTAAAAATCAAGCTCAGGTTTTCCTAACAGATGATACACACGTTTCTGGTGTGTAACCCGTCCCTGCTTTTCTGTGTCAGCTCTGGTTCCTAATAGGATGCTGTGATGAGGCAGAGCATGAAATTTTCATAACCAACCCCCTCCAAGTTCATGCATGAAAGCTGAGATAGCCCAGGGGGAGAAACAACTAATGCATATGTGACCTGAGGTGTTTATGAATATCGGTGCTATTTTCTCAGTGCTTTGAAATTGATAAGTGCAGGTGGCATTTACATAATTTTTTCTTCAGTCATTCATTCAAAGACACTTACTGAGAGTCTATAATGGGCAAGCTATTTTATAGAGAATTCAGTTCAACCAAATATACTGATAGACAAAAGGGTAGAGTTCAGGGAAGTAAGAGGATTTTTACATTGATTTCTGTGACAAGGTAAAGAAGAGAACTATCATATAAGCAGTACCTTAGTCTATGGTAGGAAGACTGCAAGACTAGTTAGTCATGGTATATCTAACTAGGTAAAAGAGTTATTAATTATTTTTTCTGTGTAGTTTGTGATTTCCTGAGAGATACTAGATAAGCTAGAAAAAGCCCACCGACAGATGGGTTGGGACCTTTGGATTGGTAATGATCAAGGAATAGCCAGATATGCTAAGATCTACATGCTGCAATGCAATAGCCCCTTCCACATGTGACCAGTGTATGCTTGCAATGTGCTTGTCTGAACTGAGGTACTCTAGATATAAAATAACCCCCTGATTTCCACAACCAGGCTGCTCTAGACCATAAGCTTCTAGGAGGTGAGTAATCATTTTGTGTCCTTGGGACATAACACACTTTCTGCAACTTATGAGATGATCTAAGATATTTGTTGAGTGGATGAATGTGAGTAAAGTAGACATCAATGCTGTCACTGATAATAAGTGATCATTTATTATCTCACTTGTCACCCACTCTTAGTATCCCATTCATTCTTCATCCACAATCCTTTGTGACTTCTGACAAGTCTACTCAGAACTTGGTCTAAAGTGTTTAATAGGCAAATGGCCATTCCAGATTCTGTGCTAAAGCCCCCATGTATGTGCTAATTTTGGCAGCTTAAATAAGAGCTTACAAGCAGAGATACCTACCAGCAGGTCTGTGGAATACAGAAACTGAAGGGGGTTTAGCTCTACATACTCAGCTTTCCCTCCCTGCTTTTCAAGCACTTAAATTTCTCAAAAATATTTAGTTGATCCAAAAGAAATGTGTTTCGTCCTTTCTTTTCTCTGGTGATTTTATGGCCACCCTTCTTGCTTGGAGTCATTCTTCTGACTTTCCCTTATCATCAGATTTCAATGGCCCTTTCTCCTTGCTCTTCATGGATCTGCCTCTCCTAAATTACAGGTTGTAAAGGAATGAGGGATGAGGAAACAAAAATGGGAATTTTAGAATTGTTCCTAAAAATAAGAATAAATCTGTTCTGAGTGAGGGCATGCGAGGTCATCTTGCAAAGGATGGACATAGGGTTTGGAGCATGGACTTTGTTTGCTAACTCTCCCCAGGGCTTCCACCTTCCGCTGGTCCCTGGCTGCATTTGAAGCGAGTGGTGCTACCAGGAAAGTGAGCTCTGAAAAACGAGGTTAAGTTGTATCTAGGACAGTGAAGTATTTGGAAAGTTAGAAACAATTGGGGTGAGGTTAAAATAGCATTTGGGCCGAAACCAGTTTGGCTCAGTGGATAGAGCTTCAGCCTGCGGACTGAAAGGTCCCTGGTTCTATTCAGGTCAAGGGCATATTTTGGGCACATCCCCAGTAGGGGGTGTGCAAGAGGCAGCTGATCGATGATTCTCATGGATGTTTCTAAATCTCTATCCCTCTCTTCCTCTCTACAAAAAAATCAATATATATATATATATATATATATATATATATATATATATATATATATATATTTAAGATAGCATTTGGCCCTGGCCAGCGATGCTCAGGAATTAGAGCATCAACCCATGCACCAGAGGATCACAGGTTCAATTATCAGCCACTGACACATACCTGGCTGCATGTTCCATCCCCAGCCCCAGTTGAGGTGCATGTAGGAAGCAACCAATCCAGGTGTATCTCTTTTCCCTCCCTCCCTCCCTTTTACTCTCTCAAAAAAAAAAAAATCAATGTAAAAAATATCCTTCTGTAAGGATTAACAACAACAAAAAATATAGCATTTGGCCAAGGCAATGAGATTTACCCAATCATACCTACAAATGCCTGTTTTTGGAAAACATATACACAGAAAACCAAAAGCAGGACCCAGATAGTGGAAGGCTAGGGCTTGTCCATAGAGAGGACAGCCAGAGGAAAAGAACAGTGAACAGATCTCCTCAAGTCTGGGTGGAGCTTGCCCAAGCTATCCTCCCTAAATCTTTGTTGTATGCACATCAGACAATGGGCAGGGGACATTTTTCAGAGAAGCCTTGGGGAGAAGACGGATTTTTAAAGCATGCTGAACTTCAAAAGAACCACCCACTGAGACTGTAGCACTGGAGTTTGGCCACCCTAGTCATTCTCATCATCCTTGGTGATAGATGAGTTGGGTGGTATGGAGTACAGAAGAAGAGACCTTTTCAACCTGAACTTGGAGGTCAAGAGGTCTGATTCTAAAGGAATTCAGTAGGAAACAAAGATGTTCTCTTCAATAATAGAAATTTGCTAAATCAGAAAAACGAATATATACATACATAAATATCTATATGCACATTTCTAACTAAGGCTTAAATAATTAGGTTTTTATTTGGAAAATTTGAAGAAATAGGCAACACATGATTTCTAAAAATGGATTAACTATGTATACTTATATATTTTAAAGAAACATTTAATTCAATAGTCATAATGACATGTGGAAATGAAAATCAATACACTATACAACATTCTTTGAGCTGGTTTTCCCTTAAACTATGCAATGTTAGTGATTTTAAAAATGATTTTAAGTACAAATCTCTATTAGATACAAAAGCTCTTCTCCCTCCCACCACCAAAGTCTTTTAGGCATCCCTCTTGTGTGTATTTCACAAATTAGCATACACTTAAACAGAACCCTTATTTAATAACTTCTTTGTATGTCTCTTAGTTATATTAATTACACCCACTAAGTGAAGATGAAGGTGGAAGCATAAAATGGATGTCCTTTTGAATTTGAAAAGAAATAAAGTTTAATCATGACCTTCCTGTAAGCACAGCCTAAAGTGTGAAGATCGTGAGGCCCCAATGGAGCTATTGTTATCTCTTAAAGGCCATCTCATTCTTTTGAAATCAATTGAGAGAAAGTGCAGGCAGGGCCAGTTGAAGCTGCACAAAGTGTTCTTAACAGCTCTCTCTGTCTTCTGCTCTCTTCTCTGCACTCATCCATCGCACATACCTGCCACATTAATTCTCCTAAAATGCCGCATTAATCATGTTACTCCTGCTCACCCATCTTCATAGCTCCTAATTACTTAGAGAATTCGATTCAAAGACTGAGTTCGTTGCTTGAGGCCCTCCCCAGCAGGACCCACATTTTCATAGCTGACTACCCTCATCAGGCACCTCCATGCCTCTCCCCTTCCTTCTGAAAACACAGTCTGCTATGTTTCCCAAATAATACATGACCTTTCCCAACATCAAGCAATCGCTCACACTATTCCCCAGGCCATAATCTCTTTCTTCATTCTTTTTGTCTTTTCAAGTGCTACCTTCCTTCCTTTCTTCACTAATCATTGAGCACTTGCCATGTATCAGGAGCTGAGTGTGAACCCAAATGTCCCCTCCACCTCCCTGCAACATGCCCTCCCTCTCCAGAGCACATAGCACTTAATTTTTTGTCATTAATTGTTAATTAATCATAGAATCCTTTGATAGTTTCTTACACTTACTGTACATAGTCTCAGTTCGTTCAGGTGGCTATGGCAGAATACCATAGACAAGGTGACTTATAAACAACAGAAATGTATATCTCACAGTTCTAGAGATTGTTAAAGTCCCAGACTGAGGTGCTAGCCAAAGTCAGCAGCGTCTTGTAAGGGCCCCCATCGGGTTCATAGAGAGCTGTCTTCTTCTTGTGTCCTCACATAGCAGAAGGGGCTGAGGAACAAGCTGAAATCTCTTTCATAAACAAACTAATCCTATCACCAGGGTGTCACCTTCATTACCTAATCACCTCTCAGGACCCACATTGAAGATCGGGTTTCAACATATGAGTTTTGGGGAGAAGAAAATATTCTATAGCATATGCCATTTATTTTTTTAATGTGTTTACCTCATCTCTCAATAAGACTTTAAGGTTCTCAGTGCAAGAGATTATTACTTACTCTTTTTGGTACTTGACATAATGCTTTGCTTGTGGTAGGTATGTTTAGCAAACATTTCTTTTATTAATTAATTAATTAATTAATTGGTAATGAGATTTATACTCACATCTTTACCAACCACAGTGCTTTTATTCTATTTATTTTTATTTATTTTTTTAGATTTTATTTGTCTGATGTTTCCCATTACTTTTGCCTCATTTTCTTTTTCTTTTTATTATTAACACTATTAGAGGCCTAGTGCATGGATTCATGCACCAAGTGGGGTCCCTTGGCCTGGCCTGTGGGGATCGGCCAAAACTGCAGTCTACATCCCCAGAAGGATGCAGTGGTGCACGAAGCGGCAGGCAGCTGGGGAGGAGCCCGAGCCCCGAGCTGGTGATGAGCTTCTCTTGCTCTCCTAATAACGCTATTATTCCGATCCTGGGCTCTTGGGCCCTATCCCATCCTGGTCAGGATGGGGAGGGGTACACAGGAGGAATGTCTGCAGGAGAGGCTCACACCGCCACAGTGCACTTGCCAGCCATGAGCCCTGCTTCTGGCACCTGTTGGTCAGTTGAGTACAGCTCCTGCTGTGGGAGCACACTAACCACCAGGGGGCAGATCCTGCATTGAGCATCTGCCCTCTGGTGGACAGTGTGCATCACAGCTACCAGTTGACAGGTCAACTAGTTGCTTAGGCTTTTATACCAGTGTTTTTCAACCTTTTTTGGGCAAAGGCACACTTGTTTCATGAAAAAAATCACGAGGCACACCACCATTAGAAAATGTTAAAAAATTTAACTCTGTGCCTATATTGACTATATATAAAGTAATTCTCTTGAATAGGAATCAAATAAACACAAAGAAAGTATTTTATAATTACTTTATCATGAAATATTAAGTAAACAAAATAGTGAAAAATTATAAAATTCTTGTCTTGTCTGCACCTATGGCACACCAGGCAACATCTCGCGGCACACTAGTGTGCCGCGGAACAGAGGTTGAAAAACACTGTTTTATACATATAGATTATAGATGTCCTCCATTCTTCCCTCTTTTGCCCACCTCCACCCAGCTCCCCCTCTCCCCCCCCCCCACACACACACCTCCCCCAACCATAGTATTTTAAGCATGGATATTCCTTCAGGAAGAGAAGACAGTACTGCTTGAGTATCCACTGCCTTCAAGGAAGGACTGTGTAAGGAAGAGTAATCCCTGAGCTAGAATCTGTGCACTGTGTAAACTATCCAATGGCAACAAACCATAAGCCATATCACAGCTTGGGTTGCTATCCCAGCATTCTCAATGGACCCTGCCTCAAAGAAGCCTAATGCACAGAGTCTGTGATTTTAACAAGGAGACATAAATAAAATAATGCCTATGCACCTGTAGGGCATTGTGCTAAATGAAAAAAGCCAGTCACAAAGGGTCAACTGCTATATGATTCCATTTATATGAGGTTTCTAGAATAAGCAAAACACACAGAAGGGAAGTAGGACAGTGATTTCCAGGGGCTGGGGTGGAAGGTTGTTGGATGGGGACAAAGTTTTCGTTTTGAAAAGAGTTCTGAAGATTGTTTGCACAACAATGTGAATGCACTTAGCACTACTGAACTGTAACTTAAAAATAATTAAGATGGCAAATTTTATGTTATACATTTTTATGACAATTTAAATTTAGAAACATAACCTTTAAGAAAGGAAACATGAGAGACTTCTGAGATCTGCATTTGGCAGAATAAAATAATTTCAACAATGGCAAAACAACATTTCCTATGTATTGATTATCAGGGTAACAAAAGGATTCAGAGGTATTTTTTTAAAAAAATAACTGAGATATTTGCTTGAATATAGTTCAGTGACTAAATGGGCCCTTCCTTGGACAGTCTCCAGTCTTGCCTAAAAAAAAAATACCTATATTATAGTTGTCCATTCTCTTTTTTATTTTTGCATTCTCTTTTTTAGTATTAAAAAAAGGAGAAAATCTTATGAATCACCTTTCAATTTATAAAATCCCTCACATTTGCTGTTTTCAAAGACATCTTCAGCACCCCATTTCCATATTTCATTGTGGTCAAGATGGGTTTTTCTCTTTCTCTAAAATAAATTATTTTTATTTTTTATAAACCAATTTCTCCTGTGGTTCAATAAGTTGAATCATAGGACATTGCCAGCTTCTTGGGTCAATAGTGATGGACTCTCAGCAATTTCACATGGTCTAACCTCATTATTTGGCCTTCTAAACTACATTGAAAGGGCTTAGCAGACTTTTCATATAATCCTTATACTTCTTCAGACAAAAGCAGTGCTTGTAAGAAATAGAAACAATGAAGACGTTTAGGCGCCATACACTGAGCAGCTTGTGTCAGTTGTCAGTGAATTTTGTACAAACTTAGTGGCAGCTTACACACAAAGGGAAACATAAACCATTATATGTTTTGTTTTTCAGCAGTAGTATATGTTCAAATTTAAGTATACTCCAAAACAATAATGAGACACCTTCTACTTTACTATTATTTTTTTAAATCCTTAATCCAAGGACATGCTTTCATGAGAGAGAGAGAGAGAGATAGAGATAGAGAGAGAGAGAGAGAGAGAGAGAGAGAGAGAGAGACGGAGAGAGAAACATTCTTATGAGAGTGAAACATTAATTGGTTGCTTCCCAATCATAGGTGCCCCAACTGGGGATCAAACCCACAACCTGGGTATGAGCCTTGACCAGGAATTGGACCAGTGACTGTTTGGTGTAATGGACAATGCTTCAGCATCGAACTCGGGACCCCTCAATCCACAGGCTGATGTTCGATGAGAAAGAAGGAAATTCTTCCATTTGCAACAATATGAACAGACATTGAGGGCATTATGCTAAGTGAAATAAGTCAAACAAAGATAAATACTACATGATCCCACTAATATGTGGAATCTATAAATATCAAATTCATAGATACAGAGTAGAATGATGGTTTCCAGTGTGTGAAGGGTGCGGAAAATGGGGAGATATTGGTCAAAGAGTACAAACTTTTAGTTATAAGATAAGCAAGTTCTGATGACTAGAGTAACAACAATGTCTTATACACTTGAAAACTGCTTTGATAACAGAGCTTTAATGTTCTTACTGTAATAAGAACAACATGGTAATTATCTGAGGTAAAGGTTGTATAAACTAACATTATTGAGGTAAATTTGCCATATACAAGTTGTGTACCTTGAACTTATTATACATAATGCCAATTATCTATAAAATAAAGCTGGAAAAAGTTTTTAAAGAGGTGAATGAGGACAAATTTAGTTCTTAATACAACCCATTCCTTGTCTGTCAGGCTCAGTATTAGGGGCCAAGTGGTGGGTAAATGGGACTTTTGAGCTGAGACTAAAGATGAGAGGGAGTTTGCCATGTGAGGATCTGGGATAATGGGAGGGTAACCCATGCCCAACAGTCCTGCCTGCAGTGTGGAAGAGTGTAGTGTACCTGAGGCTGGACCATTGCCCACAGATACTCCTGATTTTTCTCTCCTCAGAGGCCTTCTAAGGGCAAACTCAGCCCTGTTAACACAGCACAGAACTCAAAATCTTTTTTTTTTTTTTTTTTAATATTTTTACAGAGAGGAAGGGAGAGGAATAGAGAGTTAGAAACATCAATAAGAGAAACATCAATCAACTGCTTCCTGCATGCCCCTCACTGGGGATGTGCCCACAACCAAAGTACATGCCCTTGACTGGAATCGGACTCGGGACCCCTCAATCCACAGGCTGATGTTCTATCCACTGAGCCAAACTGGTCAGGGCCAAAACTCAAAATCTTTTCAAGGTCACTGTTCTGACAGATGTGTGAGCTAGTTTTGTTTTCCCCTTACAGGAGAAGAGGGTAGAATAAAGCAGGCTTGGGTTGACACTGCAGTGTCTGTCACTTTGTCAGTGCAGTCTGCTGTTGTCCAAGACAGCTGTGTAAAGGAGAGGGTTATGTCAGGAAATCAAATATAAAAGATACCCGGGAACAAAAACTAAATCATGTCATGTTCCTTTCCCTCCACACCCTCCCCTGATGTTTTTAAAGGTGCTCTTGATTTCCTATGGGCTGTTTAGAATTTTAGAATATAAAACTTCAGGAAGTTGCTGTGACAAGTTGCCCTGTGTGAAACCTCCCATGCACATAATCACTGTACCAGATATAATTGGGAGCTAATTTCATATTTCCTGCATATCATATTGGAAAATTGAGCTGTCAGATTTATTTAAGGGCTACATGCCAAATACAAACACCCAAGCCCTGCTCTTTTAAAGAATATATTTCTGCAAGACTTCTTTTTCTCTCTTTGAGACTTAACAATAACATTATACTAGAAGCCAAATCCATCTAATTAAGCCTTCGAAATTCAGCTATTTAGAAAAATTATAGATGGCAATATAGCTGAGGGAACTTTTTCATAGGTATCCTTTCCCATTGAAAAGTCCCTTAATTTCCAAAGCTTTTAAAATTGTAATCCAGTAGAATAATATCTTATGCATTATGTGAGGTTCATTGAAGTCTGAATAATCCGTGGTCATGATGCATTGGACATAACTAGGTAATCAAAGCTTGGTTAACAAGAAATGAGTAGGTACTATTCAACCTGCCTCTGGAGAGAGATTAAGCTACATGCTCTGAATGTATATTACTGAAGCCATGTTGCTAGTATAAAGCCTTTGATTCTCAGACTTATCAAAGAATCTCCAAATCAGTAGACAATTCCAGATGAATTCTTTTCCCATAGATTTTTCTGAACTCTTTTACATCATTTAAAAAAAATATGCTTACATGGGAGGAAATCTGCATCCTCTATTCCCTAACGTCCATGGGTTGGACTTCAATCCAGTAAAAGCAGCTTGATTTTCTCATTTCATTCCTAGAAATAGTTGAGAGATAGAGAGATAATGGTGATGCAACATCTGGTGGAGATATGTCTAAAATTAGGATGAGATGACTGTGGATAGAAAATGCTAAAATAAAGAGGGAAAGAAGAGAGAGTCAATTTATAAATGTGATTCACTCTGTGAATAGTAGATGGGCATTACTTATGAGGAGAGATGTGTTGTGTTGTGTTGTGTTGTGTTGTGTTGTGTTGTGTTGTGTTGTGTTGTAAGCAGGAAAGTCCAGGTTTAACCCTGGGATGCAGAAGTTCCCAAACATGGTGATGGTGTCCACATGGTCCAGATAGGGAATGAAACAGGAGAATGTATCATTGGTTGTCTAGCTCATTCTTCACCATTTTGCTCTTTATCTGCTGTCCTTTCCCCTTTAATTCTTGCTGTCACTTTTTCTTCTCTTCTGCAGTCTCAAAAAGATCTGTTAAAATTAATTCTCACCTAAATTGTAATAAAGTGTAAATGGATTTTGTTGGAACTTCAGACAGTAGTGCATGTGTGAAAAGGCATCCTAGAACAGCAGATCACATAGGCCTTTTTTTTTTTTTTAATCTATTCATAAAACTGTGCAGCAAGTAACTCTTTCAGGGAAAAATCTTGAGAAATGTCTTAGCAAAGCTGATTATTGCAAGTCAGTTCTATTGTCAGCTCATTTACCCCAAGGAGGATAATTGTAGATAGCCCTGGGAATTCCATTCATTTTCATGAGCTGGAGTATTGATGAAAGAATTATGAAATCACAGGTGAGAAGCTAACTTCACCTACCTATTACCTATGCCAGAGGTTTTCAAACTCTTTTGGTTCTGAGTGTATTATTTTTAATAAAACATGGAACAGATAAAGCAGAGCAGTTTTGGTAGAAACCTAGGTGGGCATCAAGGATGTGGGGAGGGAAAGCCTGAGGCTCTTGCAGGCACTCCTGAGACTTGGGGTCTGGAGTGTAAACAACACTGAACCATCCAAGCCACCCCTTGTGAAAACCTAGGGGCTTGGGCTCTGAGATGCTAAAAGACTTGCCCAAAGTTATACAGCCAGGATGGGAAAAGCTACAACTTGGACCCAACATTCCAAACGTCTAGGTCAGAGCTTTCCCACAACAGTGCTCTAATGACCAATTTTCCCTCCGATGTTTATTATTTTTCTGATTAGAAAATCTAAAAAGTGTAGGAAGTATAGAGAAAAGATGAAATCCACCTAAAATCCCATCAATCAAAAAATTCTATGGTATATTTCCAGCATGAAAAAACAACAACACTTCAATAATTTTAACTTCAACAATCTTAGACAGATTTGACTTTTCTTGTAGACTCAGTGAGCATATAAAATCAAATTCTATGTCATAAATACATACAGAAAGTGAGCTATTTCATTTACTTAGATTTTTAGGGAGGAGAAATATATGGTGGAGCAATTCTCTTGAAATATATCTTCCCTAATCAGGTTTCCCAGAACCCAAACCCAGCCTATCCTTGCTGATAATGATAGAATAATATAAAAATGTTTGCCATGGGGAATCTTTCTCAGCCTTTCCCCCCAAATGTCCCTGAGTATCAAACTCTGGCTACAGGTGAATATTTCTAATGAATTCTTTGAAGCACCAGCATGAATGTTACTTCCAAATAAAAAAGTGATGACAAATGAAATGCTTATTTTACCACATGCATTAAATAATTTTAACTTAATAGTTCAGGTGAATCAAGATGAGAGTGGAAATGATGATGATAGAACAACCTTAATACTGTACCTGGCTGTGCTGAGCTGGCTGGATGTGCCAGCAAAGGCTGGCATGTTCAGAGTGAAAATCAGAGATATGTGCTCCACCTAAGAGTTTCCATAAGTAGCTGTGACAGGGAATCCAGTGCAGAATCATACAGTGGATGAAGGGAGAAGGTATTTACCCTAAAGCCAGATTGCTTTGCTTTAAATCAGGCTGTCTCTAGTCCTGGCTGATGTTGCTTGGTGCTTAGAGCATGGAAGGGCCACGAGTTTTATTCCCTGTCAAAAGCACATACCTTGGTTTTAGTTTTGTTCCCTGCCCAGGGTCTGGACACATATGAGAGGCAACTAGTTAATGTGCCTCTCTCACATTAATGTTTCTCTCTCTCTCTCTCCACCACCACCTCACTGCCTTCCTTATATTCTTTCTGAAGAGCAATGGAAGGAATACCCTCAGGTGAGGGTTAGCAACAACAACAACAACAAAAAAAAAATCAGGCTGAGTCTCTGACAACATCCCCCTCTATAAAAGAGGGACAATAAAATTTGCACCAATTTTTTGAAGATTTACTAAGCATATCCACATACATCACTTAAACCAGGGTCTCACACATGCTATTCAATGATTATTAGCTATTTTCATAATACTTATCATACAACTTGTGGACTTTTACCTTCTTTAACTTCCCATTCCTCTGCTAACTCTGTTCTGTAAATTTAGACTGTAAGGATTTTTTACTGGATGCATCTGGAAGATCAAAAGGTGATTTTGGCTTAAGCCAAAAGTCGGGCCTAAATTGGACATTAATGGAGTATGAAGCTCAATTGAGACAGAGAAATCCCTGTATGCCTGGATACCCCCTGGAACACAGATCTCAGAAAGGGTCACGGCTTTCCCAAGGCAAATGAAAGTAGCTTCCATTTACTGAGTACTATGCGTTGGGCACTATGCTAAGTGGAATGCTTTGTTTCATGCTCTCAACAACACATGTTTCAGGTGAAAGAAACAAGGTTTAGAGAAGTTACACAACTAGTCCAAAGTCACACAGCTGTCAGGTGGCAGAGCTAGGAATCCAAACAAAGTACAGTCAACTTCAAAGCTTGTATTCATGCCCGCTATGCTGGACTGTCACCTGAAGGCAAGCCAAACTGGGAACATAGAATGAGCAAGTCTTAGACTTTTTTAACATTGAAGAAAGAAGTTGTTCAAATGGATGTGAGGGATGTAACAGGAATGAGTCAGAGTCATAGGGTCCTTGAGCACCTTATGTAGAGGTATTTATCAGTCAAGTGAAGGGAGCCATTGAGAGGTTTGTGGTATTGTAGGCAATGGCATGCCTTGCATTTTAAGAACATAACTCAAATGGCATCTTCTGGGGATACATTTGTTGGAGCAGAGACAGGAGTCAGGAGTGACCAGTTTGAAGACTATCATAACAGTTCACTGAGAGTGTCCTGGGCCAGGAAAATGGGAATATGAAGAATATATAAGAGACATAATATACCCATAAGCATAACAACTAAGGGCACTGGCTTTGGAATCTGACCATCTAAAGCCTGAATCTCAGTTCTGTCATATAGTAATTGTTTACCTTGACATTCAGCTTCCTCCTGTTTACACCTGAGAGAAAGATTGTCTTAGCTAGTTTGAGAGGTTTATAAATAGTCTGGGAGTTTTATAAATAACAGACATCTATTTATCACCCACCATTCTGGAGGCTGGAAATAGGAGATCAGGATGCCAGCAGGGTTAGGTTCCGATGAGAGCTGTCTTCCAGATTACTGATTGGCAATGTCTCGTGTGTCCTCACAAAGCATCTGGGGTCCCTTTTATAAGGGTACTAATTCCATTCATGAGGGGCTCCACCCTCTTGTACTAATCACCCTGCAAAGGCCCTGCCTCTTAATGCCATCACACTGAGGGGTTAGGATCCAACAAATGAATGTGAAAGGGACACAAAGAGCCAACCAACTGAAGTCATGTTAGGATTGTGAAAATTAGGGTTAAAAAGATGAATCACTTAAAAGCAGTTATGATACAGTTGCCCAGCATATAATTAGTGCTCAATAAATACTAGCTACTTTATTATCATTATAATAATTAACATTCCTTCTTGTCTTCATCCTTACCGTCAACCAAAGAATAAAAGTCTACAGAGAATGAGAGTAAATGAATTTTTAAACGTTTATTATGGCCTCATTAAACAATTGAAAATTTTCAAAAACTATATTTCTAATGTTTCTTATGCACCAGTAGGGTAGAGAAATTGTGGTGTGTGGCACGGTATCTTCCATCAATAGACATGTTTTTGTTACTTAGTGCAATGCAGCTAAACAAGCCACATAGCTAACGACCTCCACTGGATGGACAGAAAACCACACATTTCTCAACTTTTTCATTTATCTGCCTCTTTGGCTCAGACCCATGTGTCTTTCCTGGGTGCATTCCAACTGCAGTAGCCACTGCGAATCTTCAGTGTTCCTCTCTGGGGAGCCACATAGGTATTACTCTCCAAACCTGAGTGACCCTCTCCCCTGCATGTGCATGGGTCCTGGGCAAGGCTGAGGACTCTTAAAATCCTCAGAGAGAGGCCAGGTGGATTCAGAAGCAGATGGGATCTCCCCGGGAAGACCAGACTGAGCCACACTGTGCTCACTGACCAGCAGCTGGGCCCAATTCTCATGCAGTTTATGTGTGGAGTGATGAAACAAGATGCATCCTTTCAGTGTCCAGTGACCCTGCATATGGGTTATGGGAGGTAACCCTTCCTTTGGATTTGGAAATTACAGCCTTTGTGTTCACACTGAAGGGACATTGGCCAAAGGTAGGGTGTAGGAAAGCTGCCCACTATTGCATTTCCATTAGGATTACATTGCCTTCAGTTCTGGGATCGTCCCCGCAGAGGGGCTCATGAGCATAGTTTTAATGCCTCACATGCACAAGGCCTTCCTCATTCTAACCGCCCTTTTGGTAAGCCAAGCCCTTAACATCTGCAGTGGGTGGACAATGCGACAGAGGGCCCTGCTTTTGAGTTCAACCAAGGCGCAATCAAAGAAAGAAGGATGCTGTGGAGCCCGCCTGTGCTGTGCTGTGCTGTGCGGTCAGGAATTGCTTCCCCAAGCTGCTCTTTCCAGAAAGCGCCGCTGGATGGTGGCTTTGTTTGTGTGTTATGCTCTGAGGGGTCGAGTTCATTATCCACCATGGCTCTGGCTCTTTTGGCAGGAGCTTGCACCTTCCTCCTCCGGGCACCCATTATGATTCCACAATTGCAGTTACTGATTAAAGCTGTTGCCTTTAAAAAAAAAAAAAAAAAAAAAAATATATATATATATATATATATATATATATATATATATATATATATATGTGTGTGTGTGTGTGTGTGTGTGTGTGTGTGTGTGTGTGTGTATGTGTATATATATATATATATATATATATATATATATATATATATATATAATTTTATTGCTTAAAGTATTACAAATAGTAGTACATATGTCTTCTTTTTTCCCCATTGACCCCCCCCTTTCCACGCCACCCGGCCTCCTCAAACCCCCTCCCTCCCCTCACCCCCGCCCTGGCAAAGCCTCAAAGCTGTTGCCTTTTAAAAAGCATTTGCTTCCCAGCTATAGTTTCTTTCCCAAATAAGCACACTAGGTGGCAGTGAGCAGTGAGAGAAGGAGGGCTGCTTGGGAAAGGCATTCTGAGGCAAGTGCAGACCTGCAGGCCCTGGATGCAAAAATCCTTCCACGAGGTGGGCTCTGGCATCTATTACCCATGAAAGACCAACTGCATCTTTAAGGTCAACCTGTAGTTTTTACTAAATGATGAAGTGCAAGATTTATTGTCAAACCCCTTCTTATTGGTAGAAATTTGATGATAATTTCTATTTTGATTGTATTCAAAATATTGTCAAAACCAGAGACATTTATTTATAGCTTATTAATATACTTTCCTTCACAGAAAATAGTGATTATAGCTAGGTGATACTCATTCAGTCAAACTTATAGTGTGAGTGGGTATAAATGTGTTTTCTTTAGAAGGCAGAAGAGCTTCATGATCACTTTAAGTATTTAAGTGTTACTGTTCTTTTTCTACATAATCATCATCTCTCTTTTTCAATCAAGATGGACATTCCTGTCCTGGCAGGTATAACTGAGTGGTTAGAGCATCATCCTATACATGGAAGGGTCAAGGGTTCTATTCCCAGTCAAGAGAACATACCTGAAACATAACCAGTTTGGCTCAGTGGATGGAGCATCAACCTGCGAATTCAAGGGTCCAAGGTTTGATTCTGGTCAAGGGCATGTACCTTGGTTGCGGGCACATACTCAGTGGGGAGTGTGCAGGAGGCAGCTGATCAATGTTTCTCTCTCATCAATGTTTCTAACTCTCTATCCCTCTCCCTTCCTCTCTGTAAAAAATCAATAAAATATATTTTAAAATATATCTAAAAAAAAAAAAAAAAACCCCTCAAAAATCATACCTGGGTTGAAGGTTCAATCCCCTGCCACGGTCAGGGCAAATGTAGTAGGCAACCAATTGATGTGTCTTTTTCACATCAATGTTTCTATCTCTCTCCCTTCCACTCTCTCTAAAATATCAATAGAAAAAAATATCTTCAAGTGAGGATTAACAAAAAAACAAAAGGAGGACCCCTCTTTTACTAAATTAAACTCAGAGTCAGCTTTCTCAGCAGATAAAGCCTGGAGTCTTAGATTGCCTCTGCTTAGGGAAGACTTTGAAACTTGGAAAGTATGAAAGGACACTAAATATTAGTTCGTACACTTAGTTTATTTATATTCTGCCTGGTTAACCTGAATGCACTTTGTTCAGATGGGAAGGAAACACTTTCAAATAAACTGGGAAGGTGGTTTCCATAACTCGAGTCTTGCCTGCGGCTGGGGGCTGGGGAGGCTGACCCTCCCCATCCAGAAAGCAGGCACTGTCCCTTCAGCACCTTTCGCCTCTCCTCTCCAGCCACAGCCCTGCCTTGCCTGGCCTGGGGTCCTTATCAGAAGAGATGCAGCGAGCTGTTTCAGCCAGGCATTCTTGGACACATGGCATCATTGCACCAGTCGTGTTTCTGCTCTAACCCTGATTTGAGTCTCCAGCTCTTGTGACTTCAGAATTCTTTTCTACGTCCAGGTCTCTGCTATTCCCTTGGCTGGAGCCCCCGTCTTAGTAACCAGGTGACCACCTCTGCTCTGGCTTGGCTCCTGCCAGATACTCTCTAAGGTCTGAAGTCCTGTCCCTGTGACCGCACTATCTGGTGACAGACCCTCTCTCAACTGCATGCCTCTGATTGATGGTTATTTCTAACTTCTGAGTTCCCCATAGTGTTCTCCTCTGAGCTGAATGGATATCATGCAATTCCAATAAGAATCACCACTAAAAATCACTCCAGTTTTGCTGATGCCTGCACTCAACAAACATTTATGCAGGCTTGCTGTGTGCTAGGCTCCACGCTGGGCAGTGGAGACACAGTGGCTATAAGACATGGTTCCTGCCCTCTGAGTGCTACAGTTTATCTTCAGATCCCTGTTCTAGCTCAGCACTTTCTCCCAAGGCCAGTGGCAGTCTGCTCCCAGCCCTGCCCACCATTGCAGGAAGTTCCTTCTCTAGACCACAGTCACTCACAGTTGGCCTCGTCCAGTTGCAGCTAACTGGGCCGTGGCTGGCTGCGCCTGAGGTCATCAAAATGTCATGCTCAGTTTTGGGTGAAACTCTTTCTATAGCTATCCACAGGAAGGTTGGGGTTACCTTTATTCAAAGTGGGAAGGGAACTAGAGTGCTGAATTGTCAGGTAGTCACTGCCTTCTTGGATCTGTGCCACCACCAAGCAAAGACAACACAAAGCAGACACAAGGAATCTGCCTGGCTTGAGGTATGAAATCCTGAGTATTGTAATTTTCTGTAAGAGAGATCAGTGTGTCAGGAACAAAACATCACCCCTGCCTTCACTTAATTATGTAGATGACCTTGAGGTGGAATTGAGCAGAGTCTAAGCTCTCCCTTGCTAAGAAGATAAAAATCATTTGAAGCTGCATCCATATGCAGTGGACAATTGTATCTTCTAGAAAAGCTGTGCTTCTGATATTGTGTTAATTACCTTGTAAGTGAGCAGTGTGGGTAGTTAATAATGTTGGTGATTCCAGTTGGTGACTTAAAGATAACATAATACATCTTAGTTCTCTACTGGCTGCAAAGCAAGTAAGTAAATGTCAAGCTCTGCCTTCGTCCTCTCATTGAGTGAGGCAGATGTGAAAAAATACCCTAATAGGGAAACTAGGGTGGAAACATCTGTTTGGGAAGGGATGCTCTTAGAAAAAAAAAATCTCTAAGAACATGGCACAATTTTTATGCAGTTATTTTCTCTAAAATTTGGTGTCTGTTTTATTTAATGTTCTTTGGGTGATACCTTTTCCACTGTATACATATGTATGCACATACAAACCACCTAATTGCTTTTTAATGAATTTTAAAAGATAAAGGACTTAAGAAATTAAGTTTACAAGGAAATCTCTTTGAGGAGTCTAAACATTCTTCCTGCTCGTTCTTGAAGCCTTTTTCATGCCTCAAAGTTTTCATCCATCTGGTGTCATTTCGTGTTTTGCTAGTCTGTACTGTGCAGAACTGGGGTAGGATCTTTAGTGTTAGTCTGACTACTTAATTTGGGTACTTCTCTTTAGTGAAATAATTTATAACAATGACAAAAGATTATTGCAGAGTATGGAAGCCATGTTGCAAAGTGCTTTTGACTTTAAAAAAGCAGTTCATAAAGGTAGAAATATGGAAAAATTATAGATAGTACCCAGGTTACAGTATGGTTCCAGTGTTAACTAACAACCCTACTCCTTGGGCAGATGGTGAAGGCATTAGCACAGATTTCTGCACCCTGATTTGACCCCATTCTCCTAGACCCAATTCTACATTTCCTTCTGTGCCCTGCTCAGGTCCCTGCAAAGTTGCCCCTCCTGGGTGCCCACTGTCCTGCTGAGTGTAGTGTCCCCAGGCTCTTTAACTGCAATTCTGCAGTGTGCAGAGCAAAACTCACCAATTATGCTCCTAATAATCTTGCTACTTCTCCTCCGGTTTCCAATCCCTGTGTGTCAGATCTGGGCAGCACAGAGCTAAAGGAGGCAAAAATTTTCGTGCACTCTGTGAATACCACAAATATTCTTTCCTGGGTGGCAGTGGTCGAGGAGCCCTCTGGGACTTCAGATAGGAGCAGGAATACCTTTCAGATTGAGTGTTACCTTGACGACCCATCTCCTATTACTAGAGGCTTTTCCTTTACAGTTATTTCCAGGCCCCTGCTATAAATATCCTCCCGCAGCAATCTGCCCCTGCGGCAGAGTTTTACTATTTCATGCTTGCTGTTTGGGTTACACCATCACAGTACTGCATCCCTTCTAGAGACATTGCAACAATTCCCATCTCTCCTAAAGAATATCAGTCCTGCTCTGCCAGGACAGAGCAAGATTTATTTTAGTTTCATTAAAAAAAAAATCTGTACAATTTAAACAAAGCAATCAGGAGCTTGTTGGCTCATGAGATTCAATCCATGGACTCATAAAGGGGCGGGAGGAAACAAAACAAGGCCTGGAAATTACCTAGACATCTGGACTGTGAGCTCCTGCTTCGTGGAATGGGTCCAGCCCCTCCAACAAATCCAAACTGTTGGTGATGGCATCTCTCAAGGGGCCAGGTAGATATTTTCCCACAAGTGAAAAATTTCCAGTGAAACTAGAGCCTGTTTTGTTTCATTTTTAAACTTGAGGGGGTAAACTTTCATTTTCAATCCACATAAGTAAGGTGTTTTGAGGCCAAGACCCTAATGAGATAATCACAACAAAAGCAGCCACCGAAATTTGTATGTTTGAAAACATACAATAGGCTGGCCCTGTTCCCAGCATGCTGGCTGAGAGGTTGGGAAAGCGGGGGTCTTTGTTGTCCTTGTAACAGGTGACAATTCAGAGTAGAGCCAGCTCATCCTCTGTGGGAACCTTACTAATACGTGTTTGAGGGGCTGGCTGGAGGTTCCAAGAGGAGAAAGAATGAAGAATAAGTGAGAGGTCAGCCAATGGCAGTCACATTGTTCACTGTTCTCTCCCCATGGAAGCACAGCCTTCCCAGAGCCATTGCCAGGGGCCTGTGGGAAAATAGGTAGAGTCAGGAGCAACCTTTGTGACACTAAAATCAGCTGGAAAGTAAATGGACTTCAAGCGCTGGGGATATTCCAAGAGAGAAGCTTTGAAGCCATGGCAATCAGAAATCAGCTGACTGAGTCCCACTGGCTTTCTCATAAATGGAGACTGAACTTCAGGGGCCTTTCCCAATGCCTCCCAGCCCACCCTGCCCTGGCTTTTGCCTTTGTAGACTCGCTGGGATTAGGCTCACTGTCAGAACAGCCAGGAGCAGTGACAGCAGCCCAGTCCCTAGCACACTTGGGGCCCATGCCCCTGGCCCTGCACACAGCTGTGAGATCTTGCATTGTGACTCACCCTTCCTGTTCCCTCCTGGGCAACACTGACTGGCTTGGCATTCCTTCCAGAAGCAGACCCTGAACTGAGCATCTGGGTGAAAGGAATTTGTTGAGGAAGTGCTTCCAGGGAGAACCAGGAAAGGAGCAGGGTGAGCAGGATAGGTGGGCAGAGAAGCCCTGAAGGGTGGGATTGCCCATCCAGAGCAGCTCTGTGGTGTGAGCTGAGTGTCTCAGAATTTGCGCCTCTGGAGGAAAGGTACCCAGTCTCTGTTCCCTCTCAGCCGTCCTCATTGCTGGGTTTTTGGTGAAAGAAGACAGGGGCAATGGGGCTTAAGTTCTCAGGCAACTCTGGCTCTCACTGTTTGAACACAACAGACCCTGCAGCCTGTATGCAGCCCTCTGACTGAGGCAGCAAGTGAGCTGTTAGCAGCAAAGCCCACAGGAACTGCATGAACATGAGATGGAAGGAGTCACAGCAGCTGGCACCAGCAGAGGTGTCCCTTACACTGTGGGATAAGAGCTCCTATTGCACAGCATTAACATGAGTATGAAATGACTGGCTGTGCTCCTACAAAGTGCTTACCTGGAACAATATATAGTGAACTTTCAGTGGCGTTCTAGTTTTCCCCAGTGAGCATCACACTCATTATCCCCAAACTTTGACCCAGCGTGCCAGAAAGAGGCCAGCCCAATCCATGTTCTTAAACATGCTGGTTTCAGTGGCAGTTTCCACAGTGATTGTCTCCCTCATAGCACCGCTACTCAGCCATGCGTTGGGAAACGACACAAGATGGGAGCAGAGGGGACTCTGTTGATGGCAGGATGAGAACCTAGAAGGACCACAACAGGCTGGAGCAGTGGGATGAGCATGAGAAAGAAAAGCTCACCAAATCCTCAGTGTACAGTAAACTGTGTGGAGAAGGCACAGAGGATTTAATCAGCTATCAATAAGCTCCCCATGAGTCCACACACAGCTGAAAACTATCAAAAAGTATCAAATACATACTGGCTCTATTCTTGGAACTGTCATTTTTTGAACTTTACAAGTAGCAGTTTCATCTGACTCCAAGTTTTATGGACCATTCCCATCACTGCCCTCATGCACATCTGAACTATTGTATTTGGACCAGGCAGAGTTGGTTGAAGGGACCATGTGTGCTTAGCCAGGCAGGAAGAATTCAGGCCATCTCCACATAAATGTAGAAGTGTCATGTGAAGAAAGCTGTGAAGCTGTGAGGGGAAGGCCTGATGCGAGGAAGTTGCTCAAAAGTTCTTCATGAACTTTCCTTCTCTCTACAGTACATGTGTCAAACACAAGGCCCGCGGGCCAAATCCGTCCCGCCAGGCCTTGCAATGTGGCCCACACTGCACTGTCATCACTGCACTCCGCTGCGTTTCCATCACAATGACAGTTTATGACTGTTCAGTAAACCATTCGGCCCGCGATTTAGGCTGGATTTTAGATTTTGGCCCCTTCTCTGATTGAGTTCGACACCCCTACTCTACAGCTTCCAAGACCACTTGAATTCCCAGGGGGTGTCGCAGGACAGAGCCTTCCCATTACCCAGGGCATTGGTGCAGGTGCTGACAAGCAGTGGAGGTGATTCACACTGGGAATCAAGGGATACCCTTTCCCCTTTCTTCAAGACCATAGAGTTTATCAAGGGTCAATAAAAATGGATAATAGATGATCGGTGGATTGATAAGTAGATATATGGGTAGACAGATAAACATATTGACAAATAGGCGGGCAGAGATGGGTAGGTAAGTAAGTAGGTAGATAAGTTTAGAGATAGATAGATGGATGGATAGACAGATGGATAGATAAACAGATAGATGGGCCGTAGGTGGTTTTGCTCAGTGGATAGAGCATTGGCCTGTGGATCAAATGGTCCCAGGTTTGATCCCATTCAAGAGCACATACCTCTATTCAGGCTTCTCCCCAACCCCGGCCCTGATCAGGGCGAGTGTGGGAGGCAATCAGCCAATGTATTTCTCTCACATCAATATTTCTCTCAGTCTTTCCCTCTTCTATTCTCTAAAAATCAATGCAAAAAGAGATAGATAGATAGATGGGTGGATGTAGGGCACTGGGTGCAGTAGAAATAAATAAATAAAAAGTCTATAGTAACTACTGGTAGCCTTTCTCTGGAGAGACAAGTGAGTGGGGACTTAGCTATTGTTTGCATAGTGGTTAGTGCTAATAATGACACATTTCTTAGAGGCAAAATAGATAGGTCTGAACTCTGAGCTAAGAGAGGTGTGTGGGCACATAGAAATCAGTGGCCTGAATACCTTTCTGCTTATCTCAGTCAAATCTCTGTGGGATAAGAGCTCCTATTGCACAGCATTAACAGCATGCCTATTTCTCTTCCCCTTCCTTACAGATAAGGGTATTAATACAAGAAAAGGCCAAGTGAATTAGCATCCTAGACTGCTAAGGAGCTCTGATGGCTTCGCTATTCTTCCAGACATCAAGGTGACTTTATGAACTTAAAGGAATCTGGTTCCCCTCTCATGAATGACAATTCCTAACTGGAATTTGCTATTTAGTATCTAACAGAAGCCATTGCAACACAAACCTTGGAAAGGAATTCTTTTGGTCTCCTCTCTGTTTCCTCTTCTGTTTTAATAATGTGGTATGCGCAGTAGTGTTGTGATTAATTCTTGATTGCAAATTACTTTGACATTTGCAGCTGCATATAGGCTGCTATCTTCTGCGTTAGAACTTGTGACACCATGTGAAATGGATTTGCACATTTAGTCTCTATCTCCCAGAGAAGTAAACTGAGATAAGAGTACCAAGGAGCATGCTTGCTTCAGTCCTTCAGGTCAAAGGCACTGAATTCCACCAAGAACCATAGGACTGGCTAACTCATTTCACTTTCTGGAGCGTCAGTGCTCTGCCTAACTCACAGAATTGCTGAGAATATGAGGTACAAGCATAAAAACACATCAACAGTGCTAGCAGCTCACATCTACCTGATGCTTATGCTCCAGGAACATACTATGTCCTTTTCATCTTCACCCTAACCCTTGGAGTTTATTTATTTGTTTGTTTGTTTATTTACTTAATTAATTAAAAAATATATATATTTATTGATTTTTTTACAGAGAGGAAGGGAGAGGATAGAGAGTTAGAAACATCAATGAGAGAATTATTGATCAGCTGCCTCCTGCATACTTCCTACTGGGGATATGCCTGCAACCAAGGTACATGCCCTTGACCGGAATAGAACCTGAGACCTTTCAGTCTGCGGGCCAACATTCTATCCACTAAGCAAACTGGTTTTGGCATCCCTTGGAGTTTAATGCCATTAATGACACACTACATAAATCAGACCCTGTACTATCACACACCAAAGGTCACACACTCACACCCCACTTGTGGGCCAACTTGTCCTTATTTGTCAGTGAATTTCCCAGTGTTCCCAGGAAAAGTCCAGTCTCAGGAACCCTCCTCAATTCTGGGCACACCAGAATGATGGTTGGCTCTTTTTGGCTTTCTGGCTCTCCCTGTCACTCTGTCTTTCTCTACTTCTCTATTTCTCTTTTCTTCTTCTTTTTCTTCTTTTCTCTCTCTCTCTCTCTCTCTCTCTCTCTCTCTCTCTCTCTCTCTCTCTCTCTCTCTCTCTCTCTCTCTCTCTCTCTCTCTCTCTTCCTCTCTCTCTCTCCTCAACATAAGATACCACATATTCCCAGAATTCTAGAGATGCGAAGGCTTTAAGACACACTCGAGAAATCAGGATTCTAAGCTGGTGAACAATGAAATCATTTATCTAACTGTAGTCAGGGCTGAGATCTTCTGAGTCAGACAGAAGAACGAGAATGAGTCCACTCAGTGATGTTTCTTTATGCCATGGTGATTGCCCCCAAATCTTAAAAAAAGAAAAAAAATATATATATATAAACAAACTCTCATAGGGGAGTTACACATAAAAAAAATGTGAACATAGGTTTGCTTGGCAATGTTATACTATACTCCAGTGAAGGGCTCCAAACTTTGCCCCCCCAAAAAAACCCTGAAAAAATAGTATATCTATTAAATAAACATTGGAAATAGCCATTTACCTTCAAGCTGAAAATGAGCAGGTTTATCAAACTTGATTATCTCAAAATAGGAAAATAGCCATATTTTCCACTTATAGAAGTTGAGATGCAAATGATGAAAAGTAATTTATGAAGAATTTTTAAAAATAAGTCATTCCTAACCTTTGTTTAGAATACTTGAAAATTGATTGAAATCTTTTACATTGACAGATTTAATGTTCATATTAGTGAATTTGAGGCACTATCAAAAGCTGAATTATCAAAGATTAATAAAATGTTCAGTCTACGAAGAGAAAAAAACAGTCTGGTACATTTGGAAGTTTTTTTTTTTTGTTTTGTTAAAGTGGTGACAATCACACTAAGCTTTCTGTTTAGCCTTTAGTTAAATAATTAAATTAATTATTATATTCCATTCTACCTTACTTGTTTTATTTCTTTGTACAATAGATAAATCAAAAAGCATATCACTTCATTTATTTTACACTTATACTAAATATGTACATTAACTAGGGAAATATATACACAGGGTAGAAATACATGCCTTTATATATGACGGTGCACAAAATTCCTTCACTGGGAGGGTTCCTAGCGGCTGCTGGCCAGCTGCTGGCCAGGGCCTCTCTTCCTTCCCCCAATTTGCATACTATGCTTTAAAAAATATTTTTATTGATTTCAGAGAGGAAGGGAGAGGGATAGAGAGATAGAAACATCAGTGAGAGAATCCACAACCCAGGCATGTGTCCTTGGCTGGAATTGAACCTGCGACCCTTTAGTCCACAGGCCAACGCTCTATCCACTAAGCCAAACCAGCTAGGGCTATGCTTTTATTATATAGGATAGAGGGCACTTGAAAGACCTAGCTATAAAAGGCTTACTGCCAACCATATTAAAGTTGAAGGCAGAGGATTTTGCAAAAAGGAAAAAAATTGGTTGCAATGCTAATTAAAACACAGAGCCATGCAAAACACTGTGCCAATTCTTAAAGCTATTAAATGAATTGATAATTCTTGATGCTGAACTGAACAGTGAATGAAATCCTTCCAAGTTCATGAATCACATTGGAGACCAGACAGATGGTCCTTCCCCCAAATCATGACTTCATCAATTTCACAGAGAGGAAGTTTTCACAGAATACAGAGAGCAAATGAATTGGTGGGAAAATACATACTCCAGCTCCCACTGTCCCACATGCTGAGCTCTCCCTGGCATGTGATAGTGTCTATCATATGAAGCAGTCTCTTTTTCCAACATACCCAGGGGCTTGGGGTTAGTTCACAGGCTAGCAATTCTGAGACCCGCTCAATCTCTCCGCTGCAGAGATAATGTCTGATCAGGGAGCAGACTCCCTGCAAAGTATCAGAGCTTTGCCCAGGGCTTATATCAAGGTTGCATATGAACCTGCACATGCAGGAAGGTTGTTTGTACCTTTAGGAATCTGATAATCTGGGGTAAGCAGTCTGTCATCCAGTCTATGTGGCGCCAGGATTTCAATACATCGCCAAAGATAGAAAATAAAAAGTATGACCAACACAAGAGGCACCTAAAACCCCTCTTTTGGAGAAAATAAAAACCTTTTGTGTAGTGCTAACTGGAAGCCAAGCAGCGTGCTGTGTTCTTTATATCCACCACCTCCTGTAAAACCCAGGACTGTGCGAGGTGGATATCCATTACCATTGGCATCTACAGATGGGAAAGCTGAGACTTTGAGGGAATTCCTGCACAGTCACAGGGTGGTGATAGGATTCAACCACTTCTTGGTCTCCAGCATTCACACTCTTAACCACTGTCCTGCAGGGGTGCGGGGTAACCTCTCTTGTAAGATGACTTTTTAGGGCTTGTGAAGAAGACCTCTTGATTTACAAACAGACGAAGGAGTGAGCGCCTTAGTAAAAATTAGGAGAATCTACCCTGGCATCTTAGGAAGGAAGTGCTTTGAATGGTACCCAGGGGTTTGTTTTTATTCAGGTATGGTAAGGACATTGGGAAGAGAGTTTGTTACTCACCATCACCAGGAATAGGGGAACACCATGCGGGGCCATACAGGGAAGCCCTGGGCCATTCAGGAGGCAGAGGAAGCATGGAAAAGGCATGGGTAAAGCCTTTATTATGGTCTTTCATGGGAAGGAACAGGCAAGGCAGGGTAAGCTGCTGAGCAGGTTTAGGATTGGGTACTTTCACTAATTTGGGCAGGCTCTGAGCTATAGAGGGGGTCTCTCATCACCTGGCCCTGGGTGCTGAAACACAGGGGACAGTATCCTAGGCTGCAGGAACCTGATGAAAGGAGGTGATGGGAGTATGATTTGCATATGCAGGCAAGTTGTTTGTACCCTTAAAAATCAGTTAATCTGGGACAGTCTGTCCTCCAGTCCACGAGGCCAGTTTCTACACATACTCAGCCCACTAACGTATGAGGTCCCCCTTAGAATTGAGGGCTGCAAAATGGTGAAGGCAGGGCTTTGCAGGCAGACAAATCTAACTTTAAATTTTGCCTTATCTCTTAGATCTGTGTAATGCAGAACATTTTACTGGATTTAACTTCTGGGAGCTGCTGTTTTAATCAATTGAGATTAACATCTACCTTGTTCAATAAATATGTCAGTGATGCGATATATATCACACCTTACTAGGGGCTGGGGTTATAATAGTGAACATTCTTTAAAAATCTATTTATTTGGATCTATTCCAGACCTTTGCAGAGGACTATAAATAATTCACATTCAAACCCATCCAAATTAATGGCTACCTATCATGACTATTGGTAGGTGTGAGTATGCCATGGGAGAGATGATATATGGAGTCAGCTTTGGGTTACAGTGCCATTGGTTTACATTTTAACAATGTCCATGAAGATCAGTCACTAACTCAGATGCACCTGAGTTTCAGATGCCTCTTCCTCACCCAGCTGCAACCCTGGGTCCTGTCTCTTTGCAGCCCACTCAGCCCTAGAGATAGCATAGCATGGAGGAAGGAGCAGTGGGGGCTACAATAACCAACACATTTCTGTCACCAGCTGGCCAGTGACCTTGGACGTAATACTACAAACTCCATGAGCTGCTGAACCCTCATCTGTAGAATAAGGGTTTGGATTCCAAGAACTCTATGATCTTTTCTAACTTTAATAGCCCCTGGGAAATCTAATCTAAATGTCATTAAGAGTTCTAAGCCTCACTTCAATAATCAGTTTCTAGAATACCCAATATCTAGCCCTCATTTCCCATCCAAGTCTATGTGTATTTTAGTCCTTCTTGGGAAAGAAAGGCTGAGTTCTGTATGAAGCTTCTGGCATTAGTAATCAACAAAGCCTGCACATCTTTTGCAGAATACAAGACTGAAATATTATTGAAAAAACCCTATGTTATATCTGTAGGTTTAGCAATTAGTACACATGTGTCAAACACAAGGCCCGCGGGCCAAATCTGTCCCGCCAGGCCTTGCAATGTGGCCCGCACTGCGCTGTCATCACTGCACTCTGCTGCGTTTCCATCACAATGACAGTTTATAACTGTTCAGTAAACCATTCGGCCCGCGATTTAGGCTGGATTTTAGATTTTGGCCCCTTCTCTGATTGAGTTCGACACCCCTAAATTAGTAGAAAATCTTTGAAAAGTATGGTTTGACTTAAGACAGAAACACCTTAATGAAAATTGCAAGTGGAATAGTGTAGGGCAATACAGATCATGAAGGGCCCATGACTGGAGCCAGATGCCCAGCACTGGAAGTGTGAATTTGCCACAATAAGCAAGCTATGCCACCTCATAGCAGTTACCCAACACTCTGGGCCCCATGAGAGTGATATTTGCCTCCTAAAAGAACCGTGAGGATCAAAAATAATAACGAATGTCTTGTGCTTGGCACAGTATCTTACATGGTAAAAGATGCTCTGTATATGATCATTGTTGTTATTATTATATTACTAGGGGACCAATGCATGAATTTGTGGACCTCAAAAGAAACTGTGTGCTAAGAGGCTGCCATGGGCACAGGGGCAGGTCTCCACTCATCCTCTGAACTCTTGCCTGGCCCCTCCCACTGAGCACCTGCCCCTCCCCAGGTCCCTTGTCTGCCTGCAGCTACTCTTGCCACCACTGCTCTCAGCACTGAAGGTGCTGAATCCACTTGCACCCGCAGAGAAATTTGGGCCAGAGCCAGTGGCAGGTGCTTGTGCCCGGCGGGACTGTGGGAAGCAGGAGCAAAGCATTTTCAGTAACCACCAGAGACTCACCCGGATGATAGCCACCATTGCCCGCCTTAGTCTGGTGCTCCTGCTCAACTGCTCCACCATCCCCCTCCAGCCAATTCCCACCGTGTTCCTCACACGCCTGCTGGTGGTGGTCTGTGCATGTCATAGTGACCAGTTGTTCCGTAGTTCAGTTGTTCTGCCATTCTCTCTATTTGCATATTAGCCTTTTATTATATAGGATTGTACTTTACATTTTCCATGACAGAGAGTTTTCTCCTGCACTTTCACCTGTTTTACCCTCAGTCACCCATATGAGCTATGCAGAGCTGGTATTATTTTTAGGGAAGCACTTTCTGGGTCAGCCATAATTCCTACCAAATTCTGCTTCAGAGGATTTCAATCAGAGGTGGCTTTCCTATCTGCTCTCCCAGATGAGCCACCCGGCTAGCTGCTTATAGGCACCCAGACCTAGGAGAGGCACATTGGCATTAATCCAGTTTCCAGCAAATGTCTTATGGCCTGATTTTGTTTTGTTATTGGCCTTTCAGCTTCACTGCACACACATACAGAAGCGAGTCAATATCAGAAATGTCATTTTAGCACAGACCGAAAATTGACTACTGTGGTTTTACAAGTCATGGAGAGTTTATTAAAAACTAAATTGATAGCTGAAAAAGACTCTGACTAGGTGAAGTCCATAAACTTAATGGCATTTATTAATTTATGGGCCATTATTACAAAATGAGTAATCTTTATATAAAAGCAGCAAAGAGCTGTGATTTGGTTAGGATGCTTGCTATCTCCCCTTACAGAGATGATGGCTACTCACCCCTCAAGTCTGAGCTGGCTTAGGGGCCCAACAGCAACCTCCCACCTCACCCTGAGTTCCTTTTCTCCAGGCCTCTCCTTGCCTTGACACGGTTATCTCCTGGAGATTAGTCCCTTACCCTGAGGACACAAACTTGGCAAATGATCAGGAAGGCAGCAGATGAGGCATTAGTTATCCCAGCTGGGTGCTGACCACCCTTTTCTCCCCAGTCAGCCTCCTGCAAGCAGGACATCCTCTTTTTCAGGCTTCAGTTCTTTACCTTCAAAATGAAAGGCTTGCATGACTGCTGTGCAATGTCCTTTAATAGTTGTGAGCCAGGCCCAGGACCCAAAAAGCCACCTGGTCCAGCAAAGTGTTGTCATGGAATCCCCAGCCCAGGAGAGGCTTGTTATCTTGGCCCTGTGTACCGAAGTGGCATGAGGAAAAGGAGGCACCAACAAAGAACACTCCCTGCTTGTCCAGTTGCTCATCCAAGAAAGTTGGAAGAAGAGGGTGTGAGGCACTGGAGGGCCATGACATATGGGTGGGGCTCCCTTTCTAGGCTAAACTTTTCTAGAAAGCCAGTTTCCATGTCTGCAGGCTGGAAAAATGTTGAGGAAAGGAGAGAGGAATGTAGAACATCACAAAAGCCTTCCATCAGTATATGAGGCACAAATTTAAAAGTGGAAAAGTAACAGAGAAACTCGATTGTTTGGTAATGTCACCCTATCAGGCCTTCCAGGTACAGGGGGACATGGAGTACTCAGTGGCTGAATGCTATTATCAGACAGCCTTGCTAAATATTGGGGACCCACAGAACCAAAGACACACAGAACCAAGTCTATATAGCCTGTTAGTTACTCTTTGGCCACAGTAAATTCATTGCCTAATAGCCCTGTAGATTTCACCCATCCTATTGAATACCATCACTATGTAGACTTGATTATCTGAAAATTGATGCTGGCTGTTAAGATGGGATCAGGAATCATAATTTTCATTAATGGATATAAAAGAAAACATTTCTATCACTTTTATCTCATCTACTTTTCTTTCATTTAAGAGACATCAATATACCTAATAGTTATTGAACGCTTGCTCAGTACTAGCCCTTGTGTTAAGTGCTTTCTGTGGCATTACATGTTTAATCTCTGTGCTTACCTCAGGGAGTGTCCACTGTTGTTATATTCAATGTATAGGTGGGGAAAATGAAGCACTGGGAGTTCACATACACAAGTGATCAGAGGCAGAGTTGTGATTTGAACTACCTGCTGGGCGACTCAACCTCTCACCCACCCTGGGGACAAAGAGAAACTGGATTGTTTGGTAATGTCACCCTATCAGACATGCCAGGGGGACAATGGAGTACTTAATGGCTGAATGCTATTTTCCTACAGCCTTGCTAAATATTGGGGACACACAGAACTAAGGACATACAGAAACAAGGACACATAAAACCAAGAAAACATAGAACTAAGGAGAGGAATATAGAACATAACCAAATCCTGGAGGAAGTTCACAGAACATCTCTAATGTCACTAGCTAGCTGGTGACAGAACTGAGTTGGTTATTGTAGCTCCTGAGTGAACAACAGTTCTGGTTACAGTTCTCAGGTTCAGGTTTTGGAATCCTAAGGGTAGGAAGGACCAGAGTGGGTGCTCCTTCCTCCATGCCAGTTTCCAGAAAAATATAGAACATCACAATGGACCGCCTTTTCTTTGAAGCACAGCTGGGGTCAGTGAGAAGGAAAATGAGGTGTGTTGGTTCCGTGGACACGCTGAGAAGACCAAATCCTGAACTGTTCCGGTCTCTAAGGGAAGTCTTTTAGGACCTAGTGACAGTCATGTTCCCTCTTCCAGGGGGGAATTCTTAGGACTCAACCAGCATATGGAGCCTCAATATAAGCATCCATCTGGAAAGGGCTGAACACAGATTCGTTTGTCTCCACAGAAAGGGAAGGTGGCCCAAGGCAGAGGGAGGTGGACATAGTAGAATAGGAAATACGTGTGTTCAGAGCCAGAAGATCTAAGCATCAGTTTCTTCACCCATCATATAGGGGTCATGACCTCCACCATACCCTAACATGTAAAGTTGTCATGTGGGCACAGGGGAAAACATATGTCAAGTGCTATAAAAAGCAACATATTCCAGAGAGCACCTCACATATAATAGATGCTCAATAAATCATTGTTGAATGAGGTAGTTTTCACTCAGGCAATAGATCAGCTGAGCCAGGGCCTCTTTTGGAGGGGAGAAAAGTCAGCTTTCTTCCTTGTGCCACCAAAAATGAGTCCCATTGCCCCAGTCTGGCCCTGACAAAATGTAAGATACATGTAAGATTTGACACACAATAAGAAGACTCTTGAGAGCCATGGTAGTAAAGTCTTAAGCATGTTCTCACAGGGTTATCAAAGTGATTGCTATCCACTCTGGTCCTTCCTACCCTTGGGATTCCAAAAAATGAACCTGAGAACTATGACCAGAACTGTTGTTCACTCAGGATCCAGCAAAGCAGAGTGGAAGATGAACCTCTGTCTTATTGTATTATGTTTGTATTTATTCCGATGATTCAGTCATGGGAATTGTCCCCTGCAATGTGGTGCTTTTTGCCTCAGAAAGCTAATGACAAAAGTCATTAATCCTTAAGGCCAGAGTGACTGTCAGGTTGATTGAGGTCGAAAATATTCACTATTGTGTAATGTTTTCAGAATTGACACCAGTGACCTCTTAATAGCAGGTGAGGGAAAGCCTTTCCATCCGTGGAAGGGAATGTAGAAATGGACATTTTGCCAATACTGATAATGATAACTGCACACTTCAGTGTTTACAAAGAACCTTCACATGCATTATCCCCTCTGAGCCTCATAATCCTGAGAGGTCAGTGGAGCAGGCATATTGTTACAATTATGCCCATGATTAGCCTTACCTAATGAATGAGGAAGCCAGAGTGCCAAGGTTCCACAGTCATCAAGTAGCAAAAGAAGGACCCACATTTCAGCTGAGTTCAAACCTTGCATACCAGTAAGAAGAGCATTTGTTAGAAACAATTTGGGCCCCTGAGTAAAATTTCTCATTACATGTATTTCTTGTATAATGGAGTTCCTCAGTCCCTAGAAGCATTTTTAGTCCCATTGGTTCATACCTGGTGCTGCAGCAGAACCTGGATTCCTGGCACCTCTTCACTTCCCCAAATGTTTGAGTGACACAAATCTGTGCCCTCTGGAAACTGCAAAGTTCACATAGACCCAGGCTCTCCATTAAGAGGACAAGCAGGGTTGTCTAGTGGTTAGAGCATCAGCCCCCACAAAGAGGGGTCATGGGTTCAATTTTCTGTCAAGGGGCACATACCTGGTTTATGGGTTCAATCTCCACCACCCAGTTCGGGCGCAATCAGAAGGAAACTAATCAATGTGTCTCTCTCACTTCAATGATTCATTCTCTCTCTCTTTCTCTCTCTCTCTCTCTCTCTCTCTCTCTCTCTCTCTCTCTCTCTCTCTCTCTCTCTCTCCTCCTTCCTTTCCACCTTCCCCCCCCGCTTTCATTCTCTCTGAAAAGCAGTGGAAAAATATTCTCTGGTGAGGACTAACAAGAAAACACACACAAAAAAAAAATTAAAAAAAAAATAACAACAACCAAAAAGGATCTAAGCGTAAGGCACCAAGGGCTGCCTCCTCCATAAGCCTCTCCCCTCTCCTCAACACACACAATCTGCACACCTCCTCTCTCAGCTCAAGAAATCTCCATCCCTTGTTCTCTCCTGTCTCCCTTACTGGAGAGCTCTGTGAGGACAAGGACCACATCTCAGTCAGCTTTGTATCCTAAACAGGTCATCACAGTTCAGGGTATAATGTGTGAAGTGAACAAATGAAGACATTAACTAATTAATTACTAGGGAGAAATATAAACAAGTATAGTAAAAAGTAAACTAGTGGATTTGTCCATGCTGATACCTTTTTTCACCCAAAAGCAATTTATTTGACAACTTTCCACATGTTAGCTTCTTAAAATGAAAGCTTTAACCCCACTCCCAGAAAAGACAAAGTAAGCCTGAGCATGTTTTATTCTTTAGCCATATTCCAAACCTTTAGTGAGCACTAGATGGCCTGGAAGAGACTGGCAGGCCTTTGTGACACTGCTGAGAGCTGCTGCATTAGACCCCATGCTGTGGGGGTGAACAGGAAAGGGGCACATGGTAGGTGCACAGTGGGCCAGCCTCATAGCAATGAGGTGGTTTTTCAGGGACTCAGACGTGGCAGACAGACCCAACACCAGGTAACCATTCTACTAAGGTCAGATTCTTCTGGAAAATATTAGTACAGTATCCTTCTGAGGTGAGAGGTGGGTGGTATATTACAAGTAAAACAAGTTTTAAGTGAAATTCTGCTCAACATACAAACATTTGTCAACAAATAGGCACCAACAAAAAGTCCATTAACTTTGGTAAATCCCACTTTCTATCTTTATAAAAATGCAACAATGTCATTAATTCAGACTGTGGCATTCTGACACCCTCCTGCTTTCCACTGCTTCCTATTTTGCTCTGTTCCCTGAGACCCCATTCTATAACTTGAACCCTTACAACTCACCTTGACTACCATTTTACTAACCACCTAAGTATTTCATTGGTACTATAGTACTTTCTACACAAAATTTAAAGGGAACTTTTGGTGACCAAACTCACACAGGGCAACTTTCAGCCTTCCAACACTTGAGTTATCAGAGACTTCAATTTGACTACTTGGGTGGTCATAAATAATAGTATCATGAAAAAACCCATGAAGATGGTGTACTCTTTTCCCTGAACTGCCCATCACTTTATGATCCCCTCAACCCCCAACAGCAGTCCTTGGCCAAGGTAAGATACCACAAACCACATCAGCCATCATGTGAGATCTTTCCTAGCATGGACACCAGCCATGTAATATCTGACTTCAGGCCCCAGTTATATTTTGGCTTTGGAGTATTTATTTAAGGTCCTGAGTGTTTAATTTCAACCACACCACCACAAAACCAACCATACAAAGATGATGAACAAATTTAGTGAATCATCTGAGAACTTGAGGAATATTCCATTTCTTGCTGACAACCTAATGGATTAATTCTCCATGACCTAGAACACCTCCTTTCATACAAAGATGCCTCCAACATTCATCCCATCAAATTCCTTGCATCTTTTCCCTCACATGAACAACTCAGTATCCAGGTCACCCTCACTCAAAGTCTACTAAAACACACCAATCAGCAAGATCACAAGGGAGGGCATATGAATAGAAGATACTTCCTGATATAACATCTGAGCCAAGATATGAGAGGCACCCTGGGCTGCCTGGGAAGCTGGTATAGGAAAGGTTAGAGTATCCTCATAAAACAAGCCTTGTCCTTATTTCTTTTGCTGCTGTTTTTTTCTGCTACTAAGTTATTATTATTTTTTTTAATTCTTGTTCCTTGGCTCTTTCTTTCCCTTCATATAAATTATAAACATATGTATGTATTTTCCTAGTACTCACTATCCCTAGCTGTACATTACTAAGACTTGAATTGAAGAAACATACCTCATGGCTGGAAGGTGCAGAGTTAGGGAAGGATAGAAAGCTATTTTCCAGAAGCATGTTTCATTACTTTTATGACTCAAATATTTCCATATCACCTCATTTGCCTTTAAGCCTATATATATAGCAAACTGAGAGTACTCATATGGGATCTCAGTGGGGAATGAGTGCAGACAAAAAGCTTATTAGAATAGTTTCTTGACTTCTAAAAAAATCCTCCTCTTTCCAAAAATAACTGATAAATGATCCTTTGTGGTGATGGTTGTGGTGCTGCTTCTATTGCTGTCAAATGCCTACATCTTGCTGAAAATTATAGCCTCCTAGGTCTGGACAGCAAATGTAGATACTTGCATGTTGGGGTAACACCACTGGGGCTCAGAAAAGCACTAGGCTTTTGAAAACAACTCCACTACAACTCACAAAATTTTAATTTTAACAATATTTTAGATTTTTAATTTTCCAAAGAATAGAATGTTTAGAACTAAGAAGAATGAGGGTATGTAAATCCTGAATTGTGCTCCAAATTGCATGGCCACAGTTATTGTATTTGGCTTTTTTTTCCAGGTTATCTCCTTTGCTTGGCACTTTGAAGACGTTATGCCAACTAAGTTGAAACTTCTGACTTCCCAAGATCCCATTTGCACCCAAAATTCATCCCAGCATCCCCTTGGCCCTAAATTATGTTGCCTCTTCCTATCTAGTTGGCCTTCAAACTCTTATTGGTTTGCTGGTCTTAACTATATATCCAGAAGAAAACAGTGTTATTAAACATTCATGGTAAAAATGATCAATTGACTTGAACCTTCCCAAGAGAATTATTTTTATTTTAAGGAGGAAGTTGTTACTATAAGTCAATGTCTAGCGGCTGGAATTTCAGGTTTAAACATCAACATTTGCTGAAACCGGTGTGGCTCAGTGGATACAGCATCGGCCTGTGGACTGAACGGTCCCAAGTTCAATTCCGGTCAAGGGCATGTAGCTTGGTTGCGGACACATCCTCAGTAGGGGATGTCCAAGAGGCAGCTGATCAATGATTCTCTCTCATCGATGTTTCTAACTCTCTATCCCTCTCTCTTCCTCTCTGTAAAAGATCAATAAAATATATTTTAAAAATAAAATAAATAAACATCAACATTTATTGAAGACGTATTACATGTTTTTCATAATCCTTTGTGCTTTGTGGTAAAGCCACAAAATTAAGAGAAGCAACCTTGAAAATGCAAATACATCATTCCCAATACTTCTTTCTTTTGCTCTCCCTCTAAGTTCAGCCACCATTTCCACTTTATCCAAGTGTCCACCCCAGTGTCCACCATCACCCAGTCTTGGCATCAAGTCTTTATCTCCTTCATTCAATACTTACCTTAGAGAAGATGCCCAGTATACGCATCTTTCCACACACTGGACTAGTCATTTTCTCTGACTATTTCTACTCATATCCTAAGCCACCAAAAGCACCAAACTTTCTGTCTCCTCACCTCCCAAGAACAGAGTTTAAAGAGTAATAATTTGGATGTTAATACTACCCTAACCATTCCATCCTTACATCTTCCTATCCTGATTTAGAAAAGTGTTATAATTCAAAGTAGATATTTCCCCTCTAAAGTGTTTTTTTTTTACATGAAGTATTTTAAGATTTTTTTAAATCACTGAATTATTTACAAATAAAATTTTGCCATATAAAATTTTTTTATGTAATCTATCTCCTGTGTTTTGGTGGCATAGGCATGAAGTATGAAGAGTAAACTTATCTTCCAGCTGAAAATGCAGCATTTACCCAATGGGCAGAGTTAATATAAATAGTGGTTAGTTAATCAGATTTATCTTCTTCCCAGCCAAATGAATATGACAGCCTGATATAATTTGGTCTGTTGGATAAGTTGTGTGTTTCTTTCCTGAATATTACACTATATGTTGGGGGTCAGGGGAACTAAAGTAGATGAGCGGTGCAGTGCTCCTAAGTCCCAAACTGACAGTGCTCCATCTTAAGTCCATTCCTGCCCAGACAGAAGACCAGCTCCTTCTGTCTCTGCCTCTTTTCAATACTTACCTTCCCTGACCGTTTTTACTTTCATCAAATTTTTCTCCAGTGGATGTCCCTAATATATTGCTAATAAAATGTTGGTAGAAGAAAAAAAAAAAAACCATGGAGAAAACAAATTAATTGGAAGATTAAGATGAGGAATGTAGTGCCATTTTTCAATCTCACTTATTTGAGCTGTACAAGAGTTCCTTCTTACTTGTGGTTTCACTTTTCATGGTTTCAGTTACCTGTAGTCAACTGCAGTCCAAAAATGCTAAATAGAAAATTCCAGAAATAAGCAATTCATAAATTGTAAACTGCACATTGTTTTGAGTAGTGTGGTGAAATCTCCCACCATCCCATTCCATTCTGCCTGGGACTTGAATTATCATCCCTTTTTTCCAGCATCTCCATGTAGTATATATTCACTGTCCTTTAGTCACTAAGTAGCCATTTCTGTTAATAAATGAACTGCCTTAGTATGACGATGCATATGTCAAGGAACCCTTATTTTACTTAATAATGACCCCAAAGTGCAACAGTAGTGGTGCTGGAAATTCAGGTTTGCCAAAGAGAAGTCATGAAGTATATGTATCTATGTATAGAAAAAACACACAGAATATATAGGGCTTGATACTTTGTACAGTTTCAGGCATCCACTAGAAACATATCCCCTGCAGATAATTGGGATAAATGTAACTTCCATAATAAGATAATAATAAGATAGATGGAGGATTTTATCTTTCAAAATTCCAGGAGGACTGCTTGAGGGAGGAGACGGGGAAAAGGAGGTAGAGTAGACACTGGAAAACACCTAACAGGAATCTGTGCAGGGTGGAGGGCTCCAAGGGAGGAGCACAGGATGGGGCATGGTACCAGTTTCAGAGGAGGTGGAGCATGCAGGGGGAGGTTGGCAGTAGGAGAACAGAGGGACAGAAGCTGAGCAGTTCTGGCCAATGAGAGACTTGAGGAGAAGGAAAGTCTAAATACGCTGTGATGTGTTGTGTGAACCATCCCTTCAAGAACAACCACAACAAAGATTATTCATTCTTCAAGACTGATGGCTATTGATTTGTGCTGAGTAGACTGGCCCTAGAGGCAGCCTAATGATACTTGATTAATATTACTCTCAAAATAGCCAAAGAGGGACAGCAAAGGTTAGAGCTAAAAATAAAGGGCTAGTATAATTCTCTATAAAAGCTGTAATTCTCAAATACTTGATTTCATAGACCATGCATTCTTTTTAATTTATTGATTTTAGAGAGAGGAAAGGAGAGAGACATTGATTTGTTGTTCCATTTATTGATGCATTTATTGATTGATACTTGGATGTGCCTTGACCAGGGATTGAACCCCAACCTTAGTGTAGCAGGACAATGCTCCAACCCACAAAGGTACCCAGCCAGAGCATCATAGGCCATGACATTTTTAAAAGTTTTTAAAACCTAAGTTTTAAATTTTGCCAAAGGAAGCCACTGGGGCAGAGGAAGGTTGACTGCCCCATTAGTACTAGAAGAATAGAAAGTTGAATACCAAAAAACTGTAAAATATATGCTTTTAAAATAAAACCACAGTCTTTAAATTTTAATATGTTTGATTTTGATGGAAATGCCCTTACAATTGTTCTTGTTTTTCCCATTTCATCAAGGATTAAAGAAAAGTTCTTCATAGGTCCCCAGACCAGTGTTTATCGAGGTCCCTGGCATCGAGGCTTCCATGAACTCTGATGACATCCATAAACCCTCTCTAAAGAAAATATGCATGTGCACACAAGCCTTTGCAAAGAACTTCAGAGAATTTATCTCTAAGAGAAGCACTTATGCTCCAGAGAACCCTTTGCACTGATAGAGATCTGTCATTTGAATTAAACATACCATGGCCAGTACCCTTTGCAATCTTATCTTAATTTTATAGCAGTGAATGCCAAGGCATGTAAGTTCTGTCACTTACAATCTATCACCATGTGAATTAGTGGCAGCCCAAGGAATAAAATTCACATGACCTAAGTTCAACATTGACCTAGCCAAAGTATTTAACTCGCCTAAAATATAACACAGAAGACAAATGATATTTCCACAAAAGTAAAGAAAAGTAAGTCAGCAAATCCACTTTCTCTCTCCCCTGGAGTCAGGAGTGGGGACTGGGAGTGGGGGGAGGAGGAGTAATTGGAAACAGTGACACTGGAGAGAGAACAAAAGCAAGACACTGTGCCATGAGAGAATAATACACCCTCAAACCATTCAGTGTGTTTTTTAAGAGAAAGAGAGAGCTGACTAAATAAGACAGCTTCCTTCATCTCATTAAATGGAGGGAGCGGGGAAAAGAAACAGGAAACAATTCCAATTAACCCTAATAAAATTAGCATCCTAATAAGTGAAAATCCTGAGTTCAGTTACTACCCAACAGTGTATGGAAATATATGTGTGAAAACACATAAGTAAGTGATATCAAATGTAAAGTATTATTGTTTCTATACATTTTAATGATTTTCGATGGGAAGGAGCAGCAAATTGTCCTCCTACCCACAACCTTTTTAATTCAAGGTTAAGAACTCTGAGTTCTGCTTAAACTGGTTTGGCTCAGTGGTAGAGCATCGGTCTACGGACTGAAAGGTCCTGGGTTCGATTCCGGTTAAGGGCATGTACCTTGGTTTAAGGGCACATCTCCAGTAGGAGGTGTGCAAGAGGCAGCTGATAGATGATTATCTCTCACCGATGTTTCTAACTCTCTATCCCTCTCTCTTCCTCTTTGTAAAAAATCAATAAAATATATAGATATATTTTTTTAAAAAGAACTCTGAGTTCTTAGCTACTTAACACAGACCAAAGTCAGATTTAATTATAACATGATGAACAAAACATGTATATACTAGATTATAATTAATCAAATATTTATTGAACTAGAATTTTTCTGCACAATGCTTAAATGATAAAATCATAGGGAAAGCAATACATATTGGAGTCTGGAATATATTATTCTTTCTTTTTTTTTTAACTATCACCCGAGAATATGTTTTTATTGATAAGAAAGAGGAAGAGAGGGAGAGAGAGAGAGAGAGAGAGAGAGAGAGAGAGAGAGAGAGAGAGAGCAGTATCCATAGGTTGCCTCCTATATGCACCTTGACCATGGATCAAACTGCAACTTAACTATATGCCCTGACCAGGAATTGAACCCACAACTTTTTGATGTACAGGATGATGCTCCAACAAGCTTAGTCACCAGGCCAGAGTGATATATTACCATTTTTTGGTCATAACAGTTTTATTCTCCCAATAGTCCCCGTCATATATATGGTATAATCACCACTAGAGAAGCAATCTGCAAAATGGCTCTCTGTTCCTTCCACTGACACTATTCAAGCCTTCATACACCCCAGAGCCTGAACCTAGAAAAGTTGACTTTGAGATATGACCAAGATTCTAGCTAACGTGTTAGTGACTTCATACCTTACTCCTCTCAGGCATATGTATATTCCAAAAGATAATCCTAGAAAGTACATTACTTCATTTATTAAAATGGACATCTAATGGGAGAATTTCAGATGGGACAGTATCTAGATGGAGAAGATATTCGGAGTGGAAGGAAACTTTCCCAGCACAAGTTAAGTCTTGCTATGGTAAATATTATTTTTGATGTTTGGAATTAACCCTGGCTCTGCTTGTGCTTACCACAACCAATGAGGTGACTCTGCTTGTGTATATACATACTAGAGGCCTGGTGCATGAAATTCGTGCAGGAAGGGGGGATATCCTTCAGCCCAGCCTGCACTCTCTCCAATGTGGGACCCCTCGAGGGATGTCCGACTGCCCATTTAGGCCCGATCCAAGTGGGATAGGGCCTAAATGGACAGTCGGACATCCCTCTCACAATCTAGGACTGATGGCTCCCAACTTCCCGCCTGCCTGCCTTCCTGATTGCTCCTAACCACTTCTGCCTGCCAGCCTGTTCACCCCCTAACCATTCCCCTGCCAACCTGATTTATGTCTAACTGCTCCCCTGCCAGCCCGTTTGCCCTCAACTTCCCTTCTCTGCCGGCCTAGTCAAGCCTAACTGCCTTCCCCTACAGGATTGATTGCCCCCAACTGCCCTCCCTTGCAAGCATGGTCCCTCCCAACTCCCCTCCCCTGCTGGCCTGATCACCCACAACTGCCCTCCCTTGTAGGTCTGGTCCCTCTCAACTGCCTTCCCCTGCTGGCCATCTTGTATCAATATGGGGGCAGGATCTTTGACCACATGGAGGTAACCATACTGTGTGTTGGAGTGATGGTCAGTCTGCATATTACTCTTTTATTAGATAGAATAGAGGCCTGGTGTATGAGTGGGGGCCAGCTGGTTCCCCCTGAAGAGTGTTCTGGATCAGGGTGGGGGTTACCTTGGGGCATGGGGTGGCCTGGGCAAGGGGCCTATGGAGTGTTCAGGCTGGCCATGCCCCCCAGCGACCCAAGTGGAAGCCCTGGTATCTGGGACTTATTTATCTTCTACAATTGAAATTTTGTAGCATGGAGCATAGCTAACCCTCCTGCTTGCTCCCTGGTGGCAGCCATTTCTGTTGAGATTTATTTATCTTCTATAATTAAAACTTTGTAGCCTTAAGTGGAGGTCAAAGCAGGACAGGGCTGCAGAACTTGACTTCCTCCATCACCAGGGACAACCCTACCTTCCTGCTTTCTCCAGCTCTGTGGTTGGGATTTCTTTATCTTCTATCATTGAAACTTTGTAGCCTTGCTGAAACTGATTTGGCTCAGTGGATAGAGCGTTGGCCTGCGGACTGAAGGGTCCCGGGTTTGATTCCAGTCAAGGGCATGTACTTAGGTTGTGGGCACATTTACAGTAGGGGGTGTGCAAGAGGCAGCTGATTGATGATTCTCTCTCATCGATGTTTCTAACTCTCTATCCCTCTCTCTCTTCCTCTTTGTAAAAAAATCAATAAAATATATTATTAAAAAAAGAAAAAAGAAAAAAGAAACGTTTTAGCCTTAATCATTGGCCTGGGCCAGCTTGGGTGTGCGGAAATCTTGGCTTCCTGCATCACCAGGGAAGCCCAAGCCTTTCTCCTGCTTTCTCTGTGGTAGTAGCCATCTTGGTTGGGTTAATTTGCATACTTTCTCCTGATTGGCTTGTAGGTGTGGCTTGTGGGTATAGCAGAGTGATGGTTAACTTGAATATTACTCTTTTATTAGACAGGATGGGTGTATGTCTATGTCAGTGTTCTTAATAAGGCATCAGGCCAGGAATAACATGTTAGTGTTATTTTTTAGTTTTGCAGTCATAAGTAAGCTTGATTTTTATAAGTTTAGCTTTTATTTTATTTAATTTTTTTATATAGTGTTTTCATTTTCTTTTTTTCTCTTCAGTACTGGTTATTATTGTTTAAACTAGAGACCTGCTGCACAAAATTTGTGCACAGGTAGAGTCCCTAGGCCTGCCCGCCAATAGGGCCAATCAGGGTCTTCCAGCTGCTGGCCGGAGCCTTCCTTTGTTCTGTGCTGCTCCCTGGTGGTCAGTACATATTCAGGGGTCCTCAAACTTTTTAAAGTGGAGGCCAGATCACGGTCCCTCAGAGAGCTGGAGGGCCGGACTATATGAACTACTAATTCCTACTGTAACACCTCGGCTGCGCTCACTGCCCAAAAAACCTGGTGGGCCGGATCAGACTCCTCTGCGGGCCGCATGTGGCCCGCGGGCCGTAGTTTGAAGACGCCTGTTCCTGGTCTCTCAGTCAAACTCCTGAGGAGACATTTGCATATTAGCCTTCCATATATATAAATGTTTTGTTATTAATGTCTATAAAATATGTATTTTCTATGTGATTTACTATAATATATTTCAAGTTTTTGTATGGACTCAGAAAGTTTATTCCCTGAAGGATTGAAGGTTAATTGTACATCTGTTGATACACCCCTATAATTGTTAACATTGTTTCATTATTATTTGTTGTTCAATCAGTCAATAATAATAATGTTCCTTTCAATTTCTTTTATATTTTTTATTTTGTATGTTTATGTTATATTATTTGTTACATACAGTTCCCAAACTTATTGTCACTGTGGATTCTACATCCTTTTCCAGTATGATCTTCTTAGTCCTTTGTGAGTCTTTATTGCCATGAACTCAGTGTGCAACACACAGATGTAGGCTCTACCCCTGCATCCTTCAAATATTGGATGATCCCTGTTCCTTATTCTTCTGTGTCCTTTTTTTTATAATCCTCTCCTCACTTTCAACACAAATACATGTCATTTTTATCCTCCTCACCCAATCCACTCTATTCGGACTCAACACATATTCTCGTTTCATTAACAAATACCTACACTATAAGTAGCCTTGTTCCTGACCTTAATGGGCTGAATCAAGAAAATAGCTGTGTACCCATCCATAAGCTGAACACTTAGGCAGGGCCTCAGTCACCTTCATCAGAGGAAGATGTGGGACATTAGCTTGATTGCATTTTATGGGGGAGGACAGTTCACCATTCTGAACTCCAATAAGAGTAGCAAATCAAAGCGCACAGCTTCTCACCCAACTCCTAGTGCAGCTCTGTCATACCAAGCTGGGTCTCATCCTCCTCAGTTGCCCAGGTTTCTGCAACTCTGAATCAATTCAGTCTTTCTTCACATTCTTCTCTTGTGTGTTTCTAGCAGCCTCTGCCCATTATGCTTCGTGTTAGAAGCTGTACTTCCCAGAGGCACTGACCCCAATGCCCACCAACATACATGCTCCACACTCCCCACTTCTTGTTTCCTCTTCTGTTGTTTTCTGAAAGTCACAAGATACTTGCACCAGTATAATTATGTTAGCAGGGAGAATTAGGGGCTAGGAATCTGGTCACCTCTAAAGCATTCCATGGAGAAAAAAGTACTATGACCCTTTTCATGGTTTATTTAGAACCGAGACTGTGAGCCTGGGGGGCATACCATGGAAGGACAGCATGTCTTTCTGTCTCCTTTCAAGGGGGCAGGGCTTCTTTGTTTCATAACATGAAGCATGGTTATTTAACATTGATTCCAGTAGCCTTTCAAATAGTGGAAATTTCTCTCTGACTCTGTTTCTTGATATTTTGGTTTGGGGTACTTGGAGTTCTTGTCATTTTGTATGACTCAAGAACTTCAGTGAGAAATTGAGAGAGACTGCATTGAGGCCTCTGAGCATATGCTACTTCAAATGAGAACTGAAAAACAAAGTTTGACCAAATAGGGGAAAGCTACCATTCTCTATCAATCTCCTCTTGTTAGTGGTAAGATCAAACATCAGTGGTAGGTGTGAACAAAGACCCTATGTGTCCACAATAGGGAGTTGATGTACTCATCTATTCAAATTAGATGGTACTATGAAAATGCTTTAAATGGTATGATACATGATAAAAGGTTGGTGGCTTTATTTAAATTCAGGGTGCCCCACCCTCCGAAAATGTATACATACTTTAACAGTTGATAGCTCAACTTTGAAATTTAAATGTATTTTAGTAAATACTGCCATTATAATTTATTCAAAGTGTTTGTATACATTTTTTTGGATAATCTATATATGATTATCACTGCAGCTTTGCATTCTAAAATTGCCTCTGTTGCTGTTTCAATGAGTGATCTAGGTCCTCAATGTTAAAAATGAGCATAATATTCTGAGGGCTGCATTTCACCAGGAGCACCACAGTAACGGGCACCAGCAAAGTGTCTTTCAAAGTTCACACAGAAGAAATCATAATTTCCTAAGAATAAGCATTTATTGTTTCCCAAGGCTAAAGAAAGCCCCCCTCTCTGGTGGCCATGGCAATGTTGGGTGGTGGAATTAGATACTCAGATGGTAGCTTGCATATGGCACTGATTTACAATAAGAAATATTTCCGGGACTATTGGAAGTGGCCCTAACGACGTGTAATTTAAAAGCACTATGAGAGGAAAAGTGGGACTGGGAACACATGCGTTCTTTCAGTGAATCTGTAATTGGGGAAAACACCAATATAAAAATAGGCTATTTTTAGGACCTCAGTATCTCGGCTCTGTGAATGCTTCTGAGTCATATTTTATGAAGACGACACACTTGGCTACTGTTGGGATGCAGCTCCCATCCAGCTGGGCGGGGCGGGGAGGGGGAGGAAGAGAGAGGATTAAATGGCATTCCATCCTGAGCATTTCCAGGCAACATTGCTAGTGCAATTCTGATTGCAAAATCTTTATTTAAGTATTAGGAAGAACATGACTTGATTTTCCAAATTGCCAGTAGTGCCAGTAGATATACTGCTGCTTTGGGGCCCTTCATTTAGCCTCAAAAGTCTCAGAGAAACTGTAAACTTGCTAAGATCAGATTTTTCTTTTTTGGTTCATTTAAAATTTCTGGGGTAATTTTTTTAATGGCACATATCTAACAAGTAGATTTAATTCTCATGTTTTGATTAGAGTGTCTTTATCTACCGAGGGCAGACAGAAAACCCTAAGGAGTTCAAAATGTGTACTAGATGGGAGTTTGCTAAATCCACATACAAAATTGTGTGCTTATAAGCAACGATCCTTGGTCTAACCTAGTTTGATTGGATAATTGCCAGATAGTTATTAAGAGATAATTACATGCCCGGCATTTGGTTGGACCTGTTGTTTCTACAGAACAGAACAGTAAGGAGTTTATCACTAAATTAAGGGTACACAATTAAAGCGTATGACATAAGACTTTACAAAGGCGGTGGTGCTGGAATGGAGCCTATAGAAGGAACACCTTTGCCCATGAGCATTGGCCATAGAGACCCTGCCTATGTTTGTCCCTGAGAGTCCCCTTTCCTCTGCATCTATGGCTCAGCAACCCTACCCTTACCCTCAGTGTAATGAATAGCATCTACATGTCTCTTTTATCAGACACATATAATTTACATAAATGAAATCTTACTGACACGTGCTTTTTCATAATCTGATATTCCCCCCAACAATATATCTAAAATAAAATATTTTGCCTGTAAATGTAGCTCTGTATCATCTTTTTTTTTACTCTGTAAAAATACTTAACCAATTTCTTTTTGAAGGTTATTAAAGTAGTTCCTGAAGTTTTCACTGCTACCAATAGTGTACAGCTCTTTGTACTTGTCTGATTTTCTCCTTGGGATAAGTTTCTAGAAATTACTCAAAATGCCATGCACATACTGAGTTACAATTCATTTTATCAGAATGCTTCCACCTACAAAGAATAGGAAATCCAAATGAAGATATCAAATAAAGAATTAGTTATGTCACATAAGAAGTTTGGAAGTTGAGGCATTCTAGGGTTAAATCAGCAACTTAATCCACAGTCACTAAATCCAAAGGCCCCTTCCGCTGGCTCATCTGGTATTTTCAGTGTATTGACCTGGTCCTCAAGCTTCCTAATCACATAATGTTGCCACAGTTCCAGGCATCATGGACAATACTGGTATGGGGGGAAAAAAGCATTTCCTCTATACATCTCTTTTTATCACAAAGACAATATTTCCCAGGATTTCCCAGCAAATTCCCCTTTGCATCACTTAGCCAAAATCAGCTGGACAACTAATGGAATCAGTGGTTTGTCAGCTATGAAAACTCTGGGATAAGGAGAATATTAACAAACTACTTTCCAGAAAGATTATATCCACCTGTTTACCAAGCTTTTATTGGTCTGATATTACATAAAAAATGATAACAGGATTTGTTGTGGTTTGTTTTAGGGGAGAATTTCTCTTTTATTGAGATAATAATTATAGCTTATTTTTATATTAATTCATCAGATTATTAATTATCTTTTCAAATACTTATTGACTACTTTGACTCTTCTTTATAAAACTGGCTGGTTATATCCTTGGCCCTTTGCTAATTTATTTTTTTCTAATTGGCTTGTAAGTGCTCAGGATATATTAGAAAAAGTGAATCTTGTTTTTTGGTATTATTGTAATTTTTCCACTGATTTATTACCTATTAGCATCATTTATGGTGAATTTTACCATACAGAATTTTAAAATTTTATGTAGTCAAATTTATCAATTTTTCCTTTATGGTTTCTGGCTTTGTGGTTATGCTTAGAAGTCCATGACAACCCAAAGATTAAAAAAAAAATCACCTGTGTTGTCTTCCAATATTTATTTTAAGTGGCTATCCACCCATCCCAGAAAACAGTAATTAAATAACCCATCTTTCCCCCACTAATTGGAAAATGCCATCTTCATAACATACTAATTCCCATATATGAAAATAATTTGTGTTCACCAGTTTTAAAAATGAGGCATTCAACCAATATTTACTGATTTTGCAATATAGAAAGCACCTTGATTATGGATAAAAGTAGAAATTGAGATAATTAGACCCTGTGTTTGTCTTTACTCATCCATATGCCTCGTATTAGTAAAAAGGGCAGGAACAGGACCAAGAGTAACTGGTTCGATTCCCAAGCTGTCCACTTACAAAGACTGTGACCTTATATGGCTTCAAACATTATATTTTACTTTTCTGTGCTTTACTTTCTTCTAAAGAACAATAGAATAATAAATTGATAAGATAATTAAATGAATGAATTCGTGTAAAATGCTTATAGTCTGGCACAGAGGGTGAGTGTGATGATGGTAGCTATCACTTAAACTCAGAGGAGGGCATCAGGGTACCTAATGCAGAGACTCTGGAAACAGGTTGCATGGATTGGAATTCTCCTAACACTTGCTAGTTTGGTCATCTTAGGTTAGTTACTTAACCTCACGTACTATGTCTCAGTTTTTTCATCTGTAAAATGGAGATGATGTTGTAATCCTATATAATGAAAGGCCAGGGACCATAAGCAGAACAACAAGAATAACTGCTTGACCAGTTGACATGAAGTGCATTGACCACCTCTCGGTCCTTTCCCCCCACCTCTGTGGCAGGCGGGCAGGTGAGGCCGATATCATGTCACTTAATTCCTGACTATTTCAGAATCTCAACAATAGACCAAAGGAAGGAGAAGAATTATTTTTGGGGAGCCCATGAACACCTTCCATTATTAAAAAACCCAACAGACAAAATGATAGTTTCCAAGAAATTCTACCTCTGGCTTCTACATTATTCTTTCTTTTGTTGGGACTTCAGAAGAGACATGAGCTAACATTGCCACCTGGTTTCATTTACTCAAAAATGTTAGATTCCACAATAATGTTTACAAAACATAATTAGACTTAAACCAGGTTTGCTCTCTCTTTCAATCCTAATAGGATTTGAGATAAATTCTTTGCTGTTCAGTTAGCTGCTTTTCAACCAAAATTATCAGATAAATTAGGTATGCTTTGCATTTTGTTTTGTTTTCTCCTTAGTTATATCTAAATCCATCATTAGCACCTTGACTACATGAAACATTTTTAGTTTGGCCAGGGCATATTTCCCCCCTGTTCCCACCCAGCTTCTAAACCAAGGGTAGACATTATACCTGATTATGGCAACCTAAAACTCAACATGCAGCATCAGAGTGCTGCATGTTACATTTGGATCTGTGATTTAGCTGGTGATTATGCACAAACTTGAGCAGCCGGTCCATTCTCTGTAAACCCTGTAATTGCAGAGAGCTCTGTGGCATGCTCCTTCACTGAAGGGCTGCATGCTGGTCGTGGAGACAGCCTGCTAGGATGTCACTAGCCCATCCCCTCTGGTCACACAAGTTGTAGAGAAAGGACCAGGAGAGTCCCATCTGAGCTCACCTAGATGAGGTCCTCAGTCAACAGTGAATGTCTATACTTATCCTTCCTATGAAATGTAGTCATTTTTTTTTCTCTAGTTTCAACAACACTACATAAAATGAAAAGTTCTACAGGAGAATAGTTGTTTAAAAAATACTTTTATTACATTTCTTCTCTCTCAGTCTTTGATTTTATGCCAGTTTTATTGTTACATACTCAATGTACCTAAAAGATAAATGGGAAAATGATTCTAAGAAGATAAATCAAGATTTTAAAAATATGTATTTCAAATTGCATATATCTGCAAAAGTTATGTTAGTTAAAACTTCAGATTGACCCTAAATAAATTAATTCTATGTGATCAATGAACTTAGTATGAAAATAGGCTAAATTCCCCCAAGGGACCTGGGAAAACAAGAAACTAACATTTCAGGATGGACTGTATTTGGTAAAGGGAACGTCCCATCCTGCACCACTTCCCTCAACCAAACCTGGACTAGCAATCATTTTTTTTCCAGTTCTACTCATTGAAGGAATGATAAAGTTAACATTTTCTTTCCAGGTTCAATTTAAGACCTGGGTAAAGATGAATAAATTATTTAATTTATAGAGAACTAGATATTGTTTCCCTGATCAAAACTATTATTTTATTTTGGGGTAAGTTTTATTTATTTGTCTACATCACACAATCACATCCACCACATAGATGAGCAAACTGAGCGTGGTTTCAAGAGACTCTGGTGCATCAAATGAGAATCAAGTTGTACACAAACTCAGTAGATGAGAAAGGAGTTCTTTGGTATCAAAATTGCCTGCAGCATGCATCGACTTCTGTCTTGTTTGATTCATATTTCCCTATCCTTGAAATTTCCTGAGTTGAAGCAATAATGCAAAATAGACATGGAGCCTGGTGTTTATTATTTTCTTATTTGTCAACATGACATGTTCTCATAAACTCAGCTCTATAGCATGAAGACAGTGTGTGAAGAAGATAATATATTCACATTGCACTGAGAAGGAAGAAAGCCTCTCTTATTGCTTTCATTTAATAAAGAATGTTGCTGTATTTATTGAAATTTGAAAAGTAAGGTAGCTTTGTGTTCTCTGCTTGTGTTGCCTCATCTAAGAGACAAACGATGGAGTCTAAGATCTGTATTGACAATATTGCATTATATAACTTTCACTGACCTGAAAAGCAAAATGCTTTAATTGCAAAGCTCTTTGAGGCCTCATCCTTTATGCCTGACTGAGGAAGATTCTTGCATTTTTATTATCAACTGCTTCTCAGATCTGACAAGTCAAAGGAGACACAGAACACATTGGTCCACTTGCTAAAGCTTCAGGTTTTGTGATAAAACATAATCTGCCAAAGGTGAAGGGACTAAGCAAAATAAAAAGTATTCCATGCAAATAGTAACCAAAGAGAGCAGGGAGAATTGCTATACTAATATAAGACAAAAAAAATTAAACTTCACTAAAAGTTATTTCACCCCATTGACTTTTAGAGAGAGTGGAAAGGAGGGAAGGAGAGAAAGAAAGAGAGAGAAAATCAATGTGAGAGAGATGAATAACTAATTGCCTCCAGAAAGAGATGGAACCTGCAGCCCAGGCACATGCCCTTGGCCCATAATTGAATTTGTGACCCTTCCATGTTCGGTCCAATGCTCCAACCACTGAGCAACACTGACCAGGGCTCAAAAGTATTTTTTAATGAGTATAGAGCTTCAGTTTTGCAAGATAGAAAGAGTTCTGGAGATGGATGGTGGTGATTGTTGCACAGCTATATGAAGTACTTAATATCACTGAACATTATACTAAAAAACAGTCAAGATTGTAATTTTTATGCCACATGTATTTTACCATAATACAAAATGTTTTAAGAAAGAAAAAACAACATAATATGACAGGCCTGGCAGGGCTAAATGTAACGATAGAAAACTCACTTGCTGCCTGGGGAGATGTCAGGAACAATGAAATTTCAAAATATCCTATAAGCAACAATTTTATTTTCCTTTAGAACTTATAAGGGACTATTTCCTTTCACTAGAGCAGCGTTTTTCAACCGCTGTTCCGCGGCACACTAGATGTTGCCTGGTGTGCCGTAGGTGCAGACAAGACAAGAATTTTATAATTTTTCACTATTTTGTTTACTTAATATTTCATAATAAAGTAATTATAAAATACTTTCTTTGTGTTTATTTGATTCCTATTCAAGAGAATTACTTTATATATAGTCAATATAGGCACAGAGTTACATTTTTTAACATTTTCTAATGGTGGTGTGCCTCGTGATTTTTTTCATGAAACAAGTGTGCCTTTGCCCAAAAAAGGTTGAAAACACTGCACTAGAGGACACAAAGAAGCAGCAAAGAGCTCAGCCATGCATTTGAAATGCCTGAGCCTTGCAAGTGAATGAACCTAGCAGATGGTGGGGTTGGGTTTGATGGCCTTTGGGTTCGGATAGGGTGGCAGATGCATAAGTGGCAATTTAGCCAGCCAATGGAAAATCAGGAATCTCATGTACACAAAGAGGCTAGGGAAGTGGGAACTTGGACTGAGACTGGTACTGGAGAAATACAGTGAAAAAATATATTTTTTAAAAGTTTTCTTTTTCAATTTAAAAGGGAATTAAGTAGGTAGATTAAAACTGAAAACAGCAAATATCTTTAGAATAAAGGCAGGACTTATTTAAATTCCTTTTGAGCCTTCAGCTGCTGTTTCAGAAGCTTTGTGAGAAAACAGGCAAATCTGGTGATCATTCATTGCTACTCTGGGTACCTAATTCATGGATTTATTTTTTTTAACTTAATTTTCTTGACCCAGTCTTTTTTGTGTATTATTTATTTGAGAAAGATGTGTATTAGTAAATATAACTTTAGGAGAATCATTAAAAATTCAAATAAAATATTTTTTAAAATTATAACAGCAAATTATTTATATTAGGCTGACAATTATGAATAACTTTCTTAAACATCATAAGCCTACTTATTGGTGTGACTATGGAATTAGATTGAGTGGCTGCTCAGAACTCTGTGATTGCATACATATTCCCTCAATTTTATTTTTGTATTGATTTTGGGTGTACAGCTTAGTTGTTAGACAATCATATACTTTACATAGGATTCACATTGATATTTCCAGTACTGAACTGGCACCATACATAGTTACTGCAGTATTATTGACTCTATTTCCTATGCTTTACTCACTTTCCCAGGACTGTTTTGTAACTACCAATTTGTGCTGCTTACTCCTTCATTTCTTTTAATCAATTTCCCAACCACTTTCCACCCCTAATTCATGAATTTTAGGATTTCAATATGTATGTATGTATGTGTATTTATGTGTGTGTGTGAGTGAGTGTGTGTGTGTGTGTGTGTGTGTGTGTGTGTGTGTGTATGTGTCTGGAACAGTGCAGTGATGGAAGGTACAGGGAAGTCAGAAAAAAAGGGAATACAAGACTGAGTCTCTATTACTGAAGATCTCATTTTGCAGATGGATCATACAGTCAGTAAGTCAGTGAGATGAACATGGTATCTAGAAAGAAAGGATCCACTAATGCATGTTCATATAAGGTAACCTGATAACCCAAGCTCCTTGAGTCCTCCTTGGAAGAAAAGAATGCATTGATGTATTAATTAACTTGTTAACAAAGTGACCATAGTTGAGTCTCTAGAGACAAATGTCCATGTGATACTTATGTGGTTGAGATGGGGTTTCTCTGGAGTAAATCAGTACACTCACTTCTCATCTTCTTGGGAAGAGGCAAGAATTAAATACCAGCAAAATTGATTTGAGACTCCTGGGATCCAAGAAGGCAGTTTTCCTGAGTCTCGGTGGCCTCCCTTGTTCACTGGAGACTGTTCAGATTCCAGGTGGGATGCAGGCTCTCTACCAGACTCTAAGATGTGTCTAAATCCTTATTAAAAGCACCAGCCTATTCTCAGATGTAGTTTAGAAAATTAGGGCAAGTTTTGTGTCCATTTTTAGAACAGAGTCATGCAGGCAAGAAAAAGCAGTGTCCCCTGTCCCAAAACCAGAACTAGTGTACCAATGGCAAGGTCAGAAGGAGCAATCTCTCCAGGGTCACCAGCAACAAAGGACGAGGCAAGGACATAGTAGTAGATGAAATAGCCTGAGCTGTGGGTCCAGACCTGTTTGCTCCAGAGACACTGAAGGCCTCAAAAAGTGCTCAGAAATAGCAGGGATCTTTTGAATAGAGGTGGACTGATGCCATAATAATATGAGTGAAAAAAAGCAGGTGTAACCTTACTTAGACATCAAAAGGGTGATTACTAGGTCACAAGGGTGAAAAATCAACAACTAAAACCAAGTATATTAGCACCACCTCCATCATCCTTATACACAATTTCTATTTTCATCGTTTCAGTTACCTGAAGTCAACTGTAGTTCAAAAATATTAAATGGGAGATTTCAGAAAGAAATAAACAGTTTATTAGTTTTAAATTGTACACTATTCTGAATAACATGATAGTTATTCAGAATAGTGTATAATTATTTAAAAAAATCTTTTTTTTTTAAATATATTTTTATTGATTTTGTACAGAGAGGAAGGGAAAGAGATAGAGAGTTAGAAACATCGATGAGAGAGAGTCATTGATCAGCTGCCTCTTGCACACTCCCTACTGGGGATATGCCCGGAACCAAGGTACATGCCCTTGACCAGAATCGAACCCAGGACCCTTCAGTCCCCAAGCCGATGCTCTATCCATTGAGCCAAACTGGTCCCGGCAACATGATGAAATCTTGCACTGTCGTGCTCCATCCTGCACGGGATGTGAATTATCCCTTTGTTCAGCGTCTTCATGCTAAACATGTTTCCCCCTCCCTGCTCCCATTCCTGTTAGACTTTTAATGGCATCAGATATCAGATCAACTGTCATGGTATCACAGTGCTTGTGTTTAAGTCACCCTGATAGGAGCCTAACACTGATTACAATCCTTAGTCGTTCACCTCACTTCATATCATAACATAGGCATCTTATCTTACATCAGAAAAAGAAGAGTGACTATCCTACCTAATAATAGATGCAAATTAATCATCACTCTGCTATACCCACAAGCCTTGCCCACCACCCACGCCTACCAGCCAATCAGAGTGAGTATGCAAATTAACCAACAAAGATGGTGGTTAATTTGCATATATGGAGGGAGGGAGGAGTGAAGACTGAAGACAGCATAGAAGGAAGAGGGAGGGAAAGTTGAAAGCAAGGCAGCTGATGCTGCTGGAGGGAAAGCACTGGCAGTGCATGCGGGGCGGGGCAGGTGAGGCGCACAGTGGTGGTGGCGGCACATGTGGCCGTGGAGAATGCTGTGTCCCCCAATGTGATGGTATAAGAAAATAGCTGGGGCCTTTGGGAAGTAACTGGGATTAGAATCCTTATAAATGGGATTAGTGCCTTAACAAGAGTGCTTGCTTCCCTCTTCTGCTCTCTACCATGTGAGAATACAAAGAGAAGGTAACTTAGAAGAGGGCTATCACCAAAATGTGATTAAGCTGCTACTCTGATCTCACACTTCCAGCCTCCAGAACTGTGAGAAATAAATTCCTGTTGTTTACAAGCCACACAATCTATGGTATTTTTGTTTCAGCAACCTAAGCCACTCAGGAAATAGTATAGAAAAAATGAGTTGTCTGAATTGGGTGAGGCTAGTGAGCTAAGGATCATAGGAAAGGCACATTGGAAGTAGAGTTCTAGGGAAATAAGGACATGGAGAAGAAGAACAGCTATTGGTCTCCAATAACTGCTGTAATTCTAACTTCCAGCTGAGGGAAATCTGTAGGGCTGATAGCAAAGCCACCTGATTTACATGGTGTTCAGACTGCTTAGCACACCCTTGCCCCAAGATCCTCACATTTTGAACATATTTACTTATGACAGAGCAGAATTACTCACAGTGATCTGATCCTCCTTGGATGCAGCTAATCAGCCATGCTCTGCCATGATAGATCAGTGGTTCTGGATCTCTGTTAATATGCCACTGTAGAGAGAGATGCATTCTGTGACCTCCTTTTCCTCATAGCTATTATTAGCCTGGGAGAGAATACAAAATCAGAGACTCAAAGAACAGTGGAGTGGTTAGGGGGTGATCAGGCTGGCAGGCAGAAGCAATTAGGGACAATCAGGAAGGCAGGCAGGCGAGCAGTTGGGAGCCAGTAGTCCTGGATTATTAGAGGGATGTCCCACTACCCAGTTAGGCCCAATCCTGCCCATTTAGACCTGATTCTGGTCCAGATTGGAGAGGATGCAGGCTGAGCTGAGGGACACCCCACCTCTCCATGCACAAATTTTGTGCATAGGACCTCTAGTCCTTTAATAAGTCTGGTTTCTTTTGCTCCCTTCCTTTATTAACATCTAGCCACCTACGATCACACTTGGCTTGTAGGTACTTCTCTCCAATCTCCACTTTCATCATCACGGGCCTACTCCTCTCTGTGTGTCTTTCTCTGAGCCTCTTTTCCTTTGCTTACAACTTTAAATAAAAATAAAATTCAGTATTCCCTAAGAAACTTGGGAGGAAAAATGTTTACTTTAGACCACTATGAATTATAAGGAATGGAAGGGCACAGCTTGACTGACCTCTTTCCTAATGTGCCTACAGCACACTGGGTATTCCCCTGAGTCCACCTTTTGTTCTTACAGCTCTGGAATGTTTGCCAGCAGAGTTCTCCAACTTCCTGTTCTCAATCTTTTTTAAATACTCCATCTAGTGTGAAACTACTACATGCTTCACCATTAATTGCTCTTTTATATTGTCAGAAATCTCCTCACCCTTCAATTCCTCCTTTGCACATTTGTAATTCTAATGGGCTTAATTGCTCTGTTTACTTCCTTTAAACTTTATTTGAAAAAAGTATGAGAGAGGTTTCAGATACAAATTAAACCAGCACATTAAACCAATGAATCAGGAATGCAATACTGGGCAAAGTCACACTTTTTTCCCAGAGAGAATGGCTTCTCAAATTCTTTCCACACAATTCTGTGAGCCCCAGGTTATTCCTGAACACAGAACTATGGTGGCCATGGTTATTCTGTGCATCCTGTTTTTTTAAAAAATATTATTTTAGAGAGAGAAGAGGGAGAGAAACATTGATGTGATAGACATCCATCAGTTGACTTCCATACATGCCATGACTAGAGATCAGACCTATAACCTAGGAATGTGTCCTGACTGGAAATTAAACCTCAGACTCTTTAGTTTAAGGGATGCTGCTCCATCTAACTAAGCCACACTGGCCAGGGTGCATCCTACTTTCTGAGCTACAAGTGAGTTCTCCACATTCTGCCAATAAAATATTTTGTTGTTGCAGACCAATTCTCATCCATTTTGAACAGACATCAGGACCTAGAGGTAGAGTCAGTGAATGGAAACCTCCAGGGTCAAAGGAAATAAATATTTTTGTCTTCATAACAATCAGGGAGAGCCCCATTTTGTTTATAAAAAAATACTGTTGTTTTAATTACTGTAATTTTCTGCCATAATATAAGTGGAGAATGTCAAGAAAAAATCATCCATGCAAAATGAGGGGATTGTGCTAGTAAGAGGTCAATGCAGGCAATAAGGCAGTCTCAAAGCTCAGTGCTCAGAATTTACTAAGATTCTATTTTGCCATCCATATCCATCATCCATCCCAGCCCCAGCAATTGTGTGTTCCGGCTTGAATATCCATGGGGACTATCTGGGTCCTATCATTGGCTGGGACTTTCAGGACAGTGGGAGCCATCCTAGTAATATCTTGATAGGCTGGTTCATTCTTCAACCTGATTCAGGGCCATTGGCTACTGCCCCTACCCACCAATCCCCACATTCCTCCTCTATTTCCTCTCAATTTTCCTCCATAAGAATTCTAACCCACCCACCTACCCCCATTATCTTGAGATCTTACTGATTAACAAAATAGAAATAATATATATTGTTTATTGAGTGACTATGTGCTAGGATGTGTGCTAAATACCTTCAAATTTCTTTTATATTAAATGGTTAAAATAGTTCTGTGAGGTGGGTATTGTTTCCCCCATTGGTGAAGAAGGAAACAGACATTAGACTTCAAAAGTCTGCTATAGGCCCCACAGTGGGAAAGCAGCGACACCATGATTCTAACTCTGCTCTTAGTAACTCCAAAGCCTTTCTATTTCATGTTCCTCATTGACATTCTCCCATACTTCTCTGACTTGGAAATCCCTAAAAGGGGAAATTTTTAAGATGGAAAGTACTTTTCATCCCTAAAAGTTACAGTCAGTTTTGTTTTCTGGATTATTCAGTACTAATAATACAATGAGGTTCTTCTTTGGGTTTTCAGAACACAGCTGGGAGAGAAATCAACAGAAATATTTGAGTCATCTTCCCCATCAGCTGATACTCATTGCAGATGCTATAAAGATAGTCTGGGTTCATATCAACCTCCTTGATTGAACTTCTGCCTCTGAAATGGCTGAAACTGATCACTCTGGTTTGAAAAACTGAAATGTACACAATGGCTTCTCTTTCTTCCTTACGTGAATATTTATTTGACATGTTGTGTATTGTCTGTCTTTGAGGTTCCCAGCTTCCTTTTTGCCAAGGGCCCCCAAAGTAAGAATCCTTGTAAAGGTGACCAACATTGAAGCAACAATTTTTACAACGAGATGTTCCAGAAGGGACCATATGATCAAGCATAGGTTCAGGCCATAGTTAGTGTGTGATTCTATCTTTAAGACCCTCTTCTTTCCCTCTCAGTCATTTGCGAAAGCAATACCAGGTTAATCATCTCAGGCTTGGGCTCCCAGAAAACAGCCACTTTGTACTAGGTGTGAGGCATCAAGCTCTGGGCCACTTGCCATTGTTGGCTGCTGTGCTGCAGGCCTAGACCTTTTGTCTCCCCAGACACATTTATCTGCCACTCTAGAAATCCGCACAAAGGCCAGTTCCTCTAGAGCTCCCCATCAGGGGACAAAAGGAGAGTTGACAGAGTCCATGAACCACATGATGGCATGCAGTAGTATGAAGAACTTTCCTGCAATTCCCTGCAGCCCAGACCTCCAAGGCAGTGTCATTGTCTGTGGCTTCGCTATGAGATGCTGGTCCACTACAACCAAAGCACATCACAACCTGTGGGCAGCTGTCACTCCTAAGGAACCAAGGAGCTGTTCTCATCTTTGCTACCATGCAAGGACAACAGTAAAGCAAAATCCCAAAGGCTAAAGAAGTTAAAGCAATTTGGATTGGCATATTTCCACTATGGAGAATCTATTCTTACTCAACAAATCTAACGAAATTGAAATTTTTACACAAGAGTTATCAAAATCATGTTGCCTCATAGGGGTCATTCTACAATCCTGAGAGTGAGGTTGGAGATGAAAACCCACCCACTAATCAGAAGGAATATGGTAGCATGGCCCCTGGGTGTAACTCCACAGTTTGTAAAAACATTGCTCTTCTTCTCTAGATAATCTCCAGCATCCAACACTGATGACCATGCTTCCAAATGTTACTACTTGGTGGGGATTTTTATATCACCACATTTGGATCAATTTGAGTAGATCCAGGGTAATTACCTTAACCATCTTTGGGCTGGTCTGGGGCAAAACCAGGCAGGATTCTGAATCACTGCCTAGCTATGCATTATAGCTGTGAAATGTCAAGGGCCTGATCCTCACCATGAACAAACAGAAATGATAGAGCCAGGAACCAGAAAAGCTGGGTCCAGGAGTCAGACCAGCAGAGAAAGAGTAAAGCTTCAAATTACCTCTGCCTTGGCATTGGCATTGACAAGTGTTAAATTAATTCTACCTTTTGTTTTCTTAAAATAGGGTCAGATTATGCCCTGTGGACTCAATTGATCTGGAAAAGACTTTTTTCAAAAAAAGTTATATAACAGTTTTGCCTGTTGCCACGTGTCCTCTTTATGGCATTTTAAAATGTTTCTGCAGCATAATATAGACAATGAATACAGTGGTTCCTCTTAGTACACTAACAAGCTTTCAGTTAATGATGAAAGAAAAGCGTCACAGATCCTGATCATTGCAGTCACTCTAGAGCAGTGGTGATTACAATGTTTTGTTATATCATGAACAAATATCTGAATTATTTTGACAAATATGTGGAGAAAAGTGAATAAGAATGTGTGTATGACAGAATACATAGGAGCTGATGATCCCAAAGATCTGCTGTATTTGGTTAGTAAACTGGAAAATAAATTCAGTGGTTTAATCTACTAAAACAGCATTTATTTATATTCATGCCAAACATATCCCATAATAAATTTGTATAAAATATATAAATCACTATTAAACAGAGAAAAACTATGACCAGTATAGAATAGAGGCACTAACCATTAAAAGATGGAATCCATACACCTGGCTCAATCAATGAAAGCTTCACAAAGACAAAGGCATTTGAACACCTTAGGAAAGTATTATAATTTCAGTAGGAAAGATAAAAGGGAGAAGTCCCATCAGATTTCGCATAAATGGGGTAGAAAAGGCAAGGGAATAATAAAGGGAGATCAAGCATGGAGGTTCGTTGGGCTCTAGCATAACTCATGTGAAGTTATAACAGAAGAAGGACTAAAGCATATAGCCTGATTGTAAAGAATTCACTTAAATTAATCTGATATACAAGTCAGGCATTGCAGGTCCTTGAGCAGAGAAGTGTCAGGATTAAAAGTAGTTTTTATGAAGATTATGGTTGTGGCTCTATTTCTAGGACTCTTGTAATAAAGTACTACAACCTGGGTGCCTTAAGACAACAGAGATTTGAGCTCTTACAGTTCTGTAAGCTGGAAGTGTGAAAGGTGTCAGCAGGGCCATGACCCTTCTGACAGCTGGAGGAGAACCTGTCCCATGTCACTTTTGCTTCCACTGTTTGCCAGCAATCCATGGCATCCCTTGACATTGCATCACTCCAAGTTCTGCTTCTGCCTTCACATGGTATTCTCTCCCTGTGTCTGTGTCTCCATGTCCAAATTTTCCTCTTCTAATAAGGATATCAATCATATTGCATTTAGGACTCACCTTAATCCAGGATGATCTCATTTTAACTTAATTACATTTGCAGAGATTCTATTTCCAAATAAGATCACATTCACAAGTTCTGGGTAGACATGAATTACAGGGACCATTATTTAACCCAGTCAAGATGCCAAAAGTAGGAAGAATTTACATGGGGAAAATTGGCAATTCAGAGACTTTAGTGAGGAGTCCAATGTAAGATAACAAGCCCAGAGCAACACTAGGCAAGAAGAGGAGAGACAAAAAAAAAAAAAAAAAAAAAAAAAGGCAGAATCTATTAAATTGGGTGACTAATGCTAGCAGGAGAGAAGTTAAAGACAATCTGGAGATCAGGTGCTGGGTGCCTGGGTAAATGTAGTGCCACCAACCCAGGTAAGGAAGTAGAAAGCCATAGTTAGTTTGATGAGAAATTAGTTTGATTTTGTTTCTTTGCATAAAGTTAGCAAAAGATGTTGTGCATGGAAGTGCAGGCAGCAGGCATTTAGGGCTGGAGTGCTGGACAGAGATTGGAGTAGACAGAGGGTATTTAGGAATAATCCAGCAAAAGAAGAGAAATTACCACAAGAATGGACAAAAATTGGACTTTGAGAAGACAAATAAAAAGGACAGAGGGAACATTTTGAAGGATAGCTCAATTGTACCACAACAGAGGCAATGAAAAAGGGAGAATTCAGGACACCAGTGGGCAGGGATTGAGGGCAGGAAAATGAAGAAAAAATAGGTTTGTGAGGCTTTTTTGTTTGTTTTTGTGTTTCTTTTTGGAAATCATATGATTTAATTCTTTTATAAAATATAAACATGCATTCTAGGACATTTTCTTTGTGAAATTTTAGAATTTCTTCATAAAGTAACATTGAACATATAGCAAAAATTACTCATGAGTCCTAGCTGGTTTTGTTCAATAGAGTGCCAGCCTGGAGACTGGATGGTCTCAGGTTCAATTTCTGTCAAGGGCATCACCTCAGTTGCAAGCTCAATCCCTGCTCCCAGTAGATATGCCTCTCTCACATCAATGTTTCTCTCTCTCTCTCTCTCTCTCTCTCTCTCTCTCTCTCTCTCTCTCTCTCTCTCTTCTCTTTCTCTACCTCTAAAAAAATAAAAATTAAAAAAATCAATGGAAAAAATGTCCTCTGATGAGGATTAACAACAAAAATTCACTTAAAAATGAAATTCTTCAGAAATATACTTGTATTCAATCATCAGCCATTTTAATGTTATATGTTAATATTCTATATGTTCAAATTTTTTATGAGGAAAACATTGTTGCCAATGTATCTATGTAGATAGTATAGTAACATACTGCAAGTAAAAATATTCTTTTTAAAAAGTTTCCTATATCCTACCCAAAAACTATACCTTTAAAATCTTCATTGTTTTTAACTTTATGTAAGTACTAGAGAACCAGTGCATGAAAATCATGCACAGGGGTGTGTCCCTCAGCCCAGCCTGCACCCTCTATAATCTGGGATCCCTCAAGGGATGTCCAGCTTTCCATTTAGGCCCTATCCCATGAACAGTCAGACATCCCTCTCACAATCCAGGACTGCTTGCTTGCTTGCCTTTCTGATTGTCCCTAACCACTTCTGCCTGCCAGCCTAATCACCCCCTAACCACTCCTCTGCCGGCTTGATTGATGCTTAACTGCTCCCCTGCCAGTCTGATTGCCCCTAACTGCCCTCCCCTACAGGCCTGGTCACCCCCAACTGGCCTCCCCTACAGGCCTGGTACCCCCCAACTGCCCTTCCCTGAAGGCCCAGTTGCCCCCAACCTCCCTCCTCTGCCAGCCTGGTCACCCCTAATTGCCCTCCCCTACAGGCTTGATTGCTCCCAACGGTCCTCCCCTGCTGGCCATCTTGTAGTGGCCATCTTGTGTCTATATGGGGGTAGGATCTTTGACCACATAGGGACAGCCATCTTGTGTGTTGGAGTGATGGTCAATCTGCATATTATTCTTTTATTAGATAGGATAGAGGCCTGGTGGATGGGTGGGAGCCAGCTGGTTTGCTCTGAAAGGTGTCCCAGATCAGGTTGGGGGTTCTCTTTGGGCTTGAAGCAGCCTGGGCAAGGAGCTTGTAGTGGTTTTCAGGCTAGCTACACCCCCTGGTAACCCAGGCAGAGGCCCTGGGATCAGGGATTTATTTATCTTCTATAATTGAAACTTTGTAGCCTAGATCAGAGCCAAGGGGCAACCAGAGTGCGCAGAAAGGCCGACCTGCTTGCTTCGAGGCTGGCCACCACCTTGAATGGGTTAATTTGCATACTCGCTTCTGGTGGCCATGGCTTGTTGGTATATCAGAGTATTGGTTAATTTGCATGTTACTCTTTTATTAGTGTAGATAACCAGGTAATACCCTCTTGTGTCTAGCTTCTTTCATTTAAAAATATACTTTTAGATCCATGTTGTTGAGTGTTACAGAAGATCAGTCATTTTCATTGCTGTATTTCATCTCATTATATGTTTAGTCAGTATGACTAAACCCCATATTTATCTGTTCTAGCTCTGATGGCCAGTTGGATAGTGTCAATTTTGGAGCTATTATGAATAATGCTGCTATGTAAATCCCTGGGCATGTCTTTGATGCTCACACAGACACATGCCTAGATATGAATCTTACTTGTAAATGTTTCTCACTTTTAATTCTTTAACAAAATAGCTTAGGTAGGAAAATTATAGCACAGTTCCCTTTTGGTGAAAAAAACAAATTAACTTTTAAATGGACAAAAGTAATTTCAATTAGTCAGAATTTTAATGATGGAAAAACTAATCTGTAACCACTATGTTAAAATACTGGGCACACTGCAGCCCAGCAGGACTTTTAGAGAACGTCATGAGAAAGGCTTCTTGAAAAACGCTATGGAGAAAGCAAGTCAGGCTTTCTTCTAAAGCAGCTCTGAAGAATCTGAAGGACAGAAAGGGCTCTGTTTTATTAGGAGAAAGCAGAAGTGTTCTACTTGCCTGATTTCAGTCTGAAACTGGAACACAAAACAGGACAGAAGAATCCAGTGTAACGCCAAGTACTCCATGACTTTTTCAAAGTACCGCAAGTTGCTGTTCTCAGAACTTATTATGATAAAATAAGTCATTTTGCTTTCTCACAAGGGAATCATATAGTTCCTTTAATTAAGAAGAAGTAGGCAGTTATTCTGCTTGAAAGGCCTGGTGCGCGCTACTTCACAGCCAGGAAATAAATTCATATAGGCTTGCGGAGTGACATCTTACCATTTCTGCTCACGCCCTGCTATTTCTGTTCTCTTGCCTTCCCATCAACACCTCATTAAATGGACACCTGAACACTGTGTCCACTGTGGGGCTGAACTCTGCCTCCTCCTGACCTCAGTTCCAGTGAAGAAGGAATTTGCAGAGTGGTCAAGGAGACTGTTCTCTCATCTCCAAAACGCAGTTCATCTCAGATGAATTTCAAACTCCTCCCAACTTTAAGAATTGCATCACTGTGTTTCTTGCTCCAACATTAACTTCAACTAAATTCCAGTAGCATTATTGAATCTCCCCATTACACCATGGAGATGCTATTAAGATTATCTTGTAAATGAATACCAGACATTTTCCAGTAAGCCCCACCACCACTACCACCACACACACTTCTTAACCAATTTTGCTTCTTCACAAGAACTCCCTGTTTTGTTCAACAGAAGAATGATTTTCCTTCAGTGACAGGGAACAAGTGGTTGTTCACAAAACTAGGTTGCTGTATACAAGCCCAGTGTAGTGGTTATATCACTGACTTTGGAGCCAGAGGATGTGCTCCTATTCCAGCTTCACCATTGGACTGGCCCCGTGACAGCGAGTAAGTGACTTAACCATTCTGTTCTTGGGTTTCCCCATCTGTGAAATGTGAAGGATGAAGAAAGTTACCACCTCATTGGATTGTTATGAGGCCTGGTACCCCCCAGGGTACCAGGTTCATATTTGTAAGGCACCTAGAACAATGCCTGGCACAGAGTAAAGATTAGAAGGGGAGATGGAAGGATAGATAGGTGATAAGCAAATGTGCAATCAATAAGATCTTACTTAGAAATTAGAAATACACATTCTTAGATGTAAAATACCTACCTCACTATAGAATATATAACACCTAATCCATTGTGAGCAACAAGTATATTATTAAACAATAATATCAGGAAATGGTCTCAGTATAGGTCATAAAAATAGCCATCTAATAATTCACCACCATTTCCAGCCACAGGATTAATAGCTTGGAGTCTGCAGTACATGACAAAAATCACTACAACTTCAATGCAAGTTCAATAGAAAACAACAAACTCAGTAAATGTTTAATGTTTAATTAAGTTAATGAATTAACTGAATTATTTAGCTGTTTTGTAATGATTCTTTTATGCATCCAAGAAAGCAAAGGTGTCTCCATTGTCCCTTTCAAAAATGCTCAAGAAATGTTGACCTGAAGGTCAATGTTATTGTTTCTTCCAAACACAGTAGTGACCTTAAGAATAAGTGGAAACATAAAGAGATTAGCAACAGAATAAAATAGAGGCCCACCATAAATTTCGGGAGGCAGTGGGATCAGCCTTACTGATGATGAAAGTCCTTGGTAACAATCTTTGCTCAACCAAGTCTCAGGGGAACCTGTAGACATACTTAAGATGTTGACGCTCTCGTATATCTTGGCACACAGTGGAAATTCTAAGCACCTTTATTGCCTGTGCTGTTGATCCCTTATGAGATTACTTTCTGACTTTGGTAGATTTGAAATTGAGTAGCTGACAAATGTTATCAATTTTATACAGTTCACATCTGATTAGGTGTCCTGGTCCAAAGCCTTCCAAGATTTAACTTTTTTTGCTTTGATATGTCTTCTCAAGGCCAAAGGGAAATTTTTTGGAGGGGAATATTTGGATGAATTATCCTTTGTTCTTGCTTAGTGTGGTTTTAATTTCCATTCATCCTAACAGGTGGGTTTGGCGTGGGTAATATAGAGATGCATAAGGGAACCATTAATAAAGATTCTCTTAAATTGCCTTTAAATGTGGACTTCCGTAGGTAGATGGATCTCACATTTTGTTGCTAATCTTAGTTCGTGTCCATTATTGGAATGTTTATGGGACACAGCTGGCCCTGTTTTGATCAATGAAGCTTTGGTTTAAAAGGGGGAATAAGTATTAGAAAATTTTATGAACCAATATTTTCCTTATTAAGGAGATTATAAGTTGAAATAAAAATGAGATGCCATTTTCAGTCGTCATATTGTCCCAAATTAAAAAATTGGCACTCACACATACTGTGTGGCTGACTGAGGCCTTCTCTATTCTGTGGGGATGTAAACTGGTACAACCTCTAGGGGGAGTACAATGTACAATATCTAGTTATTTTTAATGTAATGACTTGTCAGCCAGCAATTCCATTTTTCTAGAAGTCTACCTTATAAATATTTTGACACACATATAAAAAATACTTTCTGTTGTATCACTGACACATTAAAATACTCATCAATAGCCCTGGCCAGGGCTCAGTTGGTTAAAACATCATCCTGATACACCAAGGTTTTGGGTTCCACCCCTGATTAGGGCACATACAAGCATCAATTAATGACTAAATAAATAAGTGGAATAGAAAAATCAATGTCTCTCTCTCCCCTTACTCTTTCTAAAATCAATCAATAAATAAAATTAAACTTCTAAAAACAAAACAAAACAAATACCCATCAATAGGGGATAGGTTAAATGAAGTACTAATTACAGTTGTAAATATGCTACCATTTTTGAGATATAATATATGTACGTTATATATATCTGTGTGTGTGTGTGTGTGTGTGTGTGTGTGTGTATGTAATGTATTTAGGAATAAAATATTGTATGATACAAATGGTAAAATTTTGTGCCTGAATATATAATGTGTATTTGTATATATTCACAATTGTAAATAACATATTTTCAACTGAAAATAGCATTTCATTGCCTAGAATATAATATAATGTGTATATCTATATCTATATCTATATGAGAATATTATCTATATCTATATCTATATCTATATCTATATATCTATATCGATGTAGATGTACATGTAGATGTAGATATAGATATAGATATAGATATAGATATAGATATAGATATAGATATAGATATAATATTCTCATTTCAGACCAATCTAAGTGCTTTATCTAGAGTTATTGTATTCATTCTCAAAACAACCCAGTTAGGCATGGAAATCTTTAACTTCTGTGTACCATTTACAGATGAGAAAGAGCCATCAGAAATGTCTGTGAAAGGTCTGGGAGAACATGGCAAGGCTCTGTGCTTCCACAGCCTGCATTTGTTAGAGTTTAGGTGGTGGGGCTGAGATGGTTATCCTGGCACATTCCCAGTTTGCCCTGCTGGTGCCCATCATGGAATTCCTACAAGTCCCTTTTTCTCCAAATGGTAGAGCCAGTGACAGGTGGCAAGCCTGAAATATCAGGAAAGTCATTATGCGTTTCTCTCCATCATAAACCCAGAGTACCACTGCACGTGCCTGACACCAGTTTCACTGCCTGTTAGTTCTGAAAGTCTCTAAATTTGTCTTTGTGAACAGGCAGGGAATGAGGGTATGGAAGCAGGGCTGGAGTGGGATGGGCAGGACAGATGTGGACGAATAGAGCCTTTGTCCTTGTTAGAGAGGCTATCAAAATTGAAAATGCATCGTGAGTGTGGAAGACAGGGTTGGCTTGTGTAAGCCATGTGACACAAACGGGAAGAATGAGGCAGACACTCTATGCGTGGTCTGCTGATACCACTGCTCTGACCCACTATAGTGCCAGCCTGAGGGAGACTCTATAGAAGCAAGCTTTAAATTAACATCTGTCCTCTGAGAGACAGTGAGACCACACAGGCAAGCCTTTATAGCTAGACACAGACAGGCAGCTGTCTTTGGGGCCATCAAAAGAACCTGATTTACTTAAATAAGCACATCTTTAAAAATCCTCTCTTTCTACTTTTAAGTTAAGGCAGAAGGTTGACAAGAAGGATATCAATAATACCTTGGTATCAATCACTTTTAATGTATCATTGTGGGTGTGGGAGGGGGGAGTACACTATAAACTAGGTCTATAGAACATAATTGAATGATCAAAATAAAAGTACTGATCTTTTTAAAAAGATCTCAGTAATAATTTAATCTTTGTTTTAAATTTCTGCTTAGCTTCAATAAATGAGGCCCCCAAAATGGTTAACTCTGTTATTTTAATGACTAATTTAATTAAACTGTATGGTGGTCTGATTACTACTTTGTACCTGACCTTCAAATAAATGGTTTTGCTGAGTAAAAAACCACTGCATTAAAATGGACAGTGAGATCATTCCAGAAAAACATTTTTGTATATGGCCCACTAGCTCAGGCTTGCACACTGTTGTACTTAGAGATTGATTGAGATGAATGGCACTGTGCTCTCATTGAACCAAGGACCTCACTTCTCCAGTGTAGAGATTTATTTTCAGAGCTGAAAAAATAACAGTTCTCTCTAGAAGGAGGGTTTACCCACAGTTTCCTTAGGGAGTACTGAGGGGATACTGGTTTGCTGTCTCTATAGGGAATTCAGCCAATGCCCACACTCCAAGAACTTATCTGAGTCCTCACCCTGAAATGTTGATCCAGCTGCAGAAGAATTTTCATAGACTTGGGAGAAGGAGGTGGTCATTTAAGTTTCAACAGAAAGAAACTCTAAATTAAAAAAAAAAAATCTAACAGTAGCCCTCACTGGTTTGGCTCAGTGGACAGAGTGTCAACTTGTGGACTGAAAGGTCCCAGGTTCAATTCCAGTCTGAGCACAACCCCATTAGGGAGCATACAGGAAGTAGCAAATTAATGATTCCCTCTCATCATTGATGTTTCTCTCTCTCTATTCCTCTCCTTTCCTCTCTCTAAAAAAAAAAAAAAGAAAGGAAAAAAAATATATATATATCCTCTCTAATAAAAAAGAAACATGCAAATTGACCATACTTTCACTACACCCACCAGCCACGCCCACCAGCCAATCAGGGAGAGTATGCAAATTAACCCAACCAAGATGTTGGTTGATTTGCATGCCCATGCCAGAGTGAAGACTGAAGACAGCATAGAAAGAAGCCAAGTGTTGCAGAAGGGAACGAAGCTGTGGAGAAGCAAGCAAGTGGGGCAGCGGAGAAGGGAGGGAAACAGGCAGGGCAGCAGAGACTACAGCAGGAAGCCTTATTGCAGGAATATTTCTGCAAGGGGCCTAAGTATATAAGCCTAAGTCACTGAACGACTAAACTGAATGAATGGTTGACCAGTCACTATGATGTGCACTGACCACCAGGGGACAGACGCTCAATGCAATAGCTGCCCCCTGGTGGTCAGTGCACTCTCACAGTGGGAATGCTGCTCACCAGACACTAGGCTCACGGCTGGTGAGCACAGTTGTGGTGATGTGAGCCTCCCCTGTCTCCATGGCAGTGCTACCCAGCAATGGCAGGTGCAGCAGGTCAGGATGAGCACGAGTGGTGAGGTGCTAGCCCGGACCTGGGCTCCTCCCTGGAACACTACTACGTTCCTCAGGGGATGTTGGACTGTGAGAGCGCACAGGCCAGGCTGAGGGAACCCCACTGGTACACGAATCTGTGCACCAGGCCTCTAGTATATATATATCCATAAGTGTTATCATTTGAATACGCAGAACAAATTTTAGCATTTGCCTACTATATCAGGTATGTTGCTGATTACTGTTCTCAGTTTGTGGTATGCATCAGATCCTTCCCTAGTGGTCACTAATCTTTGATCAGTGGTAAAGTTTTTTGTTTTTTCCCCAACTGTGACTTATACCATCTACGGTGGAATCGGGATTCCAGGTTGCCACTACTGACTCTTGCCTGCCACCTCCTCAAACGCAGTAATCTCTGGACACAAATCCTTGGCCCTTCATGACCCCCAAACATGCTCCTGTTACTGATTGCTGAAAACCCCTTCTTCAGGAGGTGTGCCCTGTACCTCACTCATTCTTGCTCATTGCCTTTCCCATGATGTGAGAGGAATGTACTCCTTTCCCACTTTATCAGTGAGCTTTCATTCACCCCTAAGTCTCAGAGTGAGCACCCCAGTAAAGATGTACAATCTTCTTTCATCTACCCCAAAAAGATAGTACAGTAGTAGCCATTTATTTACTTTCCATGGTTTCAGTTACCTAAAGTCAACTGTGGTCCAAAAAAAATATTAAATGGAACATGCAGAGACAAGCAATTCATATATTTTAAATTGTATCTTGCACCTTCTCCCTCCACCCTAATCGGGGATGTGAATCATCCCTTTGTCCAGCGTCTCCACACAGTACATGCTCCCCACCTGTTAGTCACTTAGTAGCCATACAGGTTATCAGATCAACTTTTCAGTAGCTCTGTTATTGTGTTCCAGTCACCCTCATTTTATTTAATAATGGCCCTAAACCATTCACATCATTTTGATTAGAATATATTGTTATAATTGCTCTTATTTCATTATTAGTTACTGTTTCTTACTGTGTCTAATTTGTAAGTTGAACTTTATTATAGGTTTGCATATATAGTAAAAAAATATAGATATATATAGAGAGAGTTCAGTACTATCAGTGGTGTTTCAGGCATCTACTGGGGGTCTTGGATCATATCCCTCGAGATGAGAAGAGATATAGTATAAAATTGCATCCCATCTTGCTGTGTCTTCTTGAGACTATAAGATCTGGAAAAAGGAGCTGTGCTAGTATCTGGCGCAGTTTCTGAATAAATATTTGTCAAAAGGATGAATGAAAGCTTCAACAAAACTTGTCTATAGTTAACAAAAATACGTCAATTAGACATAATATAATCACTAAAAGAGATACCCCATTCAATCTGCCTAAGTCATTTTTTACCATGTTTTCAATATTGGTAAGTACTGATGGCAGTGAACTTGCCTTATAATATTGTATCTTCTAGGGTTTTCCCACCTTCAGACTGGTGCGGTCCTTCCTCTTCTAGGGTGCCTACTTTCCTGTATGTGCCCTGATCAGGGATGAAACCTGCTACCTTGGCATATTGAGATGATGCTCTAACCAACTGAGCTACCTAGCCAAGGCATTAAATGTCTGCTTTGGAAGACATCCACAAACCACTACCAAATTCCTCATTCTCTCTTCATATTAACTCCCTTTTGGTCAAGTTTTCACTTTTGGAAATGATTCAAGTGATTTAGTTCCCCAAAGTAGGATGTCCTCAGTGGCCTAGATCAGAGATACTAACCACTAATACTGCCCAAATTATGCAGTTTCTTGGCCATGAACTTTGCTGTTTATGTTAGAGAAGAAGCCACTGCCATGGACTTCTCTTAGAGCCTAAGAAATTGTCTCAGAAAATTGCCTTCGAAAGTCCTTGCTAGGGCTTGGAGACTGTCTTAAATAAAAATTATTAACTGTACTCCATCAGCTGATCCCTTATCCATCCAAAAAAGATGATTTAATGTAATAAACAATTATGTCTTTAATGAAGTCCCAGATATTCAAAACACTTTGTCCAAATTTAACCCATAAGGAAACACACACACACACACACACACACACACACACACACACACACACACCTGGTTTTGAAAGCCTTCCTGAGGTTTTCAGGAAACCAGAAAAATACTGCCTCTAAGAAACACCTATAGTCTCCATAGTCTCCTGATTATATGGCTGATGGTTCCCCCATCTTACCAGGTGAAAGGAGGCACCTGGTTTGTTGAGTACCTGATGGCAGCTGTAGTTTTAAAAAAATATGTCAATAGCTAGTTGAGACTTTGTTTTTGATGTTGCTTGCTCTGGCCTTTGCATCAAGTACAGACATGGCAAAAGTATTAGCTGATAGCAAGGTCTGTGAATATGAGTTTGCTCATCAGGGAAATATATTTTCTATACATTCTTGGTTATTGAAGCCATTTATCATCACAACACTGAGCCCCCTCCCTCGTGCCTTTGCCTAACAAGGGAAGCCTGTCATGAGGCCCTCTCTATTTCCTCTATTAGAGGCCTGAGAACAGAATCCAAACCATAACTCAGAGAACACTTATGTACAATTTATGATAGACTGTCAGGCTAAACTACTCACACAGACTCCAAATCTGCTTTAGAAATAATATGATGCTTTTAATCACAATTTTTCTTTGTCCTTTATGGTTGCTTTGTTTAATTATAAGTGCCAAATTAAGTGGGTCTGTATCTCCTTTGGGAAAAAGAAAATTCATAGAAGGATACTAAATTGGACAGTTTCATCTGTTCCCACTTTAGAGAGCTCTGACAAGAAGAGAGGAAGTTTTATTGTAGAGCAAAGACTTTTATATTCATAGTTTCACGTGGGCTACCTTAGTTTTTGTCATAAACACTGACTCCTAAGTGGTCACACCCTACCTAGAGTCAGAGATTGGAGTTCTTCTGGGCCCAGAAGCTTGGAAATTGTTTAGGAAACAGGACAGAACTCCCTTATAGACCAAGGCTGTTTCCCATAGGACAGTTACAGCGAAAAAGGCCACTAGAGACTTGACTGAGAAGTGTTCCAGGGAAATTTTCTCAAGCCTGAAAAGTTGTTCAAAACAATGGTCTTTCTTAAGATATCACATTTCAGCCTTGCCCTAGCCAGTTTGGCTTAGTGGGTAAAGCATCGGCCTGCAGACTGAAGAGTCCTGGGTTCAATTCCAGCCAAGTGCATGTACCTCCGTTGCAGGTTGCAGATTCAATCCCCGTTGGGCTCGAGCAGAGGCAACCAATCAGTGTCTCTCTCACATCAATGTTTCTCTATCTCTGTCTCTCCTCCCCCCATTCTCTCTAAAAATCAATGGAAAAAATTCTCAAGAATTAACAAACAAACAAGCAAAAAAATTCAGCCATAAAGGGAAAGAAATTCTGACACATGCTACACCATAACTGAACCTTAAAAACATTATACTAAATGAAATAAGCCAAAACACTAAAGGACAACTAGTTTGGTTACACTTTTATGAGGTATCAAGAGTAGTCATGCTGAAACTGGTTTGGCTCAGCAGATAGAGTCTTGGCCTACAGATTAAAAGGTTCCAGGTTTGATTCTGGTCAAGGGCATGTATCTTTGTTGTGGGCACATCCTCAATAGGGGCTGTGCAAGAGGCAGCTGATCAATGATTCTCTCTCGTTGATGTTTCTAACTCTCTATCCCTCTCTCTTACTCTCTGTACAAATATCAATAAAATATATTTTTAAAAGAATAGTCATCTTCATAGAGATAGCAAATGGAATTCTGGTTGTCAGGGGCTGGGAAGCAGGGAGAAAGAGGAATTGTTATTTAATGAGTCTCAGCATCATTTTTACAAGATGAAAAGAGCCCTGGACATTGGTTGCACAACAATGTGAATGTACTTCACAACACTGAACTTTACACTTAAACATAATGAAGATGGTACATTTTAGTTCTGTGTATTCTACCACAACTCAAATTTTTAAAGTGAAAAGTAAAGCATACTTCGGAGGCAGAAAATGAGAAAAGGCATCTGCAAGGTTTAATGGATATTCTTTAACTGGCAGAAGCTTGAGTTGACACAAGAGATTAAATTTTTTTGCTTGATGTTTATCTTCTCTTGCAGAAGAGGGGGTGGGAAGTTGAAGGAAGAAGGAGTGTGTGAGGGATCTAATAATATTCTGAGGAAAAATTTAGTACCCCCACAATTTTTGTTTCCTTGTTTTTCACAAGCCTATGTGCTTTTCTGTCATCGTGCACAGAACAAGGTCTGATGCGTGTTTTACAAAGAACTATTGATGGCATGTCTGTGTGAATTGCCCTAGCCTTGGTCACAGCCAACTTCTGTGGGACCCGCTGCCCCGTCTACAATACACTCCAGTGTGTTTGGCCATTTATGAAAGGTCAGAAATGAACTGAGAAATGGCTGGAGTCAAAAACATGTGGCCCTATAAATATCAGAGTCAGACAGTTTATTCCATTTTCCCCACTCTGGCTTCTCACCCCATCTCAATGTCTCTCTCTTTCACTGTCTGTTGAGGTTCCTGCATTTTGCCCGGTGCCTCCGACAGTGAAGTTACGTTATAAAAAGCAGACGGTGGCCAGATTCTTCACCTGGTGATAACACCTTGTGCCCAGTCTGGTCCTGTGGTGCAATTAATATAGCTCTTTATTTGCATCCTTTAGGATCTCTGGCTGCAAAGCACCAGCAGTGCAGTCTGCAATGTTCTGTTTTCTCTTAAGGGTTTCCACTTCCCATTAGTGGCAATTTTGCCTTGTGACTAAATTTGACGCCAGCCGTGTTCACTGAGCTGAGAGTTTGCAGGTTTGGGCTGTCAGCCTAAGAACAAATTGAAACGTTCATTATGACGTTAGCTGCCAAACTGGAAGACATTGAAGTGACGCTGGAACATCTGCTCATGGACGTGTTTGTAAGTAAAGATTTTCACTTATTCCACGTGCAATAGGCCCTCCTTGCCACCCCCACAGTCTTTGTGACTGTCCCCATTACTGAATCTGATTCTATTCTGCACCTTGCAGTTCTCTCTTATTCTTACTAATGTGCCTTGTGGATGCCTGAGGGGGCGGGTGGTCTGGGCAGATTACATAGAAGAGAAGTGACTTTTAAAATCAAGCAACTTCCAGTGTCTGAATTAATGTGATGAAGAAATATAAAATAGTTGAGAAGAGATGAAAGTAGCTTCCATAGGCATTCCTTGAGAGAATCACCTTTGTTGTTTCATAGGAGGGAAAGTGGGCTCATGATACTGCATTTTTCAGATGGAGAACCCTGAGGGCAGGAGAGAGTAGTGAGAAATTCACTCTCCTTGGAGCCCCAGGCCTGGACCTGGTCACTTCCATAGGTATTAGGTTACCAAGACTTCCTCAAGAGTTGCTTTTTTGGGATGAGGCTGTTTGGGTGACTCCTTTTTAAAGAAACAGCAGGTGACAAGGACACTTTCTGTTCTTGTGATGATTTTAGAAACACAATCTTTAGAAACTCCCAGCACCAACAGCAACTTAAACATCGCTGCTACCCCCACACTAACCACAAGCATTCTTAGTCTTTTCTCTGGGTTTTTGGTTGGTGACAGGTCTGTCTGTTCTGTATTATTGATGGGGTTTAGGGAACAACGATGGACTGTGTGAAACAGGCAGGTGGTAATGCAGCTGAAAGGTGTTCTTCTTCCAAGAACAACACTGGCGCTGCCTGGGAAAGGCGGCTCGGTGCGTTTGGAGGACACGCCAGTCTGCATCTGGAATCTGGAGAAGGCTGTGGAGGGCGGACTGCACATCGTGGAGTCCCTCTCAGGAACCTTTCAGGAAATGATGTGTTTTGGCAGATGTGAGAGTCTGGGGCTTTTTTTTTTCCGTTATTAATTTATAATTTGTCTTCGAATTGAAGCAACATTCTGCTGGCAGGATTCCTAGAAGGAATTAGCCTTTCTAGGACTGGGTACCAGGATTCATTGGAACTTAGGGTCAGGAAGTTGTGACTTAAAGAGGGGTGTGTCAATAATGGGGAGGGTCTTTCTGCATTTCCAGGTATGGAGGTTCATGGGCAGCAGTAAAAATAGAGAATGAGCAGCAGGATGGGGGTGTTGCTTTGACAGCCAATGTCGTCTGCCCAGCCACCAATGCCTACCATGGTGGGGGATATTAAGGAGGGGGAGGGGTTTACCATGGGGGGGTTTCGTAGATACCAAAGGCTGATGTGAGTTTGGTCACTTCATGGGAAAAATTCATCAGGGAGTTATTTCATTTAAATACCACAATGTCATTCATATATTACTTTTCTCCTTAACGGCCCCTACCCTACACCATTTTCCCAACACCTTCACCACCATGAACTTGTTTGGGAGCTCCCAGATACACTCCTTCTTGGAAGGAAATGCAGCCACACACTCCATCCTCTTCTGTAAATACAACCCATAATGTCATGGCCCCAGTTGGGATCCTTACAACTTCTGATTTGGACTAACTATCTAACTGCTCTCCTCCAATTCATCCTACCATTGTCATCTCTAGAGCAACTTCCCCACATTCTATTTTTGCAATTAATGAGAAATTATCACTTAGACTAGTTTTATATTTATAGAAAAATTGAGCAATAAGTACAGAGAGTTCCCATGTATTCATCTCCCAATATGCACACACAACCTCCTACCCTGTGGACATCCCACACATGAGTGGTTATAATCAATGAACTTACATTGACACATCATTATCACTCAAAGTCAATAGTTTACATTAGGGTCCACTCTTGGTATTGTATACTCGATGGGCTTTTCAAATGTAATGATGCATCCTTTGTTGCAGTATGTACAGAATAGTTTCACTGCCCTAAAAACCTTCTATGCTACATGTGTCCATCCTTTCCTTGGCTCTAACATCTGGTAATTGCTAATCTTTTTTACTGTATCCATAGTTTTGCCTTTTCCAGAATGTTGGAATTATATAGTATGTAACTTATTCAGATTGGCTTATTTCACTTAGCAAAATGCAGTTAAGTTTCTAGCATGTCATTTTATGCCTTGATAACTCATTTCTTTCTAGCACTGGACAATATTCCATTGTCTGAATGTGTCACTTTTTCTAATCTATTCATCCACTGAAGGACATCTATCTTGGTTGCCTCCGAGGCTGAGCAATTATGAATAAAGTTGTTATAAACATCCATGTGCAAGTTTTTAAGTGGACATAAGTTTCAATTAATTTGGGTAAATACTAAGAAGCTCCATTGTTTGATCATATGGTAATAGTTTAGTTTTGCAAGAAAATGCCAAATTGTCTTCCATGGCTGTACCATTTTATAATTCCCTCACCAGTGAATGAGACTTCCTGGTGCTCCACATTCATGCCAACATTTGGTATTATGGCAAATTAGTGTTTTGGAAGACAATTTGGCATTTTCTTGCAAAACTGATGGGTGTGTAGTGATATATCATTGTTGTCTTAATTTGCAATTCCATAATCATATATTATATGGGACATTTTTTTCATATGCTCCATTGTTATCTGTATATCTTCTTTGGGGAGATGTCTGTTCAGGTCTTTTGTCCATTTTTTAATCTGATTCTTTGTTTTCTTATTGTTGAGTCTTAACTGTTTACTGTATACTTTGGATACCAGTCATTTTTCAGAAACATCCTTTACAAATATTTTCTCCCCACCATGGTTTGTCTTCTCACTTTCTTGACAATGTCTTTTGCAGGACAGAAAAATGTTCATTTTAATGAAATCTAGCTTATCAACCATTACTCTCATTGACCATTTGTCGGTGTTGTGTTTAAGATGGCATGGCCATACCCAATGCCACCTAGGTTTTCTCCTATGTTATCTTCTAGGGGTTTTATAGTTTTGTGTTTCATATTACGTCTATGATCTATTTTGAGTTAATTTTTGTGAAGGGCATAAGGTCTCTGCTTAGGTTCATTTTTTTTTTTTTTTTACATGTGGATATTCAGTTATTCCAGCACTATTTAATGAAAAGACTATACTTTCTCCTTTGTCAAATCAGTTGAGTATGTTTATATAGATTTATTTCTGGACTCTCTACCCTGTTCCATTAATCTGTCTATTCTTGCACCAATACCACACTGACTTAATTTGTGTAGCTTTATATTAATTCTTGAAGTTGGATAATATCAGCTCTCCACCTTGGTTCTTTTCCTTCAGTATTGAGGTGACAATTCTGGGTCTTTTGCCTTCCATGTAAATTTCAGAATCAGTTTATTGATACCCACAAAACAACTTGTTAAGATTTTTATTGGACTCATGTAAAATCTATAGGACTAGTTGGGAAGAACTGACATTTTGACACTATTGAGTTTTCCTATTGTGAACACAGAATATTTATCCATTTATTTAATTATTTGTTGATATCTTTTATCAGCATTTTCCCATTTCCCTCATATAGGTCTTATATTTTGTTAGAATTATACCTAAATATTTTATTTTGGTGTGCTAATGTAATTGGTAATGTGTTGTTTATTTTTATTTTAAACTCCACTGTTCATTGCCAGTATAGAAAAAAGCAATTTATTTTTATGCATTAACCTTGTACCTTGTAACATTACAATAATTGTTAACTAGCTCCTGGTGTATGTTTTTTAATTCTTTCAGATTTTCTACACGGACAATCAAGTCATCTGTAAACAGTGACTGTTTTACTCTTTCTTTCCCACTCCATGTGCCTTGTATTTCATTTTCTTGTTACATTAGCTAGGACTTCCAACACAGGTTTGAAAAGCTGTGGTGAGAAGGACATCCTTGCCTCGCTCCTGATCTCAGCGGAAAGCTTCAAGTTTCTCGCCATTAAACATTAGCTGTAGGCTTTTTGTTGATAAATGTTTATCAAGTTGAGGAAGCTCCCCTCTATTCCTAGTTCAGTGAGGGTATTTATCATGAATGGGTTTGGATTTTGTCAAATGCTTTGCCTGCACCAATTCCTCTAATAAAATATTTTCTCCTGAAGGCAGGCCTTGTTAAGAAGAACAGAATGCTCTGACATACCTCCTTGTATTCATCCTTAAAGAATATTAAGAATGAGTTTTGAAGGTGCATGGATGTGGATCTCAATCCCAGCTCAGCACCCTCCCTAATCATGTGACCATCTGCAAGTATTGAATCTTTCTGCTTTTTGAGCATTCGTTTCCTTATCAATACAGTGTACCTAAAACTATACAGTTTACAGGGTCACAGTGAAGATTGGAAAGAGGTAATTTAGAGCAAGTGACAGGGCCCTGCTTCATGCAAAGGAGGCACTGGTGAGTTAACTCTCTTCTGCCCTTTGTCTTCCCCTAGAAAAGGCATCTGTTTTCAGTCCCTATCCACAAAGCGTTACTTCCCATTTTTTACTTCTCAAGCTCTCCTCATTGTTATCACGTAACCTTCCCCCTTGAATTACCAGGGGTTTTGGTTCTGTCAAAGCATAGTTTCCTCCCTGCTTTGACCACAGTTGTGGCTCTTTCTCCTGCCTGTTACCAACTTGCAGGAGGCACCTGGCCCTGCACTCTGCAGCCAACAATAGATGGAGCCCTGAGCAGAGCTGTGCTTAGCTTCTGCTCTGCAACTCAGCTTCTGTGGTTGGGACTTTGAGCAAGGTGACTTTTGGCTGCATTTCCAAAGCCACTCCCCAGGAAAGAGCCAAGGAGATTGTCTGACATCCCACAGGGCTTGGAAGGATTAAAAACCCACATAAGAATGAGGACAACTGACATCCATGGGACAGTATCTCTTTTCATCCTTGCTCAGGATGACAGGCTTTCTCACATGAGTCTAATTGTCTAGAAAGAGCATTTCCATCAAAGGGCCATTAGCCTTGGCTTTCCTCTATAGCACATAGCTGCTTATTAGGATGTCATTCCACTATCTCAAGAACAGCTGTTTCCATATTGACACTTCCTTTCCAGGATTACAAAAGGCCACTGGGGGGTTCTGTGGGATTGCAAGGCTTCTGCAAGATAAGATAAAAGGGGCACATCAGGCCTGGTGTTTCATAATTAGTTGTCACCACTCTGGGGCTCCTGTAGTTGCTACAATGCTGCTGGGTTCATGAACAAAAGTAACACACATGGGTGTGAATGAGCATACATGCGCGCGTGCACGCATGCGCTCGCGCACACACACACACCACACAACACTGCAGCAAAGTATTATACAAAAGGTAAGCTCAAAATGTATGAATGACTTCAGGACTAGCTCCAGAATTGCTGGCAATGCCATGGCTGGTGTAGTTGTCTTTTTCCTTTTGTCTATCTTCATCTTGTTTCAAAGGATTTAAGGGTCTTCTGTCCAAAGTATAGCTTGGGGGCTTCATGTCACCAGCAGGTCCATGGACTAAGAGCCCTGTAACATACACGGAAGGAAAAAAGAGCAGAGGGAATTAAGCAGGTCTCCTGAAACACTGTCTGTTGCATCAAGTAACCATCTATCTAGATTCACGTTTGTTCATTCAGAAAGAGGCTGGAGAGCTCCAGATCTCCCTTCCAGCATTCCTTGCACACTTTCTCAAGGCCCTCTGTGACCCTTCTGGTTACTACCCACTGCTCTCAGTTTTTATCAGGCTTAAACTCAATAACATTGCTCCTTCTGTTTGTAATTTAATTCTTGTTGTTATCAAAATAATACACATGCATGGCAATGTTAATAACATTCTGAAGTTCAAGAGTATTATAGGGCTTATTAAAAAAACATAGCCCCAGACCCTTTCTCTCAGCCTCTGAGTCCCTCTCCCCAGGGCCACTGCAGTCATCCCTTTCAGCTGTTGCTTCTAGTAGTTAACTCCATGTTTCTCAATAATATAATTATGTTGTGATTTGTTAATTGCTCAATTTTTGGCATTTTATGCTGCCACACTGAAGGATGAGGCTTTAACTTACTCCACATTCTCACAAGCACACATGTATCTCTTCTTTCTTTTCAATATACCTATATCACAGTTTAAATAAAAATTCAGTTTTTTATGACTACCAAATATTGCATACAGTTGATAAATATTGTATATTATGATCATATACCTGAATTTTGTGACTTTTCCTTTTTCCAGGAGTTAATAATTAACTTGTTTCATTGTTTTCTTAATATTTACCCCTTAATCATTTTTCTCTAAGCTCTTCAATAGAACTACTTATCTCCTCTCAATTTGAGAACCTCAAATAATCATCATATTATCTTTTATTTTCTGATTTTTGAGATATTCTTCCTGGAGTCCTTGGTCCTCCTGCAGCAATTGGGCTAGCTCTAAGTCTCTTGTATGACTGTTTTCTTGGGCTCCTCTTTTCACCTCTCCTGTGATTAGTTTTTTTCTTGGAATTTATGTCTTTCTCTCTGTAGGTCTAATTTTCTTTTGCTAGAGACTATCTTCCAGTAAACTTTTGAGAAAGGGTGGGTGATAAGTGAACATTTTGTTCTTGAATATCTGCCCTCATACTTAACTAATAACTTGTCTAGTGGTTACTTGTCTGCTGTTGAAACCCAGACCTGCATTTCTATGCTTGACTCTTAAGTTCCAGGTCAAAATATTCAAACACCAAAATCGCTCTATGTCTCAAGCTACTCATTTTCATCTCCCCAAACATTCTCCTCCTGTGTAACTAACAAGACCATCCTTCCTCTGGTCCCTCAATATAGAGGAACACTGTATACCTCCCTCCATTTATGATTCCCCAATATCTTGTATTTAACCTTTCACCACTATCCTACTGCTCAACTTAATCATTGCTTATTTGGACATTTGCAACAAATTTGCAATTGCTCTCCTGTCCTCTAATACATTTTATTTCTTCATTGTGCTATTCATCCTCTATTATTCAAGTTCAAAAAATTTAGGCTAGATGGTATTACTTCCTCCCTCAAAAGTAACTTTTAATGACTCCCACTTGCTCACAGAATAAGTTCTAAAATATATTTTTATATGCTGTACAAGTCGAAATCTGGTCTCACTGTCATTTTTCGTTTTTACTGCTTTTTTTTCTCATATGTGTTTCTACTATTTCATTTAATTTTCACAACAGTCTATTATCTGTGTTCATACTATAGAGGTTTAAAATTCAAATAGAATGGAGTATCCCTAAGCAAGCAGTAACTATTATAACCCCCTACCCATCCTCATTTATATCTAAAGATTTGTCCACTAAAGAAGAAATAGCTAAGATTTTGCCCATTCTTGTTACAATCTCTTAGTGAGAAACCCTTTGGCATTTTGACTCCTGAGATGTTGGGAATCCTCTACAGCACACTCAAGATAAACCATAGTCCCATGAAGTGTGATCTCCAACCACCCATCTTTCTAACAGATCAAGTACTTTCCTCCTTCACCTTGGGAAAATACAGACCACATGGCTTACACAGAGATCCCTGGACAAATGGGCAGTTGCACGCTTAGGAGTGATGTGTTCCTGACAAAGGAGAGAAAGCTAACCGATAGCCCAAAAGAAAGCCATCCTCCTTTGGAACACCACAGAGATTACTTAAATAAACCAAGACGAACCATTCTCTTGTAGGAGGAAATGACACATTAAACTTCTGAAAAAGAGAAGGATGGACATCAGAAGATTTAAAAGTTGATTGTCAGCCACCCAATGCTTATTTAAGACACCTGAAATTTGAAGGCTAAGCCTAGTAAAAATAAAAAGTCAACATTAATTGACTATTTGAAGGTGTACTATATATATTCCACTAATCCTGAGTAGTCAATACCATAGATAAGGACATTACTTATTTTGCCATTCTAGGTGCAATTAACAGTTTACCCTATGCAAACTTTACTTTATAAACATGGCAAATCAATGCTGGTTATAAAAATCCATCCACAACTGATAGCACATGAAAAGGGGCTTTGTAAAATGGCCTTGAAAGCCAATCTACACAGCCAGCCTGCATGGGTCAGCTTATTACCTACTTAATCACACAGGCACCCTGGCAATTTTATTGATTTGTCGGGACCTGAACATGACATCACTCCTAATAGCACATGCAGTAAGCCATTACCATGCAGAATAGCCTTATTTCAGGCTGCAGACCTTGATTGCCTGAGTTAGCCCCCTGCCGGGAAGGGCAAGTGGTGTTCTGATGGGGCAAAGCATACCAAGACCAGATGTGAAGACTTTCCTATGGAGGTGAATAGTTGTATGATTCTGTCAGCATGTTGATAAACTTGGTATTTGATGTTCATGAAGCAAAAGATGCTAAAAACACTAATTCTTTCAGGCCATTCATATTTTCCACTGGACTTTCTCCACAACTTGATCATTGTCATCAAGATTGAGTGAGATTCTGGGATGCCCAATTAGCATGTGAGGTTTTCATCCAGCAAATGTTGCATTTTCTTCCTACCCTGAAAAAATGAAGGTCTGGCTTCCTTTGTGTTGGGGTGTGTTTTTGCATTGATAGAGATAGAAGGTCTTATGCTGGGCTAATTCTCTTCTCCTACTTACTAAAATAAAACATACTAAACAGAAAGCGTCCAAGAAGAAGCCTCTTTACCACCCAAAATATGTGCCTAAGCTGGATGACCTTCAAGGCATTCAGATGGATAAAACAAAGACTTTACAAAACAACATGGTGAGATCCAGGAGGCTGTTGTGGTGATGGAGGCAACAGGAAGATAAGTATGTAGAATTGAGAATTAAAAAAAATGAGGGGTGTGTGTGTATGCCATTCTCACAGGACTTTTATAAACACTATTTCATTCCATCCTGTTGGGTAGGTGTTCAAGCACAAGCTCAGGTATAAGCTTTTTTCACTTCACTGCAAACATTACTACAGAGAGGAGTGGAGTTTGAACAACAAAAGAAAACGTTCCCTTATATCATCAATTGGTGACCAGGCACCTGATACATAGCAGCCATATGGGAAAGTATAGTGATTAATGGAGTCAAAAGTCTCTTACAGCATCACCTGGGCAGGTCACTTCCCTTCTCTATGCCTTGATGTTGTCATCTTCATTTAGGGTAAATAAGAGCACCTATTTAATGAAGTGTTTATAAGAATTAAATGAACTAACAGATTTTAAAACCTTTAAATTATTGATTGCAATGGAATGTGCCATATAAGAGGTTTGCCATTATTTTGTTAGAGACATAAAAATAATTGGTGAATGAATGCTGTGGCATAAGCAATAAAATGAAATAAAATTGGTTTAGACAATGGCAAGGCCCATATCATAGAGCTCATACCAGATACCGGAAGAACACAGACAACATAATCTCTTAGGAAGAACTGAAGAGAGCAGAGTATGTAGCAGAGGCACTTACCTCTACTAGTCCACCAAACCTTTTACCAGCTATGATATTCAGAAGTAAAAAAACAAAACAAAATAAAACAAAAAAAAACAAAACAAAAACAATTCAGTTTAAACTTTTATTATTATTATTATTATTATTATTATTATTATTATTATTATTTGCCTGTTTGTTCAGGAAGACCTATTAAATGAAACCCAGAATATAGTCCAAGTAGACAAGGGAAAGGAAAAGAAGGAAGGAAGGAAGGAAGGAAGGAAGGAAGGAAGGAAGGAAGGAAGGAAGGAAGGAAGGAAGGGAGGGAGGGAGGGAGGGAGGGAGGGAGGGAGGGAGGAAAGAAGGAAAAAGAGGGAGGGTGGGTAGGAGGAAGGAAAGGCAGGGAAGGAAAAATGTATCTGCCCACCCAGGTTCTACCTACTGTTTCTTCCAAATGCCATAGGAGCAGGAACAGTGTGTGGAAAGATGGTAATGCACTGTGTTGATACAAACCTTAGTTAAAACCAGAGAAAGGCAAACTCTCCTGTTCTGGAGAAGTTCAGATAATCTTCTAGGCCCCGGGTCTGTGAGGTCTGGTGATGACTGTGTTGCTTGATGTCTTCCTCCTGTTCTTAGGGATATTAGGTTTCATGTTTGGCCTAAATTCTGGCCACTTTTCACACAGAAAATTATGGATGTAGGCTGTGTTCCAGTTTGCATAACCTCAGTCACAGCTTCCTCTAATGAGATGTGACATGAGTGACCAGGTGAGCTGAGCTAAGAGCTAAGGGACATGGTGTGGGATGTTGAAGAAAGACAGGCCTCCCCTTCTAACCTTCCCTCCCTCCTACTCTAGGAATTATCCAAATTGGTTAGGACTATGTTTCCTTTGTGTGTATGTGTTTGGGTCTATCTCATCCTATTTATCCTCCTACCTGTTTCACATGACAATAATGGACAAGGGCAAACTTCGTTCAAGCTTACAGCTTCTCCCCTCCCCCAGCTCTGTGGGTGATGCTTGTGGTGGGAAAGGATGGGTGTGGGCCCCGCCTCCCTGGGAAACCTCTAGCATGTCCAGAGTTGAGGTGGGTGGGAGAAGCCAGAACAAGCCCCTCTCCCTCTAGTACCAACAGGTGTTTAAACCCAATTCTTGTCCCTGTAGGGTGCTTCATGGGGCTTTGAAGACACTTCCTGCCTTTCTCATTGCTGGGGGTTTCTCAGTGCAATTCCCGGGCATAGCCAGGCATCCCTTCAAGGTTCCTCTCTTTGCCTGGGCCCTATACCCAGCCTCTTCCAGGTGGGCTTGGCTTGCTCTTCATACAACACACACTGAGTACCTAAGAGGAACCAAGACCAACACTCTCAGATGCTACATCTGACCCAAAACAATGGGATGGAAGTTACTTTCAATATCCCACTTCTTCCTTCCCTTCCCTGCCAACACCTGCTCCAGTCAGTCCATTTTCCTTTAAAAAGCTCCCTGTGCCCTCCCAAGATTCTCCTCAAAGCCCCTCTTATCAGGCCCTTGGCCAGGGGACACTGGCTCCCACCTCTTCCTCCTCCCCTTTCTCTACCAGCCTGGAGTACAAGGTCAACTTAGGGCTCAGAACTATTCTCAGACCCTCCTTCCAGCCCCTGAGTGGATGTGGAAGTGGATAATGGTTGGTACCCATTGTCTCAAGATCTCCAATAAAAGTGAGAAGGGCCTCCTTGTAATATCCTGTTAAATTTACTTGAATGAGGTTAAAAGAGGTATCTGCACTGCGTGTTTTCTATTACATTTGTTTCATTTATATAAGCGAGTAAACAGAAAGAGAAGATATAATACTTTTCGAATTGATTCTTCCCATCTTTTCCCAAGGGCACTTCAACTCACCCCCCTGTCCTCAAGCTCCCAGTGGCCCCAGGCTGCCCCCTGAACCTGGAGCTTCATTATGGCACCTATTATGCAGTGCACCCCTAGTTACCAACCCCACGCCACCCCTGCCAAGCTGAGATTTCTATCCAACAATTCTTTTTGTATTCTTCCAAATGAACAAAATAAAACATTATAAATGAGCATGCTTAGTGCTGGTGAGTTATACTGAGGTGAGATAGGCACACGTGTGGGCCTGAAGATTGCCAAGGGTCAGCTGCACAAATGGCCATTTCAAACACTGGGCCAATAGCTGGAATAACACCTGAGTCCAGTGTGTCACTGTGAGCAGAGCCCAGAGGTTGCAAAGATCAGTCCTCATATCTGTGCCATGACCCAGGATTCTGTCAAGGGTGACCCGCCCTGCCCACAGCTTGTTAGCTGGCACCAGCTCAGCCAGGGCCTGACTTGTGAGTCAGCTATTGCCCCTGTGCCCACCCATTCTGCCCAATGAAGTCAACCCCCTCCTGCTGCTGCCTTTCCCAGGACCCAGTTGTAAACTGCCTTCTCTGTGACAGGCCTTCATCTCCAACTCCTTTTCCACCCCATTGCTATTTGTGATCAAGAACACCCATTTGATATGATACATCTTGCTTCAGTGTATCAAGACACTGATTTATCTGAAATGTGGTTCAGTAGATTCCTATGCATTTTTGTTCCAGAGTTTGAGGGTAAACATTTTAATTGAGACTAGAAGGAAATGTTCAAAGCAAGCAACCCCAAACTTCACTGGCCTTGAGTGCTCTGTTCCAGGAGGCATCAAAAGCAACAGTTTCAGGGACCCTAGGACAGATGTGTGTCTTCTCCACCCTGTTTCCCAAGGTTCAGAGACACCCTATCCTGGTCACATCTTCCCCATCTGTCTCGTGGCCCTTATGCTGTTCCCTGGGTGCACAGGGAACTCCCTTGTCCACCACCCTTGCAGAACCATGCTCTCTCTGTCATACTCTGCTCTCTTCAGTTCTTGCTAATTCACCATCTTCCATTTCTTTGTTCAAATGAATCTCTGGTCCCCCAGTGCTGGTCCTTGGCTCTTGACCCTCAGATCTGTTCCCTATTCCCTCCCTCTCCTGAGTGGCTAGTTTCATGCCTTCAGTGCATGGAAGACATGGTGGGAGATTGGAGGGGGTAAGAAGAGAGAAGCAGGGCAGTCCTCCCCCTCCTCTACCCAGCACTGGCATATCATTCCAGCAGTGGTCGAGTCCTCCTGATGGGTCCACAGGGTCCCAGCCTCGGTCAGGAGACCAGCTCCTCCTGGTGTCCCTCAGACCAAGGCTTATGCTGGCTTCCAGCTGCCTCCCCAGCTCCCGTGGGCCTCATCCCCTTCCATAACCTGTGCTTAGCTCCAACAGACATTGAAACAGTGGTTCCAAAGAACCCAGAACTGCTGCATCTAATACCATTTCTGTATCCACAGAGATGTTTTTTCATTTTCCTGATGATCCCCATGGATATAGCTCCTTTCTGGACTCCAACCTGCTGTAATCTGGTCAAGTTCTCTATGACAGGGGAGAGTATAACAGACTTGGCTCTGACAGTTCTAGCTGTGCAACCTTAGTCAACTTCTTAAACCTCTCTGAGCTCCAGCTTCACCACCTGTACAATGTGAATAATGAAACTCAATTCTGCCATTGGGACAACCTTTGGTAACTTTCCAACATGTTGTCTACTTCCAGCAGGGCGACTATTGGGTATTCATCAGTCTCCTCACCTCTCCTGAAGTGGTCATATCCCTTAAGGTGTGAGTGCATATCCCCTCCAGGGAAACATGTTTGGCCTTCTAGAAATAAATACTTCAGTTTCAATAATTAATTTTAAATGTACAGATCCCAAACACCCACAATTGGAAAGGTGGTTTTGGACAAGCTGACCTTTGAGAGTCTTCCTATGTCCCTATGAGGACTAGGAAAGTCGCCTCTGGGCCACCGTCTCCTCTCCATTAGCGGGAAGGAGGTGCTGATATGAGAAATGATCTTGCTCCCCGTCCCCTAGGAGTGGGGAATGTGTGGGGCTCAAATGTGTGGGAGTCTGGCCCAGGGTTATTTTTGTTTCCATTAACATTCTCTTCTATATGTATTTTAACCTTAATCAATTGCACATGTTTTAGTTTTATTTGCACTTAGTTCATCAAAGTGTCCCTTATGGTCTGAACTATGCCATGAGGCTTTAAGCTCTTCAGTGAAACGTTCATTAATACCCCTGGGAAACAGGAAGTTGCATTTAGTCAAATATAAATAAAGTCAGCTCCCGGGGGCTTTGCCCTGGCCTGGGTCAGGAAGGAGCCAGGGACTTCTCAGTTGATCTGATCCATTGCCCCTTCTCAGACTGCGCTGGAGGAAGAAATTCCCAAGACTCCGGACAAATAAGTGCTTTGAAAATGTGCCTGTCCTTTGTTCAACACCATTATGTAGTGAAGTGGGGGTTTATAAAGGAAAGAGATTCTGTTGCTTTGGCCAAATAATTGGGTATCATTCCAGATTTATTGAAACCATGCAGTGCAGGGAGGAAGTGAGGAATGGGAGGAAAGGTATGGAAGCCTAAAACCAGCTCACCAAAGACGTCTGCAAGGCCTGCTGTAGAGCTTTCCTGTCTCTCCTTCCCTCTCCCTCTCATAACTCTCTGGCTGCACATATGGAACCAATTACCAACAAAGCCTGATTGTTATATATTTGGAATTTCCCACATCAACTTGATGCTTTCTTTAACTGCCTCTTAATGTGTGTCTGCACTGGGTGACCAGACCCACGTTTCCAGCCTGCCCATCCCCTCCCCCACCCCTACCTCCCTTCGCAGAGTCTTTTTTTTTTTTTCTGATTCATTTTATAGCGGTATAAAATTCCACTCCTTCCCTTCACACCCCACCCCCACTTCCTATTAGTTTCTTTGAATAAACAGAACATTCTTTTCCATCATTTTCAATAAGCTGCTCTGTGGAGAGTCAATGTAAGCTGGTTCCCAAAGCATAGGAGTGATATCAGGTTAACACCCAAAAGCATGGGATGATTACCATGGAAATGGAATCTCTTTCATAAAACCCAGAACGGAGAAGAGCAGTAGAACTGGAAATACGTTTAAAAGAATGAGACTAAACTACTTCCAACTGAGGAAGCCCCTAACTTGTTTTTCTTTGTAGTCATTTTCTCCGCTACAGACATAGGCAGCTTTAAGGAGGAGCAGCGATGGGGGAGGGGCAAGTACACAGCATATCCCTTATACAGTATTGCAGAAAAGTTTACATTTTAGTGCATGAGTACCCTCAGACCACCTGAGGAGACTGCCTGATACAGAATGATACAATAAGATTAGAAAATAATAGGCAAATGTGATGGATGAACATGAGCTTGGACAGCTTTTTTTCAGAGCCTCATAAAGTAAAACACAACTTTGTGTTTACTGGCACACATAAAAATAAATTTTCTGTCACAGACATTTAAAGAGGAGGTGCCGAATGCAAGTAGATTTGATTAATCTGAACCACATGAACCAACATTTTTCCCTCCCGTCTCTCACTCTTCCTCTTTGTGGGCTGCATTCGCATATATAATTCATCGTATGCCTACCTTTATTTTCTATGTGTTGGAAAGCAGGCGGGGAAAAACAAACAAAAAACAGAAATGCACGTCTGTCGCTCAGGGTCATAGGTATAATTTATGCCTGTAAACAGGGATGACCCCCTCACCCCAAGCCCCTAATGTACTATGTCGCCTGGTCCCCAGATATTCCCTCCTGTGCCGGGAAGAGAGACATCAGCATGCAGACTTTCCCCGGAATCTCTGCACCAGATGGTGATGTTCCAAATAGTCTTCTTGAGGTGAGCACGTGACCTACTGTACAGCCCGAGGCCCCCGGCCTCACGTGACGGAATGAGTAATACGTCTGATAGGGCTTTGATTAGACGACTGACCTGGTTCCCATCTGTAGCCACGAGAAACCAAGTTGACGTTTCTGGATCACTCCCCCCAGAAGCCTTGCCTGCCCACGTCTGGGACACGCAGCCTCCCGGAGGGGCTGACACACGGGGACGGACAGGCGTGAGCTGAAGCTGCACTGGCTGCCCAGAGCACACTCAACTTGCAGAACTTGGGCTATTTTTTCTCCTTCCCCACCCCCCACCTCCGACAGACAAACCACATCTTGACTCATATGGTCGAAAGAAAAACTCTCTCCGTTATTTGATATTTGGGAAACCTCCGGGAGACCATAACTTTGTTTAGAGGAAGCCTCTGTCTCTCTCTCTCTCTCTCTCTCTCTCTCTCTCTCTCTCTCTCTCTCTCTCCCTTCGCTGGGGACGCTTGCGCGTGTGCGTGCACAGACACACACACTCGCTCACTCACACTCACACGCAGCTCTACACCATGGTGGTTCAGGCTGCGGTGGCTCCGAATAGACCCCAACGACTCTTACTGAAAATTCCTTATGGATCTCTGAGAAGACGCAGCGTGGAGAGGGTAAGCAAGCGACGTGGCAGGCTGTTTGCTTTCACCCAGCAATTGCCACAAAGAAAGGGGGGATGTTTGATTTAATTGTACAGGGCATCCCTCTGCTAGTCCTGTTTACTGGAGAAAAAAAAAAAATTCGAATTCCTGGGGCTGGAGGATACTAAGTCATATGCAATGTTTTCCTTACTAGATAATGATGGGAAATTTGAAACAAATTTTTGTCAGCTTTGCATGTTTGAGGGATGGGGGGCACCTTGTGGATGAAAAAATGGAAAAGGTTGGGGTGGGGGCTGCCTCTGTAATGGATATGGGAGCCGGTGTGCCTGTGGAGAACAGCAGCCAGGCTGCGGGGGCAGTAAACCCTGTTTTCTTCTGTTTCATGAAACCCCCATTAGTGCAGCAGGCTGCAAATTTCCTCCCTGGGTGCCAGTGTCTTCAAAGGAGGTGATGATGACGTTAAGGAGCTGTGATGCCTGGAGGGTTCAAATTGTACAGCCGGTTGACTGAAATCCCTCTGTGTTTTGTTGCTGTTGTTGTTGTTTCAAATATCTTGCTATCATTTTAGTGTTTTTATTTTTATTTTTTACTACTATGGATTTTAGCTCAATGTTACTCTGCTAATTTTCTGAAAGCATGCTCACTTTACGGTAGCCTCTAGCAGAGAAGATCCTATAAAACAATACGAACGATTGTCCTCTGGAGTGACTGGTGATATAGTTTGGGGGTGACTGTAGCTAATGCAAAGCTGATTATCCTCAAAACGGTGGGCTCATTTGTGTGGGGACAATGTCTACACACACAGCGGGGGATCGTTGGTGGGTCTCAGAACCCCACCAACAATTCAAAGCCGCTGTTTGAGTCATGGCAGGCCCCTCTGTGAGCTGTGGTGGTCTATTTAGGCGTCTTAGGTTAAGGTGTAATCTGAGATCAGCAAGGCCAGCACTGTCTTGATAGATAGCATGCTGCCACATCTTTTAAAGGGGAACCACATTTAATGGCCTTTTCTGGTTAGTATACTACTACTCAGTGACTTGTAGATTTCAGAAAAACATAATTAGAGCTTTAAAATATGAAGAGCTCCCTGGACTTCTAGGCAGGATTGATTTATTGACTTTTGATGAGTTGTATTTTTTCTGCCATTTGAGTAATAATGAAAAAAATTCACTCCCCACTCTGACTATGTGTACATCTTTACTTTGAAACGTCTTTCTTCAACTCAGATGTGTCATCAATTCACATGTGTTCAGTGCCTCTACTGCGTGCTCCCTGTTAATACGAAGAGCTTAGAGTGAAGGACCAACAGTTACTGTGAAAGTTACAAATTTCTCAGGCTTATGTTGAATATAATTTTAGGCTCTGAAAATGTTTTGACTTGTATGGTAATTAATATATTACTTAATATGTTCTATTCACAAATATAATACCTGCTCAGAAACATGAACTGCACACACAGGAGTTGTACAACATGGCAATATTAATGAGAGAGTTATCCTATGTTCAGGCATAAGAAATCATACTAACCTGGTAACCACTGTTTAACTGTTACAATCTCCAGCTGGATGTTTGTTTAATAAATTGAGATGCATGCAGTTACCATTTCTGTTACTCACTATTTACCAATTTTACAAAAACTGATAAAATATGATCAGTGTCACATATAAAATCTGTCATTTATTGCATACGTTGGTGCATACTTACATTCAAAACACCAAGACCTGTTTCCTGCCCTTGGGCACATGCCAGTGTTGCCAGGCCTTAGGAGTCTGGATCTGAAAGCTTCTGGGCCCCTAAGAGAAGCATGCCCATCCCTGGAGCATCAGACGTGCTATTGCTGTCCATTGGTAGGTGGGTAGCAATGGGCCTGTGCCGCCAGGGACATCACTCACAGGGGAAGGGCCCTTGAGCTCCTATGAGCCTTCCATCTCACCCTCCACAAGGGAGAGGGAGAGTAATTAGAATACGTGATGTCATGTAAGTTACAATTGGTTGTTTTATGACAATTTTCAGGATCAGAATCATATATCGATATTTACATAAAAGTAGGGCAGGGACAGTGAGAAATGGCAGGGTCTGAGGACCAGCTCTCTGTTCCAGGGGCTCCGGGAATTCAAAGCAATGGCAGCTTTTTTTTTTTAGTTACATCAGCAGCTGAGAGGGTGACAATCATTGGAACTGTCTCGTGATATTTAGTGATGACAAGACCTCGCATTTCTACAATGCCTTTACACACCACACTTTCTTATCCATTGCCTTCCTTACCCTTTACCTTCATGAGCTGGTATGAAGAGATGTAATTCAAGGTTATGGAGAGATGTAATCTTCCATTCAAGGACATGCAATCACAGACAAAGCAGGACCTAAGTCAGGTCCTGCTATTGAGCCTGAGTTCCCTCACCTTTGCTCTCTGGGAAGCTTTGGTATTGCAGCCTGAGACATTGGTTACAGCCAACTTGCCACCAGAACTTTACAGAAAGTGAATATGGAAGCTTACTAAAGGCAGAGATGCTAACAGCCAGGAGAATAACTGTTGATTTCTAGAGCTCAGGTAATCATGTGCCCTTAAGGGTCCAGAATGAAACAATTCTTTCTGCTTTCCAATTGCCTAGAAATTGATTTGAAATAAAAGAAATGAGCCCTAGCATGGTAGCTCAGTTGGTTAGAGTGTTGTCCTGACCTGCAAAGGTTGAAAGTTCACTCCTCGGTCAGGGCACATACCAACCAATGAATGCATAAATAAGTGGAACAACAACTAGATATGTTTTCTCTCTCTCTCTCTCTCTCTCTCAAAAGAAAATAAGAGACATGCACCTTTTTAACTATACTACCTAGATATTTGTCAAGTCATAATTATAAAAATTCTCTCTCAGGCTGGGAGGTCAGGCTTAGTTCTTATTCATGTGTTTTCACAGACCTCCATCAGTTCATCATTGTGCCAGGCAGAGCAGAATAAAAAACTTAAAAAAGAAAGAAATATAAGGTGCTATGTTTGGTAAAATAGGAGAGATTAAGATGCAGGTTTATATAAATGAAACTATTTTAAGTCGACATAATAGGGCTTTAATTCAGCAATGTAAGTAATGAAGACAAGTTAGGTGCTACAGGGAGCAGCAAGGTGGGGTGGAAAGGTTTGCAGCCACACTGTTCCTATTTATGTGTGACCTTGACAAAGTGGCCCAGGATCAGAATTAAGATATTAACAGAAGTAGCCTCACTTCTCATGTTAAATTACCATAAACCCCATTATTACTGGTGGAAAATTTGTTGACTCTAACAAGTGAATGCAGACTGAGGAGACAGATGCTCTCCTGTTTATTCTGAACTCTAAGATGGTACATCTTATAGATGTACAAAATAAGTTCGTGAACAAATGGCCAGACACAGATGATTGGTCTCTCCAGACCAATGTAAATTTGACATTTTTGTTGGGGGTAGGGGAGAGAACAAAAAAGCATTCTCTTTTACCACAATTACTTGAATATTTAAGTGAAAGAGGATTTTTGTCCTGGAAAGACTCAAGTGGTGTGATATTTCTGGAAGCAGTATTTTTAACACAGTATAAATGAAACTTCTTGCACCCACATTATTCACTACTCAATGCGTTACTCCAGGTTGATGCATTGCCAGTCTATTATTTTATAAACCATTACATTATCACAGCTGCTAAGCTGCATAACTTAAAAATTCAGAATACAACAGAGTCTCTATAGTCAAGTGTGTGGTGCCTACATTCTGAATGTGATCATGCAGGGAAGTATAGGATTTTACCAAACACATATACAGCAGACGGCTTTTAGTGGATATTTATTACCCTTGAAAGCAGACAGCCAAGAAACTGTTCAGACAGCTCAGTGTAGTCACACATATTATTATCCAGCCCCCTCATCCTGCCTGAGGTTTTGTTTCTTCTATAAATACACACCTCTCTGGAGGAGAAAGAACATGGACTCACAGGGCTCCAGGCCTCTGGTACATAGGCTGCATTGGAGAACATTTTGCCAACATTGTTTTTTCCCAAACAATTTTAATTGACCTCAGCTAGGTGACCCAGAAATAATGATTTTGTTTCTGACAGCAGTTTATGTCAAGTTTAGCCAGTGACTTGTCATCTTGGCCAGGATGAGACTGTGTAGTAGAAAATGCTGTTCCTACTGGTTCCACCCCAGAGTTGTTTTTCTGTTTGTTTTTAATCCTCACCTCAGGATATTTTTTCCTTTGATTTTCAGAGAGAGTGAAAGGGAGGGAGGAAGCGGAGAGAGAGAAAAAGTTGTGAGAGAGACACTTCGATTGATTGCCTCCTGCATGTGCCCCAACCAAGGCTGGGCGATTGAACCTGCAATCTGGGTATGGGCCCTTGCCTGGGAATCAAACCTGAGACCCTTCAGTCTTCAGGCTGATGCTCTAACTACTGAGAAAACCGGCCAGGGTTAGCCCAGAGTTTTCATTCCTCATGCTGGTGTGGAAAGCAGGACTGGAAATCTCTCTTCAAATGGTCAGGACTCCCAAAAGCGTCACTGTGCTGCACCAGACGGTGGATGCCAAGCTGAGCAACACTGATTTTGTTTCTCTTTTTAGAAACAAATATCCACTAAAAGCCGTCTACTTGTTCCCAAGTCCTGACTCTTTCTTGGGACTATCCCTAGTCTCATAGCTAATAGTTCATGGCTCATCCTAAAGCAGGGCTTCTCACCCTTGGTTTCGCATTAGAAGCACCTGGGGAGCTCTAAAAATTCCCATGGCCCTGCTGTCCGCCAGACCAATGTATACCACAAAATAAGACATCCTCCAAAAATAAGACCTAGCGCATGGAAAGATAAGACATCCCCTGAAAATAAGATCTAGCGCAACTTTGGGAGAAAAAATTAATATAAGACACTGTCTTATTTTCAGGGAAACAGGGTGTTAGAATATAGGGAACTTGCACAACAGTTTTCAAGGCCCTGGATGATTCTAATGTGTAGTCACATTGCAAACCATGGCCTTAAGGTAAGATCACTGGTACAATACTCACTTAAGAAGATTAGTTGGTTTCTATTCTTTCTTGTGCCTTCATATGAACAAGAAATAAATGAGTTGATTGTGTTGGATTTTTAGTCAAAAGTGTTATTCCCAATAGGAGAAAAGATATTTAAGCTCCTTTCAAGTTGGGACCTTATTCCTGGAACATCCAATACAGTAACCAGCACTTTGAGGCCACTTTCTGGTAATCAAACCCAGCCTTCTGAAGTCAGAGCAGCTAGTGTGGTGCAGGACTTCCAGACAATTTGAGATCAGAAACACCCAAGCCAGCTCCTGCCTAGTTCTTCTCCATTAGAGTGTGGACAAAGGCCCCTCCAGCTTTCTCTGCCCTCCATCTTGCAGCTATGTTCACAAAACCAACTGTGTTCTTAGAACACTTTCTATAGATGTTTTGAAATCATATCTCTTATAAATTGTTCTAGCAGAATGAATACTATCCACCTGTGTAAAATAAGAGTTTCTTTGAACACATTGTTGAAAACAATCCTCTTTTACTTAGATTGTTTCATCAATGCACCTCTGAGAACAATATTATTTTATGTGTAGGAAACAAAATAGAAGAAACTATGGCTATAGCTCTTTATTTTCTAATCTGGGAGTGGATGTACCACATCTGTGGATTTTTCATTCTTTTTTTCTTTTCTTTTTCAGTCACTTAATAACTAATTGCTTCAAAGGATGTGGTCAGGTTTTTACTCTACCCCAGAACCTAAAACAGTGCCTGGCATATATATATAAGGAGAATAGATATTTATTGAGTGAGTGTGAGTAGATGAATAAAAAAGAAGGGCTTCATGGTCATAAACTCAAACCTTTAATTAAATAGAACTGTCACCCAAAAGGTAGGGTTTCCTAGTCTCTGCTTTTCTTATTTAGATGAATAGCTGGGTCATGATCAGTCTTAACAAAGTGATTTATTTTGGGGTTGCTAGGATGACAGTGTTTTGTCTTCTTAATTTATATTTTTTATTAAAATAAAGTTAGCATGCAATATTCAAGTGCACAACATAGTTATTTAACATTTATCTACCTTATGATGTGAGGATGGTAGTTCTTTACAGACAATTTGGTCATTAAAAATTTCTTGAAATTCAACTACACAATTGACACTTTTGAGCGCATGAGCAACCCTTTTCCTTCCCAGTCTGAATCTGTGTGGGGGTATTTTGAGATAATCTACAAATATGCCTCTGATCATTTCCTCCACTACTCACTGACTTTTCTCAAAAATGCCAGGGTCTCATTTCCACATGGGTAGACTATTTTCAAGTGGTAATTTCAGTCCATTAATTGGAACATTAATCAGGAAAACCAATAAGGCTTGCAAGTATATTATTATTTCTTGAAAATGTGGTTTTGAGTTGAATCAAACAAGACCAGTCTCAGAAAATAAATACCACAAGAAATATAATATCTAGAACCCAATACCCTATTTATTAATTCTGCTACTTTTAATTACTTTTTATTTAGTACCTACTACATTCAGGCAGTATCCTAGGCCCAAGAAATACAGTAAAGTGAAGTATCTTCTTTCATGTTAAGAGGTGATGAAGTCTCTAAAGAAAAATATAGCGGGAAAAGGAGCAAGGGGAGATGAATGTGCCACACTTTTTATAAGGTGGATGTCTGTTAAGGTGATGTTTGAGGAAAGACCTGAAGGAATAAGGGAATAAGCCAAGTAGTCATCTATGGAAAGAACACTCCAAATGGAGGAAACTGCAAGTGCAAAAGGTGTGATGCTGGAGCACACTTGAGGAATCTGAGGAACAGCAAGGGGGAAGCCAGAGCTGGGCAGTGTGAAGGGCATGGTGCATGTGGTGAGGAGTGGCAGTCAGAGAAGTGTTAGGAGCCCAGATGCCAGGGGGCTGTGTGGGCCATGATAAAGATTTGGGGGTATTACTCTGAGTAAGACAGAAGGAGACTAGTGGTTTGGGGGCAAAAAGATGATAATAGTTGACATTTTTTAAAGGGGTCACTATGGCCACTAAACTGGCAGATTAATGGGTGAAAGCAGGGTGGCTCATTAGGTCATTAGTATAAGAATCAGAATGAGAAATGACGATGGTCTAGACCAGATGATACTCTGAAGGTGGTAGGAAATGAGTGGAGAGAAGAAAGATTGATAGGATTGGGTGGTGGGTTGGGTGGGGAGACAGTGAAGAAGAGAGGAGTCAAGAATGACACCTGAGCAGCTGCGGATATGGGGGGGGGGGGCGCTTACTAAGATGGGAATACTGCAAGAAGAGTAGGTTGGTTATGATGCTGGGGCCAGGGGGGAGTAAGAGCTATGTTTGGATATGTTAAACTTGGGATGATGATGAAAAATTTAAATGGAGGACGTTAAATATGTAAGTTTTGTGCCTAGACTGGAGATATGAATGCGGGCATTACTGAGGGTGCTGGAGCCAGCTTCTCCAGGCTCAAGAATTGACCACATGCATCCTTTCACAATTTCCACTCAGTGATAATATGTGGGTAGCCTGGAATGGGCCCTGGTGGTGGGATTTACATCATGGCAACAGAACTAGTGTGCTTGGGTGTGGATAAGTTTTACCACCAGTGCCCCGAGAAAGCTCTGGGCCCTTGCATTTGTACTTCCAGGTCCATCAGGTGGGCAGCAGTGTGGGCGCATATAGGGGTTTTGGAACTCCTTCATTAAGATGTCAACTTAGTACTTAAGGGGAGGGAGAGGAGAGGGAACCCCCTCATTCTGCTGGGCCCCAGCTCTGGGTTTTCAAGTAACAGCATTAGGGAGATGAACTATCAAAGAAAGAAAGGAAAAAATCCTCTGGAAAAAATCCTCCTGGACTGTGAGAGGGCACAGGCCGAGCTGAGGGACACCCCCCTGCCATTCAACATCACTTCTGGGGGCAATACCCATATCCTGTGGCATTTAGTTCAGCCACAAAAGCTATTTGCAGATCATCTTTGTTTTCTTTTATTTCTAGTACTACCGTAGAGGCCTGGTGCATGAAATTCGTGTACTGGGGAAGAGAGGTATCCCTCAGCCCATCCTGCACCCTCTCCAACCTGGGATCCCTCTCACAATCCAGGACTGCTGGCTCCCAACCACTCACCTGCCTGCCATGCATATCACTCCCTAACCACTCCTCTGTCAGCCTGATAGATGCCCCTAACTCCCCTCCCCTGATGGCCTGATTACCCACAACTACCCTCCCCTGCTGGCCATCTGTGGAGGCCATCTTTGACCACATGTGATTGGCCATCTTTGGTCACATGGTGGCAGCCATCTTGTGTAAGGGTATGAGGGTCAATTTGCATATCATCTCTTTATCATATAGGATAATCCCTGGACATGTGTTCTGTAGTCTCCTCTGGGTAATAGTAGATCAACATACCTAACAGCAAACAAAAGTATCTTTGGGCTACTATGACTTCATTTTTTCCTTCAGTTAAGTGGCCTTATAGTGGCATGAGAAAAACATGTGTCATGTAAATTTGCATAGGGTCTATTCAGGGCAAGACTTTTTCTTGTTTTTTCTGAGACCTAACAATCAGAAACAACCAATTTCTTTAAAACATATCTATCTCCTATAGTACCCTGAGGACCTAATCCTTCATCTTAGTCAATTCCATTTATCCTGTGACATAGGCCCAATACAGGTACTATAACTCAAATGCATTTAGGAACCAGGATGGCCAAATACATGTAGGACAGTGAGGAAAGAGGCACATTGATGAGCACTCATGCACATTGGAGCACTCATGCCCTAGCAACTGATGCCAGCCACTCCCAGCCCTGCCACGCGGAAATGGGCTGGTGTTCTTAGAAACTTTGACTTTCCAAAGAAAAACCATTGTGCATTTTTCTCATCTATTAAGATGCAAATCAATTGAACAGCCAAACAGCGGAACCATCATCTCAACAACCACGCTATGACACCCACTGGCGCCAGGCCAGCCCAGGCAGGTGCAATGCGATTGGTTGAGGACCTGGCCATTACTCCATAATTGTCTCACAGAGGGAGACTCAGGCCACCAGCTGGCATGATGACCAATCGGGGGCTCCCCAATCACCCCAAAGAGAGAGGCCCAGGCCAGTGACCAGCATGCTGCAGCTGGTGGGCAGGGCCTCCCTCTGTGGGGCGATCAATCGTGGGGATCCCAGACTGTGAGAGGGTACAGGCCAGGCTGAGGGACAACCCCCACCCCAGTGCACGAATTCATGTACTAGGCCTCTAGTCCTATATAATAAAAGGGTAATATGCAAATTAACCCTAACAGCAAAATGACCAGGAACAACTGGTCGCTATGACACGCACTGGCCACCAGGGGGCAGAAGCTCAATGCAGGAGCTGCCCCCTAGTGGTCAGTGCACTCCCACAGAAGGAGCTCTGCTCAGTCACAGCTGGGCTAACAGCTGTGAGCACAGCTGTGGTGGCAGGAGCCTCTCCAGGCTCCTCTGTGGTGCTAAGGATGTCTGAATGCCAGTTTAGACCAGATCCCCCAGGGTGCGGGAGGTCGGGCCTAAACCAGCAGGTGGACATCCCCCAAGGGTTCCCGGACTGTGAGAGGGCACAGGCTAGGCTGAGGGAAGCACCCTCCCTATTCCCCCTCCCTGGCCCCCAGTGCACAAATTTTCATGTACCAGCCCTCTAGTAAATACATATATGGGAGTTGAAATATCCTAATATCTGTATGCTGGCTTTTATTCCAAGCTTAAAGAAAAACATTGCATAGCAAGCAGAGTTCATGCACAGCCCATATTTGGCCCACAAGATGCAATTTTTCAACTTCTACAATTAAATGAGTGCCATCCCACCACAAATACCTTTATTGTAGATTCCTCTCCCAAGTTTTAAATTTCATGAGGAGATATCTCTTTGCAAAAAAAACCACAAAAAAAAAAAAAAACCAAACAAACTAATTTTGAATAGATTCTCAGGCCCTCCAACTGGCTTCACCATTCTATTGCTAAATCAGAATTTTTAAAAATCTTTTTTGACAGGTCACATGCAAATTCTAAATTACATTTATTGTAAATGAATTGAATGCATGCCTTCCAGCTATGGGAAATAGGAAGACAGTATCCTCTTTGCTTAGAGCATGGTTTCATTGCCTAGCAAGAGGAATAGAACTTAAAAAGCAACTGAACCTACAGTCTAACCTTCGCCTGACAGGGCAGCTGAGCATCAACCACACTGTTTTGCTCTGGGCAGGTATTCTCCACTGTTAAAGTGGACTATAGCAAACAATGTCATCTAATGAAGCAATTACTCCACCACCTAGAGGTCTAGCTTGCAGTAACTCAGATTTACAAACTGGCAGCATGTGGTACTACTCAAAGCCAGAGGAAGCAGGAGAGCCAAAGTGAGGTTCGTTTATGATCAAGGAGGTTGGCTGGTAACAGCTGCACTAAATCCTTTTCATTCTAAATCATCTCTTTCTCACTCGATGGAGGAGAATTCTGGGGTCTCAGCCAAGTCCTTGAGCAAAGGATTCACAGCTCTTTTTTTCTGATGAAAACGTTGGTTCTACCCACAGGAGCTCCTGCTCTTCCCAGACTGTCAGGTGAAATGGGGCTCCACCTGGGCACAAGTCACATCTCTCAGCGCCCCCTCTGCATCGCGGCGCTCACCTGGCAGAGCCACACAGAGGTGTGTCTCAACTTGTAATCTCAGCACATCTCCACGTCTGCCTCTTTCAGGAAAAGGCAACTGACTTTACTGCCTTCCAGCACTTAGTCGAAGACCTCCCAGGGACATCTGACTTGAGGAAAAGCAGTTCAATGGATATGTTAGCGATGCATTATTCTGCCCCTTTTATACTATGTCCCTCTGAAGTTAAATAATCAAATATCAATATACCTGCACCATTTTTTTCCTCAACTCCCTGCTGAGATTATTTTATTGAGTTAAGAGTTAATTCATCTTTATTGAGGGATGATGTTCAGTATCTTTTTTGAGATATGCAGCAACCTATTCTGGGCCTGGACTGGGGCCAAGTGGCCCAGGTCTTGGACAGGACATGGAGTTGGGTGGTCAGGATTTTCACAATATGAAACCCAGGCAAAATATGAGAAGTGGATGGTGGCAGGATTGTTAAAACAAGCCCCACAGCCAGGTGGATGGGTCCTGAGTCTGAAAGTGTTAGATGGAGCTGGAAAAATCTGCAATGAAACAGCCAAATGGAGACCAGAGACATTAGTGAAGTAGATGCAAAGCAGAAGGTCGAAGGGAGAGTCTCGAGGCATCTTATGAACCATTTACATAGCTGCAGGGGTATCTGGGCAAAAGAGACATCCTTAAAAATACTTCAGAGGCTTTTTAAAAATTACAGTTAAAGATATTGTTCCTGCCAAAACCGGTTTGGCTCAGTGGATAGAGCATAGGCCTGCAGACTCAAAGGTCCCAGGTTCGATTCTGGTCAAGGGCATGTACCTTGGTTGCAGGCACATCCCCAGTAGGGGGTGTGCAAGAGGCAGCTGATCAATGATTCTCTCTCATTGATGTTTCCAACTCTCTAGCCCTCTCTCTTCCTCTCTGTAAAAAAATCAATTTTATATATATATATATATATATATATATATATATATATATATATATATATATATATGATATTGTTCCTTCTGTGTGTTTTTTCCCCTTATATAAATTTTACCCTGTTAATTTCTTTTAGGAGATGATAAAAAATATGTGGTTTAATATGTGTACTTTTTTTTACCTTTGTTGCGAGAAAACTCAGAGCTATATTTGGGGTCGAGCTGGCTCATTCTAAATAACCTTTTTGCATTCATCTTGTCCTTTTAAGCAGCTCTTTTCTTTTTTTCTGTTATGGTATCCTTAAATTTCCTAGTTTACCTTTATTATCCAAGTGTGTATTTTCATGCATATACTTTGCACCTCTGCCAAGCAGCATGACACCCTACCACTTTCTCTCCTACCTGTGTTAGTTTCTATAGGGAAACCAACACAAGGGGAACAGTTCACTGAAACTAAAAACATAGAACAAAGGGTGCTACCCCCACTCTCTCAGCAGAACTAATGCCCCAATAGGTATATCAAAAAATGCTTCCCTGTAAGCTGAGACATGGGAATATCATGCTCTGAACAAGGCAACACTTTTTCCCAGAAGAGAATGAATGTACCTGGAACAGACGGTGCTGATAACACAGAGCCACTGCCTTCACCCCATTGTGCGTGCCATGTGTGCCCCGTGACAGTGCAGCTCCTAGTGGCAGCAGAAATGTATTCCTGGGAGAAACAGAGAATACACCACAGAGGGGGATCCTCAGGGGAGGTCAGCAGTGGGCAGTCTCATTCTGACCCTCGGAGTCTGAGGCCACCTTCCATAAAGCTGCACGGTGCCCAGGGGCGACTCTTCCCTCCCATGGAGCCCTCACTCACTGCTGCAGGCCCCGCCGCATGAGAAGGGCCCCCCCAGAATGCTGAGAGGCTGTCTTTGTCCTTTTCACCTGCAGCTCTTTCCTTTCCTTTCTAAATGCTGCTGTCAGTGCACTCTGCTGTAAACTATCCGTGCACAAATAACAATAGCTTCCTGGGAAAGAGCTGCTGCTGCAGGCGATGGGTCAGTGCCAAGAGGAGGGTGAAGCCAGGAACACCACTGCATTCAGAGTGCAGTTTCAGGGTAATCGTCCAATTCCACTAGGGACTCCGGCTCCAGTGTCTCCTCTGAGGGAACTTGGAGCCCCACCTCTTCCCAGATACCTTGGTTTTCTTATTTTCTTTGTTTAATGTTTAAGGACAGACCATTGCTGGAATCTAGTCTCTGATCTTGGAGCTCATGAAAAGAAAGATGGAAACAAAAGCTGGCAGCCAACGAGGCTTCAATGGTATGTCAGCTTTACACCAAGAGGAAGAAATCACACATTTCCAAATGCCTACTCCTGTACTTGGGCGGCTTTCTGAGAATTTCTGACCTTGCGATGTGAGATGTCACTGTCCTAGGCATGTCCCCTTGCCAGGCTATGGCAACTCCCTTTGCTCAGCTAAGGTCAAGGAAGCAGGAGCTTGCTCCCTCCCCATCACTAAGACGGAAGGCCAAGAAGCTCTGGCAAAGGAAGTTCTGCATGTGCTTCCTTCCATCTGGGAATGAATTAACCAGGTCATGCAGGTCAAGGAACAAATATCTCGTTTTCCTCCCTCTTTCCCTAGCTCATTGCAGAGAGGGCCCTCATGGGGCAGGAGAAAGGAAATGCACTGACCAATGGACAAGCCAGGCGAGGGCCTCCGAAAGAGGGGAAAGCTCCTCCTTGTATGGTTTTTTAGGTGCAATGTCTTCTCCAGATTGATTGTAGGTCCCAGGAAAATTACCAGGAGCAAATTCAGACAGATAAGAAGTTGCTGAGACCCAGGAGATCTTGGCCTGATAACTTACAATGTGGGGTACATTTATTCAGTGAGTGCCTGTGGGTGCAGGGCACTGTGCTTTACTTTACTCTCCAGAGGGAAGTTTACTATCAACTGGAGGGAGGCCCTTGGGACCTAAGCTGCTGAGGAAAGTAGGGTTGCCAGATTCAACAAATGAAAACACAGGATGCCCAAGCAAATTTGAATTTCAGATAAACAATAAATAGTTCTTTAATATAAGTATGTCTCATGTTGTTTGTCTGAAATTCAAATTGTACTGGTGTCTGGAGTCCTAATCAGAGGGCCATTGCCCTTTCTCCATCATTTGTGCTGCCTTCCTCTCCTGTGAATGAGCTGTCCCCCGCTCTCTCTGGTTCCTCCTCCTGTGGCCTTCTAGGAACTTCTGAGCTCTATTCCTGTACACAATCTTGCTTTAAAATCATTTGTTCATCATCATCTAGTATTGCTTGACTACCCCAAATTATGGCAGTTCTCAGATGTTGTTCAGCGACTCAGAGCAGAAACTGGTGTCCCCTAGGCCAGTAGTCATCAGGATACATGCTCTAGGAATTCTTGCAGCCTCCATAGAAGCAGAAGCAACTGCCACAAAGAGATGGTGGGGGTAGGACATGCCACCAAAGGGCTAGAAAGACAGACTCACACCCCTGCCTCCATCAGAGGGGTTCTGCTTCTGAGATATTTCTTATATGTATTTCTATCTAAAATCTCAATTGGGTGAAGATTTCCATTGCTGAGTGTAGAATATTGACAATCACTGTGCCAGGCTGTTATGTTCTAAAGCCATGCATCACAAATGTCAATTTTCACAGGGACACCTGGGGATCTTGTTAAATGCAATCTTGGATCCAGCAGGTCCAGGGCAGGGCCTAAGAGTCTACATTTCTGCTCATCTCCAGGTCATACTGATGCTTTGGTCCATGAGGCCTCTGATCAGCAAGGCTCTAAGTGTCCTAACTGGTACATTGACAGAGATTATTGTTTTTCTCATCTTTGTTTCTGATATTTTCTATCATCTACCTATCATACACCTTTCTGGATCTCTGCATATTTATTTTTCTATCTACCATTTGTCTATATCTAAATCTCTGTGTATCTATATATCTATTCCATCTATGTATATCTATTTACCTATCTCTATGTCTATCTATCTACCATAATTACCATGCTTACTTTATACAAACATTTGGGCAAGATCAGTATGAAAGTCCAGGCCACTTAATGAGAAATGAAATTCCTTTGGTGCAGGGGGTCATAAGAGAAAAAGGAATGTAGCACACCAATATATTTCTTTTGAAAAGCATGCTTTCCTTGGATACTGTGGATCTTAAAAATATAACCCACTCTGAAATAGCTTCTCCCTCCTTGATGTCCTATGAAGGTCAAAGAATCCACTATGAGTATTTTACATTTGCCAAATTGGGAAGTCCTATAGACTTGAAACAGTCCTGGGACTTAAGAAATCTGGGCCCTTGGATGAGCAAGTGGGAATCTTTTTGCATTGTGCATAATCCTAAAGAAGACCTCTGCGTGGATTCAAGGCAGCTCATGACCTGTAGTTAAGAAGAGGTTCATTTCCATGTCCCTCTCTGTTTTGAACTAATATTAAGTAAAATACATAGGCCTGAGACACTATGTCTATTGTTTGATCATATTTTTTTTTCATCTTTTATCATATCTCAAATGTATTTGTTTCTGTAAGGATTAGAGCTCCTCTTTTTAAAAAAATAAATATTGAGTGTTTGTGTTTTCTCCACAGATGATACCCAGTGCTCCTGCCTTGGAGACATTTAAATTTGTTTTTTATCTTCCCTTGCAGCTGTGACCTAGTTAATTGTAGGTGGGAAGCAAACTCCAAAATCATTGGACTTTCTGCTTTGCTTAGAAATCTTCCTCCCTTAAATTGTAGCATGTCCTCCTTAATAACAGGAAGTCAGGTTCTGAGATCAGCAACATTTGTGTTTTTTGTGCATTGAGATAAAGAAGAGTTTCCTGGGATGAGGGAAGAGGGGAGAGAGAAGGGAGATAGACAAGAAAATAACCCAGAGATGAGTCACTCATTTCCAAAACAAGAGTCTAAACACTCTTTGTTGAGGGCAGATTGTAACCTCTAAATGTTCTGGCCTCTGGGCCACGGGGACAAGGGGGTGAGTGATTCAGGGTCTCATGTGGCTGCTTTATTGTTGCCTTTGCAGGATTCCAGCAACTAAACTATCACATCCTAAGAAACCATTTTAATTTAGAAATAAATATATGTTGCTTACATTCAGGCTTTTCAATTCAATAACTAGGCCCTCTTGGTGGGAAGAAAAATTCAATTCCTTTTAATAAAAATGTGTCTTTTAACTATTTAATTATATTTTTAGGTGAGGGAACAAGGAGAAGCGGGGTGGAAGGTCCTAAGTGCACTTTCCATTCTGCATATGGAGAAGGAGTCCTTGATTAGCCCCTACTGGGCTGGCTGCCCTGCTGGAGTATTTCTTCCATGTTACTCTTGAGATGAGGGTGCCAAAAATAAAACTAAACAGTGAATACAGGGAGTGACATTGTACTTCTTACTTCCATTTCTGTCAGCCACCCTAAATGGAAGAACTAAGAGATGTCCTGGGCCTAGGTCAGAGGTTCTCAGTGTGGTCCATTGGCCAGTGTGTCAGCCTCATCTGAGAACATGAGAGAAATGCCAATGCCGGGCCTTGCACTTGGGAGATTTTGATGCAGGCTGGCCCACAAGAACCTCTGATTTAGACTCTTAGGCACCATCTCCAGTTACAGAAGCTCATCTGCAGGACAGTGCCCTCAGTGTCAGGTGGGGGCAATGGCTCTTTCCCTTGGCTGCACATTAGGACCCCTAGGCTGCTTGTTAAAAATTGTAATACCAACTCCTTCCCTAGACATAAACTTTCAGTCCCTAGAGGTGGACTCCGGTGAAAGCGCTGTGTAGAAGCTTCCCAGATAGGCATCCAGGGTTGATAACAATTGGTTCATGGGAAAGGATGAACCAGGTCGGGGAGGGTGCTGATACCTGGGAAAGGGAACTGGCAGTTCTTAGTACAGGGCTTAGGGACGGGAGGAGAGGCCAGGGGGGGGGGGGATGATGCAAATTTGCCTTTCCAGGCAATGGAGGTGGTCTCGCTGTCATCATTCGGCACAGTGGGGGTGTAGGGGCCTCATTTAGAGCCAGCTGGCAGGTGTCAGATCCCTCCTGGCTAGTCCTGTCCAGCTACAGGTGTGACAAATACCAACACTGCACCTGACTCTGCACCCATCGTGTCTGGCAGAGTCCAGGAGGCAGAGATGTTGGCCAATAGCTGAGGGGGTTCCAGAGACCCACATGTCCCAGTTTTGGTTGTTTCCTCCTAGCCCAGGCCAAGTCAGCAGGCTATTGCCCTTGACCCTGCCCTGGGTCTGCTTTCCAATGGAGGCTGGAGCCAATAGTGCTGCTGTCCTGATAGCCTGCTCTACTCTGCTAACCCTGCTTCTAGGAGGGAGCCCTTCTCCAGGTCAGAAAGAACCCTAATCTCTCTCTGGTAGCATTCCACATCCTAGTGCCTGACCCTAACTCACACCCACTAGCCTATGTTCAGAGTAATTTAAATGGGGCCACAGTCTCAGCCTCAGTGGACACCACTCATGCCCAATCTTCTTACCTTGCCCTGGCCCTCAGCAGAGGAAACAGCCTGCCTTTCTCTGAGGCCCACAGTAATGACCAGAAGAGTTGTAGGTGCTGAATGTCTGGGGGAGGGCTACAGGGATGCCTTGGCCCAAAGTGTGTGAGCTGGACTCAGATCTGGCCTAGAAATGAGAACGCAGGAACACCGTTCACCTGGGGCCACCGAGCAGGACACATTGGGGCAAACAAATGCTAAGTGTCAGTACTGCCTGTCTGTGTGGGGGCAAAGGCCCAGCCTGCCTCAGGGGAGGCCCAGGACTAACAGGGCAGAAGCAGTAGAAGAAAAGATTAGTATCCAATGCCATGGCACTTCCTCAAAAACTGAAATCACCATGTGACCTAGCGATTCCAGTTCTGGGAAAGGAAAGCAGAGACTTGGACAGTTATTTCTATGTCCACATTCATAGCAACCAGAAGGTGGAAACAACCCAACTGTCCATCAATGGATAGAAGGACAAACATAAGATGAAATATTATGCAGCCTTTAAAAAGAAGCATGTTCTGACTCATGCTATAGCATAGATGAACCTTGAAGACAAATACTGGATGATTCCACTTACATGAGTCACCTAGTGTTGTCTAATTCATGGACTCATAGACGGAAAGTAGAGTGGTATTACAGAGGCTGGGAGAGTTGTTTAATGGGCACAGGGTTTTAGTTTTGCATTCTGAAAATGGATAGTGAAGACAGATGCACAGCAATGTGAGTGGTACATTTATGTTATGTTTTTCTAAACCATAATTTTAAAAAATCAATATCTGGCTCTAACCAAATTGGCTCGGTGGATAGAGCGTTGGCCTGTGGACTGTAGGGTCCCAGGTTCGATTCCGGTCAAGGGAAGTACCTTGGATTTGGGTACATCCCCAGTAGGGGGTGTGCAAGAGGTAGCTGATCAATGTTTGTAACTCTCTATCCCACTCCCATCCTCTGTAAAAAATCAATAAAATATACTTTTCAAAAATATCTGAGACCCAGAAGGTTGTGGGGTTGTGAAACCTGACAGGTAAATGCTTCCATGTGTCACATAGGACCTGGGCCTGGGCTATAAATACACACTAATTTCCTGACACGCCTGCCTCCTGGGCTGCTCTGGCTTCACATTTTGAAATCCATCCTGATTTGGGTAGAAGAGGAGGGGTGCTCCCTTGAGAGAGTGCCTCAACCCTTATTGTGGTCAAACCCAGGAAGGAGATCGAAGACCTGCCAGTTACTGGTGCTTAATTAACAGAAGTCTGGCCCCAGCTGTGCTACAATGAAGTCATTGTCCCAGGTTTATTAAGAGACACCAACAGAAGGCACTTAGCTCCTAAGCTGCTCCTCAAAGGAGAATCTTAAATCATCATCTTTGTTTCAAGGGGAGAAATAACCAACACCCTGATCCAATTTCCTTCTCCTCTAGTGGAAATTTACCTCAAATTGTACCATACACAGACTTTTTAAAAATAAAAAATTCATTACATTCTGTTTTCATGCAAATCAAACAATAAAGTATAAGCTGGCTTTTCTTTCAGATTTTCAGATGCCTTCATGGCCTAGATAGATATAATTATATTTTTTTCTCTAAAGTCATTAATGGGAGTTCAATTTTAATTGATGGGAAGTGCCCTATACAAGTGTACTTTCTCTTCCTCCTCCACACACTTGCACTGTGGCAGGTCTCTATTCACCTGCTTCCATCTGCAGGTCACTTGTGTCCCACTGGGAACTGGCCTCTGCCCTTATGGGAAGGGTATAAATCTCCTGGAAAATTGTACAGGGTCTGGTCTGCTTTGCTTTCCCTTCAGTCTTCAACCACCCATGACTAATAGGCTTGCTTTTTTACATATTTTTTATTTGTTTGCTCTTAGTCCATCTAGTTTCTGGCCTCCTGGTCAACACGACCTCTGAAGTCATTATTCACAGGTATTTTGATTGATGGCTTTGGACTCATTGATTTATCTTGAAATTCTGGATGACCCTGGATGTCTGTGATGACTGTCCTGATTTCCTAACCATAATTTGCCTAGATCTCCAACCCCAACATTGTTCTTGGTTTTCCAAGCACTGTTGCTAAATCCTAAGCCATTCCTACTATCCTTGGTGAGCCATGGATACAAACAGACTGTGCTATCTATAATTTAAATGGTTCCAGAAAACAATACTCCAAATAGTTTTATCTATGAGATCTTAATGAGAAAGCACAGTATTAAAATTCTTCAGTGTGGTCTAGGCAACTCAAAAAATTAATAAGCTTATCCTAAAACAACACTAGTTTTGTAATATAGAAGTTCAGTTTATCAGCCAACCCCATCCCCATTGACCATCTTAATATACAAAACTCATGGTTGCTTTTTGGGTTGTTTTTGTGTGTGTGTTTTGGGGTTTTCTGTCGTTGTTATGGGTGTTTCATTCTGAGAAGACTTTTTGTTAAGTGTAGGAAATGTACTAGACTAGAATAAAATAGACCTAGCTGTATTCCACAGCCAAGTTGGAATACAGTCTCTAGAACCAGCCATAACCATGGACTGCTTGGAGTCCTTACCCTTAGACTTAGTGATGCTAAGGATGCAGAGCTCTAGGTGGAATAACGTGCTGCTCAACAGACAGTCTCCCAGCTGGGTTCTTCAGATGGCCAGACAGATTTTACATCTCTGTGTTCTCTCTCCCCTTGGGAAAAGCATCCTAAGAATAGACACAAAAACATAGCCTAGAAAATGGCTTCCGCAAGTCATTAGCTCACCCAAATTGCATCTGACCCACAGAAGCCACACTGACTCCACCTACATTAGTGGGGCCATTCCATTCCCATTCATCAACCTCTTGCATTGTCATTGTCATCGAATGTCAAATCTTCATTGCTGAATAAGAAGGGGGACTTAGGGCTAACATTAAACTCAGGCTCTTTCAAAAATGGTACCTACCTCCTGTTAAGGACTTTAAGCTACTCCAGGGTAGATATTATGAAGACCTGTCACCCAAGAGCACCAGGAAAAGTCACAGCCTACACTTTTATATAAAACTAGTGGCCCAGTGCACAAATTCATGCATATTAAAAAGAAACTAATTAGAAGAAATGTTTTAATATCTCTATTTGCCCTTTTTCTATAATAGAAGTGTCAACCAAACATGATTGACAATGACAAATGGAAACACACATGTGCAATTGGAGCCAGCAAGAGCTTATGTATGGTGCATGCATGAGTTAACTTAACCTTTTGTATGTATAGAATAAACTTGCTTAGACTTGCTTCCTGATTTAGCTAAACTTTTTCCAGCCCAGTGAAGCACCCCAACTTCTCTTTCAGGTAATTGCCAGCAACACAGCAGTGAATATCAACATGAAGCAGATTATTATTGTAGATCATGCAAGGAGAACAAAGGGTAAAACATTTAATTGCAGCAGTGTTTCACTATATTCTGTGCAGTGAGAAAACCTGAAGTCATTTTCAAGGTCCACCATTTCTTATTTCTTTTCACTCACATCAAGATTCTAAGCTTTTTAAATCAGCATTTTCAAGCTAATAAAAAGAAAATAGGATTCCACTGAGTCTCCTATCTACCTACTCCAGGACTTCTGTGAAAATCAAATGAGATGAGGCATGGGAAAAGGCTTCACAGACATTTGGTTACAGTGTAAAGTGTTTCCACCTGGTTATAAAGCAAATCATATTTCTAGGCTGAAGAAACTTCAAAGAGGCTAGTTATTGTTAGGGAGAGGAAGCTGGGCCTTGCTACATGATGTCATTGCCTGGCACCTATAGCAACTGTTTCCGGGCTGAGCTGGGATATAGGCTGCATTTTGTGCCATGGGGTCTCAGCAGCGTTGACTGTGATTTGGTGGTCTGTCACTCCAGGGTGGTGGCAGGGCCTATGTTCCACTTGGGGAAAGCCAAGTGTTGCTTTGTAGGTACCAGGTTGGTGGTGCCATTTCTCTGTGCATCGTGCCAGCTCCTAAATTGAGCATCTACCCTCTGGTGGTCAGTGTGTGTCAGAGCAAACCATCAGATGGAGGGAAGGACACCTAGCATATTAGCCTTTTATATAGAGAGATAGACAATTTCATTCATTCAATACTTATGACATTCCTATTAAGTCCAAGACACCAGTGATGAAAAAAAAAGCAGGTTTGCTAAAATAGAAGAAGTTTCAGAGAAGAAAGAGTCTTTACTACAAGTGAATAACATTTTTAAGTAAAACCCTCTAATCTATATTTATATCTATATCTATATCTATATCATCTATAACTATATAAATATCTATATCCATATATCTATATATCTATAGATGTTTATATATATATATCTATATCTATGTCATCTATATCTATATCTATATCTACATCTATATCTATATAAAAGCCAAGCAACCAGAAAGATGAAATGATTGAAATGTCTGTTTGCTATGATGTGCACTGTGGTGGCTAACCAGCCTGATTGGGGCCCCGATTGGCCCCCCAAGCTCCTGCAGCCCCTCCCCCTGGCCAGCCAACCCTCTGGTCCCTCCTCTGGCTTGCAGGTCCTGATTTCCTGATCAGGGCTGGGCCCCAGACTGGGACAAGGAACCAGGGATGGGTGATGGCAGATGCAAGCAGCAAGGGAAGGGGGAGAGGGAAGGCAGGGAACCTGATTGGCCTTGATCACAGGCCAGGCCTAGGGACCCGACCCATGCATGAATTCCATGTCCTGCGCCTCTAGTATATTATAAATAACATACTACAGTAGGTCTTCAAATAACATTGTTTAGTACAATGTCATTTCATTATAACATTGATGAGCTCTAGTTTATGTTGATTAGCCTATGGTAAAACTGGTTTCATTATATGTCATTTTTCTTAAAGTTGCAGCACCTATCGAAGATGTACCTCGAGTTGAGTCAAGGGTTAAATGGAACTTAAGTTATAGGTGAAAACCCAGGGGGCTTTTATCACTGTTTACCTCTTATAAATTCCACTTGCTTTCCTTTAAGTTGGAAGAGAAATGTTACCTTCACAGCTTCTAGACACACATTTTCTAAAGTCTTTAGGTTCCCACTGGGAGAGAAAGAGTTAATTCTTTTTCGGAAATTCTGTAGACATTAACTCATCTTCACCTTGTCTGATGAGAAAGGAGTGGTTCCCAAACTCTTGCCCATCTCAGTGGAGACCCACTTCTCAAGCAGGCGGACCCTCCCTTGTGAATAGGCCATTCCATTTCCATTTATCAACAGGCCCCAGACCAGGGCCCTTCCAAGTATATGTAACTTCTCAATAAAACAAGGCTTATAAGTTTTCACATAAGGCTGTGATCACATAAATATATGCTGTAAAATATATACTTTAAAATCATCCTCGGCCGCTGAGTTCCATGGAAACCAAATACCCAGAGAATGAGAAAAGAGCTGAGGCATTTAATTTCTCATTCAGGGCCTGGACGGATTTAATACAGACAGCCCGGTTTTATTTCTGTTGAAGTCTGGCATGTATATGTGAACTGACTTTTGTAACCCGGGGGTAATTGATAGGATGACATCACTTTTATGGCCATAAGACCACTTGTATAATGGCTTGTGAAGCTTGGGAGAAATATTTCTAAACATAGCTCTTGGCATGCAACTCTGGAGCACTTAAGCCAGAGGGCAGCTCCTGCCTCCCAAACTCCTTTCCCAGGGACCCAAAATATGTTTATATACACAGCCAAGCATTTTTCAAAAAGCATTCTCCTTCCCCCGAAATGAACAGAGTACGCTCACTTGCGTTTATATAAATGGCTCTCCCGGGTTCTCAGGTTGAGGCCTGATGACGCAATGATGACCATCAGAGCTGGGACATTGTCCAGACCCAAATATGGGATTAACTATGTGAGTGAGAGTCCTTAAATGCCTCAGAATTTTAAAAGCTTGTTTGGGTTTGGGTTTTGCACACCACCCACTCACTTTACCATACAAGTGCTATTTCTAAAATCCTTTCCTCAAAGAGCTGGCCCTGGGATTATAAAGTGACAAAGGGGAACTTCCAAAACTGTTTAGACTTTGGCCCCAGATGGTGGGCGTGAGAGTGTCAGGAGCAGAAGGAGAAGGGGGTGGAGGGCAGCTGATGATAAAGAAAGAGAAATTGCTGGGCTCTTCTGCACTCTCCACCCGTCTGTCTGCAGCAGCAGGCTTGGGACTAAGCCAGGGAGCAAGAGGCCAGCACCCTACAGCCAGCCCTTTTTGCTTGCTGCTCACAACTACCCTAAGCAATGGCCATGCCATAGAATTCATTTAGGAGAGCAGGAATGCTACCACTTCATACCCACTAGGATGGCTAACATAAAAAAGACAGGCAGTAACAAGGTGGGCAAGAATGTGGGAAAATTAGAGCCCTCAGACGTTGATGGTGCTCATGTAAAATGGTGTAGTTGCTATGGAATACAGCTGGGCAGTTCCTGAAAAGGTTAAACACAGTTACCAGCAATGCTACTCTTAGGTTTCCACCCAAGAGAAATGAAAAATGTACATCCTCAAACATCTATAGTAACATTATTCATAATGGCCCCTAAAGCGAGGACAACCCAAATGCCTACCAGTACCACTGATAAATAGACAAACAAAACAGTTTATTCATACAATGGATTTTTTTTCCAGCAAGAAAAAGGAGTGAAGTGATGATACTTGCTACATGAATGAACTTTCAAAACATTATGCTCAGAAAAAGAAGCCAGTCCCCCAAGTCACATTTATAATAATAAAAGCATAATATGCTAATTAGATCAGACATCCTTCCTGACAAGCTTCTGGACAAGGCTGGGGCAAAGAAAGCCTGGGTCCCAGATGCCAGAGAGAAACTGGTGCCTGCAGTCAGGGGAAGGAAGTCCTACACTTGCATGAATTTGATGCATCAGGCCTCTAGTTTATATAAAATGTCCAGAATAAGCAAATCTATAGAAACAGGAAGTAAATTAGTGGTTGCCAGTGTCTGGGGAAGAGAAGGCTGCCAGCTAATGGGTACAGAGTTTATTTTGGGGTGATGAAAATGGCCTAAATTTATATTGTGGTGGTGGCTGTACAACCTTGTGAATAGACTGAAAAACCTCTGAATGAACACTTTATTTATTTTTTAAATATTTTATTGATTTTGTACATAGAGGAAGGGAGAGAGATAGAGAGTTAGAAACATCGATGCGAGAGAGTCATCGATTGGCTGCCTCTTGCACACCCCCTACTGGGGACATGCCCACAACCAAGGTACATGCCCTTGACCGGAATCGAACCCGGGACCTTTCAGTTCCCAGGCCGACGCTCTATCCATTGAGCCAAACCAGCCCCGGTTGAATGAACACTTTAAATGGACAAAATGTTCTGCATATACTTATATCTTAATAAAGTGTTTTGTTTTTTTTAAAGAATACTAGCAAAGAGCTATGAGATTCCTTCAGTTAATGAATAAGCACCCAGCTCTGCCCCAGACCAGCATTTTGGTTACACGTGGAGATTTAACAACAAAAGCATTCAGTGGATGGAAGAAACAAAATATGCAATAGATTTCCACCTAAGTTTGAGTCCTGTGTTGGAAGTCAGGAGGGAATGCAGAATTAAAATGTGAGTCTGTAGTGAGGAGCTGAAAAGGCCCATATGTTGTGCAGAAAAGTTAGCTGCACACAAAACCCAAGAGAAATCTGCTTCCTGAAAAACTGAAAATATGACCTACGACTGTTTCTGACAACACCCTGCTCTCCCCCTGCTGTTATGGATTTATTTCTTCTCCAGCACCTTCTCAGACTCACTTTGGAATTTGTTGCCTATCTATCCTCTTTAGTTCTTCCAAAAGAACAGATGTGGCTTATTAATTTGGATTGGAATGTCTGGATATTTTGGGTCTCAACTAACCTGGGCTTTGATGTTGGAGAAACTGCCCTTTACCTTCAGATTCTATCTTAAAAGATAACAACTAGGAGAAACTTTTTAAAAAATGCTATCTGTGCCCAGCCAGTGTGGCTTAGTGGTTGAGTGTGAACCTATGAAGCAAGAGGCCAGGGTTCAATTCCCTGCAGAAGGCAGCCAATCAATTATTCTCTTGCATCACTGATATATTTCTCTCTCTCTCTCTCTCTCTCTCTCTCTCTCTCTCTCTCTCTCTCTCCCTCCCTCCCTCCCTCCCTCCCTCCCTCCCTCTCCCTTTCTCTCTGAAATCAATAAAAATATTTTTTTAAAAAATACTATTTGTGTTTCCTGTTAGCTGACTTTGGCCTGACATGGAGTGTAGAAGTTCTTTACTCAGTCTTAGGGCTATTTTCTGAAATAGATGTCAGTAAATAGTCACCAAATAATTAACATGGTTACCTTAGATTGCATTTCTGAATATATTTCTGTGGTTGCTATAAATATTCTTGTCCATGTGTGTGTGATTTTCTGTGCCTTCCTGTATTTGAAAATTCTGTTCATAATTTTGTTCACAGTACTTGCCACTTAAAGTTTTTGAGTTCTTCTCAAGGTGATATTTATGTCTGAAAATCCCTAAAGTCAAGACAAAGGCATTTTTGGCTTTAAAAATATATTTCTCCATCTTTACAAAAATAGCAACCTAGAGTCTGGGAGCAGGGATAGAAGCCACAGAGATGTGCAGATGGAGACAGGGCATAAGACGAACAGCTGGACAAAGTGGCAGTGTCTGGGGAAGCGGTGGCACTGGAGGTGCTGGGCAGTGCCATCATGGCCCTGGGTGCCCTGCCAGTCCCATCGCCTCTCCTCCCTTGCCCTGGGCAGGAGCTTCTGGCTTCACAGTGCTTGCCCCCCTCCAGGGTCAGCACCAGATTCAGAGTGCTCAGCCTTGGTCCCTTCCCAAAAAACACAGGACCAACACTTCCATTCTACTTGTAATGCTCCTCCCCCCAGGAAATATAACAGGCAAACACACACAACTGACCCAATCCTGCCACATAACTAATACTTGGACTCTTTTATCCCAAACATTAGCAAAGAGTTCATGAAAAGATGGCTGATAACGGCGATTTCTCTTAATTATGTCTTCCTGGTACCTCAATGATGTTGCTTACCCTTTAGACACCATGAGGTATTTATTCATTATTCTTTGTTTATGATCAATTGGCTGAGTAGTAAACTACATAAAAAAGCTCAATTTTCCATGATTTTTGAGGATAGAAAGTGATTAAAAGGAGCTGGGAGTCAGTAAGACAAATCCAAGTTATTTATTTGCCTGATGATCCCTGGTATCAGGTCCCAGCTCCATCACAATATCCATGTGGCCTGGGAATGCTAATCTGACCTTCTGCACTATGATTTCCTCCTCTCTGAAATGAAAGTATACACACACACACACACACACAAACACACACAGACATGACATACAGATACATATATACATATCCACAGACATGCAAACAGACACATATGCATATACAAACACAGACAGGCAAACAGAGACACACATACACACACATCTGTGTCTAACTGCTTGGACATTATAAATCCCTTTAAAAGCAAAGTCATCGTGGTCAATGGTCGTGTACTATTTTTATGCACAGCCTATCAGACATCATTGGGGCAGCTGCCCTGCTTATGTCTGAATTGGCAGCACAGAGTCTACAGCAGAATCAGAGCTATGGATGAAGAGACTCAGCCAGTAACGCTGGGCAGCATCCTCCACAGCACTGGGGCATAACCAGTTCCTCTCTCCTGTGCTTGCGAGGGCTGGGGACATCTGCTAATATTGCCAGGCTCAGATTGCAGGTGCAAAGTAAGTCTCTGAGTTGGACGTCTCTGTCCTCATGTCTGGTAAAGACTTCAGAACAGTTTAAGTGGGTCTTACGGTTCTCATGAATTAATATTTTGGTATTTAGGCATGTTTTTAAAAAGCCTATGACATCTTAAGACTTAAAAGATTTCCAGACCATAAGCTAAATATTAATATATGTATATATCTAACTTTTTTAAAAAAAATTAAAGTCACATTATTTAACCAGAGAGTAAATAGTATCTTTAAAACTGTCCATATCTATTCCATAATTACATACTTCAGACAAGAGCCTAGTTCCCAGCCAGAATCCCCAAAGGATGGACAGCATGAGCTTGGGACACAGGCAAAAGCTAACTGTGATGTAGCTCGTTTTTGTTTTTTCTTGAAAATACCAAGGTGAGTAGGTAATGTTAATGGAACAATCATTTTCCCCATACTTTGTTTTTTTAACTTTTTCTAATCATTCTTTCACATATCTTTCTTTATTTCTTCCTTAAATAAAGCTATCTCTTTCCTTCTTCCTTAATAAAGCTATTTCTGCTGATAGGTTGTTTGTAGAAAGGCAAGATTCCTTAGTATCCCCCTTTTCATTCCAGTGTGTGTGGAAATAAAGGAATAACATCCAGGCATAATGTTTTACCTCAGAGCCATCACTCATGGGAAAATGATTAAGATTAATCAAAGCAGAATTAAATGAAAATGGGCTTCCCATATTTATTAAATTAATTAAAGGCCTGGTGCAGGAATTCATGCACAGGTGGGGTCTGGCTGGCCAATAGGGCATGGCCATCTGGGAAAAAGGGCCATGGGCAGTTGGCTGGCTGACCCCTCGTGCCCCCCCCCCCCCCACCACTGGTTGAACTCATGGTTGAGGGGACAATTTGCATATTAGCCTTTTATTATATAGGGTTAATGTACCAATTTATGGAAGAAGAAGAAAAGGGATTAAGAGATGATGTGGAGAAACAAATTTTGAAATGATCTCAAGAGCTTCATGTAATCAATAGTAGGTAATGTCCTTGAATTATTATACCTGATCATGGTACCCGTATTTTCCGGCGTATAAGACGACTTTTGAAATGGGAAAAAAGTCAACCAAAAATTGGGGGCAAAAGACCAAAATTGCACAAAAATTACCTGCAGATCTTGACGGCAAAGTAAGTCTTTTCTTTGAAGTGGGGGGTAGTCCTATACAGCGAATATAGGCCCAAACCTATGTTTTAACTGTAAAATTAGGGGGCCGTCTTATACGCCGGAAAATACGGTAAGTGCTCCAAAAACTAAATAAAATCAGGTATATGCCATGCTCTGTGTAATTCACTTTAAGCAACCCAGCACTGACTACCGCTGGTGCGGGCACAATGACCCAACACTGACTGCTGAGGGGACTGTGGATCAGGCCCGGAGAGAGACTTGAAGAGAGAGAAAGGATCTGATTCGCAATCTCCCTCGCAGCTGTTGATCAGCCCTTTCCTCTCTCTTTCTCTCTCTGCTTCACCAGCAGCCACACCTCTGTTTCTCTCAGGCCTCTGAGGGGGCTGCTGATCAGCCCTGCCTTTCTGATCAAACTCAGAGATAGGCCCAGAGACATCTACTGGCATAGAAACCAACCAACCAGAACCAAATCTGGGACAATTTTGAGGAGCCAATGGCTGACTAGGAGGCTGAGCTTTTGATGCTGACTGGCATAGAAATTGGCCGATCAGAACCAAATTGGCCAGCAGGAGAGGGAAGTTGGGGTGATCAGGCAGGCAGAGGCAGTTGCGGGCGATCGGGCAAGTAGGCAGAGAGGCTAGGGGCAATCAGGCAGGCAGACAGGTGAGCAGCTAGGAGCCAGGGTCACAGATTGCCAGAGGGATGCAGTCGAACCTTCTTCCCCAATGGGTCACCAATTGGAGAAGGTGCAGGTTGGGCTAAGGAAATCCCTCCTCCTCCATGCACAAATTTTGTGAACCAGGCTACTAGTCTTACAGATAAGGAAATATATCAGAGAAGTTAATTTGTCTGAGGTCACACAGTAGGTGGTTGGGCCAAATTTAACCTCAGGTATGTTAGACTTCAGGACATTCCAGTACTGTACTATCATTTTAATGCTATTAAGGGTTCAAGTTGAAGAGATGGAGGTGGATGGATGGGTAACTGAATGAATGGGGAAAATGTGCACATGGCAAATACCCCTGAGTAACTGCTATGGTTTTTCAGGGCTCTCCAACCAAAATGCTATTGAGACTAGACATGCCCCTTCTCTTAACTGTCCAGGTTGTGTTGTGGCTGAACCTCTCCTAATTGTTGCCTCTTCTTCCTGCTCTGGAATCTATTAAATTAGGATGCAGATGCCCTTATGAAACATGGTTAAAAATAATCAAACTCAAAACAACTGACATCTCATATAATTGTACCCTGTTCAGCTGTGTGTCTTTCCTTGGACTGAGATTCGCAAAGGGTTAATCCAATATATAGTAAAGTTGTAAGAGCTTTGGAGAAAGTGCCCCATCATGCGGAAATGTGGAATATTTTGCTTTTACCTCCTTTATCTGCTTTCCTCCCAAATTGAGGATGTTGATATAAAATCTATCAGATAAACTTTCTTACAGCCTTTTTAATCCTAATCTCAATTTGGAAAATTTTCAAAGAAAATGCCTGTGTTTTTATAAATTGGACACAGAAATAGCAATTTGTCCAGGGTTGATATGACGGGCCTTTTGGCTTCTCCATGCAGACACTTGCTGCTCTCTAAGTTTGAAAGAGTTAAGAGGAAAGATGGAATGCCTCGGGAATGTTGGCAGGGAGGCCCAGCTCTCTCCTCTCTGCTTCTCACCCTGGGCGAACTCCCGGAGCCAGGAAAACTCAATGATGACTCTAGGTTCATGCTTTTCCCTCAGTTCTATCCCAAAAGCTGCCTCTGTGTGCTGGAGAGGGACCGATGTGCAATTTTCTACAGGGTGAGGCTTGTTTTTACCTTGTCCTTGGAGTTCCCAGACACAGGGAGAAAACATTTGAATTAGAAGCCATTGGCTAATTCTTGCTGGAAAACAGGACCTGAATGGCAGTGGGAGTGGTAAAGGAAGGTAAGGGAGAGAAGAGTGAGCAAGAGGAAACAGTTATTTTGATTGCATTTTTTTCTTGCCTGATTAAATCTAGTGACATTTGAACTTTGTGGTACTAAAAGAACCCAGCTCTAAATGTGGGGCCTGGGACCAGAGGGTAAAGGCGGAGCCTGGAACTGGCTTGGCTGCTGGTCGCTTGGCTCTGGGAACCTGCTCTGTGGCTGGGACCAGCTGGTGTGGGACTTGACTTGCCGGGCGCTGAGGACGTGTGGAGGGGAGAGCCTTCGGGTCCTGCAGCTGATGCAGAAACTATGGTGCTTCTCCAGGGCTGTCTACCAGGTGGGACCTGCAGTTCTCTTACGTTGCTTTGGAACATGAGAAATCTGGGGAATGGTGGCGGAAGGGCAGAAATTATTGTCACAAGTTTAGGGTTATGGAGTGTGTTATAATAAGTGTGGGGGCATGGTTAACATTAAGTGAGCATCCTCTTCAAGGTACCAGTCACTGTGAGAGGTGCCTTACAAGCAGTATCTAATTCAGTTTTCCAAACCACCAGATCAAGTAGGTGCTATGTCACCATTTTGGAGATGGGGCTATTGAAACTCAGAGGTCTTAAGTTGCTCACAGTCACCCAGCTGGTTAATGGCAGAGTCCTGCAATTAACCACAGGTCTTCTGGATACAAAAATGAGGATGCTCTTTCCATGAGTTTCTACTCCTCTTACAAGAGACTTTTTTTTTCCTCAAAGTGCATGTTGGGGTGGTGACAAGCTGGTAAGGGACTTGTGGCTGTGGCCAGGTGGGGAAAATGTTGAGCAACAATAAGAAGTCTTTGTTCTCACATCATCCTTGTCCCTTTGGTGGTTTACATAGTGGCCCCTGAAGTCATATATTCACACAGGTAAGAAAAATAGAAAATTTTCTGCAGGAAGGTAGTCCTGAATCAATTGGCTGGAGGTGCAGAGCCATCCAAAGGGGGAGACAAGAGTGTCACTGTCCCCTGTTCATCCACTCAGACTGCTGTCATTTTTGTCACGGAGACTTCAGGCCCCACAGCCCAGCCCAGAGGAAGGGGCCAGAATGATCTGGTGTGGTAGGGGGTGTCACAAGCTCTTCCAGTTGACAGTGGTGTTTTGTAACCCAGTTCATTTCACTAAATCAACTAGCGTGGTTTTGGCCCCCTCTCCTTGTTAGCTGGCTCACCACATGCTTGGAACCAAGCAGGCACAGCTGGTCTTTGTATTTTTAGGCGTAATTTGGCGGCGCAAATCCCTTAATGAACTGTAATGACTAAACAGCACAGGACCATGTAGCCCCCTTCCTCCTTCCCCCCCTTGAGGAATGTCTGGATGCATAGAAGTGACAGCTCCTTGGAAGAGGTGCCCAGGAGCCTGTGTTGATTTTACATAGGAGCATGCCTTCCCAGTACCCCTCCTCCCACTTCTCCTGCCCATTGGCAGTGAGACTGAAGGCCGTTCAAATGGTTTCTGGAAATGAGATTTTTACCAGAATAATTGTGTTTGAAGGGCATGTATGTATTGTTTTACTAATAATAGCAAATATGCCCATAACTGGTCTTATATAAATGAAATGTGAGTCTTACAAGTTTGAAACAATCTAAAAAGTTTGCACAATATTTTCAATGATGAGTTGCAAATCTGAAAGAAACCTGGAAAAAAAGTCTCCCTGATTAATCATGGTTGGTTTGTCTCCTTGAAGATTTTTCTGGTTTAGAGTCAACTTTCAAACAGCTTCGAGTTTGAGAGTGATTTCTTAATCAAGGAAATTCTGTCTTAGCTGTTGCTGTGCTCATGAATGAATTTGAGGGCCTGGCTTCCTACCTCTATCTCCCACCTTCTTTGTACCTCCTGTTTGCCTTCTCAGAAACTTCTACCACCACCAAGATTCTAAATCAAGTAAGCCCCACTTCAGGGGGCTTTTTCAGGACTTCCCTTAATGTTATAAGTGTTCTGAAAAGTACACTGAAATTTATCAGCTGCCAGGTTTGGGGGAAAAAATAAATTGTTCCTGCCCAACCTCTATTCAGTTTGTCAGGCATGGAACAGCAGCTCTGTGTCTGCCCTTCGCTCCTCCCATTTAGAGTGGGGGTGATGGCTACACAGGCCCATAAGAATTAGTAAGAATTAAGTAAGGGCATGTGCTGAAGTGTGCTGCAACACCAAGTGCATACAAATGGGACATGTTGTTGTTTCTTAATATACTATATTCTTACTGCTTTTAACTTGAGAAAAGTTTACCAAAAATGTCTTTATTTTTTAGTGGTGAGGTGACAAATGGCCATTTTATATATTTTGTTTAGGTAATTGTCTAGGAAAGACTCTGTGTTTCCTTTTACTGTCATGCTACTTACTCCTACACTCATAACACAAACGGGTCAATTCTGACACTAACTGGAGTTAGTGCAGACCCCACAGGTTAAGGGCTTAGTCCCACAAGACTGTCCCCCAGTTCAGATGCCAATCCCAAGTAGGTCCCAGGTGATCCACAACTCTTTCCAGCTTGGCTACAAAATTTTAGATGCCCATGAGCCACTCCCTGGGTTTAATCAGTTTCTAGAAACAACTTAAAGAAACCAGAAGCACATTTACCACCGTTATTGTAGGATAAAAGTGCATAATAAAGGGTACAGATGACCAGCCAGATGAAGACATCCAGAGAGTTTGGGAGAGTCCCATGTGCAAGAGCTTCTGACCCTGTTGCAGTAGGGGACTATTGTCCTCCTGAGTAGAGATGTGTTCACCAATCTGATGAAAAGCTATTTGAACCCTGTGATTTGGGGGGTTTATGGATTCATCGTCACATAAGCATGATTGATTATTAACATAATCTTCCTAGAAAACGGGGTGAGGCTGAAAGTTCCAAGTCTCTAATCATGACTTGGTTTCCTGATGACCAGCCCCCAGCCAGAAGCCCACACAGAGCCACCTCAGTAGAACAAAGACACTCCTATCACCCAGAAATGCCAAGGAGTTTTGGAACTCTGGGTCAGGAGCCAGGGTCAAAGATCAAATGTTAACACAAAAGATGCTCCCAGTGCTCTGATCACTTAGGAAATCACAGGGGTTTCAGAGCTCTGTGCAGGAACTGGGACAGAGACCAAAATACAATTGTTCTAGTAGTTCATAGCAATGCTTTCATGGTTTACAGCTTCTCACTGGCTAGGGTGATGGTTGTCAAACCCTGGCTGGATTTGAAATTTAACTCCCTATCTTTTACTATCACCCATGCCCAGGCCCAACTCCCAGAGACCCTGATTTAATTGTTTTGGACCTGTGTATTGGTATGTTTTCAAAGCTTTCCTGGTGATTCTAATGTGCAATCCAGCTGCAGAGCCCCTAAGCTGAAGGAGGCTCATTCTTCTGTCAGGCAGCAAGCAGATGTTTATAAAATCCCCAATAATAAGCAGCATTGAAATCACTGAAGGTAGGAGACACTTTAGAAATGAATGTATTCGGCCTTCAGACTGAAGAGTCCCAGGTTCAATTCTGGTCAAGCGCATGTACCTTGGTTTCGGGCACATCCCCAGTAGTGGGTGTGTAGGAGGCAGCTGATTGATGTTTCTCTCTCATTGATATTTCTAACTCTCTCTCCCTCTCCCTTCCACTCTGTAAAAAGTCAATAAAATATGTTTTAAACAATAGATAAATAATAAAAATGTATGTATGGCCTTAGCTGGTGCAATCAATGGTTAGAGCATCCTCCCAAACACCAAAAGGTCACATGTTTGATTCCTGGTCAATGGCACAAACCTGGGCTGCTGGTTTGATTCCTGGCCCTGGTTAGGGCTTGTGTGGGAGGCAACCAATTGATTCTCATTTTCTCCTCTCTTCCTCCCTTCCTCTGCTTTTCTAAAAAGCAATGGATGCAGGGGATGGGTGCCAGGCAGGTAGAGGTGGGTAGCACAGCACAGACCTGGAGGCAAATTGAGGTACTACCTCCGTGGGGGGAGGGGCAGGGGTGTATGCAGCCTGAGGTGGGAGGAGGTGGTGTGAGGAGGTGGGGGGGCGCGAAGGACAAGAGCAGGGAGAGGAATTGAGGCAGAAGGTAAAAGCTGTTACTAAGGGAAAGAGCTAAACAATTCAGAGCAGCCAAAGGCTCAGACACTCAGCACTGGGGAGAGAGGAATAGGGACCAACCACGCACAAATGAGCGCGTGGGGGCCATAGCTGGTAGTGGTGGCTCAGGGAGAGCGAGGGCAGGACCACATGATTTCTCGAACTGGGCTTTTAGTTTAATTATAATAACATTATATATAGTTTCTATGTGGTCTCCATTTTTGGTCCTCGGGTGTCAGGGTTCTCTCCTGCGAATTTTCCATTGATTATTCAGGAAGTTTTTCTGTATTTTAATGGTAATAGTTTGTTCCTGGGAGCATGTTCATGCAGCATCCACTTATTCTGCTGCCATTTTAAATCTCCTTACATTACTTTTTCCTTATTTTCTTATTTGAGATTTTTTTTTTCTTAGTTCCTTTGTTTATTGTTCTTTCCTTAGTTCCTTATTTGAGATTATTTGTTTGTTTCTTAAGATAGATCTGTATTGCTATGAATTTCCCTTTTAGAACTGTCTTTGCTATGTCCCATAGATTTGGGATCATTGTGTTTTCATTTTTATTTGTCTCAAGATATCTTTTGATTTCTTCCTTGATTTTTTTATTAACCTATTCATTGTTTAGCAGCATGCTATTTAGCCTTCATGTGTTTGTGTGTTTTCTAGTTTTCTTATAATTGATTTTTAATTTCATACCATTATGGTTGGAGAAGATTTCAGTGTTAAATTTTTGGAGACTTGTTATGTGGTCTAACATGTGGTCTATCCTGGAAAATGTTCCATGGTTGACTGCCTACTCTTTGATTTCTTCAAATGATCCTATATAATAAAAGCCTAATATGCTAAGTGTCCTGTTGTCTGGCCAGCCATTCAACCACTCAAAGTATAATGTGCTAATGATATGCTAATCAACTGCTTGCTATGATGTGCACTGACCACCAGGGGAAGACACTCTGACTAGTAAATTAGCTTGCTGCTAGGGTCCAGCCCATTGGGACTGAGCAAGTTGGGCTGGCCAGACATGCACTGGAGCCCTCCTAAGGTCCCTCTCTGGCTGGCCAACCACTTGCACCCTTCCCTGGCCCCCAATCGTGCACCAGTGGGTTCCCTTGGTCTGGCCTGCACCCTTTTGAAATCTGGAACCCATAAAGGGATGTCAGAGAGCAGGTTTCAGCCCGATCCCACAGATCAGGCTGAGGGACCCCACTGATGCACAAATTTGTGCACTAGGCCTCTAGTTTTGTAATATTTCTGTAGAAACAGAAGAGGAAGATAAACTGGACTTTCCGTAGCATGAATGATCAAGATATTTTCTTTTGTTGGTGTTATTTTAGAAACATTTCTTTCAGATTTATAACTTGTTATTGGATATATTCAAATTTTAAAAATTGTTGTCAAATTTGGAAAGCTTTCTCTCAAGTTTCTTTTTATATAATCTATTTTCAAACAAACTTATTGTTTGTAGTAAAAATACAGGTCTGTACCCTCTAAATACTGAATTATGGAAAAAATCAATTGTATTCTATGAATTCAATTCATAGAAAATAGTATGTGTTGCTTCTGTAATGGTGTATGTTGTATATTATATTGTCCCTTGATAGGGGATAAGCTTCTGCTTTTGACTGGAGATTATGAGAACTGGACTTTCTACTTATAATTTTAATGTCCGATAATTAGAAGATTTCCCCACTGACTATATTCTGGCTCTTCACTTTTTAAACTGTCTTCTATGTGGAGGCCACATTCCTGGATAGCCAAGTGATATGAGATACACTAATACCTGGTTAAAATCTGGCCCTGTACTTTCATGTACAACTTTCAGGTTAGGAATATGGCTGGAAGCCGTGTCTATACTAGTACTGTTCATTTTTTTTTTCATGCATGTAAATGACTGTGAACTTCATCAATACATCCTCCTTAACCCAAACTACATGCATCCCAACTCAACTTCCTTTTAGCTGAATTCCCAAAAAAATCTGATGGTCATTCTGATGCCACCTGATCAAGAGAGAAAGGTTAACAGAGGGGAATTTATTGTGGAAAGAGACATTAGTGACAAGTGAAGTGTAAGAGCTTGATTAGCTTCATGATGAATCCATCTCTGTACCTTTATCCCCAGCTCCCATCACTCCAGGCTGTGCAGTACAAACTATAGAAAAAATAAAATAAATAAGACTAACAACCTGAATTACTGCCATGCCGTAAATTGCATCTGGACTCAAAGATGTAGAACATATGTATGACATATGTAATCCTGTTTTAGATTATTATTTTTTAAGTTGGATGCCATTAGTTTTTTTTGTTTTGTTTTGGGTTTTTTTTGGTCTATTGTAGGAACTGTATTCTGCATTAGAGTTGGCCACTTTGTTTCTGTGTTGTTGTTGTTGTTGTTGTTTTCTAATCACTACAGGACAAAGCACAAAAGAGGCAATGGTCTTCCTAGTTATAGGATGTAAGGTATATCATAGAAATTAGGAGAGGGACAGTGTCCCAAGGGACATTACCACCTTCCTTCAGTGAGTGTGATTTGTTACAGGGTTTTAAAATCATCTGTGGTTCACCCGTCTCGCTGCTTCTAGAAGGAAATATGGATCAGTGGCTAGAGTAACCATCCAAGTGTCAGAATTTGGGTAGAGTCCTTTTTAAGCTTTTATATCCTGGTTCTAACCCAATGTTCCAGCAGCAGATCTGTGGCCCACAGGTCAGGCTGCAATGACCTGTACACACCACAATTGTTCCAAACAGTGTAAGAAAAGCAGGACAACAAGTGAGCTAATATATGAGATTGCTTTATCACCCTGGGAGGGGTGGCCAGAGAATGATTTGTGTTTTCTTAGTAGAAATCACGTTTCTGTACTGAGAGGTTATAGAAACATGAGCTGTTTTGAAAATGGAACTTTATCAGTTATATACATGATAAATTATGATGATGTCAGTGGTAAATTCTAATGACAAGCAATTCTCTAAAATGAGATTGGGTTTTCAGTAATTCATTTGTATCTTCTTAAACAACTAGTACAACCAGTTTGGGGGCGGTGGATTACGCCATGATTCAAAGAAACGTTTCCACATGTGGAAAGTTAGGCTTTGATTCTCAATTTGCTGTTTTTGCTGTTTCCCTTTCATCATTTTGTTATGGCAATGTATGTTTTCAAAGGGCTGTGCCCTTTGTATTATTTAATGCCTGCATATGGAGTGGGACTTAACTTTTCCCAGTGATCTATAACATATGTTATGGTTAAAGGAGGGAAGAAAAGGCTTGCGTCAAGAAGAACAATTAGCAAATGTATGAGGTTTGTTGGTAACTTTTTGCAAGTCTTTGCATTTGTTTTAGCCTTTCCGACAGTCATTAGGGCTGTTGGCACCTGTCAGTAAAAGACCCTGTGTTTGCATTCCTGCCAATGTGCTGGAATGTCACTCAGACTGTCTCCTGCAACAGTATTTTCTTATATTAACATGTATCACGTCTTTATAATGAGATTGGAAGCAAAATCCTCATTCTTGAATTTTCTAATTTCTCCTCTTTGATGTGGACAATATTTTCAAACAATGTCAGAGCTCTGTTTTTATCCTGTTCATAAAATGTTTTTGAGTCTGACATAGGGTGTTTTCATCCTCCTTGAAAGCACTTTCCTGGTTCTAGCGAGAAAATAATATTTTCAGAGTTTTAACATTCCCTGTCAGTTATTTCAGTCATCTCTCACATTGGGTCAGTTCCTCCCAATATATGCTCATCCACTTTCAAAACATTGTGGAAATCAACTCTGTATTTAACTTTTAACCAAAATCAGGCTACAGTTGAATAGTGGGGGCTTTGAAAATTCTACTTAGGTGGGGTCTGGAGTAATGGCATTAAAAGGGTTATAGCCAGTTTTTACTTAGATTGTATGTTTACTTGGGATATCTTGAAGTGGGGCTGATGGAGAATATGGGGGGGATGGTCTAATTCAGTGTTTTTCAACCTTTTTTGGGCAAAGGCACACTTGTTTCATGAAAAAAATCACGAGGCACACCACCATTAGAAAATGTTAAAAAATTTAACTCTGTGCCTATATTGAATATATATAAAGTAATTCTCTTGAATAGGAATCAAATAAACACAAAGAAAGCATTTTATAATTACTTAATTATGAAATATTAAGTAAACAAAATAGTGAAAAATTATAAAATTCTTGTCTTGTCTGCACCTACGGCACACCAGGCAACCCGCGGAACAGCGGTTGAAAAACGCTGGTCTAATTTTTCTGTCATTTCCTTTAAAAAAAAAAAAGACATTTAACTAAATGAAGAGTTTTTGCTTAACAACCTCAAAAAGTCCTATTCAAAACTGATGTCTTTTCAGAGGCCCATCAATTGAAAAAGAATTTTCCACATATCCTAACTTCAAAAACCCCTCCCCCTCAAAAAATCAAACATATTTTCTTCTTTATAGTTAACAGAGTAGTTTCAAATACATTCTGTTTTGTTTTTTTAATTATTATTATTATTCTCAATACCACTGGGAGGTATTATAAACAAGGGCACTGCACTGGGCTCAGAGAAGTTGGTGGCTGACCTCCTGTGTGGAGGATCCCAGTGGTTATACCACCAACATCTCTTCTGGGGTAATGATCTCCCAGGAAGGCCAGCAGATTTGGAGTAGCCCTCTTCAACAGTCATTTGGAAGAAGATGGCTGGCAGCGGATGCTAAAATCAACTACTCTAAATTATATTTCTAGCTTTCCCCGATTAATTAGGGCTTGGCATATTTCTGTCTCGGCTTCCCCATAAATTTAATTAAGATTGATTCATTCACTTATTTATTCATTTACATTTTGTTCATTTAACAAATAATGAACAGACACCGGCTATGTACCAGATATTGTGCTAGATTTTGGACATGAGATGGTGAGCAAAGCCAAATAGGATTCCATGTTATTAGAGGTTGCATTCTAATGGTAGAATCCCAACAATCATTCATTTACTCAGCAGCACCAATACAATACCAAACAAGGTCAGGTAAAATTAAAATTGGAAGCCAGTCCTTTGAGAACAAGGTGTATGGTGACCTAACAGAGGTATAAGAGGGAACTTGCTCTTTTGGAGATGTCAGGAAAGGCTTTCTGAAGAGGCAATGCATAAGGAGAGGTCTTAAAACAAGTGGGAGTTAACTAGGCAAAGGGGGCCAATGGGATAGGCAGGAATAATACTATGTGCCAACCCAAAGTTGCTGCAGCAGACAGGAAGACAAGAATACTGAGTTGGTTATGCCTAACAATCGTGTGTCCTTATTTAATAAATATAGTGTGTTTAATATAATTTACAATATTGGTGACCATTCTGCTTGACCACTGGGTGCTCTGTATTAAGCGTTGTCCTAACCCTGCATTGGACCTTGTGAAAACCAGCTGGCCTATTTTGGAAGCCCAGCCTCAGCGAGAAATTGTCTTCATTCCCAAGGGTGTGAGCTCATTACCAACACCAGATGGGTTCCCAATAAATGATGATCATGCAATCTGATTATTTTCATGTCTTGCTGATTCCCTGTGGAAGATGGAAATGGGGTATGGGGTCTCCTTCATCTTTCTAAGTTAGAAGAGAACATCTGTACCCCCTGCAGATGGAGAGAAAATGTGCAGTTCAGAATGAGGTGCCAATTCTGGATTAAAGATCCACTAACAATCACTTTTTAACTGGAGAATCAATCCATTTTTATCACAGGCTACATCATTTAAAGTAAGTTGGGCTTCCGCAGTGATACCTTGGAAATCTTAGTGACTTAACATGACAAATTATGTAAGTCCAGCAATGCATTCAGGGTCATCTTGTGACTCTCTCCTCCTGTAAGTTCTCACTGAACAAAGGAAGACAGAGAAGGGAAGCACCCATGAACATTTTTTATGGGTCTTCCCTTCTATACACATCCCATTGGCCGGAATGCAATCTCATGGCCACTCCCAACTGCCAGGTATGCCAGGAAGAGCAGGTGGGTGTGCATCTGGCTCACCTATTACAAAGGGTCCGCTTAGCTTGAGGTAAGGACATGTACCAATGTAGTCAGTGAATTGATGTAAGTCCCAATTCCCAGACCAGATCTTGTCACCTATAAAATTTAAATAGCAACTCTATTTACCCCATAGTGTTATCTTTAGGATTGAATGAGGCATTGCATGTAAAACACTTAGACCAAGCCCGATAAATAACACATATTCAACAAATGTTATGCTTTTATTATCAAAGTATTCATTCCCTACAAAGTAAAAGCAAACGTAATCTTTTTGTATTATCTCATCTCAGAAGGAAAAAAATCTTGATTATCCAAATTTGGGGAAGATTATTCTTCCTGATCCTCCTTTACATTTCCAGGGGAAATTTAAGAAAGTCTTTTGATAGACAGTTTTGTCAGGAAATAAGCAAGCTGTGATCTTAGCGTCAAGTGGGCAAGTTTGGTGCCTTAGGTGGCAGCCGCTGGGGACTTGCAGCTGAAAGTCACAGGGGTTGGCAGTTCCTAGAAATCTGAAGGGCGCTCTGTTCTCTCCTCCCTGTGAGCCTGGGTCCAGGCGCGGGGGCTGCCTCTCCCACACCCAGTGGCTCTGCCTCTGCTCCCTGGAGTGAGCGTTTTGTTTATAATGTCCCTGTTCTGGGGCAGCCACTCTGGCTTTTCCACAGCGTCTACTGGTCTGGCCCATATAACCCGCAGTTTGTTTTCTCTCTCAGTCAAGTCAAGAGCCAGCGCAGGGCATCCTTGAGCATTTTCTGAGCAAGAGGAAGTGCTTGTTGATATCCAGCTTGGGGGGGGGGGGGGGCAAATCGCAGCTGACATCTCCTTAAAGGGCCCAGATCCAGGCCAGGCAGCAGAAAGGCATAAGGTGCCAGCTCTCACTGTGCGCTCTGGAGGTAATAGAGGAAAGGGTTAGGCTGATGTGGCCTCCTTTTAACAACTGCTGTTATACTTAGTTCACCTCCTATGCCCATGAAGTTTTAGATAAAGCTTTGGGAACGACTGGATCAGCTGATGTGACACCAACTGGCCTTCTTGTACAAGGTCCACAGAATATTTGGAGCATATCACCTGATGACATCAAATCTTAGCAACAACTAAGTCACAGCTTTTGAATGTGTATAGACATTATTTGATAACCATTGGTTGGGGAGGGGTTGCTGAGGAAAAGGCTTCTGGGAATTCCAGCCAATGCTATCTAATAAGACTCCATATTTATAGAGTAAAATATTCCAACTGGCTGTGATTCTTGTGAGCTGAGTCTAGGGTAATCCTTCTCTTCAGTTAAGGCTGTATCTCAAACACCAAGGAAATGACTTGCCCAGACTGGTTATACCTATAAAAGATGTTAAAGATGTTTATTGAGCTCTGTTTTGAGTATTTTACAAATATATTAATTCTCCCAATGAGCCTATGAGGAAGCGACTGTGGTTACTCATTATACAGACAAGAAAATGGAGGTGAGATCACCCCATTCAAGGTCACACAGGCCAGAGTTACCTAGGCTGGCTCCTCATCGCTGGATTTATATAACCAGCAGGAGACCCTTCCTGGTGCCCATCCTTACCTCCGACAAACATCTGAGTATAGTCTCTCTCTCTCTCTCTCTCTCTCTCTCTCTCTCTCTCTCTCTCTCTCTCTCTCTCTCTCCTTTTCTCCATTTCCCCCACATCTCTCTCACCTTGGTCATGTGTTCATAGTTACCATATATGATCACCTTTCTAAGTAGCTAACAGTACAGAGGGAGAGAGAGAGATTTGGGGGCCAAAGAGACACAAAGACACAACTAAAAATAAATAGGATGGGGAACTGAAGGCATAAAAAAAGCTAGGGATTTGCTCAGCCCCATGAATTAATATTGCAGCCAGAAATAGCACCAAGGATTTCCAATTCCCACTAGATTCTCAATATGAGATATTGTGCTTTCCCCAGTAAGGAAGAGTTTACACTACCTCCTTTCTGTTTGGACTCTGCTTATGATAAAATATACACCAAAAAGAAGTGGTAAGATTCATAAACACACAGTTGAGCAGTATAGCCTCTCAAGGCCCTGCCTATTTGATTATTTTTCAGCTTCAAGACAGATTCTTCTTCCCATACACATCTGTACAGAGTCAGAGCCATCCACCCACCAGAGAGAGGGCTGATCCTGTCATTAATAACTGTTTGGGTTAGCTTTGGTTCAGAGACTGTGATTCTTTTCACGATTTTCTAAGCTAGTTCCTTATCAGCAATGTCTGGGCAAGCAGACACTCAGGTCTCAGGCCTGAGGAAGTGCCCATGGTGGAGGCTGGAGGGAGGATCCCAACTGACTGTGGAGCTCACTGTGAACCTCAGTTTTCAAAAGTGCTCACAATCTCCTGCTCCTGGCCCTTCCCGGACACTTGCTGAGGGCCATGATGTGGGAAGTAGCCTGTTTGTTTTCTTACCCAGCCTTGTGCTTTGTCCAAATTGTTGATGCTGCTCAGAAATTTCAGTCAATTCACTTGAATCTTAAAACTTATTGCTAAATCAATTTAAAGTTTTCTCTGCCATGGGGACAAATACTCTTCTATATATCCACAATAATTTTCTTTTTCCTCAACTAGTAATTTTACCTTTTCCCCATTTTTATTGCGATATAACTGACATACATCACTGTGTAAGTTTACGGTGCACTGCATAATGATTTGACTTACATATATTGTAAAATGATTACCACAATAAATTTAGTTAACATCCATCATTTCATATATATATGTGTGTGTGTGTGTGTGCATATATATATATGAAATGATGGATGTTTTATATATATGTATATATGTTTTATACATATATATATATATATATATATGTATACACAAAATAAAGAACAAAATGTTTTTTTCTTTGCAATGAGAACTCTTGAGATTTACTCTTAACAACTTTACTATGAATCATATAGCAGTAGTAACTATAGTCATTATGTTATATGTTACATTCATAGTACTTGTTTACCTTATAAGTGGAATGTGTACCTTTTGATCCCCTCCCCCCACCCTTCTCTCTGCTAATCAAAACTTCGATCTCTGTTTCTATTAATTTGATTTATCTTTAATTTTTATCATGTTTTTTATTTCACATATAAGAAAAATCATATAGCCAAAACCGGTTTGGCTCAATGGATAGAGCATTGGACTGCGGACTGAAGGGTTCCAGGTCTGATTCTGGTCAAGGGCATGTACCTTGGTTGTGGGCACATCCCCAGTGGGGGGGGTGTAGGAGGCAGCTGATGGATGTTTCTCTCTCATCAATGTTTCTAACTCTCTATCCCTCTCTCTTTCTTTCTATAAAAAATCAATAAAATATATTTTTTTAAAAAAGAAAAGAAAAGTTCATATAGCACTTGTCTTTCTTTGACTGACTTACTTCACTTGGCACAGTACCCTCAAGTTCGGTCCATACTGTTGCAAATCACAGTATTTCCTTCTTTTTTATGGCTGAGTAGTATCCCATTGTGTATGTGTACCACATCTCCTTTATCCATTTAGCCATTCATGGAAACTTAGGCTGTTTCCATGTCTTGGCTACTGTGACTAAAGCTGCAGGGAGCACAGGGTGCAGCTAGTAACTTTTGATTATATCATGGTGTATGTGAGATAGCAGAGACTGAGGTGTCAGCTCGATACAGGTCTGATTACCTGTCTCCACCAATTACAGGTCCATCATCTACCTGTTGCATGAATTTGGCAAGCTACATGAGCCTGTTTCTTCTTCTGTAAAATGGGGTGGGAATCATTTTCTTATAAGATTGCGTTAAGAATAAGATATTCTACCTAGAATACTCAGCATATTGAATAGCACATCCAAGGTGCTTAATAAATGGTAATAGTGTCATTGTTAACCCTTTAATCATCATTTAAGCATGCCTGGGAATCTACTGTGATAGGAAGGCCCTTTGCAGTAACATTAGAGATGAGTTTGAAATGGCTTAAAATAAAGATCAATCACCTGGATATTTTCCACATGCATTGCCAATTCAAAACAAGAGTGGAAGAGCCTGGAAAACATAGAAATAATTTTCATACATCCTGCTTTATGTCTAAGAACAATTCCTTCTCCCTCTCCCAGCATGGACTGCTAATCAGTCCCCATCCCCTTGAACTGCGCTTTCTTGAAGGGTTGAGTATCTCCACATATGGAGTGCAGTTTCTCTGCGGGGCCTAGAAATTCCTAAACAAAGCAAACCCTGGCAGGGCACGGGCTCCACGTGTACAAATCAGCTGCCATCAGGCGCCACCTCAGGTATTACAATGTGTTTTCACTTAAGGAGGGAACTGCAACCCAGACTTCAAAGGCTAGCTCCTGGCCCTGTGCAATAGCCCTGATCGTCCCACTGCAGAATGGCAGTACCGAGAGCCATAGAGAACCTCTCCACACTGATCTTATTGTCACCCTCACCAGCATATGCTTCTTGGAGCACTGACACCTCAGTAACTTGGGTTAGAAGTACAATGGGTCACCCACTAAGTGGCATTTAAGAGCAGAATTATTAACATCAAGTTAGATGACTACCTCGCCCAATTGAATATGATCTATGCTTTGTTAAGATTCTGTGACATTTGAAAAATGGGAACTGTCTAAGAAAGAAAATTGTGTATATGGCTAAAAGAATTGAAGTCAATGCTCATTCTCAGAAGAAAAATTCAAATTGCTTTTAAAGACAATTTGCTGGTTATTTCTAGCCTATCCCCGATCTAAGCTTTCACAGATTAAAAGGGGAGCTACAGTCAGGTTTGTGTGGAGGCCCTGCATTTCACAAGAGCATGCTGGGATGGTTGGGGCAGGGTGCTGGACCCAGGCCTGCGGGTCTGTGATAGACTTCTTACCTTGAAGGAACTCTGGCAATGACCCCAACAGTCATACAGGCTGCCACGAGAGAGATGGGAAATATTGCCATGGGACTGTGGACCTGGTATCTTGAGGGATCTGGTGACCCTAAGACCATGTTTCTTTCTTATTTGGTGACCTCTCCTATTACTTGAACCTCTAGAGCACATGTGTCAAACACAAGGCCCGCGGGCCAAATCCGTCCCGCCAGGCCTTGCAATGCGGCCCGCACCGCGCTGTCATCACTGCACTCCGCTGCGTTTCCATCACAATGACAGTTTATGACTGTTCAGTAAACCATTCGGGCCGCGATTTAGGCTGGATTTTAGATTTTGGCCCCTTCTCTGATTGAGTTCGACACCCCTACTCTAGAGCCACTGAGCACTTAAGGAATCTCTGATCAGGAAGAGGCCTCTCTTTTTATTTATGTCTTCACAAGCAGCCCAAACTGAAGAAAAGCAGCAAAGACAGCAGAGAACTGAAAAATTGTCACATTTGGGTCTGTTTCTGCCCCACTGTCCTGACACAGCATGGACCATTCATCGCTGCTCCTCTTCTGTTTTCCTAACAAAAGAATAAAGACCAGCTGCTGCTCTGTGGGGACTTCTTTTTGTAAAGTGAACCCCTGGCTGGGGTGGCTCAGTTTGTTGGGCGCCATCCCATGCACCCAAACGGTTGCAGGTTTGATTCCTGATCAGGGCACATGCCCTGGTTATGGGCTCAACTCCTGGTGGGGGGCATGCAGGAAGCAGCCAATCAGTGTTTACCTCTCTCACATCAGTGTTTCTCTCTCTTTTCCTCTCTCTGCTTTTCTCTAAATAAATCAATTTAAAAAATATTTTATAAAAAGGAAATGCAGAATCCCAGGCCTCACCCCAGACCTGCTAAGTCTGAATCTACACTTTAAACAAATAAATAAATTGGCCATAGCCGGTTTGGCTCAGTGGATAGAACATCGGTCTGCAGACTGAAGAGATCTGGATTCGATTCTGGTTAAGGGCATATGCCTGGGTTGCAGGCTTGATCCCCAGCAGGGGGCATGCAGGAAGCAGCCAATTGATAATTCTCTCTCATCATTGATATTTCTATCTCTTTCTCTCCTTCTCCCTTCCTCTCTGAAATCAATTTTTAAAAATCTATTAAGTAAATAAACAAACAAACTGAACATCTTGTGTGATTGTGGCAGGCCAAGTTCTTACATTTTACAAACAGTAAAAATAGTTGATAGTGCAAAACCAATAAGCAGCTCTTGGGGGAGTCCTGCCCTCGCTCACTTTAGAATACCCAAGGAAATGTTGTAAATGTTACAGGAAAAGGTTCACAAGTTAATTGTGTGAGGGAACAAAAGCAGGATACACAACTGTGCATACAAAGCAATCCCTATCTCACAAGGGAAAGAGCATCTGTGAAGTCAGGTGGAGAACAGTATTATCCTAATAGTGGAATATGAGGATTTGCCACATGCCAGGGATCAGGCTGTGCGTCCTGGAGATGCATCTAATTTAATCCCCACAGCAGCCCTGTAGGCAGTGGACACAGTAAGAAGTGGCACGGCCAATTCTGAACCATGGCAGATACTTCTAGAATTCATACTCTTTGCCACTAGGCCAGTGGTCGGCAAACCACTGCTAGACTAAACGTTACCATGTAGTTGGAAGCTGTGAGGATAAGGCAATTGTGGCATATTGTGTGCAAAGAGGTAAAGGGTACTATATGACAGTGGTCGGCAAACTCATTCGTCAACAGAGTGGCAAAACAAGGCTCGTGAGCCACATGTGGCTTGCGAGTCAGTCGCAGCTTGCTGACCACTGCTCTAGGCTATAACATAGCACTTATTTCTGGGTAATATAATTACAGACATATTTTAATTTCCTTTAACTTTTCTGTGTTTTTCAAGTTGTGTGTTGTTGTTGTTTTACAATGATCATATATTATCTGAAAAATCAGAGAACAAAAAGCATTAAAAGGGGGAAAACATATACATTTGTGAAAAGCAATCACACTTGTTTCATAGAGATGTTAAACTAAACCAGATTTAATTACCTCTAAAACAAGCTATTACTTCTAATTTAAGATATAAATCTGAAAGAACATCATAAGAACTCCAAAACTGGGGCAAGTGAAAAACAGATATTCTCACCTATCACTTCTCTGTAAAATTTTAAATCATAATATCTGATCACCCTCAATGTTTTTCCTAGGGATTAGTATGACCTTGCCGAACCCCAATCGTGGTCAGCTGAATCCCTTCATTTGTGCTTTCTTTTCCCTTATTCTCTTACTTCTTTCTGTAGCTTTATGTGTAAACTCCCCTGGGTTTCATTCATGCTGGTGTTTCATTCTATGGTTTCCTCTCAGTCTGTCCCAAAAAAACAAGCTTTCTCCAGCTGCTGTAGCCCCACGATGCACACTAATGCTCCCCTTCCTTCTGTCCTGAAGGTCACCACTGCCTCCCCACCACCCACTCCTTAAGCCCTCACAGTCTTGGCCTCTGCCTCTACTGTCCTGTTTTCCACAAAGTCACCAGTGACAATTCACTTGTTACCTCAATGCCCACTTCCCATCGTCAGTATTTCTGCAGCTTTGATCATCTTTTTGGAGGTGCTCAGCACCCTTGGCTTCTAACTCCCTCCTTCTCTTTCTTCTCAGCTTCCATTGCTGGTTTCTCTTGCTCCAGATCCCATCTAAATCCATAGATCAAATCTCAGTCTTGTTTTCTTTTCTCTATATATAGTCTCTTGGAATCTCAGTATTTCTTGTGTACTACATGTTCAAGGCATAGTTATCCACAACTCCCAAATATATATGCTATATATGGGAAGGTTACATTCTATTGCGCAAGAGAGATGAAAACTGAACAAGCAGGAAAGGGCCATCGGGAAGGACTTCCTGACATCATGACATCTGAGCTAAGACACAGAGGATGAAAAAGAATGAGGTAGCAAGGTTCCAGTGGAAGAAAGGGCAGAGGGCAGAGCAAGTGCAAAGGTGGCCTGTTCTAGGAAGAGGAAGAAGACAGCACGGCTGGTGCCTGGTGAGCAAAGGGGAGAGTGGAAGAAAGGACAAATGGAAAGGTTGACTCCTCCATGAAATGTTATATTACTTTAGTACTTGGTAATTCTATGGTTATCATTCTACCTGGTAATGGCATTATCTGTATCTCCTACTATAGTTATCTCGAGTGAAAACATGCGATCTTACTTGTTTTTCTATTCCTTCCAGCACTAGATCAACAAATTATTAAATTAGTTGAATTTCAGTGGGGATAAGACAGAAGTGAAATCTGTTAATATCCAGTCTTACCACAAGTTAAAACCAGCCTTTGTGTCATTAATCAGCATGATGCTAGAAATAACATCACACTGAAACATCAGTAAAATTTAGCCAGAACAACTAAGCCAAGTGTCTCTTTTTTGCCTCCTCCTGGCTGGGAATTTAGCATCCCCAAGCCACTCATCTGGGACAGGATTTCAGGGTGTGTGCATGTTTTTCATCTCCACGGGGCCAGCGTGGGTGGAAGAGAATTTCTGACAGAGGATAGGGTCACCCTGAATTAACGGAGAAGACTCTCTAGTAGGGAAATCTCTACATGTTGCAAAGCCAGTAACCCTGCTAATTAAAGAAGCATTTTCTGAGATGCTGTGTTCTGTCATAAGAAGTGTTGACTCTTGATGTCATGGAGAATAACTAGCATCTTATTTCATGCATTCCAAACAGAAAAACACACAGATGTGGATGTCTGATCTTCTTATCTATTGCTTCTGAAACAAGGTGCTAAGAAATCTCAGTAGTTTAGGGTGCAGCTTGGAGTCAGAAAAGCAATGTAAAGAAAAAACATTTTTATGTTTTTTATCTAATCTCAATACCACTGCACCAGTACTTCACTGCAGACACCATGAGCGAGCTTTCTACACATCAAGCTATTCTGTGACCAGCCTGGTGTCATTTAACTAAGTTCTGATATTATTTATCTGGGATGGGGTCTGATCCCACAAGTTGAGACTGCCCCTGCCCCCACCTTCTTTCAGAGGTACCAGGTTCAGGTTTTCACATGTGCTTCTGCCCACAGTAGTTGGGAAGTCCCCACCACCCACTCCTTGGCTTCTGTTAATTTGCTATAGCAGCTCAGAGAAACATCTTACTGATTAGATTACCATCCTATGTAATAAAAGAGTAATAATCAAATAGACCATCACATCAAGACACAAGATGGCTGCCCCCATGTGGTCAAAGATGGCTGTCCCATGTGGACACAAGATGGCCACTACAAGATGCCCTGTAGGGGAGGGCAGTAGGGTAAGGTGACCAGACACCCCGCTTTTGGTGGGACCATCCCAATTTTTAACAATTTGTCCCGCGTCATTTTAAAAAAGTCCAAAAGATTTAAAAGATTCTTTCCAAAAATCGGGTCTTTTTAAAAATGCCGTGGGAGGCGGGACAAATTATTAAAAATCGGGACTGTCCCACCAAAAGCGGGACATCTGGTCACCTTACAGCAGTGGGAAGTTAGGGGTGACCAGGCCAGCAGAGGAGAGCAGTTGGGATGACCAGGCCAGCAGGGACAGGCAATTGGGAGGGGAACCCAGGCCTGCAGGGAGGGAAGTTGGGAAGGACCAAGCCTGCAGGGGAGGGCAGTTGTGGGCAATCAGGCAAGCTGGGAGGGCAGTTAGGGGTGACTGGACCAGCGGAGGAGGGCAGTTGGGGAAAACCAATCAGCAGGTTAGGGTAGTTGGGGGGACTAATACTGCAAGGGAGGGCAGTTGGGGGTGATCAGGCCAGCAGAGGAGGGCAGTTGGAAGGGGGCAGGCCTGCAGGGGATGGCAGTTGGGGAGAAACAGGCCTTCTGGGGAGGGCTATTGGGGGAGGGGAGGGCAAGGTCTGCAGGGGAGGGCAGTTGGGGAGTACCAGGCCTGTAGGAGAGGGAAGTTGGGGGAAACAAGGCCTGCAGGGGAGAACAGTTGGTGGGAGGACTAAGGCCTTCAGGGGATGGTAGTTGGGGGTTGGGGGGGACCAGACCTGCAGGGGAGGGCAGTGGAGAGCCAGCAGTCCTGGATTGTGAGAGGGGTGTCCCAGATTGGAGAGGGTGCAGACTAGGCTGAGTGACACCCCCCCCACACACACACACAAATTTCATGCACTGGGCCTCTAGTTTTATTATAAAAGGATATAGCACAGGAATAAACAGATGGAAGAGAATTATGGGGCAAGGTTTGGGGAAGGGGTGTGGAGCATCACACTCTCCCAGAGCACCACTCTCTCCATACTGCCAGGTGTTCTCCCACCTGGAAGATCTCCAAAGCCTAGACTTGTGGGTTTTAGTGGAGGTTTCATTGCTTAGGTATGATTGATTAAAGCACTGACTACTGGTGACTGAGTCACCACCAGCCCCTCGCCCCTCTCTGCAAATCAAGGGTTGAGACTGGAAGTGCCAATATCTAATCACACAGTTATTTCCCCTGGCAACCAGCCCCATCCCTCCTTAGGGACTTTCCAAAAGCCATCCCATTAACATAAACACCTTCATCACTCTTTTCATCCAGGAAATGAAACTCAAAGGGTTTTAGGCGCTCTGTGCCAGGAATAGGGATGAAGACTAAATATTATATTTCTTACTATAAATTTCTTATTATGAATCACATAAGTTTCTGGTACCAGTGAAGTAGCATTTATTACCTTCCATGTACTCACTCAGGCCTCACTGTCCTTATCTACAAAGCAGGGATTTATAAAATTGGTTCAATAGGGTCGACATAAGGTCACCAGTTTGTGAAATGATTTGTCAGTCATACAAGATCTTACAAAATTAAGGTATGGCTGAAGCTTTTGAAAAATCTTGGCAGCATCAGTTCTGGTCTTCGTTATGTGGAGCTGCAAGAACAAGATATTCCCAGAGTTCCCTTGATTAAGTCTGGCCCCAGGCGTGAGTTCCTATATCCCAAATTGGACTGATGAATTCATAAAGAAAACTTACTTGAAGTCATGTACTCATTCTCAAGTGAGCTTAATTGCTGTGAAAGTAAGCAAAACGGTACCTAAATAATTAAGTTTTAGAAAATGCAAGCAGAAAACCTCTCACTTGGAGCATGACTCCCGCTTCTCTCTAAAATTCCCCCGTAGCAGGATCTACAAGTATTTTTACCTTGGACATCAGTCAGACCTACCTCCATTGAGTTAATGTATCTTGAAAGTGAAAGGTTTTTAAAAGTGGTTACATAGTGCTGAAGCCAGTTTGGCTCAGTGGTAGAGCGTCGGTCTACAGACTGAAGGGTCTCGGGTTCGATTCCAGTCAAGGGCATGTACATTGGTTGCGGTAGGGGGTGTGCAAGAGGCAGCTGGCCGATGTTTCTCTCTCATCGACATTTCTAGCTCTCTATCTCTCTCTCTTCCTCTCTGTTAGAAATCAATAAAATATATTTTTTTAAAAATAAATAAATAAAAATAAATAAAAGTGGTTACATAATGCTGACTGACCATTTGATTTTGTGTTTTGAACTATATATATTGAATGAAAGATTTAATTAGTATTGAAAATGAGTGAGTTTCAGATCCCAAACCCCAGCAAATAGTTATACTTTAGGGTAACATCTAGTGCAGCAATTTTCAACCTTTTTCATCTCATGGCACACTAAACTACTAAAATTCTGTGGCAAAACAAAAATATACTTTTTGCTGATTTGACAAAAACTATTGATAGGTGTAATTTTGATTCATTCATGCCATATGGCTATTGTTCTGTTAGCTGTTGTCATTTTTAACTTTATAATCTAAGGAAAAAGAGGTCAGTGCCCCTGAATAAATAGTCAAGTATTGCATGTTATAAAAATTCTTGTGGTACACTGGTTGAAAAATCATTGATCTAGTGCAAATGTCAAAAGTGTTTGAACAATCAAAACATTATATGCATTTTAACTTTCAAAAATATTTTCCCTTTCCAATTTATCACTTCTTCTCATGCCTTCTCCCCATCTCCATCACCTGCTCTATTGTTCAAACCCATTTTGCCCATCCTGTACCTTTGAGCTGCTGCTCAGTGCCTCTAACACCTTCCACCTTCTTTATCCTACTGTCTTTCCCTTCAGTTCATTTTACCCATCACTGGGTAAGTCATTTGTCTGCTAAATTATCAGTACCTTTTATGATTCTCGATTGTCTTTTAGGACCAAACATTTTAACAGAAAAACACTTTTTAAAATGTGGAGTCATATGTTAAAATCCCAATATATGAAATAGATTTGAAGAATGACATTTTAACAACATGAACCTATAAAATGTGTGTATTATGCCCTGGCTGGGTAGGTTTGTCAGTTGAAGTGTTGTCTCAATATGCCAAGATTGCAGATTAGATACCCTGTTAGAGCACATATAAGGAGCAACCAATGAATGTATAGATAAGTGGAACAATAAATCAATGTTTCTCTCTTTCTCCCTCTCTCAAATCAAAACAATTTGCTTATTACAAAACCAGTCAATGGGGATTATATTTGGTTGCACAATACCAAGAAAATTCTAGAACAATGACCCAATCAGGCATCTGTGAACATTTCACAAACCCAAAGTGCCTAGTCAGAAGACAAATCAACTGACTCAATGCATTACTCATTTGACACATACTCCACTTCACCAGTTCTTTTATGCATAACTCTTAAAAAGACTTTATTTTTAGAGCACTTTTAGCTTCAGAACAATATTGAAAGGAAAGCATAGAGATTTCCCATCCACCCTCTGCCTCCACACATGCACAGCCTCCCCCACTAGCAACATCACTCACTGAAGTGGAACATTTATTCCCAAGGATCAACCCACGTTGACACATCACAATCATTCAAAGTTCATGGTTTGCCTTAAGGTTCATACTTGGTATTTAGACAAAAGTGTGACACGGATCCTTCATGATCAGACCGTGCAGAGTACTATCAATGTCCTAAAAGCCCTCTCTGCTCTGCCTGTTCATCTTCTTCCCCACGCCCAGCGGCCACTGACCTTTTCATTGTCTCCCCAGCTTTGCTTGCCCATTCTTTTCATATAACCATTACAGGTTGTCCATGCTACTTTTTTAACTGGCTGGTCACCTTATTGCTTAGCCAGGAAAAGGATATTAGGAGAAAAAAAGGTGAAAGTTAGAGGGTGTAAAACAAAACAAAAAGACAAGAAAACACACACACACACCAGATTCTGTTCCCATAGTGAGCCTAAAAAGGGAGTCAGCAGCCACTGGAGTTTGTAGAGTGGCCTAAGGGAAATGGACTGTGTTCAGTGAATGAGACACCTGTGTATGACTTGGGGACACTATATTAGGAACATAAACAAAGGTACACCTGAAAGTTTTGTTATGATAAGAAAAATGCTCTCCTCTCCTGAGTAGCCTCTGGCATGGACTAACTCTGACAAGATTGAAGAGGTTGAGCAGGGGATTCTATCGATAGGTAACTAACACATGTTTCCAGCCTCATGCATGTTCCTTGATTCAGGAAAGGGCCTGATTGGAAAGTCCAGCTGAATTTGTTCTTCTAGAGCTGAGGTTCAGGAAGCATTCGCCCGCACCTCTGACCTCCGGCCGGACCTGCAGGGTTAGGACAGGGCTCTGAGCAAACAGGTCAGCGAAGATCAGATCCCTTCTTTGGCCCTTTTTGCATCCCAACTCATGGCTGTGGGGCCCAACTTTATTTCTCACTGGAGCAATCTTATTTTTTAACCTCCTGGGATCTGTTGGTGTATCACTCTGAGAGAGGGGAAGGCAAACCCTAGAATAATATGTAAGTAATGGTTGAGACCTGATTTAGAAGTTTGATTTCTGCCAAGTGGAGGTGAAGCTGAGGCATCTGACTCTGGCCTTGCTCTTTAATTACTCCGAAGCCAGGAGTAATTAAGGAGCAAGGAAATGAAGGATTTAGTTGCTGGCGATCACTGGATAAGGAGAGAGAGTAACACCAGCCAAATGCAGAGTGCTCCCTCCTCCCCCACACTATGTAAATGTGTGACATGGATCCTTCATGATTTCCAGGGGTGACCCTGGATATGTAATTGAGCGAGCTTTATTAAATGACTTGCCGTGTGGAGCACGTAAAGTCTCCTGGCCGGTGTGTATGACACGCTGGAGGTGGAAACCAGCTGCATCTGAACCTCCAGGGAGCCCTGCCTGGCAGATTTGCAAACAGCAGTACCCGTGAGACATCTCAAACTTTATAACTACATATTTAAGCATTTATGAGACTTGCACTGCATTCCATTAAAATGAGAGAGAGAGAGAGAGGGAGAAGGAGAGAAAAAGAGAGAGAGAGAGCAAGAGAGAGAGAGAGAGAGAGAGAGAGAGAGAGAGAGAGAGAGAGAGAGAGAGAGAGAGGCGGGGGAGGGAGAGAGAGATGCAAGAGGGGAAAATCCTGAGACTTCCAGCAGAGGTAATTAACCCCAAATGTTTCATAAAGAATTTGATAGCATTCTGGTTTTAAATTCCCTTCCCAGGCCTGTTGTAGAAGGGAAAGAGAAGAAAGGAACTTATTAAAAATCCACCATTGCACTTTTTTAAAAAATCATATGACTAAACCAAGCTGTTGGACCCATGTTCAGAGACTAACCACACAGACCTCATGCCAAGGTAACAGATTAAAATTTTACTGGAAAGAAAATATTTAAGACACAGACTGGCAGTTTTCACCAGAACCACCCGAGAAATGCCTTTCTTTTATCCCCTCATCTACTTATTCTATGCCTTGCCTGTCAGGTCTAGGTTTGGCATCAGCCTGGGCAGCTTGGCGTCTTCCCAGCTTCCCACAAGCTGGGATGCATTTCCCGTTCCTCCCACTGCACCATTGCTGGTGGAGAGGCACAGAGGGGCCACTGTAATAACAGAGGTAACCAGGTAAAGCCAATGCTAATATCTGCTTACGTGACCTCACCTGCAGTGGTCCCACATGACATGCTAACCTCTCTAGGATGAGGGTCACACCGCAGGCCGGGACTGGAAAAGACGGAGAGTCAGTGTGCTTCACTGAGGGGTGAGGCCTTCCCTGTGTGCCTACATAGTGAAGGCACATCATCAGTGTGCATACACTAAGCCTTCCGATGTTACAAAAGAAGCTTCCACAACAGTCAACAACTGAGGCAGCATCGGTCTCCAAAAAATTAAATCTGAACACATAAACAGGAGAATTTTCTGTGTAATGCTAGGGCAGACACATTGAACGTTCAGCAAACCAAAATGTCATGTGCTGTCACACCAGCTAATGGTTGTGTGGTATCCGTCTCATGAAAGATCTCCAAGAAATAAGCAGGTGGTCTGATTGTTTCAACATTTGCCTACCGGAAGGGGGGTACTGAACAGGTGGCTTCTTGTGGTTCCCCTGACACATTAGTTCTGCCCTCTCCGAGTGGGAGAAACATTTGCATGTTCTCACTGATGGCTCACTGTATTTAGGATCTGACCCTTTTGCTGCCATGTGGTGTGCCTTTCTGCCCACTCTGAATCAAACGTTTAATAGCAATCTAAGCCATAACAGCCAGCCTACTTCCATATCAGGTATTTTTAAGGACATAATAGATGTTGAGTTTTGATATTATCTAAAGTGATTGAGAAGCCCTGGCTGGGTAGCTCAGTTGGTTAGTGTTGTCTCAATTTTGGGTTCAATCTTAGGTCAGAACACGTGTAAGAATCAACCAATGAATTCATAAATAAGTGGAACAACAAACCAATGTTTCTCTCTCCCACTCTATCTCTCCCATTTTCTCTAAAATTAAAATAAATAAATAAATGAATAAATACAAATCATATATAATCAAGAGGGAATATGCTAATTGATCATCACACCCTCACAAATATGGTGGCACCCACAACCAATAAAGAAGGAATATGCTAATTGACTGTCACACCCTCAAATATGGTAGCTCCCACAGCCACAAGATGGCGACACCCAGTCCCCTCAGCCCCACTGGGGCAGCAGGCATGCGGCATGGCCAGGCCCACCCTCAGGGGGGTCAGGCCTCTCTGAATGCCTGCTTCTGGAGTTCCCTAGACCCCTTGGCCCCCCAGCTGCCCAGGGCCAGCCCGAGGCACAGGCAAGCCTTGGATGGCAGCTGCCCAGCAAACAGGGCCACTCGAGGCTCAGGTTACCAGGTTTGGTCGAGGCTTGTGATGCCAGCAGTGGCCACAGTAGAGGTGTGATGGGGCATTGCCTTTCCCTGACTGCAGGGTCACCTCCCGCCTCTGAGAGCTCCTGAACTGTGAGAGGGGGCAGGCTAGGATGAGGGACACCCCCTTCCAGTGCATGAGTTTTCATGCACTGGGCCTCTAGTTTAATAAATAAAAAGAATGAAAATTATTATTGTTTGATTTAGGTATATTTTTCATCAAATTATTTGATCAAGAATTGTGGTTGGCTCTTATGTCCTTGTTTTGGACATTTTGCCATATGGAAAAGCACAGTCCTTCACAAATATCTGGAATTTTTAATATGAAACATATAACTCATAATTTTAAAATGACTTCACGGCATTTTATAATTCATGAAATCCCCTACTCTTTGTATGATCAGACATTTTATAACATAAACCATAACACATCTTGTTTCTCTCAAGGAAAATAAAAGCAGAACGCAGCTAAAAAAAAAAAAAAAAAAAAAAAAAAAAAAAAAAAAAAAAAAAACCCTTTCTTTGCCATCAGGGAAGGCTTTCTGTTTTTGCACAAAATTCAGAGATCTTTATAAGCTTGGTGTGAAACAACTTATACCTTTCCAGGCATCTTGGTCAATAAAAATTCAAGCTTGAACAAAGTACCATGGACTGAGTGGCTTAATCTCAAGAGAAATTTGTTCCTCAGAGTTCTCGTGGCTGTGGAGTCCACGATCAAGGAGCCAGCAGGTTCCGTGTCTGGTAAGGACCTGCTTCCTGCTTCAGAGACAGCATCTTCCCACTGTCCTCACATGGCAGAGGGCAAGGGAGCTCTGGTGAGTCTGAGTACTAGTGGTAGGGGCCAGAAAGTTTTTATTTTTTAACCCTCACCCAAGGATGTGTTTACTATTTGAGAGACAGAGAGAGAAACATTGATTTGAGAGATAAACATCCATTGGTTGCCTGGACCAGGGATTGAACCTGCAAGCTTTTTGGTGTAGTGTATGATGCTCCAACCAACTGAGCCACCCAGCCAGGGTTGTAGAGTCTCTTTTATAAGGACACTAATCCCACTTCTAAGGGTTCCTCCTCAAACCTCCAAACACCGTCCCATTGGGGATTAGGTATCTACATAAGAATTGGAGGAGACACAGTTGTTCAGTTCAGAGCATGATATGTCCCTCACACTGCTCTACTGACTGAAATCCACACAGGCCCTCAGCCACTCACTCCTTCCCTGATGGAACCTTGGTACCTCCAGTTCCGTGATCTCTCTCAAGTGCCTAAGAGATGAACTTGCCTTTCTGTCTGGTTTTACATTTGGTTCATCGAGTTCAACTTCTGTCTGTCAGCCCTTTCTGCTCTCCCATGAGGAACACAGGACCCAGAAATGCAGTGACAGCATTGGAGAAGTCAGGGTAGCACTGAGGAGGAGAGGGAGTCCATTAGTGCCGTTAATGAGCCTTCCCCAGTTTCATTTGTGTCTGAATGAATCACAAACTTTCTGAGTCATTTACCCCGTCACAGAGCCGTTTTCAAAGCGAGTAAGCAACATTAGAAAGGCTCGGGCTCCTTCGCCCCAGAGAGACCACGATGAAAATGCAGTGCCACCCACGATGGAGGTGACACACGGCCTTGAGATCTGGGGCACCTGCCTCTGCCTCTTGGGGCTCCATTGGCAGCACCTGTCAGAGGTCACCTGAACAAGGAACTCAGGGTGCTAGGCATGCTGGGTCCCTGACTTGCCCCTTCCCGTGACCCCTCTGATCTGGATCTCAGGTGCAGGGGCTATAAATGGGCCCAGAACAGGGTCTTCTCTTTCCAGGGGACAGCCCTAAGAAGCAAGCTAGACTTAGGGCTTGGGCAGACCTGATCGCTCTTCCCCTTACTGCCTGGGTCATTCTCCATTCCTCAATCCCTTCAGGATCCACCAGGGAAAATGGGAATATGGTGTGAAGAAGCAGGGATAAAGCCATCCCTGCTCCAGACTTGGAGCATTGAGACTAAGAAAAAGAAATGTTACCAGGCCAATAGAAGGACATTATGCAGAAATCTAATTTTAACACAAGAACGTCATTTTTTAATGGAAAATGATGACATATTTGGCATCATATTATATTTTAAGAGTCCTGTCTATTGAATATGACATCAACACTATACTGAAGGATGGTCTTTCTGAGAAGTGGACCAGCAGGAGTGATCCCACATTCTTGCCCCTTCCAACTACAATAGTTCACATATTCTTTTGTTGTTATTTATCCTCATCCAAGGATATTTTTCCCATTTATTTTCAGAGAGAGTGAAAGGGAGGGGAAAAAAGAGAGAAAGAGAGAGACAGAGAAAGAAAGTGAGAAAGATCAAAGAGAAAGAGATACATTGACTGGTTGCCTCCTGCACCTGCCCCAACCAGGCCCGGTGATCAAAACTGCCACCCAGGTACATGCCTTTGACTGGGAATAGAACCTGAGACGCTTCAATATGTGGGGTGACACTCTAACCACTGAATGGCACACTAGCCAAGGCAGTTCATATATTCTTGAATCAACAGTTGGGGAAGGCTAGGGAGCCTGGCTTTGGTCACAGGACTTGAAGAAGCTGAATGCCTGTGGGAGGTGTCAACCCCTGACCTCTACCTCAGCTGACACTGCTCTGAGTAGAACAGCGTCAGAAAGAAGGATATTGCACAGACTACTTCAGGTTCACCAAGAAAAACATGGGTGGTGGTAGAACTTCTCTCTTTCTAACTCAGAGAGCCAAATGGCTCATGGTGGACAGAACTTCAATAAGTATTAAGTTGCTTTCTCATATTTATTTCCATCAAAGTGCTGTGCTGTTTGTTTTGCCAAAAATACTGGATGTTAATACCTTAACAAGCCTTCCAAGTGTGTATCCCTCTGCAGTTTCTAACTGTTCATCAGGACATTGAGCCTTATTTTACAGTCAAGGTGATGGGATGGAAAAACCTGCTTGCTGCCAGGCTGGGAAGTCTGGTTTAACCTAGGCTCTCCAGCAGCTTCCTCTGTGGCCATCCCGCTGAAAGACGTGGCACATTGAGAGGTTGTCAGGGAAGACGGTCACTGCAGCACCAAAGATAATTATTGCTGTTGTTGGCTCCGCAGAGTCATTTAAGGGTTTGTTCCACTCTATATTTAGTCATGCTTGCTACAAAATCAGGAATACTTTTATATCACTGACATTTGACACATAGACATTTTTCTGGAGGGAAAAAATAACATTCAAGTTCTCACATTAATGTTGGGAAAGTACAACCTTCCCTACCCCCAAAAATGTGGCAGTTTCTAAAGTTGGAGCCAGGGACTAACCAGCCAGAAGTTTGTATTACAAATAAATCCCGCTCTTTATGCCAAGGAAGCATGTCAAGAGGCTGACGGTTAAACTGGCCAAGCTAAAATGTTTCCTGAAAAATTAGAATCCCCAAACAATGATTACCTTTTACCTGATTAAAACATAAAGGCAAAGTGGGTTGGTAATCCCATTCTAAAATAGGAAGTAGATCCAAAATGTAACTAAAATCATATGGTTAACGATCTCTAGGTTGGTTTCTCTTCCTAATCTCACTCTATGTTGATTAGTCCCACAAGGCAGAACAACTTGAACTGCATGGTCAGTACCAGAGTGAAATCCCTCCAGCTGCTTCTGGGGGCTCCCCCAGGTAGCCACCCCCGACCCACTCCAGGGTTTCTCAACTCTGGCATAGTGACATTTTGGTCCAGATAATTTTGTGTCATGGACACTGTCCTGTCCATTTGAGGATGTTTAGCAGCATCCCTGGCCCCTACCACCAGATGCCAGCATACCTCTCAAGTTGTAGCAATTAAACACATGCCCAGAGCAGGCTCAGTTCCTTTCAGGAACATGTCCAGGTTGTGGACTTGATCCCCATTAGGGGGGCGTGCAGGAGGCATCCGATTGATTTTTTTCTCTCCCCCTCTCCCTTTCTCTCTCTCTCAAATTAATAAAAACATACAGTATTTTAAAAATGTCTACAGATGTTGCCAAATGTTCCCTGTGTAGGAAAGCAAAGTCACCCGCTATTTCAAACCATTTTGTTAACCTCTCTGTGCCCAGTGTGAAGCTTTGCAACCTGAATCTGTGCTGTACAAATACATGTTATTATGACCTATTGAGACTGTTTAAGAACAGAGCAAAAATGAGTACCTTGAAACCATAAAAGGAGTGATTTCTGAGCACAAGGAAAACTTTTTTAATATTAAAGTGGTTAGTAATGATGTATATTCAGGGCCACTCTTTGAAGGCCTTTAAAAGTTAGATTAGAAGATTATCTGTAATAGGAGGTTTAGGTAAGAGCACATAAATAAAATAGAATTTCTTTAGTTATTTTTTAAACTTTTTGTTTGTTTTTTATTTTTAACCAAAAAGATATACAGAAAGGCATGTAAGTATACAGAAATACAAAGAAAAAATAAATTATTTCACAATAGGTATTTTTGTTCTTTAGCCAAAAAACTAGGAGGAGGAAAAACAAGAATTTGCTTATATGAGAAACAGTGGAGAATGAAATTGAGAGATTAGTGGATCGTTCATAGCATAATATAATGGTTACAATTAAGAGATTTGTCTACTGATAAATGTTTCAGAACACGCATAGTACTAACTGCTCTTCCACGCTTCTCACTGCAAATGGATTTGCTGATTGAAGAGCCTTTTAAATTTTAATTTTAAGTTCTTTTTCATTTCAGTTTTATTAATCTTCATCATAAATATTAATTTATGATCACCAATGTCCAAAGGGCCTTGGTGTACTGTCTCACAAAGGCTAATGAGTATCACTACCACATTTAACCAAAAGAGCAGCATGAGTGTAGAAGAATTGGCAATTTGTTTCTCAATTTGGAGCAATCTAAACCTAAAATACACTGTTTCCTATCATGACCACATTCAAAAGGACAGCACCCTAAATATAAGGCCATTAAAAGGCTTGACCCTGGGATGCTGGGGAGGGGTTGCAGTTTGGGATTTCATTATTTATAGTGTGAACCTTAAGTTGTTTTGTTTCATTTACCTGCTAACTGCAGTTTTCCCATGTCCCTTTCTGCTTCATTAAATCCATTCTTGCTGGGGTCAGCTATTTCAGCTCTTATGGAAGCACCTTTGCAGCCAGAGGGAAGTAGCTTGCCCATAAACCCTCAAGGTTTGCTGCTATCAAAATGAGTGAGGCCCTAGCTGGTTTTGCTCAGTAGATAGAGCACTGGCCTGTGGACTGAAGGGTCCCAGGTTTGATTTTGGTCAAGGGCACATGCCCATGTTGCAGGTTCGATCCCCAGTAGGGGGTATGCAAGGGGCCACTGATCAATAGTTCTTTCTCTTCATTGATGTTTCTCTATCCCTCTCCCTTCCTCTCTGAAATCAATAAAATATATTTTAAAAACACACACATAAACAAAGAAGTGAGTGAGGCTCCTTTGGTCAGTCCAACCAAAACTGCTATTGGTGCCTGTCTAGTCATGGGCAGCATTTATTAAGTGGATCAGGTGCAGCACAAAGAAATGTCAAAACAGTTTACTTAAAGGAAAAAGCACAGTTAACACACAAGTTTGCTGCATAAGTATAAGAAAGCTTTTTTTTTTTTTTTTTTTAATCATAGTGGAACATAGACTCCAGATCTTTGAGATTCAAAGCAGCCCAAACATCCTTGGTTCACTCCTCACTTACAATGAAAACCATTCTCACTCTGCTCAATGTGCATGGGTGACTAGGCCAAGAAGCCCAGTTGGGGGCTCAGACTCTGGCTCCATCATTCTTGACACTCCATCACATGTTGGTGATTTAATGATGACTACTGTCCTTCTTAAAACAAGGAGCCCAGCTAAAAACAATTGACATTCCTTTCAGCCAGTGGTTCTCAACCTTTCTAATGCCATGACCCTTTAATACAGTTCCTCATGTTGTGGTGACCTCCAACCATAAAATTATTTTCGTTGCTACTTCATAACTGTAATTTTGCTACTGTTAATGAATTGTAATGTACCATATTTTTCGGACCATAAGACGCACTTTTTTCCCCCAGAAGTGGGGGGAAAAAGTCCCTGTGTCTTATGGTCCAAATATAGCCTACACATATACTTTAAAAAAAAAGTTTTTTTATTTGCCCGGCTCTGTGTGGTCTCTGTGTGCTTGCCCGGCTCTAAAATGGTTCTAAATGCTGCTGTTTACTTTACAGGGTTGATTACATGTGTTTATGACTGTGATGTTGGGTTTTAATGCACATAAAATATTTTAGGACACTATTTGTTTCAGAAACTTTTTTTCTTCATTTCCCTTCTCTAAAAACTGGTGCGTCTTATGGTCCGGAGCGTCTTATGGTCCGAAAAATACGGTAAATATCTGTTTTTTTCCAATGGTCTTAGGCTCTACAGCAGCGGTTCTAGCGTCACTATGCTAGAGTCATGACCCACAGGTTGAGCACCGCTGCTGTAGAGCCTAAGACCATCAGAAAACACAGATATTTATATTGAATTTCGTGCACCAGTCCTCTAGTAGTACATAAATAAATAACATAGGTGTCTTTATCATTATCAAGTACATGCACTGTAGGTAGTTGTATGTGCTATGCTTTTGTAGTAGTTTAGTTCACATTACCATGACCACAAACATGTAGGTAATGCATTGTGCTATGACATTACAACAGCTGTAACACTAGGTGATAGGAATTTTTTAGCTTCATTATAATCTTAGGAGACCACCATCATATATGTCATCTGCTGTTGACCAAAAAAGCATGGAAAGCCCATGGACTCTAGAGGTAGATAGAATTTGGTTTGACTTATGGTTTTCCACTCAAAAGATGCACTTCTTTAGGGAATGTGTGTACCTTCCTGAGCCTCAGTTTTGGTATGTAAGAAGGAGGATGCAGTTATTAAAGTACCATGACAGGTTTGAGAATGAATGAATGCATCAGGTTGACATTCCAGCTGTCAGATAGGGGACACTCAGGGAAGGGAGTTTTTCTCTACCAACTGTCTTTGCTTTCCTTCACACTTAAAAATAAATATCAGAGATGATGAACTTATTTTTGCCCATTCTCTGGAAAATATGACACACTAGATATAAAAATACTTTTAACTTAACACATTGTATGCAGATTATCCTGGGACTTTCTGGAATATCATCCCTCAACTTCTAGAATGAGGGTTGCTGTTTTAGTCTTGAATTTGCACTGTTCTCTTTCTAATCTGATACCAGGTTTTTGCAAGGTAGTTATGTGTTCTACTTTTAGTTTAACTGGAAGAAAACTTCCTTAGCATTCTTGTCTACTATACATGTAAAAATGTTCTGCAAGGTATTGACCGCAAAGGAATTGGCTGTTTTATTTCAGCAAATGTACAGCAAAATGCTTATACTCTGAAGAAGCTTTTGTATTTACCAGCGGATATGCAAGTGGGATTACCTGGAAGAATGTGTTTCTCTCTGTTCTTTGGTCAATGACAGCTGACTTCTCCAGTTTTTAAAAGCAAGAGTGTGTTTTCTTCTTCTTCTTCTTCTTCTGCTGCTGCTGCTTCTTCTTCTTCTTCTTCTTCTTCTTCTTCTTCTTCTTCTTCTTCTTCTCCTCCTCCTCCTCCTCCTCCTCCTCCTCCTCCTCCTCCTCCTCCTCTTCCTGCTCCTCCTGCTCCTCCTTCTTCTTCTTCTTCTCCTTTTGTTGTTGTTAATAATCACTTGAGGATTTTTTCATTGATTTTTAGAGGGAGTGCAAGGGATAGGGAAAAACAGAGAGAGAGATACATTGATGTGAGAGAGACACTTCGATTGGTTGCCTCCCATATGCACAGGGATGGAACCTGAAACTGAGGTCCTTGATCTTGACTGGAATTGAACGTGAGACTCTTCAGTCTGTAGTTTGATTGAGCCAAACTGGCTAGGACACAAGGACATTTTTAGAATCCTATTTTTCCAGCTATAAAATTAGATTTTCTATCCAGGAACTAAATGAATTAAGTGGATCCCTAGATGTTTATTGAGAGGGGGAAAAATCAGACTTTTCTCCAAGCTAATATCCTCCTGTGATGAATCATTTTCTCTGTTTGGCTGACTAGCACAATTAGAAGCTAGATTGCCCATACCTTCCTAGAATCTGTCCCTTGTTCTAGCTGTCATATGACTCAAATATAATAAAAAAATAAGATAAATATGTCCCCCAAACTCTGCTCTTTCTATCCTTCTTCTAGGCTTCTGTCCACATTTCTTACCACCCTCAGTCTATCATCATCAATGTTTTTTTAGACATATAATTCATATATTTCCTCCCAAAGTGTGAAAATTTAATTAACCCCCACCTACAGGTGCTTGGCAAATCCTGTAACACTTGTTTTTAAAAGCATGTCTTCTGGACCTTCATTCATAACAGCTATAAATTTTTTTACAAAATTTACTTGGATGCTTCTGGCTGTTGCTACATTCTGCATAATAATTATGAAGCTGCCAAAAGACTGTTTCCCAGCAGCTACAATGGTGGCATTTCTGTATTTGCTACTACTCCCAGATTGGGCTTGGCTGATAGTAAAATGAGCTTCCCCTCCTTGCCTGCTCCACCTGCCCATCCCTCTTTGGCCAATTCATCTGTTGCCCAAATCATTGGGAATGACAGGTCCTTTCTTTCTGTGCCTGGGGAATACCTAGGGAAATAAATAAAGAGCATAAGCAACATACATTGACCATGAATACCCAAAATACCCACTAAAAACTTGAAACTCCTCCTTACATTGAAAAACCGGGAAGGAAATTTTCAATTTTGATAAATCTGTGTTTAAAACATATCTGGTTCCCTATGGGTGCTCTTAGTTTAGATTGTGACTTCTATTGTGTATATAATTTAGAAATTCTTCAATTCTAAATGTAGTCAGAAATGATTTCTTAATTATAGTAAGTCAAATCAATTACTTGTTTGAGTATTCCCACCCCTGTGTATTACAGTGTGTCTTCCCCTATTATTTTATGCATTGTTCTTCATTTCTTCCAATAGATTGTTAAGTTTCTTGAGAGTAGTCCTTCTAGAAATCAGTGGTGGTCTGGGATGAGTCTAAATTCAACATGAGCCAAGAGTGGTGCCTAGAGGGTAAGGGAGGCAACCCAATCTGAAGCCTCATTAGTAAAAGCATGGGGACCAGCTTGTGGGAGGAAGGCAGCCGGCTGGCCAGCCTGCTCCAGCTGAGTGAGCTGCAGCCTCTGCGGAGTCCCAGCTAACCAGAACTTTGAGAACCTGCAGTTGGCCCAGAGAGGTTTTTAGCTGATGAAAATTCTGAAAGCCATGTCTAAGGAGAAACACAAAAAGTGGAGATGTTTACTTTGAAGAAGAAAAAAGACACAAGGAGGATAATATTGATTCTTAATCAGTTAAAATTAATACATTCATTCAACTGTCATTAAACAACATTTGTAGAGCAGCTTCTTTTGCCCGGGAAGAGACACCAAGAGCAAAGGACAAGGGCCAAGTGCTGCTTTTGCAGACTTAGAGTTAGTGGGGTGTAGGGGCCAGACAGAAGGGCTTCATTATAATTCTTTGGGAAAATGAGGCCATTTGCCTAATTGTTTCCATTTCTTATTATTGAGATATAATTGACAATAACATATTAATTTGAGGTGTACAGCATAATGATTTGGTATTTGTATATAATAGTGAAATAATCGCCATGGTATGGTATATGTCTAGTTAACACCGATTACCACATAGAGGTATACACATTTTTTCCCTTGTGAAGAGGCTTTTAAGATCTACTCTCATAACAGCTTTCAAATATGCAATACAGCAGTGATTTTCAGTCTGTGTACTGTGGCACACTGGTGCCATAAAAATTTTTAAATCGTTTAATACCTGACTATTTAGGCAGGAGCACTGACCTCTTTGCCCTTAGATTATCAAATGACAAAATGACAACAGTCAACATTACTATAGCTATCCAGGGTGAAAGAATCAAAATATACCTATTTTTCTCAGATCAACAAAAAATATAATTTTTGGTGTGCCACAGAATTTTAGTCATTAGTTTGTGTGCCATGAAAAAGGTTGAAAATCACTGCAATACAGTATTATTAGCTATAGTCACCATGCTGTGTATTATGTCCCCGTGGCTTATTTATTTATAACTGGAAGTTTGTATTTTTTGACCTCCTTTACCCCTGCCTCTAGCAACCACCAATCTGTTCTCTGTATGTATGTGTTTGCTTATTTATTTATTTACAGGTTCCACATATAAGTGTATTCATACAGTATTTGTCTTTACTGGCTAACTTAGCATAATATCCTCTAGGTCTATTCATGCTGTTGCAAGTGACAATATTTTATTCTTTTTATGGCTGAATAATATTCCAGTGTGTGTGTGTGTGTGTGTGTGTCAGGTGTTTTTTTTTAACCATTCATCCATTGATAGACACATAAGTTGTTTCCATATTTTAGCTATTGTAAATAATGCTGCAATAAATATGAGGGTGCACATATCTTTTTTAATTAGTGTTTTCTCTTTCTTTGGATAAATATCCAGAAATGGAATTGCTTGATCACATAGTTCTATTTCTTAACTTTTTGAGAAACTTCCATACTGATTTCCAAAGTGGCTGCACCAATTGACATTTCCACTAACAGTATACAAGGGTTTGCCTTATTGTTTCTTAATTCTGGATCTTTATGATCCTGATTAACTCCTTTATTTCTTTCTCAAGAACAGGCATGTACACCCCAGTGTAAGACACTTGGTGTTGGGGTACACAGTGGTGTTTTAGATACACCAGGAAAAGCTTTCAGCCAGCACTCGGGCAGAAAAGGCCCTATCTGCTGCCTGGATAGTGTGGTGGACTCGTAGCGCTGCGATGGGGGTCCAGAGGAAGTCATCAGTACCCAGCATCACTGAAAGGTCCTCATCAGTACAACCGTGTGTGGGCGGGAGCTTGGATTTGGTCAGTCCAGGGGTAGGGCTCCCAGGTGGCTGGAGTGGTCTCTGTGCTAAGGAAACGTGGAGTTTAGAAAAGACCAAGTGTGAGGTCAGGGATCTGGGCTCTGGTCCTGCTTGTGGTGCTTGAGCAGCTCACTAGTCTCTCTGGACTCAGAGCCTTTCCCAGCAGCGAGCTGATGCACTGGGTTACCTTGAACTTCTTCTCCCCTCTTACCTCTACATGACTCCCTCATGTCCAAAGGTAACATTTTAGGATGTTCCCCGGGACTGGGATGATCTAGGTCAGTCGTTAGTCAATAGAGCCAATTATCAACAGTACAAGAATTGAAATTTCTTTTGAGAGCCAAATTTTTTAAAACTTAAACTTCTTCTAATGCCACTTCTTCAAAATAGACTTGCTCAGGCCATGGTATTTTGTGGAAGAACCATACTCAAGGGACCAAAGAGCTGCATGTGGCTCGAGAGTCGCAGTTTGCCAGCCATGGATCTAGGTAAAGGACCTCAGCTCTGGGATTTTATGGTAATTAAAGGCCCATTTACTATCATCTTAACTCCACACTATGATGTCCCCATGCAAGTTTCCTTCAAACAATGTTATCCCCTAAAGCTGAGACCCTTTATCTGTCTCTTCCCCCCAGTGCTTTGGGGAGTGGCTAGCAGTGATGCTCTTGGCTCGTGACTGGATTTTATAGATCAGAGAGAGACATCTATATCCTAGAAACAAAGTGTGCTCTTTGGAGAAGCAACACGCAGGCCACCCTATCAGCCCCCGCAGCATGACTGGCTGTGGCGCTGATGGCTTCCTTTCTGAGTCCTAGGAAGACTCTCACAGGGCAAGTAATCCCTGCTTATTTAGCAGAGACCAGCATTATCAAACACTTAACGGAGAAGTCGGATAGTGGCAGGAACCTACACTCCTGTCACTCGTCAGCTCTTGGTTGTAGTTCTCAACCAGTGCCACACAAGCCCCCAGATGCAGTGCATGTCTCTGATTAAAGCAGGCTGTGATGCTAAGGGAGGTGGCACCTGAACACCTGACCTAGCCCATTGGAATTTAGCTGCATGCACTCCACAAACACATAATTTCATGCATTCATAAAGTCATCTCTAAGGAAATATTGCATTTTCATTGCCTATTTCTTCTTTCTGGAAATTCAAAGTATTTTTTGGAGAAAATTATTTATTCTTATTCTATGTCCTGACATGGAATAATTATTATTATTATTATTTTAGCTAATATTTATTTCATGCTTATTACAGACAGGGCCCTGGCTTATGTGGCTTTCATGAAATATCTTATTTAATTCCCATAAGAACTTTATGAGGCAGATGTTGTCCCTATTTAACAGATGAGGAAACTGAGGCACAGAAGACTTAACTTAATTTTGCCTCATCATAGAGCTAGTTAGATGGCCAAGACTCAAACCCACAGAGACTGCCCCCAGACCCTCCCTTTTTGCCACTCTACCTTGCTGCCATTTCCCTGATGAGAATTTAAAAAAAAACAAAGGTTATAAAAGTTGGCATAAGCTCACACTTGGGAATGCCTTACAGCCAATATCAGAAACTAGGCCTCTAGCTCTGGGGAGCTCTGTTCCCCTCCCCTCTTTTTATTCAAGTGACAAAACCAGGCTAAGTGCCAGCTGTTATTCCAGTTGTTCTGGTTCTCCTTCTATCATGACTTAAGTTCTCATCTTCATAAATTGCTTTTTCACCTTAAAGTGATAAGATTTCTCTCCAAACTTATCACTGAAAACTGTGGAGCCTTACTGGTGATCTAGACATGGGCTGATGGAGGCCAGGGGGATGCATCTTCAGGCCAGTTTTCCCAGGGGATGTCTAGGAAGGCCACCTCTGCTGCAGCTCAGGATAGTCTGTAGTGAGCTCACCTGGAGGGCCCCTCAAGAAGCCCTCCAGACCGTCTGCCAGCCATCAACATGGAAAGAAAAAGGACAGGATGGATTGTGAAACATAGGCTGTCACAGTTACTCTATGGTTACAGAAAATTTACAATTTGTATGTCAAGTGGTAACTTGATTTAAAAAAAAAAAATGCTGCTATCTGCTATCCCACAAATAACTTGTAGCTGTGTGCAGCCAAATATGTCTACAAATAATAAGGAAATAGCACATGAGAATAACAACATGGCTTGGCACAGGAAGACAAGAATCCCAACCATGACCAGTTACTTTGGGTTCAATTTCTTTTTGTGGGTTTGTGGGGAGGAGGGATGGAGAGTCAATTTCTAATATACTACCAAAAGCTCAATCATGTATGGAGCAAACTGGAGGTCCTACTAAATTACAGTTTCATGTAATTTTATTTTAAGTAGACATCCTGTTTCTCATTGTTCTGTCACATGTAAAGGTGGGAGGATGAGGAAAGGAAGAGAGAAAAAGTCCTCCATGTCTCATACCCACTGGGCCTTTGGAGTGGCTGAGTGTCCAGCTGGCCCTGAGGTAGCTTGAATGAAATGGGGAGGAATTCCCAGCTGATGCCCATCTCTTGCCCAGCCACACTCCACAGAGCACTGTGTGAAATCACAAAACAGACTATTAAGGATAATATATATTAGTAATCTTCATTTACCACTGAATGTAAAAAGAAATGAAATGGAGTCTTTTATATAAAAATAAAAACAATAGCTAGTATTCTAGTGTGAACCTGTATTTTTTAATTCCACAGGTATAAAAAAAAATGTGCACCTAGATCAGCCTAAAATAATAAATGCCAATATAAATACTTGCGCAGATAGTTTGATCTTCATGATTATAATTCACAATGCAGGGTTATTTCTTTTACTCTGGCTGAATTTCTACTTTTTAAAATAGATCCTTAAGCTATCATTATAAATCCTAAATACAACTCAGTGGAATTCTGAAAATGAACTCTAAAAATGATACTAGGAAAAAAATCAATTTTATTTCTTATGATCACCAGCTTAACTTACATATTCAAAAAAAACACACAAAAAAACCTTAAATATCGTTAACATCCAGCACTGCCAACTGCCTTAGAATTTAGAGATCTAATTTTGTTCACTTTCCCTATGTTGCTATGAAACGCTGGTCTTCCCTTCTGTGCTGATAGTCTTTCCACATGGATGGAATGTATAGGGTCTTTGCATTCATGATCATTTTGGCCTCACTTTTAAAAGAAGATAGCTTCATAGAAATAACTTGACTCTTTTCCTGATCCTTTCTTCCTAGAGAGGATATTTCTTGGCTACTTTAAATTTTTTTTGATAATCTTTGTGGAGCTTGCATCCAAATAAAAGGAAGAAACCAACTAAACCCAATTGAAATTGAACATTTTTACTTCTTGAATAGTGTGAGAAAAATCATGTATCAATATATGATTCAGAAAACTCTGAAAATTAATCTTTGCATAGAAATTCATACATGAAATTAAGGTAAGTCTACAGTCATGGTATGAATGTGTTGTTTCCTTACAAAATTCATACATTGAAACCTAATGCCCAAAGTGAGCTGGGGCCTTTGGTAGGTGCATAAGTCATGACGATGAGCCCTCATGAATGGGATTAGCACCCTTATAAAAGAGCTCCCTGGGCCACTCCGCCATGTGAGTACACAGAAAGAAGTCAGCCATCTGCAACCTGGAAAAGGGTCCTCACAGGAATCCAACCACACTGGCACCTTGATCTTAGACTTCCAGCCTTCAGAACTTTGAGAAATAAATGCCTGTTGTTTATAAGCTGCCCAGCTATTGGTATTTTATTATAGCAGCACAAACAGACTAGGACATCTAGGCTCTAGGAAACATTTCCAATGTCATAGAATCAGTCTTTCTGAATGGATGGTTTTGTGTGCTAGGGTATTTGGGCTTCTTTGTAAAAAGAAATTGTAAATAGAGATTTACATTAAACTCTTTTGACTTGGAATAACTTAACCAAGCATCTTCTTGGCAAAAGTGGGGGATTCTGTAAGAATAAAGATGGACATTCCTCCCAAAGTGACCCTTGGTGGCTGTTCTAAAAGCATCTGGTGCTCGGTGGAACCTTTATCCCCTTCATTCTATGCATCCTTGTCCATTCTCACCTCAAGTATGTTGCTCTTATCTGTCCATGTAAGGAAATTGCCCAAGTAGAAGATACATGAAGATAGCCAAGCTTGGGGAGCTCAGAGTGAAACTAAATTCTTCTCTTACTGCTACAGTCAAAACTGTTCCAAATGAAATTGGTGGGTCACAAAGGAAATACTGTTCTTTATGCTCATGTCTGGGCTGGATGACATTAAGAAGCTTAAAAATAAATACCCCAGCTTCTAATCGTTAGCTTTGATTTGAAAATTACTAGTTGATTATTGGCACTGCTGTTGTGTTGCTTTTTTTCTATGGACTAGAATTGCTTTGGGTATTGCCTTGGCATTACTCAATACCTATTACAACAGGGAATTGCTTATTACATCATCTTCCATTCCCTTCCCCTAGGCCTTGAGGGGATCCAGACAGGATTATTCCCTACAGTGAAAATCACAAGTGTTGGGACCAGTCTGGCTGTACATGACCCCAACAAGAAGTTTTTCACTGATTCTCTGGGGATCTGTGTTAACAATTTGCCAGGGAAGGTTGAGAAGTGTTTCCCAGTATACAACTCCCGTATCCTCTGTCTATTTCTTTGCATGACTCTTAGTTAATGTGCAAAAGCAGACACTGGTCAGAACTGAAAATATCCCTTCAAATATCTTTAGCCGAGAATGTCTTCTTTGAACCAGACACCTAAAGGGAAGAAATGCAAAGTTGATTTCTGTGAGCAACAATTATTTCCCATGCACTCTATTTGATCAATCCAATACATTTACTGATTGGTAACATGAAATTATTTATGTAAAGGGAAACTTTATACTAGAAAAAAAAATAGTAGGTTCCACTGCAATGGAATGTTTCATAATATTATACTGAAAATTGATTTTTAGTAAAGGGAGAGAAACTGAAATTAAAGAGCTTTGGCATTTTCCCTTGGGCACAAATTAACTTTCCTAGTAAAATGGTCTGAATAAACAAAAGTGGAGAGTGGAAGTGATCAAATCAGTGAGGTTGAACATTTGCACACAAAAACAAACATGTAGTTAGCTTGTGGTTGACTGTAAAAAATTGTGATTAGAGAAACTTCTTCATATTATGTCTAGTTTTCTCTATCTCCCTTGCCCAATGGTCAAGTTTAAGCCTTATCTTTGGGGCAGTGATTGAATCTGAATCCTGACCAATGATGAGATCAGGCCCAACCATCCCTGTGACCTCTCCAAGTGACCTCAGAGTCTTACCCACTGTGTAAAATGTCTATATTGCCTATCTATAATAATAAAAGCATAATATGTTAATTAGACTAGACAACGTTTCAGAAGAAGCCAGGGCTGCCCAGGTCCCAGGTGCCTGCCAGCAGCCTGAGGGAAGCTCAGGTTTCAGGTGCCTGAGGGAAGCCGGTGCCAACAGCTGGAGGAAGGAAGGCGTACTCTTGCACAAATTTTGTGCATCAGGCCTCTAGTATTACATAAAAAAAATACTCAAATTGCATTCTGTATTAAGGCATTCCTTTAACAAACAACTGTTGAGAACCCATTATATACCAGAAACTCCTCTAAACACTGGGGATAGAGCAGAGAACAAGCATGCCCATTCTCATGGAAGTTCCATTTTGAAAGGACCAATGACTGGGGAGATAGAAAATAAACAAATCTGTACTGTGTCAGAGGGTGGGCAATGCCATAAAGAAAATAAAGCAGCCAGGACAGACAATGATAGCAGGGGGAAGGAAGTTGTTTAGATGGGTGATCAGAGAAGGCTTCTCTTTGAGAGAAGTCCTATATGAATTAAGAGACTGTATCTGAGGGAAGAGAGTTTCAGGCCAAGGAAATGGCAAGTACGATGGCCTAGAGTTGGGAGCATGATTTGTCCAGTGACTGAAATAAAAGGAGGGAAGAATGAGGAAAGTAGGAGAGATGAGCTGGACTAGGGAGAAGGTATCCTACCTAAGAAAGAGTGATATGCAAATTGACCATACCTCTGCTACACCTACAAGCCATGTCCACAAACCAATCAGGAGAGAATATGCAAATAAACACAACCAAGATGGCTGTGGCCACGGAGAGCAGGAAGGAGGCTTTGGTTTCCTTGGCAATGAAGGAAGCCAAGCTTTCCACCTGCTCTTGCCAGCCCAGGCCTTCACTCAATGTTATGAAGTTTCAACGATAGAAGATAAATAAATCCCAACAAAAATGGCAGCAGCCACAGAATTGGAGAAAGCAGTAGGCTTGAATTGCCCCTGGAGATGGAGGAAGCCAAGCTTTCTGCCTACTCTGGCTGGCCCAGGCCTCCACTTAAGGTTACAAAGTTTCAATTATAGAAGATAAATAAATACCAACAGAAATGACTGCTGCCACAGAGTGAGCAGAAGGCTTTTCTTTGCTCCAGGTTACAAAATTTCAATTGTAGAGGACAAATATATCCTAGATACCAGGGCCTCGGCTTGGGTTGCTGGGGGGCATGGCTGGCCTGCAAACCACCACAGGCCCCTTGACTAGGCTGCCCCACACCCCAAGAGAACCCCCACCCTGATCTGGGACACCCTTCAGGGCAAACCAGCTGGCCTCTACCCATGCACCAGGCCTCTATCCTATCTAATCTTATCTAATAAAAGAATAATAATATGCAAATTGACTGTCACTCCATCACATAAGATGGCTGCCCCCATGTGGACACAAGATGGCCACCACAAGATGGCCAGCAGGGAAGAGCAGTTGGGAGGGACCAGGCCTGCAAGGGAGGGCAGTTGTGGGTGATTAGGCAAGCAGGGGAGGGCAGTTGGAAGCAATCAATCCTGCAAGGGAGGGCAGTTGTGGGGGGCAGGCAAGCAGTGGAGGACAGTTAGGGGTGACCAGGCCTGCAAGGGAGGGCAGTTATGGGCAAACAGGCTGGCTGGAGATCAGTTAGACATCAATAAGTCTGGCAGGGGAATGGGTAGGGTGTGATCAGGCTGGCAGGAAGAAGCGGTTAGGGGCAATCAAGAAGATAGGCAAGCGAGCAGTTGATTGCCCAGCTGTCCTGGATTGTGAGAGGGATGTCTGACTGACAACTTAGGTACAATCCCCTGTAGGATCGAGTCTAAATGGGCAGTTGGACATCTCTCGAGGGGTCCCAGACTGGAGAGTGTTCAGGCTGGGCTGAGAATTTCATGCACCTCTATTTTCACATAATGTTGTTTGAGGAGTTGGGACTTAGTATATGCAATTTGTACATCACTCCTAATTACCGTGTTTTTTGGACCATAAGACGCACCAGTTTTTAGAGAAGGGAAATGAAGAAAAAAAGATTCTGAAACAAATAGTGTCCTAAAATATTTTATGTGCATTAAAACCCAACATCACAGTCATAAACACATGTAATCAACCCTGTAAAGTAAACAGCAGCATTTAGAACCATTTTAGAGCCAGGCAAGCACACAGAGACCACACAGAGCCAGGCAAGTAAAAAAACTTTTTTTTTAAAGTATATGTATAGGCTATATTTGGACCATAAGACACAGGGACTTTTTCCCCCCACTTCTGGGGGGGGGGGAAAGTGCGTCTTATGGTCCGAAAAATACGGTAGATATGGTGTCTTGAAGAAATCTTAGCTGAAGCATAATGTGGCCTTGCTTATGGTTTTAAAGGGTTGCTCTGACAGCTGCCTGGGCCATATAATATCAGAGGCCAAATTCAATACTTCAAGTTTGTTTTCATCATCCCCTGGCTGGCCATTGTAGGTAGTATGTTCATAAGACTTGCAAATAATAAAAATAAGAATAATAACAGAGTCAAGACCTAAAAAGATTCATTCTTTATTTTTAAAAGTCAGCTAAATAGAAGCCTCCACTGGGAAGCCTTCCCTGTCCCCTCCCCTGCCACACCCATGCTCTCTTAATGTTGACATACACTTCCCACATCATGTTGCTCTAGAACTTGTGGGTTTATTCATTTCTCGCCCTCCTGAACACTGCACCCCACTTAAAAATAGAAAAGTAGCTTACACACCTCCCCATTCCCCAGACTGGCACATAGTAGAGATTTAATAAAATTTCTTTGAGTCGGTGAATTAGCTAGCAATCTGTTAGGACTGATTTGTGCCGATGTGATGATATATGGTAAAATCCAACTGCTAGTGCATTAGATAGACAAGGCCCACTTTACAATGGTTTGGCTTTAAAAAGTCAGACCTTCAACTTATTATGAGATACGCATGGGATATAATTACTTTATAAAATATAGTAAGTTGATGAAGTCTTAAGATCTAAGCAGGTTGGGCCATTTGCTGATCAGATCAAAAGCACTGTATGGAACACATGATGTTGCGCTAAGACACCTGGTTTGGATTTCCGTATGTGTACAGGTATATGCCTGTGTGAGCAGAAACAGCACAATCTTCTATTTCACCAGAAATAGATTTAGGCAGAGCCTAAGTCTGAGGTTGTGATACTTGAACTTCAGAAGCAAAAAAGTCCATCCCCAGGGACACCTGTCTAGTGGCTGGTACATTGCGTTCTTTGACATTTTAACTTGGCCTTGGGGTTTGCTAACACCTGAAGATGTACCCTATAAAATCCCCTAATATGAAAGGGAAGCCCTGATTTAGTTAAATATTACTTCATGGAAACTTCTATAATAAAAGGCAAACAGATGTATATTTTTTTATAAGATTGCACTCTGAAAAGCCTCACTCACATAGGCCTCCAGCATACCATTTATTCTGTGTCCAAAGTGTGCATTCCTATTTCATGAAAATATGTGGCTCCTCTAGCTTATCATTGTGGATGGAATGCATTTTTTCCATTCCATTTTCTCACCTTTTACAAGCATGACTTAACCAAAGAATGAACTACTCTATAGTTGGTTATAATACTGAGTAGTAATCCAGTCCTACTGTTTGAACACAGCCCATTAATTACCAACAACTATTGGAGTATTGAAGAAGTCATGAACAGACATTCCTGTCACATGCCTCATTGTAATGATTCAATTCTACAACAGAGAGAGAGAGAGAGAGAGAGAGAGAGAGAGAGAGAGAGAGAGAGAGAGAGAGAGAGAGAGAAGTCACAAAGGACTGAACTTGTTGGTTTCTAAATGATTTTTAACTGGCACCATCTGATTCTAATTGTATCTCATATTTTGGCTTTTCAAGTCAGAAACAGTGTGATTTTGTCATTAGAAAAATAAAAGAGGAATTTTACCTTCTATTTTAAGTCAAACTTTGAGGAGAATGAGAGTTTTTATTTTTTATTTTTAGAGCACAGTCCACTTACCTTAGAGATAGAAACCAATCTTCTGTAATCCAATAAAATAAACAGCCATCAGTCTCTCCTTATACTGACTTCTGTGTAGTAAGTCACTTACCCTCCCTGGGTTCCACTTTTTTTCTATAAAATAAAGGAGTTGGACCACACAGTCTCAAACACATTTTTTGACTCTGTAAAATTCTTTAACCTTTATTATGATACATGTATGGACATTGTTCTTGAAGACCATTGACTCCATGCTTACTTTCATAGCACCTTAGATTTTAATTCTTCACTGCATAGCACCAATATCAGGAATAGACAGATAGATGGATGAATTGTCACTGTCTTAGTGAACTTGGATGCTATAACAAATATCAGACTGGATGGATAAAACAACAGACATTTATTTCTCACAGTTTGGGAATTTGGGAAGTCTGAGACTAAGGTGCTGGCAGGTTGATTCCTGGTGGGATCTCTCTTCATGCCTTACAGATGGTCACCTTCCCTCTGTGTCCTCACATGGCAGAGAGAAACCTCTTCTTATAACTAATCCCATTGTGGGGACTCACCTTCATTATCTCTTTTAACACAATCATTTCCCAAATGTTCCTATCTCCTAATCACATCAAAGGTTAGGGTTTCAACATAGAAAATTTGGAGGAACATGATTCAGTCTATAACTGTTACCATATACAATGTCTAAATGCTTAATATATAAGGAGGCAAAGAAATAATATAGAACAATGTTTGGGTACTAAAGCCACACTAAGTTTAAACTTCATTTCTACCACTAACTCCATGACTTCTTTTTCTGTAAAGTCAGAATGTTATAGGTTGAAGTTGATGAAGAGAGGTAAAGTGCTTGATTCTGCACTTTATTTTATTTATTAATTAAATTAGAGGCCTGGTGCGTGAAATTCAAGCATAGAAGTGGGGGTCCCCTCAGCCCAGCCTGCACCCTCTCCAATCAGGACCCCTCAAACATCCCTCTCACAACCTGGGACCACCTACCTGCTTGCCTGATCACCCCTAACTGCCCCCCCTATGGCCTGGTCACCCCCAACTGTCACCCCATCAGCCTGGTTGCCTCACACAGCCCTCTGTTCAATCATTTGGTCATCCTTCACTAACCCCCTTGCTGGCCTGGTTGCCCCACACAGCCTGTTTGATTGTCTATTTGGTCGTTTCAGTTGTGACGGTCACTTAGGCATATATATATATATATATATATATATATATATATATATATATATATATGTATATATATATATATATATATATACACACATACATACATATACATAGATGCTTGCTCCTACTCTGCTATTGAAGCACCTGTACATAACTGGTCCCTTTCTAAGAACTACAAAAGGATTAAGAAAATAAAAAAGAATGCAAAGCATTGAATAGAATAGTTGGTTTCCAGGGTCAAACAAACATAGCATGTGTTAAAAGTTTTGGGATACTAAGGAAGGTGCCACCCAAGAGAACCTAATGTTTAAACTCTGATCTCCTAGCAATGTCAGCGGAACACTCTTCAGGTAGTATGGTTTCCCAAAAATACATCTACAGTATTAGAATTCAGGTTCTGTGAATGTGCCCAATTTTAGAAGCAACCAAAGGATATATTGTATTCTATGTTCTTACATCCCAGGAAGAATTTCTATAATCACCTCCAAAGTCTGCACTCTGGCTCAATTAGTTTAATATATTCTCTCCATAATGGGGTATAGGAGTAGGAGGGAAGGCAGGGTGTGAGTTAGGCGTCCCAGGTGTTCTGTTAAAGAGCAGTGTTGCAATAGCATCCTAACAAGGCCAGAAGCTTCAGATGAAAGAGATAGCAATGAATCAGTAGTTACCAGTTTGCTTTCATCAAAAAATGCCTCGATGCTAAGGGAATGCTGAAATGTCTGACTCTCCCCTTCATCTAGCTTATGTGCAGCTAGATGACTGCTTACACTTTAGGGATCTGTTGGTACAGACGATTGATTACTTTCAAGATCCTGTTCTCCTTCTCAAGGAGGTTTGGGAATGTGGAGGAATAACTTCCGGAGTTTTCCTTGGTTTCTTTGATGATCACTACTGTGCCCAGAAGTTCATGCAGGGCAGAGTTTCAATTCTTTTTTTTCTTCAAAGTTTGAAAAAATTAGGATTTTGAAACAGGCATCCTTCCACTTAATTGCCACTTTTAAATTTATTAGTGCATTTTTGGTATCAGTAGTTCCCTGTGAAGCATTTTCTGTACTCTCAGTGATAAGATATGTGGGCCACACATGGATTTCTAAAGGTTCTGAGCTATTTTTAAGTTTTCTTTCTCTCTCAACGCTTCCTTTCAAGCTGTTCATGCTGTTACTTTCCAGAAATAAAGTGGGTAGATAATCGGAAAATATAGGTGTCTTGTTACTTATTAATTCATTAGTACAAAGATGAATGAACAACTTCCTGAGAAAAATGATACCCAATTGCAGTATAAACAGAGTCATAGACAAGTCATCATATTAGAACAAGGATTTTCTTTTTAACCTTTCCTGCTAGGGGACTTTTCTCACATTAACTGTACTCATTAGTGTTATTCTTTAAAATCACATATCTACAGTAATTGCTACTTTTTTAGAAGCAATTGTAGAAAAAGCCAGAGAGCACAATATCTTCCCTTCTGCATCCAACCAGATGTCACTTTGGGAATTACAACAAACCTCTTACATCTAAAAAGGAGCCATGAAAAGCCAAAATGTCTTTACATGAGCTGTAAAGATACTAAATAGAATGATTTCTGAGGCTTAGGGGACATCTGTCATTTAAATACATTTTTGAAACCTTTTTTTCTACAAAGCCCATTTTGCTTTGTTTTATAGTACTTTTGATTGATATTCATGGGTCATACTTCCCTGGTTCATTCATTCCTAGTCCAGGGCTTTCCTCATGGTAAATACTCAAGAAACACCTTTTAAGTGAATGAATAAACTTGCTTAAATCCTACTTACAAAGCTCAAGTTCCTGAAACTATGATTTTATGACTTCTTATTCATGATATTGTTAGGATGGGAGTTATGTAGACTAGAAACATCTTCTGGCCTGCATTCATTCAACTAGAATTTATCAGCCTTGCCTATGTTGTGTACTGTTCAAGGTTCTAGGATGCAATAGAGAACAAAACCTTCATGGATGAAAACTGGTTTTCATTGAAATCTTCAAATATAGGGAAACAGACAAATAAATACACTATGTTAGTAAATAGGTAACGGGAGAAAAACAAATCAGTAATAGAAATGTGTTTGGGCAATTTTGCCTAAGGACTCTCCTTTCCAAAAGCAGGCCAGTTGAATTCTCCCACTGGAAAGGGCCTATGGACTAAAGTAGCAGTGATTGCTGAATAGAGTGCTTATGGATCCCTGGGGACTCTCGCATCCCCCCTCATTTGCAGCCCTCAGAGGTCTCCATATCCCTATGTTATTGATGATAAAATTGAGGGTCAGAAACCAATTAAACAACTTGGCCAACACCTTGTAGCCACAGAGTGCTTCTGCCTGGGGCTGACCCACTCTCCTCTCTCCTTTGCCTGGCAATGTGAAGAGCATGCCCATCTGTGTCACTCCTGCCGATAGGAGACCAGGGAAGTTTGTGATGGTGTGTTTGTGTTCTGTTCAGAGTTGCTGTTTCATGGACATTTACAGGTTGTGAGGTTCCCTTTCTCCCCAAGAGAAATAATAGTACAGTGCATGCTTATTAGAATAAAATCTGTGAAGACTATTAAGAAACAAGAGAGAAGAATTGGGTAAAATGGAAGAATTTCCTAATAATCTGAGGTGAAACCCTCATTGTCCATCCTACACTTAGAAATCTTAGTTCTGAGCCAGCTCAGAGCCGCTCTCCCTCCACATGTGGTGCTGCACAAGCTTGTCATCTGGCCATCCCCTGACTCATTCATCATAGTAAAGCCACTTCTTGGTGAGGAGCTCTTTTATCAGTAAGCTCACCCCTCCCTACTATACAGTAGTGATAATTTTTAAATTTCATTAATAATTTAACTCTTGAGACCCAAAGCTTTAGTAGAGCCACAAAAATTATTTCTTTCCTACTTAGAATATCCAAGTATAAAACCTCAAAGCAAAATTTTCAAACACAAAGTGTTCATTTTCATATATATATACTAGAGGTCTGGTGCACGAAATTGATGCACAGGGGGTGGGGGTGGGGGGAGAGACAAATAAAAAAAGAGAGAGAGATTTTTTTTGTCTGTTTCCCTATATCCTGCTGGTCGGAGTGTTTGCCTCCTGGTGGTCAGTGCACATCATAGCAACTGGTTGAGCAACCTTAGCATATCATTAGCATATTATGGTTTGATTGGTTGAATGGTTGAACAGACATTTAGAATATTAGGCTTTTATTACATAGGATTTATTTATTATCTGAGCCCCTTACTGGAATGTCAGTCTCATGAGTTCAAGGTCAGGGGCTTTTGGGAGGTTTATTCCATCCATTAACTGTATATCTTTCATACTAAGAATAGTGCTTGAACCATTATAGGATCTCAATAAATATTTATTAGATTAAAAAACAAGGATTGTGTACTTGAGGGAATTTATCTAGACCCCTATTTAAGTATCTGCTGACTTTGTGTTGCGATTATAGCATTCCTCCAGCACCATGCACCCTAATGGCAGAGAAGAGCAAAGGTGTGCAACAGAGACTAGGGACAGTGGCTTAATGAAAGGAGGGTACTTATGGTTCATATGCCAAGCAAGTCACCTGTGAAAGCGTACAATTCAGTGACTTTTAGTATATTTGGAGAGTAATGCAAATGTCATCACAATCAACATTAGAACATTTTCATCATCTCTAAAAAAAACCCAGACAGTTGTCTGTGTCTATGAGCTTTTTAAGAGAGAGTTTATTTTTTTCTATTTTGGTGTCTCAGCATTTTAAGGACTTGGGTGCCCATAAATATGTGGGTAGAAAAAGCAGTGTTTCTCTCCCTGCTTTACACCCTGTGCCAGAAACTTCCTGAGATACTACCAGTCTAGGGAGAATTTTTAGACTTTTGCAGATAGAAATGTCCCCCCAAAAAAATGCATCTTCATGTGTATGGTGAACTCAAAGGATCTGTGGTCCACTAGTCGATCTCTTTTAAATTCTTGGGGACCTAACACTTGTTAGGTAAAGTAAGATAACCGAGGGTGTCTTTCTTTGTTTTGTCCCCAATACATTAGTTTTCATAACATGAAACAATCTTGGAATTACAAAAGACTTACTGTTCCCCTCCAACTCTCTGCATTAATTTGTAGAACTTTCTTTTTACAGATGTGATCTTCTCACATGTAGGAAAAAACACTCATAAGTTCTGTTTAGTGCTGATTACACGTGAAAGTGTAGCTTTGAACAAGTTTTGTGAACCATTCTTCCTCATTATTAACTTTATTTATTTGGATTTTTAAAAGTTATAGTCTGAGCTTTTGTTTGTTTTTCATTTGCTTTCCATGAATAAAACTAACAATTCATTCCTGAGTTTGAAAACTCCATCCAATAACTTCTCCTGGCTGAGGAAAAATGATCTGCTCAGAATTCTATTTTTAAAAAGTCAAATTTCAGAGGCACTTGTTATTTTCTTACAAATTTTCTTTAAAAGACAAATTTTCAAATCACTTGATTTTTGTCAGGAAACTCCCAGTTTAAAAGTACAGTATTCTTGGTGAATGCTGCCGTGGCTGATGGTACACGCATGGGGTGAAGTGGTATAATGCCCCTGTGTGTCTGTCACAGATGGCTGCCAAGATGTGCACACAATTGTTTATTGGTCCAGTTGCATTTGCACATTTTGTTTTAAAAAATTATCAGCTCGTTGCAAATCAAGATATATCCACCAGTTTTATCAGCACAAATATAGCAAAAGAAAAGAAACTGAATACATTTACAGCTATGCTTTCTTTAGGATGAAAACCTAAGTTAGTTTGCATATTGGTTGTTACATTGCTCTGTAACAAATCCTCACAAAATTCAGTAGCTTAAAACAACCAGTATTTATCTAGGTCATGATTTTGTTTGTTGGCAATTTAGGTTGAGCTCAGCAGGGCAGTTCTTTCAGTTTCTCTCATGCATCTGTGGTCAGCTGGAAGTCTAGAAGGTAGCTTTGCTGATCTTGGCTGGGATCTGTCATCTCTTTGGGGCCTGACTTGGCTTTGATTCATTTGATCTTGTGTCTTCTAGCAGACTAGTCCTGCCTTTCTTATATGGCAGCTAGAAAGATAAAGTAAAAGCATGAGAGATCTTTTAGGGCTAAATTTTAAACATTGTCACTTTTCTGCATTTCATTGACCAAGATAAGTCAGAAGCCTGATCCAGTTTCAAAAGGAAGAATAATAGACTTCACCTCTAGATATCACTTCAGTTACATGACCAGGAGCCTAGTTACAGGGAGAAGTAAAGAATTATGACCATTTTTGCAAAGACAACAGCCTATTTTATGACTATTCAAGAATGTATTGTCCAGCCAGTTGCCAGTATGGCAGCGGTTGAGCATCAACTCATGAACCAAGAGGTCACAGTTCAATTACCGGTCAAGGACATGCCCAGTTTTGGGACTCAATCTCCAGTAGGGAGTGTGCAGAAGGTAGCTTATAGGTGATTTTTCTTTCATCATTGATGTTTCTATCTCTTCCTTCCCCTCTCTCTAAAATCAATATAACATCTTTTTTTTTTTTTTAAGAATGTACTAAGAACATATTTAAATGTGTCATTTCATTGCATCCTTTGATCACACTGGTTTTTTGTTTGTTTGTTTGTTTGTTTGTTTGTTTCTGTAGCTTGAATTAATCTTTATGACCTAAAAGAGATTGACCATTTTTATAATAAAAGACTTTATCAAATATCCTCTTTTAATATGAATTTCATTTTTGTGACAATTTTGAATCTGAACTTAAACAGCATGCCATTCAATTTTATGTGCATGTCTTCATTTTATGGTCTAGAGCCAAGACTTCCTCCTTTTTAGTTGAAAATAGTAATTATCAGGTGGCTTTTCTTCAAAATTTGTATAATGGACTTTACCATGTCACTGCAATAGCCATGGGTTTATGCAATTTTTGTTTTCTTACACAAGAGAAATCATAGCTTAAGAATACACATTCATAATAATTTAACCAGTCTTTGGTTAATAGGAACAGAAATCAGCTTAATCATTTTGAACAGCAAAGTGGCAACATTTATTAAATACACACATCTGCTGAAAGCAACTCCATTTCCAGGTGTTTATCCTAAAGAATAAATTTTCATGCATGTATGAAGGAGATAACTTTGCATTTTCCATTCATGTATTCATTCTTCACCAAGTATTTACTGAGCACATACTGTGTCTCAAATACTATTTCAGGTGTTACCATATAGCAAGGGACAAAACAAACAAAAATTCTGCCTTCTAGGAGCTTGCTTTCTAGAAAATTACAGAAAATAAGCAAGATAAATAAGGAAGGTAAATGGGTGACTAGTGCTATAAAAAAAATGAAACAGAAAAAGAATAGGAAGTGTTGGAGAGGGGATTAAACACTTTAATAGGATGGACAAGGGACAGCATCATTGAGAAAATGACAACTAGATTTGTCAGATTTAACAAATAAAAATGCAAGATACGCCAAAACCGGTTTGGCTCAGTGGTAGAGCGTCGGTCTGCGGACTGAAAGGTCCCGGGTTCGATTCCGGTCAAGGGCATGTACCTTGGTTGCTGGCACATCCTCGGTAGGGGGTGTGCAAGAGGCAGCTGGTCGATGTTTCTCTCTCATCAACATTTCTAGCTCTCTATCTCTCTCCCTGCCTCTCTGTAAAAAATCAATAAAAAATATTTTTTAAAAAATGCAAGATACCAATTTAATTCCAGGTAATCAGTGACTTTAAGTATAAGAATATTCCACGTAATATTTGGGACATTCTTATACTACTCGTTGTTTATCTGAAATTCAAATTTAATTGGACATCCTATATGTTACCTGGCAATCCCAATGACAATTGAGTGAAACCTTGAAGGAATAAAGAAGCGAATTAAATGGACAATATGAGAGTGTCATTGAATGAATAAATAACTGGGAGGTGAGCACGCCATGCAGAGGAAACTGCAAGAGCAAAGGCCCTGGCTGATTGTAATTGTGAACACTTAGAAGTGAGTTGTCTTTCAGTGGGAGAACAGATAAATGAGACAGTCAAACAGAGAAAGACAAATCCTGTATGGTCTCACTTACAGGTGGAATCTGAAAAAGCTGTACTCATAGAAACAGAAAATAGAATGGTACTTAGTAGGGGCTGAAGGATGGGGGGATTGAGGAGACATTAGTCAAAGGGTGCAAACTTGCAACCAGTAGATAAATAAGTCCTGATGATCTAATGCAAAGCTTAGTGATTATAGTGAACAATACGGTATTATAAACTTCACAGTTGCTTGGAGACTAGATTTTCATTGTTCTCACCACAAAAAAAGAAATATCAGTTATGTGACTTGATAGAGGTGTTAGGGTGATAATCTTATTGCAGTTATCCAACTAATATATTACACACCTTAAACTTCCACAGTGTTACACATCAATTATATTTCAAAAAAATAAGAAAGGCAGTCTAAAGAAAATAAGGCAAACTGTCCAATCTGAATAGTAGTTATCCAGTAGTCTAATATATTTTCTGTACTTTTCTGAATGTTTGTAATGTTTCATTATTTAAAATACTTTTTAAAGAAGGACAAAAAATGTCAAAGAAATTAGATACCTTTGTATTAGGAAGAGCTCATAACATACAACTTAAGAGAGTATTCATATTTGGCCTAGCAACAACCTGTGCAGGTTCTGGTGGGTGACAGACACTGGTGAGCAGGGCTCTTGACACATGGTGAGAAGCTGTCTATTCTAATTCTGAATGTCCCCCAAATTTATCGGGAGGCCTTGGGAACCACTCAGAACTCATTTCCTCGTCTGTCCAGAAGAGGCACTCACACAAGCTTTCCCCCACAGAGCGCCACATAAATGGTTCAGAGGGACCATAGCCACGCAGGACTGTATGTGTCCTAATCTGCTTTGTCCTCATTTGTTTGTCTAATCTGGATTAGATAGCCCACTGAACTGGAGACTGAACGAATTTGTAAAAGCCAGGCTCATTTCCCATTTCCCTCTATTGATTTTTTTCTTATAGAAAAATAGAAATTAATTTAGACTCCTAAGAAATGCAGTGAAACACTGGGGTTCAGCCTCCGCTTCACTGGTGGTGCTGGTGACTTGCTGAATGGTCTAGGACTGAGCGTCTAACCAGAAGCTCACTTGTGCGTATTGACATGTTGCACCACACGTGAGGATGGGACCCAGTGACCCTTTAGGGGTATATGCTGTGACTGGTTGTCAATTCTAGGGGGCATCCTTTTAAAGCATACAACATAACTTCAATGGCTGAACAAGGTTTTGAGGGCTACTTAAGTAGGCTTGCACCACTTTTAAATTAATCACAGATGAGCAGGGTGAACATCTCTGCAAGGAGAGGGTGCACTCAGAAGAAAGGGCTGGAATTCAGGACACAGTTATGTAGGACAATGGAATATCCTTGTCTATTTACTGTACTTAACTCATCTGGATCTCACTAAAGCTCACAGCACTTAGGCTTAAACCAAGAACCAACATCTAATGTAGTGGGGAAGAGGATATCTTATATAGACAAAAGTTACCATACTTTATGTTGTTAGTTGATGCAGATAATACAAATAAGAATATTAATGGCATGTGTTTTATTAAACACATTCTCTGTGCCCAAAATTTTATGCAATGCAATCCTCATGGCAACCTTATATGAAGAAAAGTGAGACCGAGAGAATGTTAGAACTCGTTAGCCTATGGCTGGCTATACAACGGTTGCTGCTCTGTGGTTTAAACCCAGGCATAAACTCCTAACCATTAAAACGATCTTCCTGGCATTTTTGAGCAGGAAACTGAATTATAACACCAGTTTCAGCATGCTGTGCTATGTAGACAGATAAGGAAGGTGCCACCCAAGTCTCAGATTGACTCTTTCAATGCCCATCAGGTATGAGGAGGAGAATCAGAGATGTGACTGTGATAACCAGGAGGATTAGGGTGAAAATAGAGAGAATCCTCCAGTAACTGCTTTAAAAGTATAACCAAGGATTATGGCAGGTTGGCAAACTGAGGCCAGCAATGACCCAGCGGTGGCCTGTCATTGAACTTGGTGCTGTTGGAGAACACCTCTGTGCACTTTCAGAGCTCAGCTAGGGGTGGGAATGGTTTTGAGGGCAGGCGGGAGCAGCACTCAGCAAAAACGTCACCTAGCTGAACAGTACCTTTGGAGCTCCCTTGTGTTCCCCATCACCAGAAAGCAGTCCTGAGACTCTTCCCGCTGTGAGTTCTTGATTAACTGGTTTCTGCTTTTGCTCAAAATTAAGGCTCAGTGAAAAGAATATACTTTGAATGCCTGGGGGACAGACTTGGGTTCAAATATCTTTCTTTCTGGGTTTTGACTTTTGGCAAGTTACTTAATATTTATGGGCCTCAATTTCTGGGTCTATGCAATGGGAATTAATACAGTCATGCTCCACTTAACAACAAGAATACATTCTAAGAAATGAATTCTTAAGTGATTTCATCATTATGGGGACATCACTGAGTGCACTTACACAAATCTAGATGATATAGCCTACTACACACCTGAGCTACGATATACAACTGTCATTGGCCGAAATGTTGCTATGCAGTGCATGACCATAATTCCTGTGGTATAGTGTTGCTGCAGGATTATAGATAATGTGCGACAGCTATTATTATGATCATTGTTGTTATCATTATTATTATCTGATAGTGGTTTAGGTTAAACCATTTCCAAGGGCAATTTTAATTGTAAAGAGTACAGGAAGCTTTCCCTGAAGATTCTGAAGATACTTCCCTTTCTTTCCACTGCATGTGCCCTCTTCTCCTGAAAACACAGACTGAAATGGTCCCAGCCATCAGGGTCTCTGCTTAGTCTCCACTTCAGACCACATTGCTGATTTGCCTTGTTTTGAATTTTTGAGAGTGAAAAAGGGGGTGAGATAGGAAGAGGGACTTGGAAGGTCTTCTCCAGACCACATGAGAGAAGTTAGAAGAATATAAATGAAGGAAGCACCTTTGATTTCCCAAAGCAAACATCCAAACAATTTAGTTTACTAAGTAGGGACTAAGAGAAGAGATGAAATTACACCTCCTGGATTATTACCGGTAAGTGCTTTTGTTAGGCCTCAGTGAGTGCTTCTAGGAATCTTCAGAGCATATATAGGGATTCCCCAAAGTGGGCTTTGATGTTTGCAGTGCAGTATGGTGCCTGACCCCAGCTCATTTAAGAGAGACAGAGCCTGCTTGCAGTTTCAGACTGACTATAATTTAGGCCGCCTTTATGAGACAATTACATGAAATTGCATATAAACACTGGTCACATGCTGTTCTCTTCCATCACAGATGCTTCCTCAGTTTTTATTTATTAGCTGGATGGATTTAATTATAAAATTTTATTGAAAAATTATCACATCCTTGGCACAAAGAAAGTGGTAAAGCAAAATTAAATATAGTGTACAAATCTATAAATTTTGAGCATTTAGAATAAAATAAAATTCTCCAAATAAAAGTAAGCAAAGCGTTGCCCTGATTTCTGCCCATGAGAAATCGCCAGTGGGGTAAGAAATACAGACATGTGCAGAAATGGTTATAATAAAGTGCTATGTGTAGGGATAGGCAGGGGAGAGCACCAGAGGGGACCTCTGGGGTGGCAGCTAGGGAGGTGAGTGCGAAGAGTGAAGGGAGTTGGCCAGGTGAAGGGAAGGGGAGGGAAGGAAGGTCTTCTGCCCAGAGCTAGAGTGTGACCAGAAACAAGAAGCAACAAGGACTTTTCTCATTGGCTAGGGATGACATGCCAGCAGGGAAGAGTGAGTGGTGAGACTGAACCAAGGGAGGGCCCTGTTTATAACAAGGTAGTAAGCCAAAGGAGCCAGGGACCATGCAGAGTCTGCTCCGTGGCAGGTCCCGGCCCTAACTGGTGCCTACTGATGAATACCTGCCAAGACCTGTGACCTTACACCAGGTGCAAGAGGAGAGTATTTTTCAAAATGGAGCAACATGGTTATATCTTATTTTTTTTATGGAGATCACCAGATAGGTAGGGTTTTCATCAAAATTAACTTCTTAATACCACAATTCTACATGTGAGGATGTTCATTCATTCATTTTAATTACCCTTAAATATTTATTTATTAACTTATTTGAGAGAGAAAAGCATCAATTTGTTGTTCTACTTATTTATGTATTCATTAGTTGCTTCTTGTATATATCCTGATTGGGGTTCAAACCTGCAACCTTGGCCTATCAGGATGATGCTCTAACTTCGTGGTCTGCAAACTGTGGCTTGTGAGCCACATGTGACTTTTTGGTCCCTTGAGTGTGGCTCTTCCACAAAATACCACGGTATGGGCAAGTCTATTTTGAAGAAGAGGCATTAGAAGTTTAAGTTTAAAAAATTTGGCTCTCAAAAGAAATTTCAGTTGTACTGTTGATATTTGGCTCTGTTGACTAATGAGTTTGCCGGCCACTGCTCTAACCAACTAAGCTACCTGGCCAGGCCTTATTTATTCTTTTAATTAATATGTATTGAATATTCAGTATGTGCAAATGACTGACCTAGATTCAGAAGAATCAGAAATAAACAGACTTAAGTCCTTGCTCTCCAGGTAACAAACAAATACATAAATAAAATACAGTTATATAGTCTGTTAGAAGGTGGTAAGGACAGTAGAGAAAAATAAAACAGAGAAAGAATTAGGGAGGGGGCAGAAACGGAAGGGCAAGCAGGAGGAGTTGCCATTTTTAAAGAAATATGATCATAAGTCACTGTGATTTTTGGCATTTAAAAAATTGAGGGACAGCTATGAAAAATAAATAAAACTTAGCTCCATTTCCCTCTACTGAAAAAATAAAAAAGAATGAAAGTAAGATGGTCAGATAAGATCTCACTAGTAAAATAACATTTGATCAAAGACATGAAAAAGGGCCGGCTGGATTCCTGCTGATATTTGGGGAAATGCAAAGGCCCTGGGGCTAGAGCAAGCCTAGCTATTGGGAGGATAGCTAGGAGGACAGAATGCCTGGAGCAAAATAAAGGCCTGAGTGGCAGAACAGTGGTATTAATCAACCAGCAGCAACATCACCTGAACTTGTTAGAAAGGAAAATTCTTACACTCCTAATCCAGAGTTATGTATAAATGAGAAACTCCAGGGAGGCTGAGAGGATGAGAACCAGAATCTTCCAGGTGATCCTGCTGCTGGCTTATATCTGAGAACCACTGTCTTTGCACTAGGTCCCAAGATCTCCTTTCTCCCTAGAGCACCTCTCTCAATGATCTCATCACTTTCCATAGGCACAGATGCCTTCTATGAGTACTGTTGGGGAGGAAGAAGCTTTATTCTATCCTCCAGTTTCTTCAGGCTGGTCTAAGAGTTAAATGGCCAGAAAAGGAGAGACAGTAGAGGAGGACTCATGTAAATGGAGACCTAAAGAAAATGGCCAAAGCAAGCAACTTTTATACTTTTTATGCAAAGAAACAATACATTTGTGAGTATTTGATGGACCAATAAATGTAGGTTTGGATGCTTAATTAGTAACAAATTTAAGAAGAGTTTTGACTTGGGATAGTAAATTAGTAAAAGGCAACAAGGTTTGTATACAGGCTTCTTTGTCCTGCATTCTCTATTTCTGGTCATAAGGATGTCTCTCTTTCCTCCTGATGCAGGGAGGGTAACTTTCTTGCAATGAGAGAGAAACATCGATTGGCTGCCTCTTGCACACCCCCCACTGGGTATGTGCCCACAAACAAGGTACATGCCCTTGACCAGAATTGAACCCGGGACCTTCCAGTCCATAGGCTTATGCACTATCCACTAAGCCAAACCGGTTTCGACCAGAGGGTAACTTTCACATGAAAGATTTCTTTTCTGTACAGAGGGACAGAGGGACAGAGGAGGGTCAGAATGTCCTTTTTGTACCAGCTGCTTCTTAAAAATTTTTAATTTGAAAAAATTAATATGCCATTTTGGCATATTTGGGGGCAGCCTGCTACTAAACATGCCCAACATTTAAATTTTCCCACCCAGATATTTCTTTGTGAGTTCTTACCTTGTGTATCCAATCCCATCTCAGCAAATACCCTAGCCAGCTTCCTATTGGTGAAGTCAGGACCCTAGAAATGTGCTGCATAGACCTCTACTTTATAACATGGACTGCAATGTAAATACATTGCTGTTATAATTTGGGGGTAGCAGTGATTTGTATTTGGTTGCAGGAGAAGTCATCATATCACTCCATCTTAGCTTCCAGCCCCAGCTCACTTCCAAGATTCTGACTTGCCTTTCCTTCCTAAGGCATAGGGGCCTGTGTCTGTCAAATCCTGGGGCTGTTCCTCCCTTGCTGACTCATCATTTTAATACATCCTTGTTGCTTCCTTGAGAGATTGATTGACTGATGTCAACTGTACATAAGACTTTACACTCTTTGCCGTTACAACTGAAAAAGAAATATTTCCTGAAAAATATTTTCATTCAATTTCACAAATATTTCTGTCTTATCTCCCTTTTGTAATGGGGCTAAAGGCCAACAAATAAATAATGAGTAGTGAGTTCCAGCTGAAGACACTGTGCTAGGCACTATAAGGGATGTGAGGCCTCCAAATACTTGACAATTGGAAGATGAGTGAGAATTAGCAATGCAGACTATGAAGTCTGACTGCCCAAGTTTGGTAATTGGCTGTTGCCTACTTATCATCTGTAGAACTTAGGTGGGCTGTAAATCCTCTCTCTGTGCTTTCATTCTCTCCCCACAAATGGCGTTACTAAGAGTACCAGCCTTATGGGGCTGCTAAGAAGATTAAATCCGTTATTATATGTAAAGCACATAATCAGTATCTGGCACTTAGTAAGTGCCAAGTGTTAACTAGTTATATATATATATATATATATATATATATATATATATATATATATATATATAATTATATAGTTATATAGTTATATAGTTATATAGTTACATAGTTACATAGTTATATAGTTAGTTATATAGTTATATAGTTATTTCTGAGTAAATAAACAGAAAAGGTTTCGTGAGAGAGGGAACCTATGTACTTCAGTGTATCTCTAATGTATACCAATTTTATAGTATGGTATTCACTATAATAAAACTGCTCCCAGGGGCTCCAAATTACATTAATTAGCTCGTGATGTTTTGATTGATCCTTCTCTGTGTTTCAGAAAGACTTGCCTTGGGTTTTTGTTGCCATGAGTTGAGGCAGTCTAAACCATGATTCCCAGCCAGGAAAGACTAATAAGCAATAATCTAATATAATAAGAACATAACAAGATTATAAAACATAGCTATTAAAATGACATTGCTATTTTAAAAAAATAATGAAATAAAGCACAGCTATTAAACGAATTCTTCATATACCCCCAAGGACCGTGGTATTAAGTACTTACTTAGGCCATAAGGGGAGTTGAAATTCTTCCTTTTTGATTGAAGTGGTTCATCATTGGTCTCTCATTGACCTGGGAGAAGAGGAAAAAGGATGGGGTATAAAAATGAAATTATCACTCACTTAAAACCAGTCAAGCACTATAACCTGCTCAAAAGGAGTCTTTGTTTATTCTTTTTTTTAAAGTATATTTTTATTGATTTCAGAAAGGAAGGGAGAGGGAGGGATAGAAACATCAAAGATGAAAGAGTCATTGATTCCATACTCAACCACTGAGCCACAGTTTTCCCTCCAAACTGGTTGAGTGTGGAGGGAAAAGATGCCAGTGTTATTCTCTAGAAAGATAGGAAATAGGATGTAAATCTTTGTCCATATGATGTAGGTTAAGAACTAATGGAGGAATATAGGTTACTGAGGAACTCCAACTGCACTTCATTCACTCTGCAATTAATAGTTGCATGTAAAGGAACATTGTGGCCATTCTCACTGTGTGTCCCTCAATATTTATTTATTTATTTATTTATTTGGATACTATATGGTATTCCAATCATAGAAGGTAATGCTTAGGATCTCAAAAGAATGAATGATTCTGGGTTCAAATGTGATTGTTGTCTCAGTACATTGCTTTCTTTTTTAAGTACCAGATTCCTCTTCTGTAGAAAGAGATAAAAATAGTGTCCACCTCAAGAGCAACTTGTACTGATCCAGTTAACTAATATTTGGAAAGTTCTTAGTACTGTGCTTGGTCCAGAGTCTATACTCAAAAATTTTAGTATCAGTTGTATGGTTTAAAGAATAATGTGTTGAACCCATAGTTTTCATAAGGCTGGAGAAAGATAATAATATGGCCCATTTTAAAGGTGAAGAAATGGGTAACAAAAAGACAAGAGACCAAAGGTCACACTGGGTTTTCAGAGCAGGGTGCGTTTACTGTCTCCTAGGAAGGGATTATGCAGTCCAGACTCAGATCCATGCTCCTGATGGCACCTGTCTGGGAAGCTATGACTTCAGATCTTAGAGTTAAGAACTTGGTACTTTTATTTACAGAGTGCATAATTTTTGTTATCCAACTTTGATCATAAAAAAAAACACACACATTAATTTACTTCTCTAAACCCACTTAAACCTTGATTACATCCTTGTTCACCAAGGAGGTAGGAATTCACTCATTCTTTCCTCTTCCCTAGCTCACATTGTACCTCAAGACAAGGTTAGTTGCCACTGAGATGCTTAGTCTTCAAGAATTTGAGGTCCCTTTAAAGCCAAAGACTCCATCCCTCTTGGCCAAACACCAGGATCCTTTGCTTAAGACACACCTCTTAGAACTTAGTACCCCCATCCAGCGTCCATATGCTGACAGGTGCCTTCTTGAGGAGTGTATACAGTTGTCACCCCTTCCCTTCTTTTGGGGGGTGCTATGACCTTTTTCCATCTCTTTTTAGATCCCTACTCTTAAGCCACAGACCACCCCTCCTCTCCTTGAGAGTTCAGCTCTTTTGAAAACAAAGATCCCTAATTATGTGAGAAAGGCAAGGAGAGCCCCAGGTAGTCAGGTCTCAAATCCTGTTTGTCTTCTGCAAGGGCAAAAGGGAAAGCATTTCTCTTTCTTTCTGAAACTTCTCCAGCTGTGAAAGCAAAACACAAAGGTGAATGAAACCAGCCTGCCCTTTGTTTTTGTTTGCTGGTTTTTGTGTTGTTGTTTTCCGTTAGACTCTTTAAAAAGTATCAAACTGCAGCTGAAAATGGAAACACTATTTTCTTTCATCACAACTGCATGTTAGGGCTGGCAGATGGACCAACACTTTGCAAAGATCCTTTGATTCTTTATGCCTTCACAAGCAACTGCCTGCATTCCCTGTGGCCACATTGGCTGCTCTGCGGAAAGCAGACCGTTACAGGATCCTGACTGGCAAAGCTTGTCATCCATCAACTCCAAGCATCACAACTGCTGAAGCAGAAAACATATTTTCTCTATATTTTCATTAACTTCCAAATAAATTACGTTTGAATTTTATCTCATTCATCAAGTTTTACCATGGCCTATTTCTCTTAGTACTTAAATTCTACAAATAAGGTTTTTCTTCCTGGAATTTTTATTCATTCTCTGTCTTGTAGCCAAATACAAAAGGCTTAGGGGGTAAAAAGATCCTGTGCCATATACTAACCCAGGTCTCATGGGGAAACAGTGAGAATAAAACACATAAAGGCCCTCACAGGGTTTTAGCATATTCAGCCAGGCTCTGTTCTAAATGATTCACATATATTGACTCATTTAATCCTCATAACAACCCTATGAGGTAGATAGTGTTCTTAGCTCTAAGAAAAGTGAGGCACAGAGAAACTTGCCCAAGATTGCACAGGTAGCAGGAGGCCCAGAAAATATGCAAGCCCAGGCAATCTGAAATAGGTCTGTGACCTTATGATGGGACTCTTAATACCCATTGTGGTGAAGTGTTAGGAAAGAAATCCTATATAATAAAAGGCTAATATGCAAATTGTCCCCTCAGGAGTTTGAGAGACTGGGAATTTGATTGCTTGCTATGACGTGTGTTGACCACCAGGGGGAAGCACGGAACATGGCTGGTGACCAGTGGCAGCAGCATGGTGCTGAGCTGAGCCAGTGAGGAAAGGAGGAAGTAGGGAGGCTGGGAGGTGGAGAACCTGATCTGCCCTGATCACCAGCCAGGCCTAGGGACCATACCTGTGCATGAATTTCAAGCACAGGGCCTCTAGTAAATGATAATGATACAAAGAGTACCTGGAAGAGTTTTTTTCTCACGTGTTGAGCATGGAAGGTCACCTAGGAGGCAGCCTTTGAGCTAAAAACTGAAAAATGATAAGGAGCTAGCCATACAAAGAGTGGAGTGTGAGGGTGGAGGGGCATTCAGGCCAGGAAGAATGAGAAATACAAAAGCAGAAAGGTGGCCTGTGTAGCGAAGTATAAAGGGACAGGGAGATGAACACGTGAGGGAGATGGAGAGGATGCTTCAAGAGCAATGAGAAGCCATCGACAATGGTTAGGTTGTGGTGGGACATGATCTGTGTTGTTTCTAAAGTCACTGGCTGCTGGATAGCAAGGAGGTGAATGAGAACCTGGGAGCTGGGCACAGAGGGTGAGTGGACTTTGTTGGGGTCAGGTGGCAACAGATAAGGCTGGACGCATAAGGGGGGCTAGGTGCTCAGGCCATTCTAGTCATCTGAAGAAGTGTGGACTTTATTTCTAAGAGCCGGGGAAGTCCCGAACAGGTTTAAGTGAAGAAGTTCTCTGACCAGATCTGAATTTTAGGAGAGTTACTCCAACGAGCATGGAGAAAGGTCTTCAGAGATAAGACCTAGTCAGGAAGCTGCTGGAGACTGTTGCAAAGTGATGTGCACAGAAGGCTAGGGCAGGGGGTGCTCATCTACACAGGTTAACCAACCCCGTGCTGTTGGAGCAAGTCGGAAAAGGGGTTGCTCTTAAGGAAATTTCCAGAGCTATTTTTGAGGAATGCTTGGTGACATCCTGAACATGGGGAATGAGTGAATGGAAGATGATAAAAGACTCCTTGATACCTACCTACTTCTGGCTTGTGGGGGTTGGACAGATGCTCTGTAGTGGGTTAGGGCACCTGGACTTCTGGTGGGCCAGGTTCAGTTTAGTACATACTGAGAATTGCAGTGGCCATGTGGAAAAGCGGCAGGTGAATGGAAGCCAATGACTCTTCTCAAGAAGGGAACTAAATATCTGAAGAGAAATAGTAGTTTTGAACATTTCCTCAATCACCTCCTACTAGGTGTTGCAGTCACAACAAACCTGCACTGGAAAACAGTCTGCATCCAAAGAAATAACACTCCCCCGAGGGCCTCAGGACAGGAGGAAATGGACTTCAATTGCATTTTGAAAGAATTGGACTTAGCATTGGCACACTCCATAAGGGCTCCAAATATGCAGACACATCCCGTGCAGAAACAGCTTCCCCTGACTCAGATCCCAAGAATCATGTGAGTCTCCATTCACCAGCATGTGAGCAAGACAGCTTGAAGTAAGACAGGCAGTTCTAACCCACATGTTCACCTTTACCTCCAACACTAACTGTACACAGAGTTTCCCTTTATTGACTGAGATCTCAAAATTTTTCTTCAGAGATCTTTAGAGAAGAACATACAATGGGTGTGCTCTGGAAGATAAGATTGCGAAATTTCTCATTACTACAAAGTTTGTAAGTTTTCACTCCTGCCAGTGCCCTGGAAACCATGGTGCTGGATTTGCCAGGGTCTCCTTCAGATCCTATCTCGCCTTTGAATAGTGGATGGATCATGAATGGATGGATGCTGGGAAATTCAGCCATGTATGTACTCTAAAAATTTTACCCCTGAGACAAGCTAGCTTTTGCCCCTTAGCTAAGCAGTGCCCCTATCTACTGCACCCTTTATTTTACCAACTGTGTTTTGACAATTCATGGGGGGAAAAATGTGTCTGGGGCAAATTGAGCTACTGAAGCAATAAACATTTAGGCTTGGCATGTGAATTGAGTTATTGTTCTTGGTAGGGATATTCTCCCCGTTTGTTTCTTTTCTTGCAAAGCATACTTGTTAGGTTGTCCTCCCCCAGGGCCTGGAAATGGAAGTCTCCTTTCCCCCAGTCATTGTTGTGAATCCCTGACAATGTAGTTATTTCACAGGAACTTCTATTCCCCAAGAGTTGAGGGGAGATTAAAATTCAAGGAAATTGGGCTAGCTCAGGAGGGGCGCTACACCTTCAGCCCAGCACAGCCCAAGGCGCCCCTTTCTCTGTCTCACGGGGTGGGGATTTTCTGTATGTTTTTGGTGTGTGTGTCTTCCGCGTTAGATTTCCTTCCCTTCCTCCCGCACAGCCTCTCAGGGCCCGCAGCCTCCTCCAGGACCTAACTTTGTCCCTACTTGCGTGTGCCATCAGCCCGGGTGACCGGATTCCCGGGCTCTAGGAGGCCGCGGCCGGCCTAGCGCGGGCGGGCTCATTGTTGTCCGGAGCTCCAGGCGCGAGCTGGGGACCCGCCTCGCCCCCCTCGCCCGCCTCGCGTGGGACCCCGCAGCCCCCGCGGCGCCGGGGGAGCGCAGGGCGCGGGGGCGTGGCGCGGGCCGAGGGCGGAGGCGCCCACAGCGAGCGGCGGGCCGGGCGGGCGCGGCGGGAGAGGGGCGGGCCGGCGGCGGGGCGTCCGGGCGGGCGGCCAGGCGCGGCGGGAGCGACGCGAGCTGGCGATGGCCTGACGGAGGGCCGGCTGCGCTGGGCGGGGGCTGGGACCGGCGGGGCGGCTGCGGGCGCGGCGGCGGCGGCCGAGGCAGAGGCGCCGGGCGCGGATGCCCCTGAGTAGGCCACGGCCTGCGCTCCCGGGCGGATGGAACGCCGGTTTCCGCGGACCCGCCGCTGCAAACGTGAAGTTCCCTGGCTCCCTGGGACGCGCAACAAATAAAAGGTAATGTGTCTTTGTTCCCCAGCCGCGATCGCAGGGAGGCGAGGGGCTGGGCAGCACTTCTGTGCTCCTTTTTAGATGCCGGGCCGGCGGAAGGGACCTGACATTTGTTAACGCGGGGCGTAGAAGGTATAATGTCGCGGGTGTGACATTTTTCAGTGCAAACCCCACGTGTGACCCGCACTGTACTCCGTTCTGCTACAGGCACTTTGCTTTGGCACCGAACTCTCTGAATTTATCCAGGGAGAAAGGAAAGGGCATTGCTGTATGCAGACCAGGTGGGATTAAAAAAAATTTTTTTTATGGAAATGTCAGGGGAGTTCTGCCCTTTGGATGCAGGACGGAACATTTCAGACTAGGGTGGCGGTTGACTGTTGGCTGCCGGGGACTGCCAAAATGGACTGCTCTTTACATTCCAAATGGCTGCAGCAAGTTTGGTGCAGAGAGGGGAGGAGGAGAGGAGGAAACCCCCGTTAGTACGTGGTCACTTAAAAAAGACCCCAGGCAATGCTGTGCAGGCAGTTGCCCAAAACATTGGTACCTATTACATTTAGAAAAAATTAACCAGTGCACTTGGAAAGCTGTGTGGGCTGCCTGTGTGAAATCAGGAACTGCCTTCCTGTGATGACTTGCTAGCAGAGTAACTGCTCAGGAGATTCAAGCAAATTCTGTGGGATTTCCAAGGGATTGCTGTACTAATAATAACCTGGGCTATAGCTACTTCATAGGCATACTCATTCTGAAGGATGCAACCATGACCAGTCCCCGGAAGCTCAGCTGGCTGAGAAAGGCCATCCCATGCTGGAAAGGACTTCCTGACCCCACCATGAATGGAGGAAGCTCTCTCTCTCCCCTATGAATGGAACATCCCAGCAGAGGCTGCTGCTGCTGCTGCTGTTCTGGCTTTCTTTCAGTTTGAATGGAAGGCATTCTCAAAACACCTAAGAAAGGCACGTTTTTAAATCCCAGCTGTTCAGGTTGCATAGCCTATTCAATTTTGGAGTCGCCTGGACTGTATTTAGACTCCTGGCCCCGGCAACTTGAACTGCATTTACCCGATTGAGTTTAGAACACCTGCTTATAACCCCTTCCACCTCAGCATCCATAAGTCTCATTTGTTTTCCAAAAGCATGACTCTCACTTGTGGGAAAGCACTGGAGAGCCAGGAGCTTACTGCTGACTTCACCCTGGGAAGCCACCCTGACCCTGGGGAAAGTACCTCAGGGCTGGATACCAAAATATATCCTTGAACTTATAGAACTGTGTGCCCTCCTTAAAATGTGCTGCAAAGTGGGGTTTGAGGGAGAGCATGGGAGAACACCTTTTATTGTTTTGTTTCTGATCTTCACATTGCTTCAAGTTCATTCATAAAATTCCCTCCTGTTTCATTGGAGTCTGATTTAGGCAAGGCCAGAAAAGCAGGCCTCCAGATCAGCAGAAATCTGATTTTGATCCTTGAAATATTGCTTGTCTGTTGAAATGTGGAGTTTCAGCAGATGAACCATTTCTGTTGGCTGAAAGATCCATTCTGGTGCAAATGAAATTTGGTTTTAGTTAAGGCACAACAGGAATGAGGGTCCTGATGCACATAGGTCAGAATCCATTTGGTCCTGAGAGGTTACATAGCACAGTTTAACTGGAAGCAATATTTGGACCTGCTTTGAAATCAACACTATATGTCTGGTCAATGAGTAGAATGTTGCCTTCAAATAACTTGAAATGAAGTAACACCTAATGTGTAAAGTTGTGTGGGTAGAAGTAACCTTTTGGAATTAACAACAACAATAGCATTAAACTCTTCTTGTATTAAAGGGGAAACGTATCTAGAGAAATGAGGATCAGAAAATCTCTCTACCCTCTTTTGTTCTGACCAAAAATGATCTGCCCTTACTATTGCTATCATCTTTTTGGCTCTCATCTTCAACTAATTTTATTAATAATTGTTATTTATGGCACAGGGTCTCTGTGTAATTTGTAGACATTGGTGCTAAGTCCCCTGATAGCTTGGCAGGTGGCTTCTACCATTAGCATGATCTTGTTGTTGGGGAAACCAAGACCCCTTGAGGTTCAGTGAGTTGCTGATTTAATAATCCATGAGAACTGTGTTACAGATGTGTCCAGTGCTCCATTTTGTCATAATAGCTAATTTTACAGTCTGAGGTCAAAGGCAAAGCCAAGTATAAACCCTTGTTTGGGTTCTAGAACTTGGGAAAAGTTCCGAGGGGTAGATTGTATACCAGAGGTGTGAAGGAAGGGCCCTTCAGTCAACCCTGATGAGCTGATGAAACAAGTGTGGCCTATTTGTGACGGGAAAGGCAGTGATGAGATAAAAGATCCAGGGATTTTGGTACTGAGGGGACCTGTTGGGCTACCTTTGTCTTTCAGTAAGTATGGGGTAGAGTGAGGCCTCGTCCAAGGAAGAGCTTTACTGACTTTACTGTATAAATATGTCATTTGTGGTCACATTATTGATGCCTCTATGTGTGTGTGTGTGTTTGTGTAAAAGTAAAATACTTATAGTTCTATTCACATGCCATATCTTATTTGTTATAAGAGTTACATTTAGTCTGACAAACTGAATGACTGAAAAGATGAAGGAGCATTTTCAAATCTAAAGCTTTGTTCTTAAATATACTGCATGTGTAAATACCTTTAAAAAAAAAAAAAGGACAGTATATCTTTTGGAGAACTTCCATACAAATATTTCAAAATGAGAAACAGACATGCAAACAGTTAAATAGCTGATGGAGTTATTTTAAACCACTATCTATATAGTATGAGGGTATATAAGTCTGGACTCATCAATGACTTTAACTTACACCTTTATATTTTGGATAGCACCTGATGTGTCAATAAAATCCGAGGCAGAAATTCTCTATTTAGGTGTATTAATTGTGGAATATTTCACCATTTCCATTAAAAACTATTTCTGAGACTTCATGGGAAGAGAAACTTCATGGAATAAAGACCTTCCAATGATTATTTGACCTAAATTCTAGAAAGAAACTGTATTCTTCTTGAGCTAAAGGAGGTGAGAAGAGGAGCTGCTTTTCCTGGACAGGATCAGCAGGTGCCTCAGGCCCACATTTCCTTGTGAGCTCCACGGACACTGGCTATCTGTTCACTCTACCAGGTCCCTTTCTGATTCTTTGCTGTCCAGTACTCTCTGCAAATGGAATTAAAGAAACAAAAGAAGACACTGGATGTATCCTAAAAGGCAGGAGTTGAAGTTGAAGAAACACAAGAAAAGAGATCATTCCATCGGTTATGTAGGGTACATAGGTACTTGAACTTTTCCTACAGAAGCTCAAAGACTGGAAGAATCTGGGGAAAGTGGCCGCTAAAAACCGAGCTTGTTGGAACGGGTGTTCATTGTAGCCATCATCAGCCCGAATCACCTTGATAGTGGTTTACATTTATGTGGTTACTTCTCCCAGGCCATTTATTCTCAAGGGCTGGTTCACCAGCTCCCCGGCGCTGCAGGGTTACCATTGCACACAAAGCCCGGCTGGTTTCACTACTCTCTTTTGGAAGAAGCTTTCTGAATCAGCATAAACTAGCTTATCAGAAATTCTCTCCACAGCAGTTTCCTTTTGGTTCCCTAAATCCGTCAGCTGACACCCTTCCTCTGTCCCATGGGATCAGAAAATGTCTTTCTCTTATAAGGAATGATTTAGGCACACCCTTACACTGAAGCAGCCTGCTCCACTGCTAATAGTGTTTGCCTAAAAATACCTATCACTATGCCTTTGTCAGAAGATGATCAGAGCTGTTTCTACTGTTCAGTGGATTGCATTCATGCTTCTCTTGGGTGCTGAATCGATTAATAGATTCCATGGAAATTAGGTATTGTCTCCCAAAAGAGAACATACATTCTTCTTGAACAACAGATATAAATTATTGCTAAATATAAAGGCCAAGATTGTTATAGGGAATTTGAGAGCTTTGGTTTAGTTCGATGGTCTTATTACTACAAAATAATCAAGAAGCAGTGAGCTGGTTGCCTCCATTTGAACTGAGTGAATAGCCCCTGTGCAAATATTCAGGCAAAAGTTGGTCTAATTCGGAAACAGCCTGTACGATCCTGCTTGTTAGGAAGCCAGATCTCTATCTGTAGTGGTTGGGGTGTTTTTGTTTTAAAATTGGAGCTTCAATTACTCCATGATGTATCACAAGAAGAAACTAATTGTCCATGGTCAAGAACATTTGCATAATACTTGTACACCTTTCTCCCCAAACTCTGACTATATTCTCATGCATCTCATTGCTTTCCTATCTTATTAGCAGTTATTTGCCAATTCATGGTTTCCACATACATTCTGTTCACTTAATGCTCACAGCATGGAACCCTCTGCTCCTGCTGGACACTCAGTAGGTTCTGTAGGAGTAAGCCAAGCTCTAAGTGAACTTTTCAGCCCACATTCCAACATCAACATATTTTAAGTGTCTTTAGAAATCTGAAGTCCAAGTGGTCTAAAGTGAAATGTCATCTGTTAGGTCCTCCTGTGTCTGACCTTTTCCTAGTCCATCTTGTGGTATGGCCCCTTTTTCACAGTTAGCAATACTTTGCCAACCTTGGTATCCATGCAAAATACTAAACCATTTAACGTTAACTTTCACCTTGAATTAGCCCAAAGCCTTCCCCCCAAGCTATAACTTCCCAATTTCCATCAAAATCAACCTGTTCTTCTGGTGATGCAGTCTTCTTCACAGGGCTTTTGCACTTTCTTTGTCCTTGTTGGGTGAGGAATGCATGCAAAAAATGGCGTGTAATGGGGAATTAGATTGATAATGCATGACAGCGAATGGAAATAATAATCGGAGAGTTGCCAGGCTGTGCCATTCATAACCATAAAATGCACAATTATATTCTCACCACATGCCTGTGAACAAGTATTATAGATATGACAAAAGCGAACTAGAAAACCAAATAGTGTGGAGCCATCTGGAGCTGGGCGATATACCTACAAACTGAGCTGGGAAGTGCAGTGTGGGCTTACTCATCTCTCTGCTCCCACTGGCTACCCCCAATAAATATTAGAGATTTCTTTCTCTTTGGGGGTGGGGTGGGGATGGAGAGGGAGGGAGAGAGAAAGAGAGAAAGAGAGAGAGAGAGAGAGAGAGAGAGAGAACAGAAAAGAGGGAGGGTGGTGAGGATAAGAACCAGACTGGAGCTGAACACAATGGAGGGCAGTGTTCTGCCTTCTCAATCCCCTTTTATTGGGATGGCTGAGTGTTTTGTAACAGAGTAACTACAGAGTGACCAGTAGCACAGATGTAGCCTGCAGGTCTTGGCAGGAGAGCAGAGGCCCCAAATGCAGCAGAGTAGCAGGGGCTGAAGTCACACCAGATGTGCAGTGTTGTCTACGAACCATGCACAGACGATATTTGGGGGTTATCAATCAAGTCAAACATTTCAGATGGACAGAGTCTTACAATTAAACTTGGGTATATAGATCATTTTTGCAAACGAGGAGCTGCTTACAGATGTTCGGGGACCTTGCCAAGGTCTTAGTTAAAGTGCCAAGACTGGAGTTCCTACCGCCTGACAGGATTTTTATGTGATGCAGCCCGGTATGGCAGATTGAGTGGGGCTGAGGTGTCATTGAGCCCTGGGTTGATTTCTGGCTCTGCCCCTTAGTAGCTATGAGGCCTTGGTTGAATTACTGAATCTCTCTGGGTCTCAGGTGTTTTTTTTTTTTGTTTTACTTTTTTTTTTTCTAAGAAAAGTTACATTCGGAGGAGCCAGTGAGATAATATCTGTGAAGCACCTATCACACAAAAAAATACGGGAGACTCTTAAAATAAGAAATGTGTCTTTGTATTCTGTGCTTGGATTTTCACTTGGCTTGCCTTTGTCAGATGCCTAACAATGGTAACTTCAGAGCAGGAGTGGGAGGTGAAATTGGAACACATTGGGGTGTAAGAAGGCCTGTTGGCATGAGAATGGAGATATCTCTGACATAAATATTAACTTCTTACCTACAATCCTGATGTGAATGTTATAAAGAGAAAGTTGCATTAAGGGGAACGATCCTTAGCTATGCTATTTCATAAATGTCACCTGACCTTCCAGGAAGGATTTTGCAGGCAAAGGCATCACCCTAGTGTTTCTTCCCTTATTGGGACAGAGGAGGCCTCCTAAGCACGGGAGACCTCCTGCTGCATCCCTGAGTCCCCAGTGAGTCCTGGAACATCAGTATGAAGAAGGCCAGTTGCAGGAAGGGGAGGAAGAAATATGCTTTTGCTTTTGTACTAGTGGATTTCATCACCCTTACTTCTGAAAGTCTTCAATCTTCAGAAATCATCAGAAAGCTCTTAGGGCTTTTATCTTGAAAACATTTGAGAATAGAAATAAGAATTACCCATGGTTTGTTAATCAGTGGTATTGCCACTTTTTTCTTAGCAACAAAAGCAAAAATCCAAATACTGTTTACAATTCTTTAGTTACTTCCATTCATTGCCATTAAGTAGAAATATTTTCAACTCCTGTTTTCTTATTTATGTTTCACCCAAGTAATTAGCGCAGCAAGTTAATAACAGAAATAAGCTTCAAATCAAGAGTGTCTTGGATGCCCACGGGAGTTTTTCTCCATTGCACCCCACACCTGGCCACGGCAAATGCTGGGAGAGTTTCCTTGTAGCATGAGACATCAACCTGTCAACTTTCATAATATTCATCAAGAGTTATTTATGCACTTAATAGCCTCCTAGGTGTTAGATAAAACAAATCAAAATCATAGGTGGCCCCTCTTCTGCGATGGATTAAACAGGCACAAACAGTCAGCAGAATCAGAGCATCACACAAATATAAAAACAGGGAAAGTATTTATAGAACATTATGGCTACATCCAGGACAAGGGTATATTTTAAGTGAAGCCTCAGAGACAGCTGTGGGCATCGTTTGCCTTGACAGGGTGGAGTGTGCTTGTCATCTTAGGAAGAAATTATAACCTGGTATTTGTTTGTGGTTCCTTTTTTCTTTATTGTGGAAAATATGGTTTCTGTCACCCACCGCAGTTTGGTTTGTCTGCCATCCTGTGTGCTATTTAGATACAGAGATCACTAACTTCCCACTTGGAAACATATCTGACATTTAGAGAATAAGACCCAAATCACAGTCTTTTGTATTTTTTAATTTTGTAATTTTTTTTTTTTTTTTTTTTGAGAAAGAAGAAGAGGGGTGGAAGGGAGAAATTTGTTGTTGCACTTATTTATACATTCATTGGTTGATTCTTATATGTGCCATGACTGGGAGAGAATCCACAACCAAGGCATAGCTGGTTGATGTTCTGACCACCTGAGCTACTGTCCAGGGCCAGTCCTCTGTTGTGTACAGCTAGGTTCTTCTTTTCTTCTTGTGAATAAAATTGATCAGATTTCTAGAGAACAACAAAACCCAATGGAATAATTCCATAAACTGTAAGTTTTATTCAGTGATTTTGGTTTTACAGTGGAAATAGAAAAAAGTTGTTATATGAGCATACTTGCCTGTTTGTAGGTAAGAAAGGTGAGAGCAAGGATGATGAGTTACACAGCCCTGAAGGGGAGGATGAAACCAACACAAAGCATAATTCACCCCTTTTCATTGGACCCTCTCTGGGGGAGGTTGCCTGTCAGATGGACCTTGCAACAGCTGATACTTTGGCTTTTTATCAACTTTCCCTAAATATAAATCCCCAGAGGAGCCTTCCTCTGAGGTATTCCAGGGTGAGCAAAGGCTCTCCTGAGGCCCCCTTTGTTGTCAGAGCTCCACCCATGGTTTTTTATTACTCCTGTTTCTCTTCCTCCTAGTCCTTGTCTCATGATAATGACTTACCCCAGCTCCTTCACTCTTCCTCTTTGCTGCATTACTAGTATTTAACTCTTCTGGCCTTTTACAGTACATTTCTCTAAGGCCTTGTTCATGTTTCCTTCCCTCATTCTTTTGGGGTGAGATGTCCACTGCCACCATCATAGTTCCGGGCCTCCTCTTTACCATCTTCCTTTCTCTCTCTCTCTCTCTCTCTCTCTCTCTCTCTCTCTCTCTCTCTCTCACACACACACACACACACACACACACACACACACACACACACTATTGCCTTTCTCAAGTACATTTGAGCTTTTTTGGACATCAGCCTCTTGCAAATGCTTGTCCTTCAGATCGACAAGCTCCTTAATTCCAGCCATCTGCTGTCTCTCCTGTTCCACCAAGCAGAACAAGTTTTCCTCCTGTATTCTCCCAAAGCATCCTCAGATATCTGTTGCAATGATCTTTGTACATATATCTCTTCATAACTTTGTTTAAAATTTTTTTTAATTTATTGATGTGTGAGAGAGAAGTATACAATTGTTGTTCCACTTATTTATGCAGTAGTTGTTTACTTCTTGTATATGCCCTGACCAGGGATCGAACTTGAAACCTTGGAACATAACGAAACAACACTCTATCTGACTAAGCTACTTACCTAGGCTCTTCCCATACCTCTCTAAGGGAAGGACCATGCCTTATTTATCTCTGAGTCACAGCACCTAATAGTATGCCTCTTATTTGGTAGATACTCAAAAGCATAGTGTTCTTACCTGCCCTTCTCTTTCTACTTTTCAGCTCAAACTACTCTCTCTGCACATTTCTTGTCAAAAAGAAGAGATTAAGGATGCAGCACAGTTATCCTTTACATGGATATAGCCTTGCAAACCCCAGCTGGCAAAATAATAGAAAGTATCTGGACACCACAACTCATTCATTTTGGTTAGTCACACTTGGTATGCCTCTGTGCCCCAGGAATGTGTCAGTGAACAAAACTGACAAAAACCCTTGCCCTCAGGGAGATTGCATTCTCAGGGGAAGAGACAGGTGACAGACTTAAATAAGTAAATTATATAGTGTGGTAGAAGATGGTCATTGCTGTGAGGAAAATAAAGCAGAGAATGGGAAGTACAGCAAGGTTGCTATTTTAGATACAGGAGTCAGATGAGATACTATGAAAATACGATAATTAAGCAAAGATTTAAAGGGTGTGAACAGTTGAATGCGCCATGTGATTGTGTCTGGGAAGCACATTCCAGGCAGAGGAAAGAGCTCATCAAAGGCCCAGGGTAGGGAACAGCGAGGAGATGAGTGTGGAAGAACACAGCAAGCAAGAGAGCACAGAGGTGGGGCCATGGAGGCTCTGCATGGAGGCCTGGGACCATTGCAGAGTGTGGATCTGAGGAGCACCCTGATAGCACTTGGGCTGCACAGGGATGGGTGGAATGCTAGGGGGTGGGGGGAACCAGACTACAAGGCGGCGAAGGTAACAGCAGGGTGGCCAGGTGGGTAAGAATCCCGAAAGTGATGAAATGATGATGATGAAAAGTGTTCAGGGTCTGGATATTTTAAGAGAACTGACAAGATTTTCTGGTGGATTGATGTAAGATGTGAGATGAAGAGAACATTTTGGGGCCTAAAGAACAGAACATGGGGATAGAAAGATGGTATATGTGAGAGGTGAAAACTGTGGGCTAAGGTGGTTTGGGGAGAAGGTAAGTCAGGAATTCTGTTTGGGACAGAGAGTTTGGGATGTTGAGGGATATGCAGATGGAGGTGCTGAGTGGGCAGTTTGTATGCACTCATACAAGCCTGGGAAAGGAGAAAGTCTGAGTGGAGATTCAAAGTTCAAAGTGGATATCAGCCCTGTAGAGGTGATACTTAAAGTCTCTACGGCTCAGTCTTGAATTTGACACATCTGAGAAAAATTGAAATTACCACACTTCAAATAAAGAGGACATACGATATAAAAAAGGAGGTAATTCCTCGAAATGTGCAGAACCATAAGAGAGGTGCTTTTGCACAAATTGAAATTTCCTTACCATCCTGGTGGTCTGTCTCTTTTTTTTAATTTTAATTTTTAAAAAATACATTTTATTGATTTTTTACAGAGAGGAAGGGAGAGAGATAGAGAGTTAGAAACATCGACCAGCTGCATCCTGCACTCCCCGCACTGGGGATGTGCCCGCAACCAAGGTACTTGCCCTTGACAGGAATTGAACCGGGGACTCTGCAGGCCAAAGCTCTATACACTGAATCAAACCGGTTTCAGCTAAATTTTAGTTTTTTATTGATTTTAGAGAAGAGAAGAAAGAGAGAGAGAGTGGGGGGAGGGGGAAGAAAAAAAGAGAAGCATCGATTGGCTACCTCCTATATGTGCCCCAACCTTGGATCTATACTGCCACCTGGGTATGTGCCCTGATTGGGAATCGAACTGTCACCTTTTGGTGTACTGGAAGATGAGCCATCAGGCCAGGGCAATGTCTCTTTTCTTAATTTGTGAAGGGAACATCTCTGACTCACATGTTTTAAATGAGTTTATTGATGTATTATTGATGTATAATAAGCTGTACTTATTGAAAGTACACATCCAGTTTGATAAATCTTGACAAATGTCTGCACCTGTGAAACCATCTTCACCATCAAGAATTATAACTTCATGCTTTTAATCAGTCATGTTTACTGAGATCTTTGTGTTTAAAGTTCCATGCTAGACACTGAAGGATGTCAGATGCAATCACTACCCTTGCCTCATGGATTTGTACTGATTTAAAGTTTTGGCTTTCCTTATCCAGTGATCTAATCACAAACTTATTTCCAGGGCTTTTCTGAAGCACATGCTGGAAATATACTCAAGTTTGGTTACCAAAGTGTTTGAAAAGACACACGTACACCCTTAAACACTAGGAAAGAGGAAAGATTAGGAACGCTGCCATCTGTTAATCAGTTTGGATACAGGCAAAACATATTCCTCCTACCTTCTTTTGTGGAAACAGCCCAAACAGTAGGCTCAGTCTCATCCTTTTTTCACTATGTAAAAATAGTCAACACAGTAATTACCTTCTGCCAAAGCTTTGAGCAATTACAATTTTTGATTTGCCTAATAGATACCACATAACATCTTTATTGCTGCAACTGCTCACTAATGACAAGCACCTTGGATAGCCTTAGAACTCCCATTTGCAATGTCCATTGCATTAAAAGACACTGCATGATTTCCTGTGACAGCATTTACATCAGAGAATGGGGTGAAAGGAATGGATCTCCTTTGATTCCAGAATCTTCTTTCTCCCCATCTCCCCCATCTCCCCCATCTCCATCTCCTTTCCTCTCCCAGCCTCATGTCCCACCCCCATTTTAAGTGTTTTGGGGAGACAAATGCATCCGCAAACTTGTCCTATACCTGTTTTGGGGGAACAAATGCTGGAAACTTGTCCTGTGCCTGGAGTTGGGACAGCAGGAGCAGGTCGCTGGGAGGTGTCTGGGGTAGTTCATGGGCAGCTGCCCAGTGTTGAAACCTCAGACAAGATGAGTGGAGGGAAGGAACTGCCAGAGCAGCTTGTGTAAGTGGGAGAAGTCCCTGCCAGCGAGGCTCCAGGAGAGTCCTTCCCAGAGAACTCCGTATTTAAACATGCAGGCTCCAGCCCAGATGGACTGCCCCATACAGACATCAAAGGTAGCTGTAAAAATGTCCTTAATGTAAGCATTGCAGGCTCCTCCCTGCACCTTTTATTAGAGTGTTGGGTGGGAGAGGGGCAAGGGTTTGCTGAATCTTCTGGAGCTGGGACCACCCTGCAGGACTGGTGGCTTTCCAGATCTGGAATACCCCTGTTCCTTGGGGATCTTTTCTGCTGTGATGATGCTGGGAATTTGGTCCAAATTAAGCATGAGTTTCATGAGAGTCAGTAATGGGGCTGGAGTGCTTCCTTGGAAACCTGGAGGACTTGACAATTGGGCACAGGGCCTCTGGACTTAGGGCATGAGTGGCTGCTTCCTGTCCCATGCAGGTTCTGTGAAAGCAGGTGTGAAATTTGAGGGCCACCCCATTTTCATCGTGGCTGTTCTCCCACTATGTTTTTAAGAGTCATCAAAGACCTAATAATGGAATTCCAGTGGCTTTCCGATGGTCTAGAATACTGTTTCAGTCCCCATTGGCTCTTCCCACCCCCAGCACTTACTTCCTAGGGCTACTGGAGAGCTTGACTGTAGTGATACACAAAGAGAATTGTTTATGAGAATGAAAACCCATTCCCAAATTCTTATCTCTGTAACAAAGCCTCTAGCTCCTAGGAATGTCAGATCGATGTCCATTCTGCTCATTCCACATCTGGCCTTGTGGATAATATAAACTACAAAAAATGTGCATGTTCCTGAGCCTGTGTTTAGGGGTGTGTTTCCATAGAATAGGCAAATTAAATCACATCTCAATGAATGCAAAAAAAGTTGTATAGCACTATATTTTGGAATTGCTCTTGAAATGATGTATCAGAACATGTTATTTTAATATACATATTTAATAATTCATATAAAATATTATAGCTGCCTGTTATGTTTCATTCTGTTTCAATCACATATAACAATATATCATTTTAATGTCAAAAAATATTTACAATGAAAATGTGATAGGCCTGGCCAGTGTGGCTCAGTTGGTTGAGCATTGCCCCATGCACTGAGAGGTCTCTGGTTCCATGATGGGTTGTGGGCTTGATCCCCAGTAAGGGGTGTGCAAAAGGCAGCCTATCCGTGGTACCCTCTCACATCAATGTTTCACTCTCTCTCCCTTCCTCTGTTCCTAAAATCAATAATTTAAAAAAATGCAGTTTTTAAATGTGATAACTTATTGCTTAGTAAGACCCATAGTTGTAAATAGTGTTGTCTCACCCTACTAATCAAATATAATCAAGAAAATTTCAAATTAATTTAAAATAACATGTTGAATTTGATATTGGAGCCAAATATGTAAATTCATGTTACCAAGAAAATGTGATGGAGTTATTGGCTATCAAATACATGAATGCTAAACCAGCAGCAGATACACCATGATTTCACACAACATTGCATTTAAATAGAGGATATTTGATTGTACATTTATATACAAAGGAAATTAGCAGGAAAATAAGGTAGAAAATGTGTTTGTGCCTACCAGTCTGTAGTGTGAAATTTTAAAAAAGTCTTCTGAAGCAATAAATAAATGATGTGAATATTTGTTTTATCAAACTCATGTAATATTATAACAGGAAGCATTATAAGTAAATATCTGAGTTATTAGAATGAATGTATTTTTTTGGAATTCTTGTCTGTAGCTGTGCACATGTGCCCATGGCTTAGAGAATGTCTGGCCCACCTTCCCCCAGAGTTTAGAAATCCTTTCTACAAAAGCCCTGGCTAATGATCTTCTTGCCTGTCCTGATTACTGAAGTGATGATGGGGCAGCCCTTTCCATTTTGAACAATGATGCCTGTTTGACAGTTCTTCCTTCTGTTGAAGTCAGATGTGTCTTTTGGAACTTCTACTAATTGATTCCATTTCTGCCCACCAAAGCAATGTTCTCCATTATCCAATTTAATAATCAAATTAGCATAAAATCGTCAAGTTGGCAAGTCTCCACATCCAGGCATGCCCAGCACAGCCCAGTTTATACCTGAAGAATCCAATAATAGTTCTCTTTCACTCACAAAAGCATGTTGGCATGGACAGTAAGTTATAGGGCACCCTACCCTGGAGTCTTTGCTATTTAGACTAGTAGGCACTTTTCCATTCAGCCCTGAGGAGACATAGCTTCCACAGCTTTGCCCAGTCTGATTACTCTACTTTGGCCTTGCTCCAGTTTCTTTCATTTCCTACATAAAAGATGGTACCCAGAAATGAACACAGATTCCCAGAAGTGGTTTAACCATATTCAAGTAGAGACCTCTTATAGTCGTTATTCAGAATGCTATGCTTATGGCATGTGAATTAAGAATAGGACACAAAACTATATTATAAAAACCCAGTGGCCCTAAGGCCATAACGACCAAAGACCAGTCACCAGGAGGCTGCGTGTGCAGTGATGCGCATTTGAGTGGGTAGGCCTGCGTGCATGGCAAGGCAGGCGCAGGTGGGTAGAGACTTGACTCTGGGTCTCACAGCATGGCGGGACTTGGGGGAGTCCTGTGCCACAGCGGGTCTGGTGTCCCAGGTCTCACAAGATTTTCCACAGGTCTGGTTCTCCCGTGATTTCACACTCTGGGTTACTAGTATTAGGTCTAGTAATAATTAATGCCGTTTTCTAATACTTTTTTAAATCGAATTTATTTAAACAATACAACAAAATTTAATCAACAATATAGTTGCCGTTGTTTTCTGCTACTTGTGCCCAATGCTCAGGAAGCATTTTAATCCCTCTGTTGTAAAATTCTTGTGATTTTGATGCAAAAAATTTGGTCAATGCATTTTTGAGGCATTCTTCATTATTAAATTTTTTTCCAAGAAGAAAGTTTTGCAAAGAATGAAACAAATGGTAATCGGAAGGGGCAATGTCAGGAGAATATGCAGGTTGAGGGAGAACTTCCCATTCCAACTGGCGCAGTTTTTCAGCAGTGATTCTTGCTGATTACGCCCTTCCGATTAATCAGCGCGGGTTCTTTTTCTCTTAAAGCTTGGGCTAACCTTTCCAATTGGGCACTATAGACTGCACTTGTAATGGTTTGGTTAGATGGTAAAAGTTCATAATGACGAATTCCTTTAAAATTCCACCAAACACACAACATCACTTTTTTCGCATGCAAGTCAGGTTTTGGCCTGGGCTGCGGAGCCTCATTTTTGTCCAACCATTGAGGCTGCCTTTTCAAATTAACATACAGCACCCATTTTTCATCTCCGGTAACAATTTGCTCTAAAAACGGCAAACGGTTTTGACGAGAGAGGAGCGAACTGCAAATTGTGACTCTTTGAATACGGTTGTTGTCGGTCAACTCATGAGGAACCCATTTTCCAAACTTTTGGACTTTGCCAAGTGCACGCAATTGATTGGAAATTGTTTTTTGTGAACAATTGAAAGTTGTCGCAAGCTCTTGTTGGGTAATTTGAGGATTTTGCACCAAAAGAGCTTGAAGAGCTTCTTGATCAAAATTGGACACATGGCCTCGACCACTCTTGTCATCTAACGAAAAATTTCCCTCGCGAAATTTCTCAAACCAACGCTGGCATTTTCTGGCGCTAACTGCATCTTGACCAAGAGCACTACAGATGTTTTTTGCAGCCTCACTTGCTTTTCTTCCTAATTGGAACTCGTAAAGCATGCAGTGCCGAATATGCTCTTCATCCGCCATCTTCTTAGCCCTAGTTTTGCAACAAAAACCAAACCAAACACAAACTTTTTCAAGCAAAACTTGTTAATTGCACTTCACATGTTCTGTAGATACCACGTGTCTGAAGGTTATGTCAATACAAGTCAACGCCAAGCAAGATTTTAAACGAATGTTAAAAAACGACATTAATTATTACTAGACCCGGTATACAATATAATCCCAATTGAAAAAATTGAAACTACCATCTAAACCTCTTTGTCAGCTGTAAACTAGATCAGCGCACTCTCTATGACTGTTTACAAATCATTGGGGGATAATACACACTGAGAAAGACAGCTTATGTTTTAGTATCTCTTTATAGTTTTCCAAGTGCTTGTCTATCTTCTTAGGCACACCCCTTTCTGCATCAGTTAGAATTAAATTGATTGGAAACAGTGATCAATGGCTACTTATTATTTCATCAGTGATTTTGTCATTCTCAGACCATTGGATATATGATTGCACCTCCTTCTTTTGCTGTTACTGTAAATAAGGCTCTCCTACTGTATTCCTCACTGTTCGTCACTGACCCACCACTCTGCTCCAGCTCTATTGCATGGCTCATGTTTCCAGAACATGCCATGTTCTCTCCCATTCCAGGCCTTCTGATATCAGGTTGCCTCTGCCAGATGTCCTGCTCTGCAGATACCACTTCTTCACCTGAGTATTGACCATTCCCCAGGTGTGAGTTAGAACCCCCTCCTTTGTCCCATAGCATCTTATACCCACCCTGTTGTCACATGAATCACACTGTAATTGCCTGTTAATTTGGGTAGTTTCTCTAGTGAACATGGAAGTCCTTTACGTATGGGAACAAAATTGTGTCCATCATTATCTATAATAGTAAAAGTGTAATATGCTGATTAGACTGGACAGCCAAACAACCTTCTGGACGTCATTCTGAACGTCCTTCTGGATGAAGCTGCTGCAGCAGGAGGCACTTAGGGCTGATCAGGCAGGCAAGCAGAGTGATTAGGGAAGATTAGGCAGGCAGGCAGAGGCAGTTAGGGGTGATGAGGCAGGCAGGTGAGTGGTTAGGAGTGATCAGGCAAACGGGCAGAGTGGTTAGGGGTAATCAGGCAGGCAGGCAAGCCAGCAGTTAGGAGCAAGCGGTTCTGGATTGCAAGAGGGATGTCCGACTGCTGGTTTAGGCCTGATCCCACAGGAATTCAGCAGTCAGACATCCCCTGAGGGGTCCCAAGTTGCAAGAGACTGAGATACCCTCCCTTCCTCCTGTGCACGAATTTCATACACTGGGCATCTACTATTTAATAAGATGTCTGGCACATGACAAATGTATCATAAACACTTGCTGAATGAACACACTATAGTGTCATTATTACATATAATTATTAACCCTTTTCTCCTAGTTTATTAGGATAGATTACCCTCTTGATTACTAAAGAGATAGATCTTTATCTGAGTCAAAGAATATGAAAGTCATTTGCATTTTAGTTACAATATATTCCCTGTAGGGTACTAGTAGTCTTCCAATAAATTTGTAATTATACACTAATTAAATAATTTTATCTTTATCATATTAACCCCTCCTTATAGTTGTCATCCTGTCCCCAAAGTTACATTTGTTGTTTTATTTTCCTTTTGCTTACTACCTTGTGGAGTAGAATTATTTTTATTGTAGTCAAATCCTTAATTTTTTTCTATTGGCTCATTCATTGCTTTTATGCTTTAAAAAAGTCTAATAAATAACAGCCTATGTATTTTTTAAAAATATATTTTTATTGATTTCAGAAAGGAAGGGAGAAGAAGAGAGGTAGAAATATCATCGATGAGCTGCTTCCTGTACTCCCCTTACTGGGGATAGAGACTGCAGCCCAGTCATGTGCCCTGATGGGGAGTCAAACCAGTGACCTCCTGGTCCCTAGGTCAATGTTCAACCACTGAGCCATACCAGCTGGGCACCTGGGTATTTTTAATATATGATTTTATGAGCCACCTGGAATTTATTTGGGGAAACAAGGTTTATATTCTATAGTAATTAGTCCTACCATTTCCTGTCTTGGTTGAGAAGATTGGAACAAAACAGCAACTGAATAGTTCAGAGGTTCATCTTTTAACAAAAATTCATTGGCTCCAAATAATGAAAACATTCTTTTCTTTCATCTTTTTGCTTTGAACATATCTTTAAAGGCTCTTTTATTGCCCTTAGACTTCCCATGTTTTACATTTCAGTTTGGTTTTATACCTCTGTCCCTATAAGTTTATGACACTCCTCATCTATGGACATGATATATATAATGTGCTAGGCCCTTGACACATCGTATCTGTTAGGCTGAAATCTAGTCTCCTTTGGGAGTTCTCTATGCAGATACTTTGTGTTCATTGAGCATCTTAATCCTCACTTTTTCATTCAATTTTATTTTTACTGTAATCAAATTTTTACTTTTAATGTCTTCATCTCATACCCCTAAAATTCTTTTAGGTGCATAAATCTTATCTTTTTATATGGAATTTTAAAAATTGTTTTCCTTGAGTCTGTGATCCCCATCTAAATAACCCATCAGGTCTTCTTTTCAACTATAAAAATTCCAAGAGCAGTCATCAAAACCCCCAAAAGGGTACGTATTCACCTTTTCCTTTGGGAAAACTCATCTTCATTCCACCTCAAACAGTCTGTCACTAAGATACTGAAGCCAGGACTCTACATGGCAGAGACCAGGTGTTTGCCCTCATCTTTCCTCAATCTAAGGAGAATGGTGGGTGTTAGAAGGGAGTATAGTTCTTGTTGCTCCTTTGCATGTTTTGTTTCTTTGGGGTTTATGCCTCACTCAGCCACCTTTAAAGGATGTCTGCATGGATGCTGTGCTGTGAACAGTGTGTATATAAGAATAACGCCCTAAACCTGCCAGGGAAACAGGTGCGGCCTCCATGTTAGCAAGATGTCTTCTCCTTTGTCAATAGGGCAGTCTGTGGCCTGGCAGTCCTTGTTGTCCTTGGTGGTATTACCCCACACGTCACACACTGACTCTCCTAAACCCCATTCCTAGGCCAGCTCCAGCGATCCTTATATCAGCTCTCTGTCTTGACGACTTCCAGTTAGCCCATAATGACTCTGAGGAGAAGGCAGGAGGGACCTCCAGGTACCCTGTTGGATGAGGTGCCCCTCTAGATATGACCAGGGCCCCACAGAGCTTTGTTCTGTGAAGGCCATGTGTTTGCTCAGCACTAGGAACAGCCACTCAGAGGAAGCCTGTCCTGACCAGCCTCCTCCCCCTCCCTGCCACAGTAGCAGAAAATCTGGTGTGAGGGACAGAGAGCTTCAGCCTCACCCGCCATCCTGATGGAGGATGGGAAGAGTCAGGTGCATTGGGATGAGTACATTTTCTGATACTCCTGCCCGGAGGCACCTCGCACGCTCTGACTTCTGAAGGTGATACTGATTGAGAACACATTGCACTCCAAGGAGAGTTCCACACTCTTATGTGCATTAGTTTCTCCTCACAGCCACCCCGGAAGGTTGGCACTAGTATGGTCTCCATTCCTAGACTAGGGGTTGAGGCACAGTGGGTTCAGTGACTTGTGGGGGGTCACACATCGCTCCCCCTGGTGAAGCCAGGATAAAACAGACCCAGCACTAAGAATCACATCCGGACCCTATGCTCTGTGGGCCATAGCGCGTGGCCTGGGAGGGACTGCTGGGAAGGGCAGAGCCTGGCATCCGTTGTTATGGCGGGAAGCTGCCAGATGGCGTGGAAATGCCCATGGAGAGGAGAAAGGGTGTGTCAGCACAGCTGAGTCTACACAATGTGCCTCTCTTTCCCTCAGGCCAGTACCTCTAAGAAGTGGGATTGCGGTTTCTTTGATCACCCTTGTGTTTCCTGCACTTGGCTCAGCTCATGGTATAGAGTAGACAGGCAGGGGTGGTCCTTTGAGGACATCAGTGAAGAAAAAGTGTATTCCTGGCAAAGGAGACAGCATTGGTCAGGCCCTGACGCATGGGAGAATGTGGCTCTTGGAGAAAAGGATTATGAAGTCCAGGATGGATGGCTCTTGGGACTGAGGGGACAGGGAAGGAGAGCATTTAAAAATAAACAGATGAGGTTAGGTGAGGCCAGACCTCAGAGGACTTGGATATCCATCTCTCACAAATGGTAGACCAGAGCATAATGATGGAGAGATGTTTTGCAACAATCTCAGGCCTTGAGGAGTCTGCTCTCTACACTGTTTTCACCTGTTACCCCTCACCCTCCATTCAGAATGCACAGGATTCCCTTTCTGAAAGAAATGCCTAACTCCCTTTCCTTTACAAGGAGTAGGCACTCTTCCTATATCTGAGCCATCTCCAAAAAGGAAGAGGAAAAGGAGGGGGGCAAAAGGGGGATGAGGAGTAGGGTAATTAAAATCTCTATATCTTCAAAGACTCCAGTTGCTCGAATCTCAGTTGTCTGGGATTCTAAGCCTGAGTAGAAAGCAAAGCCTGAAGATTGTGTTAATATGTGTGTGTAAGTGGATTTAATGATATACTTCGCAGAAAATCCTGTCAGAAGATTCTCTAGCAGTGGCAGAACCCAGCTGATAGTCAAGTTACTGTTCTTGCGGTGCCCAGTGGCTAAGTGTAGTGCAGAAAGCACCACCACCTTCCTGGAGCCTTAACAGCAATACCCAAGTGAGCTTACTGCTCTGTGCTCATTGGTTTGGTGTCTGTGTTGCATAACCTGACTCTGAAGCCCATGCACTCAGCTAGTCTCTCAGAGTCCATTTTCTCCTGACCATTTCCTCAGAGCGTTGTCTGTCAGACAGAGGAGTGTGATTGTAACACTCTTGATGTGAAATGAACCAGCTGGACTTTGACTTTCCATATCTGAGACCCATCTGTCCAACCTCCATGTCAACAGCTTGTCCTCAAATATTGTGCAATGTCCTGTGGGAAGGTGAAAAGAGTGCCCTTCCTTCCCATATCCCGCAGCTTAGCTTTGGGTTGGAGTTCCTGTTCCCTGGGATCATGAAAGACCATCACTGGAGCTCCTGGGTGTCCTCGCCTCTTACCTGTCTGGATCTCATCTAAACTTTAGGCCAAGAAGCTGATGATAAATGTTTTCTGATTCTCTGCCCTGTGGTACCATCTGGAGAGGACTGAGATGGATTGTCCTGTAGGACTTGTGGCTCCATCACACAGCAGTGGTCTTCAGGGCAGCAGGGTCATGGTCTAAATCCAGACACAGCAGCCATACCTTGTCCCCAAGCCCTTAGTGCACCCGATGCCATGACTTCTTTTTCTGTGTTACCAGAGAAAGCCCCATTTCCTTTTGCTGTAGGTAGAGAGGGAAAAGGAAGAGAAGAAGGAGAGGGGAAAGGGGAGGGAGAGCAGCAGCAACACTAAAATATGCTTTACAAAGATCCTCCAGTAAAACACTGGCCGAACTTATGACCTCATCAAATGCAAACTTGCAGAGGGAGGAGCTTTGAAGACTGCAAGGCTATTTCAAGTTTTACATTACAGTACATTGGCATGTGAATTTGTTTCTAACCGAATCACTCAGTTAAATCACTTTGATCTGGGTTTTATAATTTACAACTGTACTGAGGAGCAAAGACTTTCATGGACAGGCCTGGGTGTATCCTTCTTTTAAATCCAGGAGACTCATGGGAAAGGCAGAGGTGGGATAATTTGCCAGAGGTCATGGAGCAAAGTAAGGACAAGGTTATTCTCTCTGCTTTGGATTTGTGGTGTCTAGCATCCTGTATCTCCTTTCCTTCCATTATCATCTTATATGTCACTTAAAGACAACAACAACAACAAACAAGATAAGCTTGAGATAAATCAGAGAGAGGGGAAAATAAAAATAAAAATGGACACTATATCTTTAACCCTTAACGGTTATGAGCAAAGACCCCTTATGTTCTGTTATCACATTACAATATAATATGATATTACATTATAGTTGTGATTATATCTGGTATTTTCATGGTACAGGATAAGTGTGGGCAGCAAATGGGTGAATAACTTTAACAAATTTTTATTTGCCTGAAATCCTTTCTACATACGTATTTGCTGTATGAGTTTCTTGAGGCCACTGTGATTTTATCACATTCATTTCTTTCCTGGATGTGACAAGTTTTGGATTACTGAGATTTTATGATCTTGTGACTTTTTGGGACATAGATGGGTGGTAGGGCCTCGTTTGTCTGCAGAGGAAACTGAAGTGGAACAAGGGAGGGTTCATGGTAAGTTGACCCCGAGAGCAGAGGCTCCCACAGAGAGTTGCACTGGGAAGTTGTAGTCATGTGTCTGGAATTTCCTTCTGAGCCTCAAGATGGCCTGGGTCAAAGGGCGCCTGTGAGGTGCTGCTGTAATACATCCGGATTCCTTGAAGTGTCCCGCTTTAAGGCTTGGGCTTAGGGAGGGCGTGCTGGAAGACTTGTCGCTGTTTGGGCCTTGGGTAGCATGCTCTTGAAATCTGAAGTCATTCTTTTAGCAGCACTTAAGAAAACCGAAGTTTGGAAGTCGTACTTTCAAATACATGATGATAAAACTTTAAAAGATAGGATTTCAGGTTGTTTAGGGGAAGCTGGATCGTTTTCCTAAATGAAGCATGTTTGGGAAACGTTAGTTCTTCCTTTTCTACAACTCTAGTGGAGTCTTTAATAATTTTCATCTTATTGTCTCATAAAGGTATTGTCTCTAAAATGAATAATGAATCATAACTGGGAAATGTACTGCGCACAGGGATGTAAACAAGGAGGCATGTGGTAATGAGGTGAAAAGTGCTTTTGAAGGGCTGGGAACATTGCCTAAGCAGGTCTCCTCCTGCCCACCCATCCCTCCTCCCCCCACCCCCTGCCCTGCATCTTAGAGATAACAATTTCAGTACAAATTAGCATCAGGAAATACTATGATAATAAGTTGATTGAATAATTTTAGTTTTTGTTTTTATAAACCGTTTGTTTCTTCTTCTAAGTTCAGGATCTCTTACCCTATAGTCATTAACCCAGCTGCATTAGATTTCTAGGGTGGCTTTCTAAACCTCTGAGCTAGGGTTGTTTCTTTAGAGCACTTCCTCCATATATATGTACCACAGTGTATAAATTATTTGTCAGGGGAAAGAAACAATGAGGAAGAACACATCCAAGGAGTGGCAGAAAGAGAAAGGTAGAGAGGTGATGCATAGGGTGTCCCAAAAATGTATACATACGTTGAATGATTATATAAAGGCAGTGTTTATTAAAGTACCTTTCATTTTCAAAATTAATAGAATCTACAGACATTGTGTGTTTACATTTTTATTTTTATTTTTTAGAAACGCCGTATAGAAAAAAGGTGATAATAAGAGACATAGTGTTGATATAATGGGTTTTATTTAATTTTGAATTGGAAGACAAAATATTCCTAATAAAGCATATTTTCACATGCTGAGCTTTTCAAGTAAAGCAACCCCAAATGGCCATTTGGGATTTGTCATTGCTAGTTAGTTAGTTATTATTTGTTTTTTAGTTGATGCCCTGATGAGGGGGACTCCCCTGCCACATTTGGACAGCAGTGCTTCCCACCATCAGTAATAAATTAAGCTACTGTAGACAGATGCTCTCAAATGGAAATATTTATAATTCCCCCTTTGAGATGCTGGGCTTCCTGAACCGCTTCTGGTCACAGTTGGCTTCCTATTAATTCTGCCTGCAGGGAGAGAATGTGTCAGATTTTCAATCTTCAGATTTCTGACCTATGTGACAGTTGTAGTTCTCATTTGTAAATTAATTAATTTGATTTAATACATTAAAAATACAAGCCATCTAAAACAGATTTGCCCAGAAAGAAACTTCTCAAGCTCCATTTCTGATGGCTGGCCTCAAACACTGTCATTCATTTTTCTAGATCAAGTTTCTTTATTACATTAATTCCAACTAGAAAAACACACACACAGTATTTTGAGTGATTTGGGTGGGTTGGGGAGAAGCACCCGTAAACCTACTACCTTAGCACATCAGCTGTTTTATTTATGCCTCCTAATTCCTGTCCATCTGCCCAACAATTTTATTGGCTGACCTTATAGTTCACATATCATTATGTTCTGCTGTGCTTGCTTAAGATAGTATCCCAAATGCATGTTTCTGCATAGTCTTCAAGATTCAGTGTATATCTTAACAGAAAAGTTGGATAAATGGGGTAGACACCCTACTCTCAAAATCATAATTTTCTTTACATTCTTTATATCACAGTGCAGTTGGCAAGCCTTTGCTTGGCATAGGAGTGTATGTAACCAGACGATTTATGGTTGGAGTGGTAGCCAGCTAGCTGACATCTATGAGAAGCCTTGTTCTCAAAAGGATTTCCTTGGAGGGTGATTCCAGTGCCCCAATTGTGCCGGCACAGCTGAAAAGGAAAACAAGGAAAGCAATATTGCTTCACAATTGTTAGTATTCAAAAGGAAATTTCAGTGTCCCTGGTGAGCCAGACAAAGCTGCAGATGTCTACTCTTTGTCTGTACATGCCCAGAATGGTAAGCCTTTTCTGAACTGATAACAGGATACTCCTATCTTACTTCAGTATGAAAAAAACACAGGTCCTCCTTTGAGTAAAAACTACTGCAGTGCTCTTAAAAGACAGTTGTACTTTCAAACTTCAAACGCATGATGATTCCAAGTTGAGTTTCTGTTTAGATTCACATTTCTGGGCTCACTCTTTTCAGCAACATATTATTTTTCAAAAGGGAGGCAGCTTACAAACTCCTGATTCAAATGGGAGTGTGCTTATAAATCCTCGGACTGAGCTATGGGACTTTGTTAAAGAGGTGAGTGAACTTGGAAGACCTTGGGCAGATCTCAAAATCTTAATAAATCTCAATGCATGCTACTTCCTTAAGGTGCTGAGCAGATAAGGTGAGATTAATGTAGTGAAAATTTTATGTTTCCGATGAAAATGAGAACCTCAGGGCAAACTTCTAGACATGGGTGTGACCTCAGTGTCATGTCACATTTGGCATGTTTTAAAATATTTTGAGAAAGTAAGATACTATCCTTTAATACTGTGATTAAAACTTCATTAGTGGCCTGGTCAGATGGCTTGATTGGTTGGAGTGTCCCATATGTTGAAAGGTTACAGGTTCTGTTGTAGGCGGCAAGAATAGCACCAGGTACTAGACCCTTGGGTCAGACCAGACTTGGGTTCAGTAACCTTGGTTCTTGGATTCTAGACAGGAAAGTCAATATACAAACTATAGGAGAACATCTATATATATATAAAAGCCTACGTGACCATCTGACCACCTGACCAGTAGCTATGACATGCACTGACAACTAGGGGGGCATATGCTCAATGCAGGAGCAGAAACTACAGGCATGGAAACATGGAACAGACTGATGAATCTCAGAGAGAAAGGGGAAGGGCAGGAAGAGATTAACCCAAGATCTTATATGCATACTAGAGGCCCCGTGCATGAATTCATGCACAGTGGGGGCCAGCCAGGGGGAGGCACCATGGGAGGTTGGCCAGCCTGCCCCAACCCAATCTGGCTGGTTGGCTGGATGCAGTGTGCGTCATAGCAACTGTTTGTTTGGTCATTCTGGTCGTTCCAGTCGCTTGGCTTTTATATATATACTAGTGGCCCAGTGCACAAAATTCATGCACATTAAGAGGTGATTAGAGGAAATAATTTAATATTGCTATTTGTCCTTTCTCTATAATAGAAGTGTCAGAGATGAAAGAAAATTAGTAAAATGTATATTAAAACTTTCCTTCTGTCAGAGTCTGGGGCTCACCATGGACCCCAGAGTCAAGTCCTCACCCAACCACAGGCAACTCAAAACTGTGTGAGACCAGGACCTGGCCAACCTCACCCCCATTGGGCTAGATTCAGACCTGGCCAGTCCCACCCTTATCAAGCCCTGATGGGCAGGGGGTGTAGTCTCAGGTTCCCTGGCCTGGCACCAGAATGGGGGACACGGGCTGAGATCCCCTTTCAAGCCCTGCTGGGTGGGGGGCATGGCCTGAGGTCCCCCATAAAGCTCACCAGCAGGGGGACACAGCCTGAGGTCCCTCATCAAACCCCACTGGGCGGGGGTGTGGCCTGAGTTCCCCTGACCCAGCACTGGGGGTGTAACTTGAGGTCTCCTGTCAAGCCTTGCTGGGTGGGGGGCACAGCTTGAGGTCCCCTGTCAAGCCCAGCCAGGCAGGGGGGCACAGCCTCAGGTCCCCTGGCCCAGTGCTGGGGTAGGGGTGTGGCCTGAGGACCCCTGGGGGGCGAGGCCTAAGGTCCCCTGGCCCAGCACCAGGATGGGAAGTGCACCTTGGGGTCCCCTGTCAAGCCCCACCAGGGGAAGATGTCCATGCACTATTCAACAGCTTTCCATAGATCTTCACTGATCTATGGAAAGCTGTGCAGGGGGTCTTTGTCCAATGCAACTGGTCCTGAGGTCAGCCTTGGTGTTGCTTGTCTGGTTTTTCTGCTTTTCTAGACCTGAAAATAAACTGAGGCATAGATGTTATCTCTAGGGAGGAAAGGTCAGGGGGTCCATACCACATTACCAGTGATATGCTAGGGCAAGAAAAGTCACCCTGGGGGCAAGGTCCCATCCTACAGTTGTCCTTTGCTAAGTATGCAGAGCTTTCCACTCTGGTGATCTTCTGTTACTGGCCCATCATTCTTGCTCTGCTCATGTCTGTCTAACTGTCTCCACAGTTAGATTCCTGGTCAGGGTACACACCTAGGTTGTGGGTTCAATTCTCAGTCAGGGCGCTTACTGGAGGCAGTCGATCCATGTGTCTGTCTGTCTGTCTATCTCTCTCTCTCTCTTCCTTTCTCTAAAATCATTAAACATATCTTTGGGTAAGGATAACACAACAACAAAAACTTTATTTGATACAATAATGTCTTTCTTTGTTTTTGTGAAATATATTAGAATGTGAATAAGGAACACAAGAACATGTTTAAATCCTTAACCTTTTACAGTACAATGAGGTGATAGCTCATTGTGATTTTCATTTGTATTTCCCTGATGGTTAGTGATTTTGGGCACCTTTTCATGTATCTGTGTGCCATCTGTATACATCCATATTTTCATTGGAAAAATGTCTATTCAGATTCTCTGCCTAATTATTATTATTATTATTATTATTATTATTATTATTATAAACATATTTTATTGATTTCAGAGAGGGAAGGAGAGGGAAAGAGAAACATCAATGATGATGCCTCCTATATGCCCCCTACTGGGGATCAAGCCAGTAATCCAGGCATGTGCCCTGACTGGTAATTGAACTGTGACCTCCTAGTTCATAGGTCAATGCTCAACCACTGAGGCACACTAGTCAGGCCTTCCCTATTTTTAATCGGATTTTTTAATTTGCTATTGAATTATATGATTATTTTTCTGTATTTTAGATATTAACCCCCTTTTAGGTATATTATTTGCAAATATTTTCTCAAATTTGGTGGGTTTCCTTTTTATTTTGTTAATGGATTTCTTTGTTGTGCAGAAGTTTTTTAGTTTGATGTAGTCTCACTTGTTTATTTTTTGAAGCTGATGAACTTTTAAATTAAGTCATTTGGCTAGGATGACTGCTGTTTGTAAGGTTGTGGCTAAGACAATTAACACCTGAAGTTAAGGTCAGAGAGTGAATAAAGACTTAGCATAGACCCATCTCAAATACACAACTGCCTGTTTTGGCTTAGATATGCAAAATAGCAAGCCTTGGACTGAAGATTTTTTTCTCAAATTTTCACTCTATTTCAACCTCTGTTAGAGTGTTTATGAGCATGCGAAACTTTTCTTGATGACTTGTCTTAGAGCTGGGGACTCCATGGGATGATGGGTTAGCTTATTTTGAGGAAGCACTCAGAGAATTTTCTTATGGGAGTGCGTGCCAGCTTTTAACATGCTGATAGTTAGAGAATAAACCCTATTAACAAGAAGAGAAGAAGCTGTCATTACTATGTTTCATGAAGAAAATACTTGGAGAAGGGACTGACCCCCATTGCCGTACAATTAAGTGACACCAGGATCTGTCATGTGCATCCTTCCCTTTAATCTGCTTGTAGCTGGGGCAAAAGAAGGTACCGTATTTTTCGGACCATAAGACGCACCGGACCATAAGACGCACCAGTTTTTAGAGAAGGGAAATGAAGAAAAAAAGATTCTGAAACAAAAAGTTCAGTGTTATCACTACAATGTGTAAACCCATAAATCATGCAGAGACTTTCTATGCTTTCTTTGCATAGTTTATGGGTATCTACACATTGTAGTGGTGAGAGAAGAGGCTGGAGAGTGTTTTACATTATGGTAAATGTTATTGGTTTGGTATCACAGAAAGTCTCTGCATACAATATACCGGTATGAAGTTTGTTGCAGTACAAACATTTTGACAGTTACCGGTATAATAGTATGAAGAGAAATTCTGACTTAGCGATGTTATCAATCAGGGCATCCAGCGGAGGGCGGAGTTTACTGGTGGGTGGAGATCTACAGTACGCCTACCCAGTAGTCAGGCACGGCAACAGAGGGCGGAGAGGAATGATTGGGGGAATAGACGCCGCATTCTTCTGGGCACGGAGTACGGGCCAGCAAGGGGTACAGGCGATGATTACAGTTTGGATTACGCAGTTACCGTACACCGCACCTGGGCTGACATGGAGATATGGCTGCAGCGAGGGCATGGAGGCTGACTACCATACATGGGAACTCCTCTACCACTCGGGGTTTACAGAACGGGGCAGACACTCTGGGCACGGAGTAATGGACAGTGGCTGCAGCAAGCACACAGGGCCGGGCAAGCACACAGAGACCACACAGAGCCGGGCAAGTAAAAAAACTTTTTTTTTTAAGTATATGTGTAGGCTATATTTGGACCATAAGACGCAGGGACTTTTTCCCCCCGACTTCTGGGGGGAAAAAAGTGCGTCTTATGGTCCAAAAAATACGGTTAGCTTCAGTTAGAGTTACAGAGTTATATACACTGAGTGACCAGATTATAATGACCTCTGAACGCATAATAATCTGGCCACTCAGTATATATCCTATATAATAAAAGTCTAATATGCAAATTGTCCCCTCATCCAGGACTTTGACCAGCAGGCAGGCCAGCCAAATGCCCATGTCCCCTCCCCGTGGCTAGGCTGGTTGGACCCCACCCATGCACAAATTCATGCACTGGGCCTCTAATATATATAAATACTGAGTGGCCAGATTATTATGCATTCAGAGATCATAATAATCTGGCCACTCAGTGTAAAAATTCAAAGGCTGGAGGAACTTATGTGGCTTCAGGTCCAGGCAGTGGTTGTGGAGCCAGCTCATTAGGAGTTGTTACATTTTTAGGAATTTTGCATGTCATTTGTAATTACAGCCATTATTAAACTTATATAAAATTGCATTAAATAAATTACATTAAAAACAAAGATAATAAATCCTAAGACCCACCACTTCCTACTGAGTTGACTATACTTTACTATCATCTACATTCTTGAGGTTACTTATGTCTATTGCCGTGGTCTGCAAACTGTGGCTCAAGAGCCACATGCAGCTCTTTGACCCCTTGAGTGTGGCTTTCCACAAAATACCACAGCCTGAGCGAGTCTATTTTGAAGAAGTGGCATTAGAAGAAGTTTTAGTTTAAAAAATTTGGCTCTCAAAAGAAATTTCAAATGTTGTACTGTTGATATTTGGCTCTGTTGACTAATGAGTTTGCCGACCACTGGTCTTACAACTGTTGGGAATACTGTTGGTGTTGTCATGACAGTAGCTTGAAGGCAGACATGGTGAAGACATTTGGAGCACAATGAGACAGTTTTTGGTGAGTGCTGGCCAGCTGACATCTATGGGAAGGCTTGTTTTTCATGGGATTTCCTTTGAGGGTGATGTCAGGGCTCCAGCAAGTGCTACAAACAAATGCTTTTTTTTAATTCAGAAAGATAGTTAAATATTCACTATCACCCACTGGGCCAGCCCACTCATTTTTATGTGTGAGACTGGGGCACGGAGAGGAACAGGGGCTTGTCCAAAGTCCTGCAGCCAGTACCTTGTGGGACCAAGACTCAACTTGGGTCTCCTGGTGCCTGTCTAGATCCTCTTTCTGTTTCATCGCACAGAGCTATTAGTAGTGAAAAGGACCTGGGTTAGGGTCAGCTTAGCACATATCTCTAGGGTTCCTCTCTCACAGGTGAAAGCACTGTCGATCTAGGGTCATAAACAAGTAGAGGAGAGAATTGACACAAATCAAATGCTGCAGCCAGAGGGGTGGACATCTGCTCCCTGGTGATCATAAGTGGGACAAGTTTTGATGTGGGAAGTGACAGAGACTGGATACTGATCTCTGTCTCTAATAAAGTTATTGAATGGAAGAATGACTAAAGAATGAGCTACTTTTATTACCACCAGATATCGTGTTATGTATGTATTTGCTATCCTATATAATAAAGAGTGAATATGCAAATTGAGCAATCAGCAGAGACCTGAGACTGCACCCCCCACCCCCACTGCCCCTGTGGGGCTTGACAGGGAACCTCAGGCCATGCCCCATGCCCTGGTGCCAGGTGAGGGGATGTTAGGCTGTGTCCCCCACCCGGCAGGGCTTAATGGGGAACCTCAGGGCGCACCCCGCCCCCTGCCCCGGGACCTGAGGCCATGCTCCTTGCCTGGCAGGGCTTGATGGGGGACCTCAAAGTGCACCCCCCACCCTGGTGCTGGGCTGTGGGACTCCAGGCTGCTTCCCCCCAATCGGGCGCCAGGCCAGGGGACCTCAGTGGGGCTTGATGGGGGACCTCAAGGTGCACCCCCCACCCTGGTGCTGGGCTAGGGGACCTCAGACTGCTACCCCCACCCCGGTGCCAGGCTAGGGGGCCTTAGGTCGTGACCCTCCTACCCCCATAGGGCTTGATGGGGGACTGGAGGCTGCGCCCTGCTCCCGGCAAAACTTGACAAGGGTGGGACCAGCCGGGACTGGATCTAGCATAATTGGGGGGAGGGGGGTATCCAGGTCTGGGTCTCCTGTGATTTTGAGGCACATGTGGATGGGCAGGGACTTGACTCTGGGTCCCGTGGTGCGCTCCAGACTCTGACAGGAGGAAGATTTTCATATATATTTTACTAACTTTCTTTCATCTCTGACACTTCTATTATAGAGAAAGGGCAAATAGCAATATTAAAATATTTCCCTCTAATTAATCCCTTTTTAATGTGCACAAAGCACTGAGCCACTAGTTTTATTATAAATTTCCCTATAAGATTGTAAGCTCCATGAGGGCAGGAACCTTGTCTTGCAAGCTGCTGCACACCCTATTCCCAGAATAGTGCCTGGCACATAGAAAGTGCTCATAAATATTTTTGAATGAATGAACGATGCTGCTCATGGTTGACATTACATAGCCCAAATCCCTGGAGAAGTTTTGCCCAGAGGAATGTGCCCCGTGGAGTCCAGCACAGGGGACCCTCTCACTGTTTGCCAGGCTGCTAGACTCGCAGTGACCATCATTTCTCTTTCTTCCCAGATGACGGAGGGCCGTCGATGTCAAGTACATCTTCTTGATGACAGGAAGTTGGAACTCCTAGTACAGGTAAATGACTTTGGGCCCACTTTCTAAGTTTCTTCTGTGACTGATGTGGCTGGCTCAGGCTTTGATTCAGCTGAGGGGTGGGCAACGGTGTAAACTATTTTTCAGCCTAAATCTGTACAAATCTGTGAGAGAAGATTAGGACACACCCTGGTATTTTTGTGTGTGATTGCTATTTTTGTTCATTCTGTTTCTTTGCACACCACGCCTAAGGCATTCAAGGTCAGATGTATATCTAACCTATTGTTGCAAATCTTTAGAAAAGGAAATTCCACAACTGCCATTAGCTATTCTTTATGCTGGAAAGAAGTTAATTATAATATAACCTAAATAACTCTTGCTGTAGCCAAAACTGGCTCAATTGTCTAAAATATAGTTCATTATTTCAAGTTAAGCTTTCCTGGAGATGAAGGGAAGCAATATCTTAGCTCTGTCTTCTCTTTAAGAGCTGAATAATCACCTGATGCCATCCTGTGCATCAACATTGCCATCTCCGTTGAACATCTGTAGAAACTGACAGAGGAAATCAGTGTATCTCCAAGCTAAGAACACATCTGTGCCTGGGAAGTCCAAAAAGTAATTAGGATCAAACACCCTGCTCAACTTACTCTTGAAAAAAAAAAAAACATTGTTTTACCCAGAGCCCTAAAGAGTGGTCAAGTTTCCAAACTTGACTTAAATAACTTAATTCCAAATCTGTTGCTCAACTCCAACTTTCGTAACTATATTTGCTTGACATTCTCAAATGTCTATCAAATTTATAGGGCACTTCTCCTTATCTATGACATTTTGCTGTGAAGAAGCTACAGTTCATCAGTCGGTTGACATGACACCTTTTGCTCACTCTCTTGGGGAACCACACTGTACCATTGTAGAGGGTCAAATAGACGTGCTCTCCTCTCATGTTCCCTTGTACATGCCACGTGGATTGCAAAATGTTCCAATTGCTAATTTAAAAAGTTCATACTTTTCATAGGAAGTAAATTATAAAGACAAACACAATGTGGGAAACAGAAAATATTGTAGGACATAGCTCATAATCACAGCACACTTATTCAACTACTCTTCTCATTTTGGCATATCTCATATTTATACTTATATTCTTCATACTTATATTCCTTACACGGTTGTGATCATAATGTATGTATAATTCTATATATTTTTCCACTTAACATTGTCCTTCACTAGCATTTTTCAAGTTATTATCAATTGTTATCTTTGTTAATGGCTGTATAAGTTTTAGAAAAGGATATACCATTATTAGCTAATCATTCACCCTTTTGAGTACATTTAAGAATCTCTTGTTGTTGTTTTGTAATTTTTTCCACTATGACAAGGAAATGCTGTGATTAATTTATCCACATATGTAGAGAGTTATTCCACATTTTGGATTATGTCTTTATTAGGTTTCCAGTCTTATGAAGAGTCAAGCTTGTGATCTGGGTTGGGGGTGAGTGGGCAGAGGGGACTATAAAGGAGCAGGATCTCTTCAGTTAGCAGGATCAGGACTAACGCAGTGATTGGAGCTTTAAGTTGTTAAGAATCAGCGTGAGCCCTTTACAGGTGAGTGGTCTGCATTGTCCTCGATGCTTTTTTTGTAGCAAGACTTAGGTTTAGATAGCAGGCAGCCTCTGAAACAGGAAGAGAGGCCTCACGGACAGTGAAGGCACTTTCTCCAGGCCAGCCTGCCCTGGGAAGACTGAATGGAGGCATCTGAAGTGGGCTTGAGTCATAGGAAAGATGTTTTATCACTGATGGCCACAGTTTTAGAAAGGCCATCCTCAGCCCTTAACTATCAAGAAAATGTTGAATTAGAACAAGCAAGAGTTCATATCTTCCCATCCCGTTTTAGAACATACTTCCTGTGATTCCCTCTCCCTACAACACTCTTCCCATCTAGTCCCTGTTCCTGTCTGGTTCCTGTTAAGCTTCCAAACCACAGCTTAGAAAATGCATTTATCCCCAAGGCTTTCCCTGGCCCTACCCTCTGCCCCTCCATAGCTGGGTCTTAGCTGTACCCCCTCCTCTCAACTCCCCCTTTCCCTCTTACAGCACTGTCATAACTCATTTTCACATTCACTGTCATTGTCTGTTTACTTGTCAGCATTTTCCAGAGCCATCAACAAATTAAGGACTGGGTCTGTTTTTTTCTTTTTTTGTGTGTATGTGTTTTGTTTTTTTATCACTGTATCCCCCATACCCAGCCCATGCCTGGCACACATGTCAGTAAATAAATACTTCTTGAGTAAAAAAAAATAAGAAGAAGAAGAAGAAGAAAAGAGTGAATCCTAAAGTTTCTTGGTGTTACTTCCCCAAAGGACTTACTTCTTGCCATAGAACCATTGCTTGGCAGGGGGTTTACTTAGGTTAGTGCAAAACAAATAAATGAGTAAGTAAACAAACAAGCAAACAAATAAATAAAGCCCAGTCAACATGGCTCAGTGGTTGAGCATCAACCTAAGAACCAGGAAATTACAGTTCAATTCCCAGGTCGCGGCATTTGCCCTGATTGCAAGCTCATCCCCGGTGTGAGAAGTGCAGGAGGCAACTGATCAATGATACTCTCTTAGCATTGATGTTTCTATCTCTTGCTCCCTCTCCCTTTCTTTCTGAAATCAATAAAAATGTAAAAATAAGTAAACAAATAAATATGGACCAATTCTAAACTCACTCCTTGCTACATTATTGCAGGGTGGGCTTCTGCAAAACTTTGGGGAACAAGGTGAAAGTTATTTGACAAAAGCCAACTTATAAATATGACTTTCCTTTCTCATCTACAAAGTGTTATTCAGGATTACATTCTTTTGACAGAATCATTTCTAAAGGGAATCCCTATTCTCCAGCTCTTTGAGCCATCTCAGGGTTTTTAGCAGCATAAAGCATTATGACTCCATGCCCTTCTTTTTTATATTTTAAATTTATACAGTGATGAGGTCCATTATTGCTAAAGGTTTTGTTGTTATTGTTGGACAATCTCAAAATATAAAAAGCCTTAGACTAAGCAATACCTTTCAGTATTTCTGTGATTGCCTGACAAGGTTTATAAGACAGAAAGTGCGGCTTGGGGTTTGTAGGAAATGTTTATTTCCCGTGGAGAAGCGCAGGGGTTTACACCGGGGAGAGTGACTGACAAACATTCCTAAGCAGCACAGAGGTGGGAGGTCTAGTTTTTCGATCATTAATTATTAGGTAAGAGACACATCAAAGGCAACACCTCAGACCTTTCGAAGCAGGAAAAAACAGAGTCAGCAGCTAACAATTGCTTCCCACCAGGAGGATGCTGTTAAGCAGTCTACCACAGGGACAGTCTTCTGTGGTGGTATAGACCCGGTCACTGCAATGATAGCATTTCCCTTCTCTGGATCACAGAGCAAAATGGCCGTACGCCCCCAGTGAAATGCTTTTTCTAAAGCCCTTTTAAGATTTCCGAGTGAAATCTGCTTCCATATCCCTGACTGCCCTGAGTAATTTTGCATCACTCACATGAAGGGAAGGGAAGGTTAAGAGGCCACATACTAGGATTTCATATTCGAAAGGCTCATCCCTAAATCCACAGGCAGGCCCTTGACACCAGGACATTACCATGTGACTTTTAAAATCATTGAATTCCTCTTTTATTGATTTTTTTTTTTTTTTTTTTTTTTTTTTTTTTTTTTTTTTTACAGAGAGGAAGGGAGAGAGATAGAGAGCTAGAAACGTCGATGAGAGAGAAACACCGACCAGCTGCCTCTTGCACATCCCCTATCGGGGATGTGACCGAAATCGAACCTGGGACCTTTCAGTCCGCAGACCAATGCTCTACCACTGAACCAAACCGGTTTCGGCATGAATTCCTCTTGAAGACAGCTAGAATGATGATGTGAGCATTCGGTAACAAATCAACCTCTGTCATCGACGTGGGGCAGGTGGTCCAGCCAGATCACCCTCCCATCCAACCCGGAGACATCCAAAATTGTTTCAACCAACTAGAAACATACTAAAAAAGCTTGTGTCAGAACGAGAGAGGCCACCATCCTGGTGTCTCTTAGTCAGCCTCTGCCTGCAGCTGTTAAATATAGCCAGACCAGAGGGTGCCTGCATGTTTTGTATTGAGCTTTACAAGACTTGGCTTCATATGGTTATTCCTTTAAAATGACTTCCTTCACTTTTTTTAATGATCTGAATGCAGATTTGGGGGAGCATTTTGAAAGCAGACAAAAGAAAATGTGGTTCAACCTTAGTAAGAATAGGTAACAGACAGAGAAGAATTTCCTGACAGTGAGGGTCCGAAGATAGAAGCCATTAACTGGGAAGGTTCAGGCTCTTTCTCCTGGGAACCTTAAAAAAGGGATAGGTTTTCATTAGCTTGGAATAGCTGAGGTGTTGCCAGCCCTTTCTCATTAGGCTCTGCAGCTGTGCTGCTGTATGGTCCCCTGTCTCACAGGAAGACAGGCCAAGGCAGGAAGCAGACCTGGGCCTTCTGCTCCATAGGCACCTGGTCTCAGGGCATTCCCCGCACTTCAGATGAGTCCTTGCCATCCCCCAACTCGGCCGCAATGAACTCCGAGTCATTTTAATTAAATTTATTATTAATTACAATTGGCATAAAATATTATATTATTGTCAGATGTACAGCTAGTGGCTAGACACTGATATACCTTAGGAAGTGACCATCCTGTTAAGTCTAGTATCCCTCTGGTACCATACAGTTTTACAATATTATTGAGGGATCCTGGATTGCAAGAGGGTGCGGGCCAGGCTGAGGGACTCCACCAGTGCATGATCGGGCCAGGGAGGGACAGCAAAAGAGCTCCAGGGTGTAGTCCAGCCCTTCTGGCCCAGTCCTGATTGGCCATACTCCAGTAGCAAGCTTAACTACTGGTCGGATCATCTATCTGTCCCCTGGTGCTCAGTGTATCATAGTGACTGGTTGAATGATCGAACAGTTGGACACTTAGCATAGTAGGCTATTATAGATATAGACTAGGGGTGTCGAACTCAATCAGAGAAGGGGCCAAAATCTAAAATCCAGCCTAAATCGCGGGCCGAATGGTTTACTGAACAGTCATAAACTGTCATTGTGATGGAAACGCAGCGGAGTGCAGTGATGACAGCGCGGTGCGGGCCACATTGCAAGGCCTGGTGGGACGGATTTGGCCCGCGGGCCTTGTGTTTGACACATGTGATATAGACAGTCCCAATGCTGAACTTGACATCCCCATGACTATATTTTTACAACTGGCTATTTATACTTCTTAATCCATTTCATCTTTTATGTCCACCTCCCACCTCCTCTGGTGACTATCAGTTGTTGTTCTCTGTATTTACAAGTTTGTTTCTGGTTTTATTTGTTTTGTTTTTTTGTTTTCTTTGCTTGTTCAGATTGTTGTTATTTTTTTAGATTCCACATATAACTATAATCATATGGTATTTGCCTTTCTCTGACTTATTTTGCTCAACACAGTAACCTCTAGGTCCATCCATGTTGTCATAAATGACAAGATTTTGTTATTTTTTTAGTCGAGTAATATTCCATTGTACATATGTATACAGATATTTATTCATTTGTCTTTGATGGACGCTTAGGTTGCTTCCATATCTTGGCTATTGTGTATAATGCTGGAATGAACATAGGGTACATATGTCTTTTCAAATTAGTTGAACCCCACTTCTTGTTTTGTTGAGGAAGCTGCCCTGTTGAGGAGGCAATATTCTAGGATTACAGTGTTGCCCCTCTGACCTCCTCTCTCATGACCATTGTCAGCACATGTATAACCGTCTACTTCCGTTAAAATAGAGGAACCAAGTGTCCGGGTATTCGGAGACATGGAACCAACTTCGTTGTTTTTCTAGAAAATTAAAAATAGTAGCTGGATTTTTTCTGTTCATGACATGGTGTCCCTAGTCCTGAGAAAACCAGTGAGACAGAAACATCAGGAAAGATTTAGAGCTGCTCTGGGTAGGATGATTGGAGCACTTGAAATGTGGCCAGTCCAGACTACTGTGCTGTCTGTATAAAATATGTATCAGAGTTTGAAGACTTCATATGAAAAAAAAAAGAAAGAACTAAAATGTCTTGATGATTCCATGTTAAAATGATGTTTTGGCTACAGTAGGTTAAAATACATATGTAATTAAAATTAATCTCACTGATTTCTTTTCCCTTATTTAATATGGCAATTAAATTTTTTAATTTTTTAAATTTCACATTGGGCACACATTTGTGGCTTACATTACATCTCTGTTGGAAAGCTATCTCTGAAGAATAGAGAGAAGATCATTTAAATGGTTATGGACATAATAGAATTGTTTAGGGTTACTCAGATGTAATCCTGGATATCTTCCACAGTAATGACTACACTTTACTTTTTTTTTTTTTAATAGAGTTTCTATGAAGTTTATCTTATTTAATAATTACATTAACTGTGTCAATACATAGATACTCTCTCAGATAAGGAAACAAATTGAGACAATGGATAAATAACATGCTCAAGACTACATAGCAGTACGCACAGCTTGAACATAGGTCTTGTCTGTTTTCCCTGTACCATAAAAAGTACACTGAGTGGCCAGATTATTATGATCTCTGAAAGCATAATAACTGGCCACTCAGAGTGTGTGTGTGTGTGTGTGTGTGTGTGTATTAGAAGCCCGTTGCATGAATTCGTGCATGGGTGGCGGGGAAGCCTGGCCAGGGGGAGGGGACATGGGTGGTTGGCCAGCCTGCCTGCTGGTCGAACTTTTGGTCGAGGGGACAATTTGCATATTAGCCTTTTATTATATAGGATATATACTGAGTGGCCAGATTATTATGCATTCAGAGATCATAATAATCTGACCACTCAGTGTATATCACTATGAAATCTAGAATATGATGTGTTTCACCTGGAATGTGACAGATGTGCTGGCCTTTAACCAGCATTGTAAGTGACTGGAATTAAAGACTTTAAACCTCATCTCAGGTTGAGAACTGAAGATGGGCTTGCCCACATCATTCTGTTTCTTCAGACTCAATTTCTAATTTACCCAGTGGAAATTTAAACATGTGCCACATGATTATGAAGGATTTTCACATCATGTAGACAAGCCTGAGGGTATCAGGTGTGGAAGAAGATTAAATAAGCAGGTTAAATCAGTGTTGCCTTGTCATCACACTCTGACAGTGGTGCTAGTGACATTTCTTAAAGGTTAATAAGTATATTAATATGGGCTTTGATAAAGCAGTGTTGAAGGCAAAGTAAATATTCTGGCCTATAAAGGGCTAAAACACACACACACAAAAAAAAACACAGACCATGTATATGACTTAAAAAAAAATCTGGAACCCTAATCATACCACATAGAATAAATGAACAGGCCTGGGTTCGATACATGTGTGCACACACCCCTCTCACACCCCATCCTCAGCTACTTCTGTGGCTTACACTGTTCTTTTGAAAAAATATAAGGGATTGACTCGGATACAAATCCAAGTAAAACAGGAATTCCCCACAAGGTATATATTGCCAAGGGAAAAAATAAGTTGAATCTCTATCTTCCTAACTGAGAAGGGTGGCTCAATTTGCTCACTGGCCTGTCCACTGGTGAGTGAGCCAGGTCTGCCATCTGCTCCTGTCTGCTCTAAATTCACCAGGAGGTCCAGTGTCAGCCAGGGGTGGGAAGCCATGTGCAGAAGCTGGGCACAGACCAAGGCCTCAGTGTTGCCACTCTTCTGTCCAGGACCTCCCAGACCTTCAGGCCACCTCATAAAGTAAGAGCCAAGTGGGTGTCAGGCAGCTCTGCTTTGGACTGACCTCAAACTTCACTGCAATTGCCATTATCATTTATTAGGCTTCTTGCTGCAAAGCTACACCAATGAGCCAAACAGATGTCTTTCTGCCCCCTGGGAATGGCTGACAATATTTACATTTTAAAGGCACATGGTGAAGCTAGTAGATGTTAAGGTATAGATTAGGGACAGATGAGCATAATGACAACCCTAATCAAAAGTTTGTTTAGTGCCTTGGAGGAATCAGAAATAGTCCATAAAGTATACCCTTGGGTGACACAAGCAGCTAAGGAGTTTCTGCTTTGGCAAGGAGGGATGGACTGGTACATCTTCTTTCTGCAGCTAAGGCCTGGATAAAAAGGGGGTTAGCTCTGTGCTGGTTGGGAACAAAAGACAATCCCTGTCTCTCTGTGGGGCTGTGATAGAGGGAGGATCATCAGGATGCTGCAGACTGATGCAGTCATTTAGGGTACCACCAACACATACACATACACACACACACACTCACACACTCTGTTAAACATGTAGCTCAGACGAGACAACTCTGCCTGGGCTCTCAGGTCCAAGCTCTGGTTGCTTAGCAATAATCCCATTTTTTGTTTTCCCCCCCTCCCCCCCTTACCCTGCTTTCTCACCTCCTCCCCACCCCATTCTCCCTGAGGCTAATTTTAACCTGTTTTAAAGTGGATTCCTTGGAGTCATTTAAAATGGCCAATATTTGGCTGACCTTTCCTACTGAAAGGACAGTTTCATTTGGTTCCCACTGAATGTGAAGGAAAGGGAAGGGGGAAAAGAGGCATGCCTCCTTCCCTTCCAGGAAGGACCCCCAGAAAGTGGATTTTATGGTTTTGCTTTTAGTTTTGTAACTGCTGCGTTTCTTTAAACCCATTACAAAATCATTTCCACATGTTCTCTAAGGTAGCCCCATGGGAATGTTTGCAGGCAAGGAACCTCTGGGTGATGCCTGTAAACTAGGCTCCTAATTTTTGTCTCCCTGATCAAGAGGATAAGAGGGGGGATTAAATGAATTTAACACACAATGCAGTTCAGGGAAATGTGAATAATTATGCTTATAGGGGAAAGACACACATAAAACACACACACACACCCCTAACAAGAGTGTGGAAAATTAAGAGGAAGCTGGCCATCTAGAAAGGAGGGTGTCACAGGAATCTGGAAGTTAATCTGGGTGATTTTGTTTTTTATTCATAATTCACAGATTGACTTTTGTCATATTGTTCAATTCAAACATTTGCTCATTTGGTAAATCTTTATTGTTTGTCTGCAACTGTGCTATGCAGATCTAAGTGTGCTCCCTGTGGGGGCAAGAGGTCACATCTAGAGGCCAGAAATGATTGTTCAGGCTTTTTAGTACAACTTGTACAAATCCAGGTGGATGTTCTTTTGTTCCTTCAATGACCTCTCTTTTCCCACAGCACCCTGTTCTTCCCTGTAAGAATAGGGTTCAGGAGAATTTGGGGTCATGAAGATCTACTCATCTGGCTCTGTTGCTGCTTGTCTCACCCTTGGGAAAGAAGGAAGGGAGATCCTCTCCTGAGAAATAAGGAGTTGTCCAATATCAGGTGGAGGAGGAAGGAATCGAAAGGTCTGAGGGCATCTTGGCTGCTTTATATTTTCCCCAGACCTTTCACCCACGCGGGCCTCCCTAACCATTGAATCTCTCCTTTCCTCTTTCCTCCCTCGCCTAGCACTGATCTAACAATTTAGCTGTTAAAGCAATTCAGAAGATTCCAGATTTGGCTAAGCCCCAGGCCACATGTCCAGTGCCTGCTAGGTATGTGTGACTGCTGAGGTGGCAGCTTTGAACTCCACAAACCCATCTCAAGCCTGTTGTCCCTGCTTCTCATCAAACCCAGGGCATACTTTCTTGCACCTGCTTTGAGGGTGAACCCACCAAGCTTAAGCACCCAGACTCCTTTTTGACTTATTCCTCAATTCTGTCTCCATCTTCAAGTCTCGACAGTTTTTCCCCTCGTAAGGAAAATGGCCTTTTTTCTACAGTCACACCATCACCTTGTGTAGACATTTGCCACCTGGGCTTGGCATTCTCAGCACCCTCAGCACCCCTGCTCTGTTTGTTTGGCATCTTATAACAGCCTCCTCGCTGAACCTCAACATTTCCACACTCTGGACAGCTCAGTCGATCCTACACAACACAAGTGTGTTATTCTTTCTTCACTGCTGCTTTATGACATGTCTGTGCTCAGCGCCTTTAGTAGTTCATGCTGTTTGGATTTCTCTATTGGGCTGTCATGTCCCTGCATAGTGAAACCCTGTCCTCCTTATAAGAGCAGAATATTAAAGGTGAAGAAGGCAGTTTTGCCCCTACCTGCCTCCTCTCTGGAGGTGCCCCAGGTGTCCTCCTGAACTTGATGATTGCAGGGAATTGTTTTGATAGTGATGGACTGATTAGCCATGTGACCCTGACTCTCACACTTCTTTCACTTACAGAATCCTTTGTCCAATTTCATACAGATGAGGAGTTCTGAACCCCACCAGCTTGTCCTACCCACTAACAGGAACTTGCCGGACATGCCACAGCAGACTCCACAGGGTTTAGAAATCACTATTCGAAGTAGAAACCAGACAATAGGAAAGTACATATCCCTTACGCAAATCAACAAATTCCTAAATAGTTAAGTGTAAATTGAGTTTTAATTATATAAGCCATCTTTTAAACGCTTTGGGAAATTTTATAACTTAGTGATTAATCATCACATTGGTACCAGACTGTTCTAAGGGCTTCGTGTGTGCGCAATCTCAGCTGGTGATCGTCTCCACAATGTTATGAGGTAGGTAACTGTTATTGTCCTCATTTTTCAAATGAAGAAATTCAGAGACAGAAGAGTCAATAACTTGTTCAGAGTTGTATGGCTGGTAAATGTGGAGACCTGATTCAAACTCAGGCTGTCTGGCTCCAGAGTGAGAGCAGCTTGTGACCAGTGTGCTGAGAGCACAGACTTTGGGGCCAGATGCCCCGGCATCAACACCTGGCCCAAATTCAAAACTAGCCAAGGTCACAGAGCTACCAACTCCCGCCGTTAGTAGCTCCATGACTTTAGCCAATTGCACAACCTCTTTAAGCTTCAGTTTCTTTATCTGTAACCTTGGAATGATAACTGCCTCCAGTCTGCCTGATGTAATTTTATCTGTAAGTTGACACTAGTACCTGCATTATAGAGTTGCGGTCAGGATGACTTCCTGGCACCTCATGTCAGTCTCTTAGCTAGAATCAGATGCCCAGGTTGGACCACTTAGTAACTATGGTAACCTGTGCAAGCCATGTGCCTTTGCTACCTATCGATAAAATGAGAATAACTACCTTAACCTTTCAGAGAAATGCTACAAAACTTGCTGAGTTATTATTCCTAATAATTTGGTTTTTATTATGACTCTGTACAAGGCTTTATGGAGTATTTTTAGAGTTCAGTGTAAGATCACTTGACAAGTAATGGCCTGACTGTCTGTCAAAAATGTTTTAACTGTTGAATCTCCCGGGCTTCTCAGCACATCATCTCTTCATTTTTTAATGAACTGCTGATCCTTCCAGTGTCATATACAACTCCTATGACAAGGTCATACAAGGACATGTATTAATGCAGAGTACTGATAACTATCCAGATAAGAGAATTTAGTTTGACCTCCAATTATGTCAAAGCATGCTAATAACTTCTTGTCATTCTTGGGGATGAAATAGGAAAAAAAAATGACTTTGACAGATTTAGCTCAGTATCTTAAAAATAACCCTGTTCATAATGCTTTACATTAAAACGATCTTGTAGCACAGTTATATACAAATAGATCATATTAGTCTGACAGAGGGGAGGGTAAGAACTGAGGACAAACAATGGTTTTCCAGCCCTTTCCTCACAAACTCAAGTTCTCACAACTTCACACGGTAGCTTGTTTCCCATTCAGGGCTGTATCCTGGGACAGAGGGGTTGAGGTGCGCCAGCCAGATCTTGTAGCACCGAGTGGGATGGATGTCTTGGGGTAGTCAGGTGTGTTTTATGTGATTCTGCAAAGCTCAGAGGAGCACCTGCCCAACCAGGCCTGCTGGATCTCAGCAATCTGATGATTCCTGGGAAAATCTCATGGCTCTGAAAATGCCTAATTGCTGGTTCAAAACTGGCCAGTTCTTTTTATATGTGTGTTTTTAAAGGAAGAAGGTTTTAAAATCTCATACAAGTCCTCTGAGGGCAGCAGATTAGTACAATGATGCTTACATTTTAAATTGTCGATAGATATTAAGATACTTTTACTAGTTTAACGTGAGCCATCTGTTAATATTATAAAAAGTCTTTATTAGCATTCCTTACTCTTATAATAGTGTCAGTGATTTGTAAAAACAAAGTGTAACTAGACTCATATATTCGAACTATAATAATCCTCCAAATTACCTTAGTTCTCCATTTCCTTTCATTACATATCTTTAACAGACTCAGAAAGGTGGGGAAATGCCTCTCACCCACTTTTCAGAGGTTAAGTGAATTGGGTTCTATAGTCAGGCTGTCTGTAATACTGCAATGAAGCAAGTATTACAACAATGTGAATCCCATGAATTTTTTTGTTTCCCAGTGCAAAAAACAGTATAGTGTAAACATATACAAATTATGTTTGCACTATACTGTTGTCTATTAAGTATGCAATAGCATTATAATTCAACAACAACAAAACCTGTACATACCTTATTTTAAAATTACTTTTTGCTTTTTTGACGCTGAGAGACTTGCTCAATGCCGAGTTGTCATAAACCTTCAGTTTGTAAAAAATACAATAAAGCGAAGCACAATAAAACAAGGTATGCCTGTATGAACTAATGATACTGTGATAGCCAAATGCCTTCCACATTTAATTGGTTCAGTCAGAAGCACACATGCATGCATCTTAGGGGGTAGCATTGCCATGTAACCTTTAGTTCAGCAACAATGTTCTCACCAGATTGCATTTACAAGCATGGAAAGACAGTAGGCTTTTCGTTCGTCTTGGCTTTGAGCACAGGGAGGCTGGTCACTTGCTGGTGGCAGCCGCCCCAAGCACATCTTCCACAAGGTCACACCCAGGAAAGGGAGTTTCTCCTCTTGTTAACCCTTTTGTCCTGGAGGAAGAACCATCCCATCCTCACTTCCCTGCAGCACCCCAGGCTCTTCTTCCCATATCTGAGCCAACCGCCAAAGAGACTGGATTAATGTGATGGGCTTCATCCAGTGATTCTCAAAATGTGGCCTGGTTGGCAGTATCACTGTCATTCTGGAACATGTGAGAATTGTGAATTCTCAGGCTCCATCAGGGCAGAGCCAGAGTCTGCCCCAGGGCAGTGTCAGAGCCAGAGTCTGTTCCAGGGCAGTGTGCCCTGGAGCCTGCATGCTTCCCAGGCACGTCATCTGGAGGCAGGAAGGCCTGAAGTCGGAGAGCACTGGGCCATAGGCCTTGATGCTCAGTGTGATGTAGGCATTCCCAGACTTCTGGATTTAAGGGACCAGAACATTTAAGGATAAAAGTGGGCTGGAATGTTTGCTTTTTTTTTTTTTTTTTTTTTTTTTTTTTTTTTTTTTTTTTTTTTTTTTTTGCCAAGTAAAGGTATTAAAAATATTGCTGAGTACTGTAACTTGCACTTATGCAATAAAAAAGAAAACACATTGAACAGGATAAGAAAACAAGAGTAAAGAACAGTTTCTTAAATAGAATACATTTAGCTTTAAGAAGCAATTGACACTCATTAAACTTATTTTTCTTGTTTCAACACTGGCTCATGGAAAAATGTACCAAGGCTCAGGAAGCATTGATGTGAAAAGCTCACATTTTGGATAAAGTCAGATTCGAGTTTGAATCCTGGTTCCCTCTTCCTGTGTAGATGGTGTGTGGCCTTGGGAGATATTTGTCTTCATGAACCTTAGCTTTGTTGTTGCTAAAATGGTAAATATACTAACTACCTTGCAGGATTGTGATGGGAATTAGAGATAATGATAATACTCTTGTTACTGAGGAAATTCCAAGGATTCAGTCTTCCTCTCAGGAACCAGGGGCAAAATCCAATTAAATTATTTACTGTACAATGATAGCTAATAATGCAGGCATTCTAAATCTTAATGCATGGCCTGTGATTGTTGAAACGAGGCCAAAGTTAATGTAAGAAGTCTCTACTGCCCCAAGCATGAACTTTGACATCACATCATTTTTTACCTGTGACACTGTTAGCTTGGCTGTCATAATGAAATACCACAGACTGGGAGGCTTACAGAACAGAAATTTATTTTCTCACAGTTCTGTGATCTAGAAGTCCAAAATCAAGGTGTCAGCAGGTTCTGTTTCTTGTGATGTCTTCCTCCTTGGCTTGCAGATGGCCACCTTCTTACTGTCTCCACATGGCCTTTTCCTGTGCAGGCATTTCCAGCCCCCCTAACCCTAACCCTAACCCTAACCCTAACCCTAACCCTAACCCTAACCCTGCCAATGCCTCTTCCTTTTCTTGTGAGGCCACCAGTCCTGTTGGATCAGGGTTCCACACTATGTAACCTTCATCATTACCTTTTCAAACATAGTCACAATAGACTTCAACATAGAATTTAGGGTGGGGAGCATACATTTCAGATTATCATAGTAATCTTGAGCAAATGACCACTTCAAGCCTTAGAATCTAATTTTATTTTAAAGAAATTAAGTAAAAGAACATACATCTGGACAACAATGCTTTCCTTGATGGGTAATTGTGAGGCATCAGTGTAGCAGTGTGTAAAGCTGCCCATCATTGGCATCCTGAGGGCAGCCGGCGGGCTTCATGCCATGAGCTCTACAGGGACACCTGCTGTGCTGCCAGGGTCAGCCTCCAGTTGCTCCCCTGGGAAGTGGGTGTTTCATGGGGCTGGTTCTCAGACGTGGGGTTTCACAGAGGGAGTTGGAGCTGGGTCAGCACATGCTAGCTCAGACCTGAGTCATCACTGGGGCTATAGCTGTCCAATACTCCCCAGCCTTCCTCACTGTAAAATAGGGCGATGGCCCTGGCTGGTGTGGCTAAGTTGTTTGAGTGTCCTCCCATGTACTAAAGTCACTGGGTCCATTCCCAGGCACATGCCCAAATTGTGGGTTTGGTCCCCGGTTGAGGCAACTGATTGATGTTTCTCTTGCTGTCTCTCTCTCTCAAAATAAATAATTAAGTGCATAAGTAAAATCCTGTATAGTAAAAGCTCAGTGACTGACTGATAGAACTACCAGAACAACTGGTTGACCAGTCGCACTGACCACTAAGAGGTGCAGATCCGCAATTGCTGGGCTGAACTGGGATGAGCAGCACTCTCACAGTGGGCGATTCCCGCAGGCCACACTCCCCACCAGTGCATGAATCTCTAGCACTGGGCCTTTAATAAAATAATAAAATATGGGTGACAACTTATAAGGCTCCTTTCTTCTCTGGAGCCAGGAGACTGTGTGCAGTGAGCTGTGATTGAGGCCTGGGCTTATGACCATTGAGCCTCTGTGTTGACAGGACCATGCGGCAGTCAGGAAAAGCAGGTGAGCCTGAATCTTAAAGGAGAAAGAAAAGAGTGAAGGATGCAATCATGCCCAAAGCCAAATTAACTGGGACCTCACTGGAAACCTTAAAACTTTACATCTACATCCACAGACTTCCTCAGAGTAAAGTAGGAATATGTTGGCTGAGATTACCACTGTGGAGGGTCATTTAAAAAGTATTTTCTCAGAAGTATAATTTCCTTAGTCTTCTGTCCAAATGGATGGTGATCACCTCCAATGTCTAGAAATGGTTATTCTTCCAGCCAAGCCCTAAAATTAGGTTAATCAATGTGTTTATCTTTCTTCCTTCTTTTTGTTTTTGTTTTTGTTTGTTTGTTTTGTTAATCCTCAGTGGAGGATGTTTTTTCCATTGATTTTAGAGAGAGTAGAAGGGAACGGGGAGGAGGAGAGAGGAGAGAGAAACTTCAATATGAGAGAGCCACATCAATTGCTTTGCCTTCCACACATGCCCCAACCAGAGCAGGACACCTACAACCCAGGTACGTGCCCTTGACTGTAATTGAACCTGTGACCCTTCATTTCCCCAGCCAATGCTCTAACCACTGAGCAACCACCAACCAGGGTTTGTGTTTATCTTGATCATCATCTGAAGGATTTTATTTCAATGTCATGGTCCTGGTCAATATGTTATACTGTATAATAAAGGAAAACAGGCATGTCTCCCTGCCCCAGAAATTTATCATCTGAAGAATGTAATGTCAGTACAGTGAGAAATACAGAAAAAAAAAAAAATCCACATGGGAAACAAGGCAACAAACCAAGAACGTAGTCATGAATGATGGGTTGATGAAAGTAGACCGTAAATAGTGTGATGAAAAAAAAGATATTCTTTCCCATGATGTTTCTGAATAGGGGAGTGAGTGGAGAAGAATAGTTATGCCCTATCTTTCCTGGAAGGAATGGTTTCTAGGGGAGTTAAGCCTATTTCCCCCTGTATGTTCTTTAAGATGCTCCCTCGGTAGGTAGGGTAAAATAGAGGCCAAAGACAGAATCCTGATGGCACTGGTGTGGTCAGAACGTAAAGCAGAAGGAAGAGTGTGAGAAAGCGAACAGAAGATGCCCAGTAGTTTTGTGTAAACAGAGCCATATGGATCGAAAGGACACCTGGCTGGGCAGGAGTGGAATTGGGATTTGATGGGAAGAAAGTAGGAAGCCCTGAGGGTACCGCACTGTGCATTTCTTAATGGTGAGGACAGGGTTAGACTCTCAGGGTCGAGCACAGTGTGCACATAAATACTATGCAAACCAAGAGGTGAGATTGACTTTGAAGAACAATATTACCCAAGAGGATAAAAAATCAGAAGCTGCCCATTCTGATCGACTGTGGGAAAAAGCAGGGTGGCTGAACACATGGCCCTCTGATCCTTTGTAACGGTCGTACATTCCTTCTGCTGAGTTCTTGACCACCGGAAAGCTCCAAACAGTTTTGTGAAACAGGTGGGGAATCTTGGCTGGAGTTCTTGGCTTCTTGGTGCTTTTCACAGGAGAAGCAGTGATTCAGAACCCAGTTGGGACTGTGGGACACAGTGCCAGGGCCCTTGAGCCTTGCCCTGCTCAGCCCAGTGTGCTCTGGGAGAAGTTTCTTTCCAGCTCAGTGACCATATTAAGGGAGAGAGAAGGAGGTATTTCAGTTGGTTTAAACTTGTATTTCTTTAACTTTGGGCGGTCAACTTCTGAGGAAACTGTTTCTTGAACCAGTATCCCCAAAATGTGCTCCATGGAACATGAGGCCCAGAAGGTGTTCAATGAGGGAAGGGTTCTGTGCTAAGTGAATTTGGAAAATGACTCACATTATGTTCCCATCAGAGATATGTACACATTTGCCTATTAAAACTATTGAGGAGGCTTGCAAGGAAGGTACTTGCTTAGTCAGTCTTCCCAGGCCTCCCTACCTAAGAAAATGCCTGCATTCCTTTCGGTGGTCCAGCTTATTAAGGTCCTGTGGGACTAGGGTTCTATCTTACAACACTCTGTGAATTGCTATCTCTGACTCCATGCCAAGGCACATGTCCTGCGTTAGCTACCCCAAAGGCTAATGGGACAGCTCTGGGGCAGCAAACCATTTGGCCTTTCTGTTCCTCAGTTTTCCCAACAAAGTATGTTGCTTTTTATAGAGGTGGTTTTTTTCCTTCCCAGGAAAGCTCCCAACATCAAGGAAATAAAAAATTGTTCTGAGCTCTTTAGGAAGATGGTACCACCAAGATGTTAGATGACTGTCATAAGAGTCCCTTCCAGGAAAGTTTGATGGTCATTCCTTAAAGAAAATTCTGATGGGCCTAGTACCAGGCCCATCACAGGCACTCTCTGGGTATTTACTGAATCAACAAATTAAAATAACAATAGACAAAGAGTATATAATTATGTAAAAAGTATATAACCACATAAAAATTACTACTGAAATACATTAATATGTTTTCTTTTTTTTAATTACAATCACATCTATCTAATAATACAGTAATATGCAAATTGGTCAGGATGCTGTCACACTCTAATGACCACTATCTCAGGCCCTCCCTTGGCAACCTGACTCTTTGGTCTTAGATGATGATGCTGTGCTAACAGGTGTTGTGTGCACATGGTCACCATGGGGAATTATCTAATTGTCTGAGAGTCCCATTAACAAAGTGGGACTAAAGAAAAAAGCTGAACAGAGAAGAACTTCAGAGGAAAGAGTGAGGTCTGTTTAGTCAAGAGGAGAAATGTTACCCTGTTGGCTTAAAAAGCCATTTAGTGCTCTCTCAAACTCATTTAAATCATCCCCTCTTAATAGCCTTCCTAGAAGTATGTCATATGTTACTGTGGACCTGCCTCTATTCCCAGATCAACTCCTGCAGCTTCCATTCCTTTTTCTATTGATGTTCTCTGTAACCCTGCAGACTACTCTCAGAAATTTCAGCCGCATCAATTTAGTCTTTCCTATGTCCTGGGGGATGGAGTTAGTCTCTTCAAAAGTTTTCATTCAAATTCTGGTAGCCTTTGATTATTCAAAAATTAATACTTGGGAAGCTAAAAGGAGCCTTAGGGGTAAAGGGACTGATTACTCTCCATTTTTCTTTTTCCAGGAAAAGAGAACAGGGGTTTAAGCTCATGTCTGCATGCAGAGTTATATTTTAGGCAATACTGAACTAATTTTTGTCCAGAGACTGGTTTCTTAAGAGAACCAACTGTCTCTGCTGCCTTGTTATTTGGTATTTTTCAAACTGGCTTACACATCCTCAGGGGAGAGAACTTCTTCCTAATGTGCCCACTTTGGGCTTTACTTGTAAATACCAAGAGCCACTTCTGTGTGTGATCAGAGCATTTGTCCAAAAAGTCCCCTAGAACTGGGAGTTTGCGACCAGGTGATTTTCTGTGGATTCATCACTGTGGATACCTGTTTCTATTTGTATTGTTATGGGTGAAAGTGAGGTACCCCCTTTCCTACTGGGTAACTAGAGGTGGGGTCCTTATGATATTTCAAGAAAGATAATTTTCTGAGACTAGAATGAGAGGATGAGTGAACTTTACTTGTGTGGAATTACATCTCTGTCTTTCTAAAGTCCCACTTCCCTTAATCCAGTCCTGGAAGATGTGCAGCTGGAGATGCAGTAGTGCTAAGAGCAAAGGCAGAGTCTGGAGTTTTTGTTCTGTGGTGGAGCTGGGTCCAGTTTAGCATTAGGCTGGTGGCAGTACATTCGTTCATTGTGTGGTGTCCACATGGTGTGAGCCATGTGGGCAAATGTAGGGGAACCAAGAGAGTGTGTCCCTGCCACAAGAGCCCCAGGAGCACAAGGGAACGGACTCTTGTGTTTAGAAGATTAAAAATCTCAAATCTTCCTGAGCTAGCAGGGGCCACACCTATTTTGGCCAATGACCTATTCCCAGGTGTGACTGACAGACAAGTACTCTCCCTATGTCATCCAGAAGTGACTGGGTCCCTTGCGTCTATTCTCCCAAACAGTCTGTGGGGAATAGTCCTGGGGAGTGTTAAACTTTAGCTTCCTGGCAAACTGCACAAATGGCATTCCTATATTATTTGACCTTCTCTCTGTGCCTTTCCAGTTATTTATAGCTATGTTTATTATCATTATGTGTCATCTTTATGTTTGTTTTTTCTTTTAAATTTCTAAGTATCTTTAACAGCTCATTGGAGCATAATTGGAATATGTAAAACTGCACATATTTAAAGTGTACAATGGGATTGTTTTGTTGTGTGTTTACAGCAGTGAAACCTTTAAAAAGTCTAGCTACTTCAGCTAGACCATAGCCAAAAATGTGTATTTCCACTGAGCCCACCCAAGACACCCAGACACTTATCAGTAGGGGAAAAGAGAGAGGGGTGGGGAGGGAGGGAGGGAGGGAGGGAGGGAGGGAGGGAGGGAGAGAGAGAGAGAGAGAGAGAGAGAGAGAGAGAAACATTGATGTGAGAGAGACACATTGATTGACTAGGGATTGATTCTGCAACTGAGGTATATGATATATGCCCTTGATTGGGAATCAACTGTGACCCTTCAGTCTGAGGGCCGATGCTCTAACCCACATGTGTCAAACACAAGGCCCGCGGGCCAAATCCGTCCCGCCAGGCCTTGCAATGTGGCCCGCACCGCGCTGTCATCACTGCACTCCGCTGCGTTTCCATCACAATGACAGTTTATGACTGTTCAGTAAACCATTCGGCCCACGATTTAGGCTGGATTTTAGATTTTGGCCCCTTCTCTGATTGAGTTCAACACCCCTACTCTAACCACTGAGCAAACCAGGTAGGGCTGGTATTCCTTTTTGATGAAATTGCTGGTCATAAGACCCCCACAATGCTGCCCCTGGATGGCCTGACTAGCAATTTGTTGCAGGGTGCCTGGGGGCTCTCTGGAAACCACATTAGGAGTTTTTAGGGGCTCTTGTCTGTCAGTCACACCTGGAAACAGGTCATTGGCCAAAGTAGGTGTGGCCACTGTAAGCTCAGGCAGGCGAGCATTTTTTTACTTCTCCATGGTTCTACCCGCAGACTCTGCTGGGGGAGTCAGGGTCATGAACATAGCCAGGACGCTGTCTGGCCTTGAAAAGCTTGCAGGGTGTGAGGTGAGAAGTGAAATGTGGCTCCTGTGCGCACAGTCAGCATGGGTGGAGGGTTTCACTTCTGCATCGGCACCAAGACAGGAAGCTGGGCAGAAAGAGTCCCAGGAGCGGGGCATTTGGACAGGAAAAAACCTAAAATAAACGCTGAAGGAGGGCGCAGGCGGTGTGGGGCTAAGTGGGCATTGGTGGACACCAGAGCAAATGTCAGCGCAGGAATTGGCCTGCTGTGCTTGCCAGGGTGTTCCATGGACCCTCCACCTTTCCTCTCTTTCTCTTGGTTTGCTAAATGCTTCAGTCAGGCTTACAGCTCGTGAGGAAGTTCCCTGTTATCATCCTGGCTGTATACTCAAGAACCAAAAAGAAATAAAGATTGCCAGGGTTCTGTTACCTTTAAAGTGCTGAGTTATAGAAGTTTTCAAGCATACTGTCTTATTTATGCCTCTGACTCGCACACAGAGGCAGTTACCTGAGGCCTAAGTGCATCGGGCCAGCCCCACACTGGCCAGCATGAAACCCTTTCTTCGTGGTTAGTGCACTGTGAGCAGACTGTCTGTTCAGCTTCATGTGCATTCTGTGACTTCTTAAATAAGCTTAACCCCAACCCCGTGTCTCACCCGTTTGAATGACTATCGCGCCTGGGCCCTTCCTGTACTGCTCATGGTAGGTCCTCACTCCGTGCACATTCTAAGAGTGACTCTTCCTGAGGCGTGCTGGTCAGTGCCAGGGCTGCGACTGACTCAGAAAGCAAGGGGCAGAGATGGATTGACAGTCAGACCTCTTGCGCAGTCCTGTGCCAATTAAAATCGATAAACAAATATCGCCTGGTGAGCGTGAAGAGCAGGGCATGCCACTACTCTTACCCCAGTTCAGGCCGGGAGGAAAGGAGACCAGTGTCTGTGTTCACTAAGATTTTTAAAAAGCCAGGTTTCAGGTTCACTTTAAGCAGCATCAAATGTGACAATCGTTCTTTAAGTGTTGGTGGGCTACAAACAAAGAAGGTAATATTAAGGTCAGTTTCTTGAGGACTTATTGTGTTTTCTGTACAACTGGACTTTCATATTTATTGAGAATCATTATTCCTTACATTTTTTAACATGTTGTTTTCATGAAGCATAGAGATTTGTTGTTTCTGCATTCATTGGTAGATTCTTGTATGTGTTCTGGTAGGGATCGAACCCACAACCTGGCATATCGGGATGATACTCTAACCAACTGAATAACCCAGCCAGGATTTAGGATGCACCTGTGAAAAGATGCTATAAGAGTCGGAGCATCAGGCACCCAAATGGGGAGAACCGATTTTCCTGGTCACATTTTATCACCCAAACCCATCTCACATGCATTAGAGTACAAGTCAGGTCAGGGTTTGGGTTTTGTTTTCCATCTGTTTGTTTTCCCTCCACTCTGACTAAGAAAGTGAAAGTCTTGAAGATGATGTGCCAGAGGGAGATGTTTTTCTGGCTCAGCTGAAAAGGTCCTGAGCTTCTGGGTTTGATGAATTCTGATACAGGCAGGAGTCCATCAGTGCATGAGCACCACCATGGCACAGAAACTCAGCCTCTCCCCAGTGAACACCAGGCAGTTCCCCAGTGATGACAATTGGGGTAACTGCTACCCGAAGAAGGCAACTTGGAATGAGCATGTGGGTTGCTTGTAGACCTAAGTCTGTAGAGACAGTGTAGGTGGAATTAACAAGCATTCAGTAATAATCACATATTGAGAACTGGATTCCATTTTATATGTAGTCTTATTTCAACTTCACAACATGCATAAGGTTGGTAGCATTATATGCATTTGGAAAAGAAACTGAGCTCTGAGGAATTAAACTGCATGGCCATGAGCCATGATTCCAATTTAGGTTTCTGACTCCAAAACACTCCTGGGTTTAACAGTGATCTGAGGATCCTAAAGTCGTGATTTGGTGCCCAGGTCTCCAGGTCCCAGTCCTGAGATCAGTGTTATCTGAGGGAGCTCTACTGGGAGATCACATTTGGCCTAAAAACCCAGTAGGGACAGTGTGAAGTGAGGGTCCCACCTTTCTCTGTGCCTGCTTGTCCAGCTGAGAAGTGTCCTGTGCAAAGATGTAGGTCAGGAATAATTTTAAAAATTAGAAGTTATGCAGTATATGCCTTCTCCCCCTCCCTCCTCTTTCCCCTCTAGCCTTTCTCCTCCTCCCCCTCCCCCTCCCTGTTTCTCTCCCTCTCCCCTCTCCCTCTGTATGACCCTAAACATGAACTTACAGGATCAAGCCTCCCTTTCAGCCTCTTATAAAGTGTTAGCCTGCAGTGCTGGGGTTCAATGCAGCCTCCTGCTGGTTCTGCAGGGGTGGGACTAGGTGAAATGAAGCAGTTAGAAATTGACTGAGTATGCCACAGAACCAGAGCGCTGTGGACAGCACATCAGGACAGCACCTGCATCTCTAATCTTGGCCAAAGGTTCTTTCTCCTGCACAATGAGTTTGGAGAAGCTCTGAGAGGAAGAGATGTCATATTTTCATTATTTCTTCATGGTGTCATTCTGATGTTGGTGCTGTCTCAAATCCCTGACTTCTTTGATAGAAGCCTTTCAGAGAGGTTTTGAAAGGCAACAGCACAGACAACAGAATCTCTTTTATGCATGTGACCTGGGCTGCAGGCTGACCCTTCCTTGTGGAAGTGAAGGAAAGGGGGGGCCAGGAGTGACAGCTTCCTGCCCAGAGGTCAGTCTGCCTAGCAACCAGTGACACTTGCTGCCATGGGGTCACAGCCTATGGTGATTTTTCTCTCTGCAGATTGACACACTATTATGAATGTAAAGAGTATTGCTGCTACTCTGGAAAGGGAAATGTAAGGCCTTAAAGAGAATAAGTGAGGGCAGGATGGAGAAGTTCACGGACTGATCCCCCATGGACCATCGCTGGGCGTTAACACTGGGGGCAGGAGGGGGCAGGGGTGGATCTTCTCCCTAAAAGCCTTTCAGCTAAATGTTGCAGATGACCCTGCCAGGCCCTTGATGTATTTTGATGAAACTGTTCTGACACAAAGAGACAGGCAGGGGACAAGAGCACAGACTGGGATGTGGACCTTCACCCTGCCTTTTCTTTATTCCAACTGACAGACCTCTCCTCCCCACTTCTTCAGCTCCACTTAAGAGTGGTTGGGGTTCAACAGGGAATCCATGGAGAGAAGGGGCTGGCCCCAAGGTAGCCCTTTTCCAGGAGAGTCCTAATGAACAGGCGGGGATCCCACTAGTTGAAGATGCCTGTCTGGTGCTTATGGAGGAAGAAGTCTCTGCCGGCTTTGGGAGGCACTGTAATTAGGTGGAATTAGAATCAGGAGAAGAGGTGAGCTCCCCCAAGGCCTGTGTGAAGATCGAGAAGGGCCTTGACCTGTGAATGGAACTCAGGGGACACGGGTTTTGTTGGTGGTGGTGGTGGTTTTGTGTTTTGTTTTTTTTTTTAATCTGTATGAAGGTTTCCCTTGCTCAAATCATATCTTTACTCTTCATTCATTCATTCATTCATTCAACTACCCACCCATCATGCAGTCGTTTAACAGTGAACATTGGAGCCAGGCTTTGTGGAAACAAAGATACACAGGACACCAAAGGACACCATTTCTGCTCCCACGATGGGTCATTCTTGGAAAGAAATGGACTGTGATTAAGATGAAACTACTGTGGGCTGAGTGTATCAGGAAAGGCTGAAGGTCCTCTCTGAGAGGGGAGTCAGCCATCCAGCCGCTAGGTTGACCAGGGTAGGAGCAGAGAGAAGGGGTGAGATCAGGCAGCTCTCCCTGCAGATGCTTACCTCATAGACTTTTGAATAAGAGGTAGTTTGGGCAGTAGAGAGAGGGACATGGCAGTGATGGGAGCAGATATGCAGTGGTAGAGCCTCAGGAAAGAGCAGGGCTCCCCAGAAATAGGAGCATAGGGACTTACCGCCTACTCCCTCCTGCTGTCTCACCATCATGGAGAGAGTGGGCTGCCCCCTACCCATCTCCTAAGGGGGACTTGCAGACCCACCCAAGAGGAGATGGTGTGCAGGCCGCTCCCTGCCTCCTGGCTGACTATGTCACACCTCTGACCATTCCACTCAGGTCCAGGAGTATTTGGCCCTATCCACCTGCTTTTGCTTTCTTGATTTTCTGTATGTGATTTCTTCTCGCCTTAATCAGGCCGCAGAGGGCTATTCTGCTTTGGCTGAATTGGGGCTGACCTCATATTCCTTATGTGACTTGGCTTTAGAACTAAGGCAAAATATCAGTGCCAAGCTGCCTAATGGCCGCCTTTAGCATGTGTTAAAAAGCTAATAAAATATTGCCTCCAAAATTCCTGGCCAGATTCACTTACATAAATATATAACATAGGTCTCTTCCACAATATCCCATCAGAGTTCACGAGATCGCTTTAACATCTGCCCTGTGAGGAGAGGTGCACAGAGCTGGTGTCTCCGCTGCCACTGGGGCTGACCTCAGACAATGCCTGAGCTGTGTTTCCCTTGTTTGCGGGGATAGGATGATGGGCTGTCTGCTGTCCCTTACTTACCTGTGGAAGCACACCGCAGATTCCTTCTTGGGTGCACATGCACTTCCAGGAAAAGGCTTTTGTGTGTGTGTGTGTGTGTGTGTGTGTGTGTGAGCCCAGCCTGTTCCTCCGTCTGCCTGTGCACCCGATTGTCTTCAGTGGGCTCTATCTCATTTATGCTCTCAATTCCTGTTTCATACCATTTAAAATTACCATTTAAAATGGTGTAGAACTCCTCCGCACCTTCTGGAAGTGGGGGCTGGAGGCTGCAGGTAAGTAGTAAAATAGTATTTTTGATCCGAAAATGCAGGTATTATAAGCTCACCATTTCTCTTTGGACCCCCGCGGCACAGCATCTGCTCCCATCCACTTCATTAGCGCGGCACGAGGGAGGGGCTGCCCTGCCTTTGGCATTGCTGCTTGTCTCACTTTAATGAAACTGCTCTCCAGGAATAAATATTTTGCAGCCATAAGTTAATCCTCTCTCCTTCCCCTCCTGGGAAACCAGTACCTGGGAAACCACCCCTCCCCCACCCCTTTCCAGGTGCCTTTTTAATGATATTGATGATGACATCACCCAGAGGAGCATGGTGCATCTCTCCAGCAAGTCCCTGCCAGCAGTTTGCAGGAGCCATGGGGAAGGGTCCCACAGGGAGGAGATTTGGGGAACTTCCAAGTGAAAATGCTGACAAACATGGGAAAGCCGGTGCCATGTCTCCGGGTGTATCACCGAAGCAAGAGACTTCTTTCTCTTCCTTCTTTAGTCAGTAAATTCCATTTTAACCCCAAAGAAGCAGGAGGCAGGGACAGGTGGCAAGAAGATAAATTACTCCAGTGCGTGAGCGGACCCTGGGAGTGGGGAAGGTGTGCCACTCCGGGTGAGTCTGCCTCAGTAAATCCAGTTCCGAGGGAAGCTGTCTGCTTTCTGTTCTCCTTACTGTGTGCAGGGACGGTTTACTCATGCTTCCTGAGTAAAGGATAGGAGAGGTCACTCAAAAGAGGAATTAGGTTCGATCAGGTCCTTAGCATGTGATGAGGGGATAATAATTTCTATGGGGATTCAGGTATGGATTGAAGGAGAAGGGGAGCCTGCCTCTACTGGGCACCTTCCTTTGTGCCAGGTGCTTTATAAATGATCATTTTTGGAATCCGTGCAACAGCCCTGTGAGGCAGATGTTATCCTTCCGCTGTTTCAAAGTGAAAAGAAATGCTGACCACTTTATACATTGAATAGAATTGGGTTTTCAAGCCCTGTGGTTTGACCACAAACCCATTGCCTAGATTGCATGAAAAGGGCATTTACATTTTAAAATCAGTCATAGCAATACTAGCACACACACACACACACACACACACTTATTGGGTGTGTATATGTATGTGTGTGTATATTTGTATTTTACCCTCTTACAACTCCCCACTCTTGCTACCATCACACTAGAAGGCCAGCCACATTATTTGAATACCAGCAAGGCACACTCTAGACCCATGGTCAGCAAACTACGGCTCGCGAGTCACATGCGGCTCTTTGGCCCCTTGAGTGTGGCTCTTCCACAAAATACGACGGCCTGGGTGCTCTATTTTGAAGAAGTGGCATTAGAAGAAGCTTAAGTTTAAAAAATTTGTCTCTCAAAAGAAATTTCAATCGTTGTATTGTGATATTTGGCTCTGTTGACTAAATGACTTTGCCGACCACTGCTCTAGGCAAAGGATGGCAGGTGTCATGTGAGCCACACCCTTATGTACATTGGAAACTTACCTGTCCCTTAAAATGGCCCCACCGCCCTCTTCCTTCTGCCCTGTCCCTCACACACCCAGCGCCTGATGCTACAAAACTGCCCATTGGAAGGACTGACACTGGCCTGAGGCTTCAGGGCCTCCCTGTGAACCGCACAGAGCCTGATGAGGAGCCCCGATTCCTGTGCTCCTGGACCAACCCTGCTCCACTCTCCCCTGAGCGTCCAGTTACCGAGTGCTTCCGCATGCAATGCCATGAAGACTTTGAGTTCAAATTGCCCCTGGAAAGGTAGCCAGTCCACCAGTTCAATTCTGGAAAACTCACTTCACCTCGTAAATATGCGGACAGTTTACATCCGGAAGAGTCAGTTATTACTCACTAGGACAAGGTAGGCTCATGGCAGAGTATGCCCAGCAAGGTTCTTTTTAAAGGAAAAAAGAAAGGACGTGATGGATATGACTGAAAGATACAGCTTGAATCCAGGGAACCTTTGCATCCCCATGTTTACGAGAAACATCTCTGAATTCGGGCTGCAGACCCGACCTCTCTACGTGGGAGAGACTCATTGAGTCCTGTGTGTCTTTCTTGTGTTTTCGCTTCACTGAAACAGCTATCTTTTCATTAATGAAGAGACGTTGCTAGGGGTGGGGGCACGCTCCCTGGATGCGCTGTCCTTATGACATTGCCCTGAGCAGGCTGAGTGGGGATTTCTATGCTAATCAGCAGGCGCTCCCTAATGAACACCTGCCCACCAACCAGACCCCTTGGGGCGAGTCCTGAATGCAGCTGGCTTCCCAGCAGGCTGGCAGAGGCACTTTGCATTTCTGGAGGAGCAATAATTATGTACGCCTGTCAGAGCCTGCGCATCGGGCATCATTCACATGCATGGAGAAGACTGGCTTCCCAGACTGATAGCAGCCCTAACTTTTCTGAACCCAAGACGGCGTGTATCTTAGCAAAAAGAGGAAGAAACAATGTGTACATAAGAGGACAAGAACCAGGGAATACACTAGCGTAAAGAATAGTATATAGGGATGGAATGAGGGGACACCACTGGGAAACCAAAATGGTTGTTTCCTAGGAGCCCCTTCCTGGGCTAAGTGGCCGAGCTAAATGAAAGGAGGGGGAATGGGGAGAAAAGGAGCTGACTGTAGGTGGCATCAGGAGATGGTCAAGAGGAAGTGGCACACTGAGACAGGGTTAAGGATAGGGACCCTGACCCTCTTTCCTGGGTTTACATGTAAAATTGCCTAAGTTTACATCATCGCCTCCTTCCTGGGTGCCAGGAGGCACATGATGGGATTGAGACCTGGCTGCTCGCTCTGAGCATATGGCATCTGGTCCTATCCAGCTCCCTGCCGCACCACTGCCTCTGTCTGGCAGTTCTGTGCTTCAAACCAGCCTGGAGAGCTTGCATGTGCCAGCCCCTCCTGTGCCGGCTTCCCTGCTGGGCGGGTGCAGGGATCAAACAATGGCCTTTGGTCTGTCCCACTGTACCAGCACACAGCCTCTATTCGGTGTGGCAGGCACTGTGCTGGGGTGCGGGCTGCAGTGTGGCTAAAACCTCCCTGCTCACTGGGAACTCACTGTCTAGCAATATTTTATTACATGTAGAAAAAGCAGCTTGGAACCCCTCCTGCTTGGGCTGTGTGTTCCTTGCTGGATCTGCACCCCAGTGCACAAAACCAAAGCTTCTGAGGCAGCCCCAGACTCAAGCCCCTCAGTGTCCTTGGGGGATTGTGACCTTGAACACTAACATTTCTAAGCCCCAGGGTCCCTGTCCATAAACAACATCGCAGGGCTACTTTGACTATTAAATGAGATGGTATAAGGGAAGCTTGAAGCCCAGAACCAGGAGGGGAGAGAGGGGCGGCCTCTACAGATGACTGTGCTGGCCGGAGTGGGGGAGCGGCAGTAGCCAGAGGGGCCAGGAAACCTGGACCTTTGTTGAGGGTGTGCCACTGACTGTTTTTTTGCCTGTAAGGACCCCCTTGTCACTGATGCACTTTGTTTTGTTTTTTCTTCCTGCTTCAGAGCTTAGCAGCCTTTCCTGGTGTGACCCGCTCAGTCCCCACTTTAGTGGAATAGCAGGAAGGCTGGGCAGGCACTTGGGTCCTGGTCCCACTGTGCTGGCCGCTGAGCTGACCTCCCGGGTCCCTGGACAGACTCAGACTCCTGAGACTTAGTCTGCTCCCCTGGAAGTGAAGTGGGTTGGTAGCTGATCTGTCTGGCTCTTCCTGTAATCCAGCATTCCTGGGTGACCTCCACAGACCCTACTAGGGTTAGGTCTGCCTTGGGCAAGTTACTCCTCTCTGTGCTTCTGCTGCTTCTCTGTCAAATGGGGTAGTCCTGGCATTTACTTCTTGGGTGAGAATTGACCCCATCAGTTCCTGGACAGCACCTAGGGCAGCACTGGAACCCAGGCTGCACCCATTAAACAGACATGTATTGGCCATGCTTAGACGAGCCTTGCTGAGATAGTCTTCTGCTGGTCACTCCTAAGCTGGATGGAGATAAAGCATTCGTCTCATGTGCTGGGGTTCAGGTTGATGGGGACCTCTGAGATAGATGCTTCTGATGGCAGGACCCATGCAGCCTTAGGGCCTGCCCTGCCTCCCCAGCCTACCCAGAAGAGCACGGCCCCATTGTCCCCCACATCAGCCTGCCTAAAGGAAGTCGCCTCCCAAAGGCGAGGAGCTGCCCAGGGAGGGCAGGAAGGGAGCAGCCTCTCAGCTAATCAGCCTGAGTATCAGGCGGGGGGGGAGGGGGAAGAAGGATAGGGGGAGAGAAAGGGGGAGAATAGCCTGATCCTTGTGTGCAGGATGACCTCATGCTTTCTGTCCATCACTGGTCCCTCCCCAGGGATACTGAGCAGCCAATGAGCATTGCCTACTTTTTACCCTGCCCCCAGGGAGAGGGCAGGGGCCAGGTTCCAGCTGCTCCAGGAAAGACAATAATGGGCAGGGCTTCTCTGCTCCTGCATCCTTTATTCAGAGCTACCCTTCCCCTCCCTTCAGGTTTTCAGGGAAGAAGGGCAGGCTGGCCATGCTCAGCACCAGACCAACCAACAGTTCCTGCCTGCTCCATGGTTGCAGAGACATTCACAGGGCAGGGAATGGCCCTCTTTGGGTCCCTAGGGCCCAGCAGTGCCTTCAGGGTAGGCGGATGTGGCCCAGCCCTGGAGCTGTCACCTGGCAGCCCAGAGGTCACTGTGTGCAAAGCGGAGTGTCCAAAACAGCTTCGGGGAGGAGGGAGAGGTGACAGGGTCAGTCTTGGAGGTTTCTGAAAGCTGAGGCGAGAAATATCCAGTGTTGTAAATGTTTTAATATGGTCAGTTCAGTAGTGACAGTTCCTGTGATTTAGAATCTGTGAGCCAAAACCGGTTTGGTTCAGTGGATAGAGCGTCAGCTTGCGGATTAAAGGGTCCCAGGTTCAATTCCGGTCAAGGGCATGTACCTTAGTTGCGGGCACATCCCTAGTGGGTGGCTTGCAGGAGGCAGCTGATCGATGACTCATCTCTCATTGATGTTTCTAACTCTCTATCTCTCTCCCTTCCACTCTGTGCAAAATCAATAAATTAAAAAAAAAAAAAAGAATTTGTGAGATGCCCAAGGTGGGTGACAGGAAGGGGCTTGAGGGGAGAATTCACCAGGCAAAAGCCACTGTGCCATAGACTGACCCAGGTCAGCTCTGAGACAAAGGCAGTCCACCTGCATGTGACTTCCTTGTCCACATCACTGTGTCCTAAAGACAGAATTCAAGCACTAATAACGGGCTTTCAACGGAGATCCAAGTTTACTCACATCTCAAAAACCAACAAATATTGAATTCCCCGTGATTAAGAAGTCTGTGCCACGCACTATGGGGCTAAGAGACCTTTGGGATTTCAATCTGAAGGTGAATATGCATTTTCTGTGGCTGCTGTAACAAATCATCATCAACTTGGTGGCTTAGCATAACAGAAAAGTGATCTTTCACAGCTCAGGAAGGCGGATTTCTAAATCAGGTTGTCAGCAGAGCCATGCTTTCTCTGGAGGCTAGAGGGCAAAATCCAGTCCTCACCTCTTCCAGCTGCTGCTGGCTGCCAGCCTTGCTTGACCGTGGCTTCATCAGTCCCAGCTCTGCCTCTGTCCTCACATGGTCTTCTCTTGTGTCTTTGTGTCAAAACAGCCGCTGTCTCTCCCCACCCAGTTGCTTTCAGGGTCCACCTGGATAATCAGGATAAGGTCCTCTTCTCAAGAATCTTAACCCCAGCCTTTGTAAAGTTAGGTAATATTCACAGGTTCCAGAGATTAGAATGTGGGCGTGTCATTTTGGAGGCTGCCACTGGCCAACTACAAGGTGTAACAAGTCCTGTCACACAAATTCACCCACTGTGTTGACAGCAGCATTAGCGACAGTAGCCAAAACAGGGAAGCAACCTAGTGTCCAGTGACAGATGACTGGATAAACAATATGTGTGCTTGTCATACAACAGAATATTAGTCACCCTTCAAAAGGAAGGAAGTACATTCCCTTGCTACAACGTAAATGAACCTTGAGGACATATACTAAGTGAAATAAGCCATTCACAAAAGGATAAATATTTTATGATTCCACTTATCTGACACATGTAATCAAATTCATAGAGAAAGTAGAATGGTTACCAGGGGCTGGTGGGAGGAGGAGTCGGAAGTTGTTGTTTAATGGGATAGAGGTGTGTCTTACAAGATAAAAACTTTCTAGAGGTGAGTTGCACAACAATGCAAATAGACTTAACAGTACTGCACAGTACACTTAAAAATGGTTAGGATTGTCAATTTTCAACTATGTTTATTTTACCACAATTAAAATTTTTTTCAATTATATTTATCTCAGCACAACAGCATGTACGGCAAGGGTGAATAAGGTACTTACGTGTGGTAAACGTTAGAGGAATTCAGAGGAGAAAGACACCATTTGGAGGTGGGAGGGTCAAGGAAGGCTTCCTGGAAGAAGTGGCCTAGAGCAGGATACAATTTAAATGGGAAGGGGGAGGAAAGAGGGTGCAGCGAGCAAGGATATGGAAATAAAAATGAGATTGATTTTTGTTTTCTTTAGTCCAATGTTTATAGATTGCACACAATGAGTGATTTGGTAGGTAACTGGGCAGAGGGGAGGTTGGCTAGGCAAACTGGGCCCGTATTCAGAGTAGTCTTAAATCTCAGGCTGACATGTGATACCATTTACAAGCTTATTATCATAATTCATAATGGACTCATAGAGCACCTTTCTGTGCCAGTCACTGTCCTCTGCACCTTATGCACATGGATATTGACTCATTTAATCCTCAGAACAGCCTGGGATGCTATAATCATCATCTTTTTTGCAACTGAGAACACAGGCACCAAGAAGTTAAGTGGTCTGCCTGAGGTGATGTAGAAAGGTGGAATATGTTAATTCACTGATCTAACAGATCAAGGTGGGATCTGGAATGGTCCTAAAGTTTTTTTCAAATGGGTAAACAGACCCTAGAGAAGGCTGGGCAGTTTTTAGGGAAGGAAGAAGCTACATTTAATAACAACATAAAAAAGAATGTTTTCGGGCAGGAATCCATTTCATCATCCTAGTCCATCATTTCACAGGGAGATCTCTGAGGATCAGAGAGGTGATCAAGTTTGTCCGAGAGTCTCTGTCTGGGAGGTGACCATGTGAAGTTCAAAGGGGTGGCATAATGGGTGTGAGGTGGTAAAAATACTCTGTGGAGGACTGAGGGGTGCCAGGGTGCTACCTCATCAGATTTCTGCTCTCAGATTTCAGCTCACAGAGATCACCTTAAGGCCTGTCATCAAGGCGTGTGCCTCCAGCACTTCAGGGTCCTGCGCTCTGTGAAGTGTTCTTTTGTCATTAACTGCCTGATCCTGTCTCAGAAGGAGGTGGAGAAGTAGGCAGGCCTGTCTCTCAGAGCCCCATGTGTGCTGATCTGTGCATGGTTTCCCACTGGAAAAGTCCAGAGCCCTCGGGGACTCGGATCTGGGTGGCAGAGTCGGACCAGTGATGACGAGGAGTTATTCCACCCTCCTCCCAGATGCTATTGAGGGAATAAAGTTAATTACAGGCTGAGAAAAGTCAGTCTTAAATGTACAGGGTGGGGCAAAAGTAGGTTACAGTTGTTCTTGGAAACAATGCAGTAATTAATAAAGAATAACACAGAAATAAGCTCACATACTCACAATGGTAAACCTACTTTTGTCCCACGGTGTAGTGACCACATAGGGCCAGCCCATCACCAAAGACCCAGCACCGACTGATTCTAACCCCAAGTGCCCAGGGTTGTCTTGCTCGGGCCCATGTTGAGGCCCTGCCCAGTTTGTCCTGTAGAACTTGACTGGGCTACTTACTGCCTTCCTGGCCTCACTCCCAGCCGGATCCCTGCAAATTCCACAGATGTTTATAGTGCAAGTAATTGTCGAATTATAATCAGCAGGATTCTGTAAACATCCCTTCAAAGTACATAAGAGCATAAAGCTTTCTGCTTACCCAGCAATTTCTCTAAATTAGTTTAAGAAAAGTTTGGGACAATGTAATACATTAATAATCATTGCTTCAAGGTAGGATATTGTCTTAGTTTGAGGGATCGGGACATCACAGGGCTGATGCCTTAAATGCTTCTAAATCAGCTGCACAGAGAAGTAAAGGCCTGGTGCCTGATCAGTCAGGATGAGTTAGGATGTGCTGTTGATGAAGACAACCCCAAACATCTCAGCAGCTTCACAAGGTTTGTTTCTCACATTACATGTCCATCCGTTTGGTGGGAGTGCTATCACTGATGGAGCACTGACTGGGAAAGATAGAGGGCAGCTTCTTAAATTATTATTTTTGAGGTGTGATTGATATGTATCATTATGTTAGTTTCAGGTGTACAATATGATGCAATAATGGTATAGGGTATGGCTTTCAAAGGGCTTAAAATTTGGGAGTTGTAACATCTACATCTTCTAGGATCTGGATCAACCCCTTAAATGAGAATATTTTAAAGCATGTTTTAAGCAATGATAGGCATCCAACGGGTGCATCATTGAAAAGAGTGAGATTGTGTTTATTCTGGTGATGATGCTACTGTTCAGATCCTTTCAGTTGCCTTCAGCTTATGAGTCGCCACAAAAATTCATTTTTCATGGCAGAAATCCCAATACAAAGAGCTTTGTGTCAACAGGCTAAATCAGAGGGTTACATCCCCATGGAAAGGCCAAAGGTCCATCTCCAAGAGGCTCCTAGGTGGCTGCGTTACTCTGGTGACTTCCTCAGGATGCTGAGTCAGACTTTTAGCTCTGTAGGCTCAGGGAAGACTCGCATTAACCAAGTTCAAAGTACTGGTTACATATAAATCAATACCAATCTCTAAACTGTCAGTACTGATGTCTGGATACCAGTGTATTGGGTTCACTGAATGTTGTAAGCCTCGTCCAGACATGACCCCCAACCCCTAAGACCAGACCATATCCTTGACCACTCACCCAGGAAGCAGAGGCAGCATGGCAGAGGATTAAGGGTGCCCTCTGACACCAGCTTGATTTCATTGGGAATCCTGTCTTTGCTGTGACCCAGCCCCTGATAGCTCCTAGGTGAGAGTCTTCATTGGCAAAGGAATGACAACCACTTATTTCAGACTAGAGGCCTTGTGAATGATATTCATGCACTGTGGGGAGAGGGAGGGTTCCCCTCAGCCCAGCCCACGCCCTCTCATAGTCCAGGACCCCTTGGGGGATGTCCGACTGCCGGCTTAGGCCCCCTCCTCACAGTCAGACATCCCCTGAGGGGTCTTTGATATTGCTGCAAAGTGGGAGAGGCTCCTGTCACTGCCCCTGTGCTCACCACCTTCTGGATGAGCACTGTTCCCTTTGTGGGAGCACACTGACCACCAATGGGCAGCTCCTGCATTGAGCATCTGCCCCCTGGTTGACAATGTGCATCACAGTGATGGTCATTCTGCTGTTCAATTGATTTGAATATGTGGGTTTTATTATATATAATAGGATGGTCCCACAAGCATGTAGGATGGTCAGCACCATGTCTAAGACAGCAGTACCTCAGCAAGGTCTTTGGAAGGATGCTATTTGAAGGAGAGCTAAATAGGTAATTTGAGTGACGCATATGATCAGCTAAAGTAGCCCCATTGCTACCACATAAAAGAACCATAGCTCCTCTCCCTTTTCCAAACTGCTTCTCCAACCTCTCCCCCCACACTCCTTCCATTCACTCTGCCCTCTCCATGGAATGACCTTTGTATTTACTCCTGTTATAATCTGTCCCAGCCCTGAGAGTACACTCCTGCTCCACATCAAGTTTCAGTCAGTGATGGACCACATTCACGACCCATAAGATTAATGGAGCAGAACAATTCCTATATCCTAGTGATATCATAGTCCTTGCAATAGTCTCAACACATTATCCACATGTTTGAGGTGATGCTGATGTAAGAAACCTACTGCTCTTCCAGTTAGATAAAAGTATGATCCACACTACATAATACTTGATAATGAAAATAAGTAACTGTAATACTGGTTTATGCATTTATTATGCTTTCATTATGGTAGTGTACTTTTTCTGCCTATACATAAAACAGTTTTCTGTAACACAGTATGCCATGTTGTGCTGGCAGCAGCCTCTGACATCTCGTGCTTACCTTGTCTCCTGATTGCCATCCTTCTGTCTCGTGCTTGATTGAATCTCAGGTTCTTTGTGCAGTAACATGCTGCACAGGCTTGTAGCCTAGAAGCGTTAGGCCATGCCATGCAGCCTGTGTGTGCAATAGGCTGTACCATCAGGTTTGTGTATTGCCCCACTCAATAGTTGCACAACAATGACATCACCTAAGGACACATTTCTCAGGATGTATCCTGATTGGTAAGTGGTGCATGACCGTAATTCTTTCTCTTCCTGGGTAAATTTATGTTTCTCTGACCAGTTCTATTGAGATGGCTTTAAAGCTTACCCCTCAAAGAGAAGGCAATCTTACTTCTATCATTTCTAAGTCGGGGCTGGAAACCTCACCATAACCCTCAAAACCCACAATAATTACTTTAGAGTCACACCTCATTTTATAAAGCCAGTGTGACTCAGCATGCTCACCTCCTCCCCTCTCTCTGTCCCCAGCCAGTACACTTGACTTCAAGTGACATTAGCCAACTGGAAAAAAAAATTTCATTCTGAGAGCAAGAAGATATATTAATAGTGAAGATGCTTTTATAAATGGGACATGGGTTTCAAAGGCAAACCCAAAAGATTATAAAACATGTTTTAAGGAATAGCAGGCATCATAGAAACACAAAGCCTATCTTGAAAGGGGCGGCAATCATGTGGACAGGTAGATTATGCAATTTGAAAATCTGCCCTGCTGCCTTATATCAGTCACAACCTGTCCATTAAATGCTTTGTATCTGTGCAGCCAGGTACCTGCTGGGGGTGGAGGTGGTGCCAGAAGCAGCACATAGCAAACACAGCTAGAAGCCTCAGGAGCCCCCTCATCTTGGATCCATTTTGTAATTTATCAGAGGCATTCTGAGACGGCCATGTTGCTGCACTGCACTCCTTGTGGTAGGTTGCCCCTATTTATGAAGGAGGGTCTTACATAAAGTTTTGCATTCCCTATTGGCCACAGATTGCTTTTTTGCTTTTCAAATCTTAGTGTGGACGGAAGTGTAGGATGTTAGATGGCTTTGATTTGTTGGATGGGTTCTCCTGTGGATTTACATCTTCTGGGGAGAGAAAGCTCTGTCCTCAATTCAAACTCACTGCTGTCCTTTCCTGCTGTTTCATGGGTAAACTGGAGGTTGCTGAGGCCTAGAGGCAGGTGCCCTGTGAGCCCAGAGCGAGGCAGCAAAGGGGAACCATCTGCTTTGGTTTTTTCAAAGGAACCCCCTGCCCTTACTTTGTGCCCCTGGGAAAATCTAAGTACTCACTGGAAAACTACATGCTGCTCGTTTTAGATCTTCTGCAGTGCTGGCTAGTGCATTGCCCATGTTAGGCGCTCAAATGTTGAACCAAAGGGAGTGCACCTGTCTTCATCTGCTGGGGCTGCTGTAAAAAAAATACTGGGTTGCTTAAACAACAGAAATGTATTTTCTCACAGTTCTGGAGGCTGGGAGTGGGAGATCAGGATCCACCCTGGTTGGGTTCTAGGAAGGGCTCCCTTCCTGATGTGCAGAAGGCAGCCTCCTCTCTGCACCCTCTCACAGTGGAGAGAGATAGCGCAAGCAAGCCCTCTGGTGTCTCTACTTACAAGGACGCTAATCCTATCGTGGGGCTGCCCTCCTCTAAGCCTAATCATCTTTCAATGGCCCTGTCTCCAAAGATCTCACATTGGGATTAGACTTCAAGATATGGATTATTTGGGGACACAGCATAGCCCAGAGCAGTGCCAAATAAATAAATAAATAAGAAATCTAACTGTCATGTAACTTCTTTTTTTTTTTTAATACCTTCACCTATTTCAGCCTTCTACCTCCTCAGCAATCATCAATCTGTTCTCTGTATCTATGAGGTATCTATGAGAGTTTTTTTTTTTTTTTTAAGGTTCTACATATAAGTGAGTTTACAATGGCATTTATCTCTGTCTGACTTATCTCACTTAGCATAATAACCTCAGGTCCACCCATGCTGTTGCAAATGGCATGATTTCCTTCTTTTATATAGCTGAATAGTATTCCATTCAGTATATATTCATCATTACTTCTTTATCCATTCATCAATTGATGGACACTTAGAGGTTGGTTCCATGTCTCAGCTATTATAAAAATGTGCCTGCACCCTCTCCAATCTGGGAGCCCTCAAGCGATGTCCCACTGCCCATTTCGGGCAGTCTAACATCCCTCTCACGATCCAAGACTGCTGGCTCCCAATTGCTTACTTGCCTGCTTTCCTGATTGCCCCTAACCACTTCTGCCTGCCAGCCTGATCAACTCCTAACCACTGCCCTGCCAGCCTGATTAATGCCTAACTGCTCCCCTGCCAGCCTGATTGCCCCCAACTTCCCCCCTCTGCTGGCCTGGTCACCCCCAACTGCCCTCCCTTGCAGGCCTGGTCCCTCCCAATTGCCCTCCCCTGCTGGCCATCTTGTGGTGGCCATCTTGTGCCCACATGGGGGCAGGATCTTTGACTACATGGGGACAGCTATCTTGATCTTGTGTGCTGGAGTGATGGTCAATCTGCATATTACTCTTTTATTAGATAAGATAGAGACCTGGTGCATGGGTGGTGGCCAGCCGGTTTTCCCTGAAGGGTGTCCTGGATCAGGGTGGGGGTTCCCTTGGGACATGGGGCAGCCTGGGAGAGGGGCCTGTGGTGGTTTGCAGGCCAGCCATGCCTCCTGGTGACCCAAGCAGAGGCCCTGATATCTGGGATATATTTGTCTTCTATAATTGAAACTTTGTAGCCTGGAGTGGAGCATAGGCTGTCCAGGGCAGGTGGAAAGCTTGGCTTCCTCTGTTGCTGGGGCAACCCTAGCCTGCTCTCTCCAGCTCTGTTGTGACACCATTTTTCTTGGGATTTATCTTCTATAATTGAAATTTATATCCTTGAGTGGAGGCCTGGGCTCTCCAGGGTGTGTGGAAAGCTTGGCTTCCTCCATTGCTGAAGAAACCCAAGCCTTCCTCCTACTCTCTGTGGTGGCAGCCATCTTGTTTGGGGATAATTTGCATACTTGCTCTGATTGGCTGGTGGGTGTGCCTGGTGGGTGTAGTGGAGTGATGGTTAATTTGCAAATTACTCTTTTATTATGTAGGATATGTGTTAAAACATATATTACAAAAATATCAATGGTATACGTTAAACATATAATTTGTGTGTGTGTATATGTGTATATATATAAATTATATAGATAGATAGATAGATAGATAGATAGATAGATATGTTTTTAAGTAAGGCATCTTGCTGATCAGCTTGAAACATTCTCTCATTCTTTGTGGGGACAGAGAACCCCAGGGTTGACAGCCTGTCCATAAGTGAGTGCTGCTTGTAGTAGAAAAAACTAGGAACAAGGCAGAAGGTCTCCATCTGTATTTAGCTGTGTACTCAGTGGTGCCTTCATTGTCCACTGCTTTGGGTTTAATAAGAATCATTTGCATCGATGTATTGGGGCTTTGAGACCTTGCATTTTAAAAAAATTATGTAAATCGAAAATTGCCTGTTTTAGGAAATGTATCTCTCATCACTTACCCTTTTTCCATTTTGTTTTTCCTCCAGCCCAAGCTTTTGGCCAAGGAGCTGCTTGACCTCGTGGCATCTCATTTCAATCTGAAGGAAAAGGAATACTTTGGAATAGCCTTCACAGATGAGACGTAAGTGCCCCATGAGCCCGCAGAACTTGATGGGAAACTGGAAATCACACTGTCCCAACTGTCAGAATGAGCTCAGCTGCAGGCCACTTGGGTCCTGTGGTAAGGGGTCAGTCCAAGTTCATCATTTGAATTTCAAAGGCCTTGTGATCATTCCTGGAATGGCCAAAGGATATAATTAGGGTGATGCTCATATTGCTAAATTATTAGGTAAACTAATAGTTCCTATAATCAAATTGCAAATTGTGTTCAGAACTGAAATGCTTTTTTGTTTGTTGTTTTAAGTAGATTTGTATGTGTTTGTTTTCTATTAAAATTAAATGAAAACTTCTGGAAAGTCAACTTTTCTCTCCAGTGTTGGAATAACAATAACAGGAAGTGAATTTTATGATAAATTCAAAATGAAAAGTATCTGTGCAGTTTCACTGTCTAAGCTGAAATAGAGAAAATAAAAATCAGAAATTCAATCACTCATCTGATGAAAAATACATTTGCTTTAAAGACCTTTCAGTTTGGCTCTATAAAGAGGTGTTTTACAACATAAGTAAGAAAATCTTTACTAAAATTTCAATTTTCTTCTTTTTTTAATTTAAATTTTATTATTCAGATTATTACAATTGTTCCTCTTTTTCCCCCCATAGCTCCCCTCCTCCAGGTTCCTATCCCGCCTTCTGCCCTTCTCCTTCCCACTGTCCTTATCCATAGGTGTACGTTTTTTGTTCAATCTCTTCCCGTACCCCCCACTCCCCTGTACCCCTGAGAATTGTCAGTCCACTCCCTTTCTATGCCCCTGATTCTATTATATCAATTTTCTTCTTTTTAAAAAAAATGTGTTTTTATTTCATGAAGAGAAAGGGAGAAGGAGAGATAGAACGTTAATGATGAAAGAGAAACATCCATCAGCTGCTTCCTGCGTGCCCTGCATGGGGATTGAGTCTATAATCCAGGCATGTGCCTTGACCGGGAATTAAACCTTGATCTCCTTGTTCATGGTTGGACACTCAACTATTGAGCCACACAGGCTAGACTCAATTTCCTTCTTAATATACTGTTAGCAAAAGAATATGGTAAAAACCTGCACAGACTGCTAGATAAGAATGTGTTCTAAACAAATGTGTGATGCTTTTCTTTCCTCTGAATGTACACACACACACATACACATGCACACACTCTTACAAATCTTTAGAATTACAGAGATGATACTCTAAAATACTAATAAGTCAGGGTTGGGTTGGTGGCTGGACAGGTCAGTGTAGGCAAGGCCATGAGCCATTGATCAGATGGGGAGCTATCAAGGCTCAGAAGCAAGGGTAGGAGGCAGCCACAGTGGTGAGTAGGGGAGGGGATCAGGAATATCTGCACCTGGATACACTGAGCCTGGCACCCACAAATCCAGACCGTGGAAGTAAAAAGTGGTATAAATTGGCACGGGGCAAACTGGAAGATTCAATTGCTTTCTGAATTAGCAGCAATTCAGATGGTGGGGTGATCAGGGCACAGACAGCGGGAGCAGTTGCACCTTCCTCAAGAAAGCTGGGAGGAACTGGGGCAGCCCTGGCCCTGAGCCTGTCAGGAACGGCCAGAGGAAGGCAGGAGTGGTGGCTCTGATCTACAGGGATCGCCATGCCTGTGGGTAAAGCTCGCCTGTGAAAGAAGGGATGTGGTGGGAAGGATCCAGCAGAGTGGTAGGAAAAAATGCTTTAAAACAAATATACATTGAGAACAGCTACTTTCAAAAGTGCAGATATTTCTACCCTTTCTCCTATAAACCACCAAAATTGATATTCATAACGTTTGTCAATAATTCAAAGGAACCCAGAAGTTTCGATTAATTATATTCCATCATTCACATTTCCCAAGTACCCTTACTCTCCTCAAAGATGCCATGACCTCTACATGAGTCCTAGTGAGACCTCCCTTTTGAATAAGAATCTAAGAGTGAGCAGGTGGTGCTGTGGTGAGGAGGGATAACTAGGCCTGCTGAGTGTGTCACATCACTGCCCCACAGCACCTGCAGGAGTGGCTGCAGGTAGAAAGCCACTCTTCTCCCAGATGGGTGAGAGCAGGAACATGTCACAGAAAGGAGAGTGGGGCGTGCAGCACAGACCACTCACCCCATCAGGTGGCATCAGAAATGGTCTGGGCTGCCCTGGTCCCCTGGGTTGGCCAGGAAAGCATGTGTGTGCATGTGTGTGAGGCCAGGCTGGAGGAAGGCGCCCCCAGCCCGGGGTAGAATTGGCTGATGGAGGGCTCTGTGGGGGGGCAGTGAGGAAGAGGATATGAGCCATCTCCTGGCACAATCTGGAGAAAGTGTGGTCACCACCACCCCATTCATTCAAGTCTGGATGGGAGGGTTTCTTCAGCAATTGTAGGAATGGCCAAAGGCCAGCAGAGCAGAACTGGCAGGTGGAGCTGACTCATGGGGGAAACGCAAGTGTCAGGGTCCCCAGGAAATTAGGGACAGGAGACAGAAATAAATGGAATGGCTGTGACTCAGGGCATAGTCATGGCATGACAACATGTGGGGCCAAGGGATGTTGGCTAGTGGCCTCTGATAATCTGAACTTTTTTTCTTTTCCTGGTGAGAAAGGAAAGAATGAAAGCTGTGCCTGTGGGTGTGACTTAATCTAGGGTGAAGGGATATGTTATATGTTTGGACACTAACTTAAGATCTTTCAATAACCATATTTTCAAATTGTGTATTGTACTGGGACATGTACTGGGACATGCACTGTGTGTGTGTGTGTGTGTGTGTGTGTGTGTGTGTGTGTGTGTGAGTGAGTGTGTGTGTGGCTTCTGCAGGGGCTCACTGTGTATTTTATAATCAAATGCAGATGAAGTTTCATTCTTTAGTCCATCCCATGGTATATCCTATGTATTGCCTATTTTCTCATGCAAATCAAGCAAGACTAACAATCAGAAAGTGTTGTAAGCTGTAAAATGCTATAGAAGTGTAAGATATTACCACCAGCATTATAATTCCTTAGAGTAGAATATATGAGTCTTCAGTATTCTCCAGCTGTTGATGACATTTTATAGGATCTGGTTGAAACTGGAGAGAAGACATTTAGAGAAAAATTCTGTCAGGAAATTGGAAGTGTCTCAAAGCGTTTCTTGCCCCATAAGTTGTGCTTATGAATAAAACATAGTGCAAGACTTTGTCCACAGATATTTAATATTGTTAGTTAATCCACAATGTTGTAGCATCAGTACTAACTCCACCTTCTCTTTTTTATATTTAATATTTAATCTTTATATTTTGAAATAATTAGACTTACAGAAAAATTGCAAAGATAGTATAGAGAGTTCCACATACCCTTCACCCAAATGTGTTGATATTTTACAAGCTATGTTAATATTACTATATTATATTATTATATTATCAATACTAAACTGTAGTAAACTTCATTCCAATGTCCCAGTTTTCCCATGAATGCCTTTCTCTGTTCCAGGTTTCAGTGAAATGCAGCCTCTTTTAGTTTGAATAATTCTGCTATGATAGACAGAAATGATCCAAATTGTGGTGATACCAGCAAACAATGATATTTCAGCCGCCTTTAAAACTTTCTGAAACAAAGAAAGAGCCTCATATTAATTTGATCCTAAAATAATTATTTCTGTTTTGCTGGAGTTGAGGTTCTCAACTTTTGCTGTACATTGGAGTCATGTAGGCCATTTTATAAAATACCTGTGCCTGGGACCTGCCTCCAAAATTGTGATTTAATTGGTCTGGAAGAGGACTGAGCAGCAAAATTTTTCTGATATGCATCCAAGTATGAAAAACCCAATTCCAGAGAGAGGAGAATGGTGAAATAAATTTCCTCTGTTTCCTCTTTCCAGATCCAAGAAGAAAAGCTGATTTCACTTAAACTTTGAATATTTGGGGCCAATCATAGCACGTGCCAGGGATCTGAAAGTTATAGACTCTCTCCACTCCAGACCGATTCTGGAAACGTAACAGTATAAGAACAAACTCACGAGAAGTTCAGCTTTAGTATTTAGCCACCAGTCCAAAGAGTGTGGCTGGGATTCCACCTGTTAAGCATTGGCATCCATCATTTAAGGAACCCTGTTTTTGCATTTTATTTTTGAAATATTTTCAATACTTTTCAGCACCCAAATTGTTGGATGTATTTTAATACAGAGCTCATGGATCTGATTGTATAATTTATAGCATTAAAGCCCTATATTTAATTATCAGATTTATTCCCAATCATAACTTTGTTTTCTCTATCTGGGTTTCTTTTTAAAAAAATACAGTTTTATTGAGCTATAATTGATATACAAAGAAATACACATATTTAATATGTACATTTTGGCGAGATTGGATATTTGCAAATATACAAGTTTTTAATTTTTAAAATTAAAGGAAAATTGTTGACAAGAATCTCATCATCAAAAGCTATAGCTATACAACTTTTAGACCATTTAGCAGAAATAGTCTGACACATACCAAGTTGAAATAATGATTATAATAATTATCCTATCATAAACTTTTGAGAATTATGTGTCAGACTCTGTAAATTAGTATCTCTGTAATGAAAGCTTTAAGAAGTATTTGTACAATTAAATGAGAAAGTTAAGAAACTTGGTCAACAATCACTGCATATTTTAAAAGCCAGATATAGTTAGAAAGTATTTTCACATCCCAAGTATGGAAATGTCACATGTCAATTAAGGAAGCTCTTACACTTTTACTTAATCACAGACCCCTTTGAAATTTGTTAAGAAGGTATGTTCCCTTACTCCCACAAAAGTAATTTACACATAAAACAATTTATGCTTAGGTTTTTAGAGGGGTTATAGACATTTTGAAGCTAGAATCCTAGTTTAAAAACCAATTAGAGATTTTTTTAAGACAACGTGCAATGTCTTAATTAATTGAATCATTGATTAGTACTGTTTGGGGAATCTGATTTATCCAAATAATTAAGGTTCAGTGTTTCTTAATTAATTGGCCCCTAGACCCAATGCTGGACAAAGGGGCACACCTCAGCCCTGCAATGTCCTTGAGTCCTCCTGTGCCCTTAGCTAGAACCATGACTGGCACCGGCCAGCCATCTGAACAAGGTCTCAGCTCTCCCGGTCCCAAGCTTATCTAGCATTTAAAAATAAAGTAGACCAGTATTATATGAAATTCTGAAAGGTATTCTATAAGAAGAGGAAGAAGAAAAAAGATAAAAATTATGATCAACAGATACATATATATCAACAAGTGAATCTAAAAATCAAGTGAATTAAAAATCTGAGGAACAGAATAGACTGGTGAATGTAATAGAATTGGGGCAAATAAAGGGAGTGGATTGATAATTATCAGGGGGGAAGGGGTGTGTGGGGTACAGGAAGAGACTGGATTAAAATTGTACACCTATGGATGAGGACAATGCGAGGGGGGGAGGTAAGGGCAGTGGATGGGGTGGGAACCGAGTGGAAGGGAGCTATGGGGGGAAAAAGGAGAACAATTGTAATAATCTGGGCAATAAAGATTTATTATATTAGAAAATAAATGAATATGTAAGTGGAACAACAACAAAAAAATAAAGATAAAAAATAAAGTAGAAAAGCTTTCTCAGTCGTGGAAGAAACAATGACATGTAGCTATGGGAAAGAAATCCAGTATTTAAAAATAGGTTTGAGATTTCCACTCATTAAATGCCCTGAACCTCAAGACTGCAGAGAGAATCAGTGCTGCACCTCTAAGCCTGGGTTGTGACAGCTGCTTCTGGAACATGGCATTCAACATGCATGGCCTCCTCAGAGACTGGCAGACGGATGGCACACAGCCCTACCTTCTATTTAGTGACCAGAAGGGATTTAGCAGAATTCTTTCTGTGTGTAACAAAAATAAAGAAAGACTGAATGAGGCAATCTGAAAAGCCCTTAGGAATTCGGGCTTTCTGTTGACTTCTTACTTCCCAAAGAAAATGTTAGGGTGGAGCTCAGGTCCTTCAGGGGGAAGAGCATAACGGATTCTCACTGAAGGTTGTTTACTTAGGGCAGGAGCGGGTCTTTACATGGATGGCCATCCAAGGCTGACAATAACTTTGATCTGTGGGGCATATTTGAAGCTGACTTACTGGTTTCTTAACATATATATATATTTAGCATCTAACCGTTCAGCACCAGAAATAACTAGACTTTTTGACCCCTTGTGTGGCTTGTATTTTTAGTTTAGGAGGTAAATAAGATATAGTGTAGGAGGTGTTATAAAAGAAGGCTTGGATCAGAAAAATCCTCCATAAATAAAAAATTAAGGCCATAAACTCAGTTGGACCAAATAGCCCAAGTTTTAGTCATCTGGTTTCCCCAATATATTCATCTTAATCTTTCTCTGCGTGTCTGTCTGGTGCTGGTGCAATCTCTCTCCCCTTCTCTCTCTCTCTCCCTCTCTTTCCCTCTCTCTCTCCCTCTCTCTCTCTCTCTCACACACACACACACACACACACACACACACACAAACTCCCATGCTCACACTCACACATGGGAGAACACTATTTGAGGATTTCTAGCTAACTCAATACCCTGAACTGCCCTTGATGAGAACATGCACTTCTAAATCAGGACACTAAAAGCCAATCATGGTTTCATTTGAAGAGCTTTCACCCACCCCTCCATACAGAGACATCTGTAAGGATTTCATACTTTTACCTTGGCTTTCCATAGATACATATTCCACATGAGGTCAACTGTCTGCAGTGAGAACCTCTAAAAGGCACAGAGCATCCTTCTCCCCTGGGGTTCAAGAGTGCTCAGCTCAGTCTTATACACCTCCACCCTCCAGTAACTTTCTACAAACAAAGCTCTTCTTAAGGCCATCTCTATTGAAGATGCCAACACTTGAACCAGAAATATATTTGTATTATATGTAGAAGCTAAAAGCAATCTGTTAAATAAATGCTTCTAATTTCTGTTGCCCAGAAGCAATTGTATATTTATTAGTGACCCAACAGTTTGACCTATGGCTACCATAAACCAAATGAGTGTCATCTTACGCAGCTTTAATGGTAGTTATCAAACAATAACAAATACCAAGTGTCTGCAGGAGTATTTTTTTTTATTTTTGTGCTTTGTTATTAGCAATTGCCCTGATGTGCATACTCAAATGAAAAATCAATATGAATAATGGAATCCAAGCTATCCGGCATCTCTTACCTAGTTAAACTGTATTAAGAAAATGCATAATGCTTCTTTTACCTCCTTGTTCCACCTTGGTCCACCTTGACTTAAATTAAAAAAAAAAAAAAAAAAAAAAAAGAGAGCGAGCGAAAGGGACTTGATGTTGGAACTGTGGTGTCACCTAGGAAAGAAAAGGTCCTGGACAGTGAAGAATGCTAAATGCCACTGGGTTTGGGAAATATGACTTTGAACCCCATACAATGAGCAGAAACATTTTAACAAGTCAGAATGCAGCCAGAAGTGGTGGTTTCAGAGCTAGGGTTTCCAGTTTGCTTTTTAATCCATTTTTTAGCTTTTGCCCAAATATTGGGCAGTTATCTTAATGGACATTGCATGAGTCACTTGTCCCTTCAGTGGAGAGATTCTTGGTTACATGAAATGAAGGGAGTTGACTTCCTTCTGTCTCAGGATCTCAGGACTCCAGATCTGGGGAAGCCCCCTCTGCATGGAAAACAGAGCTCTGTGGGTACTTACATCATGCCGACCCTGCAGAACTGGGCTTGAGGAGTTCAAATAAGGGAGTGGAGAAAGGAAATTCATTTTCCTCAAAAACGATTTCTTTTAAGGTTATTCTGGCCTCCTTGTTCTCTCTGCTTGCTGACCATTTTATTTTATTTTTTCAAATAGAAAATACTCCTTTATTAACTTTTATGTTTTTTTCTCCCTTAAAAAAAAAAAAAAAAAAAAAAGTCTTGCCGAAACTGGTTTGGCTTAGTGGATAGAGCGTCGGCCTGCGGACTGTGGGTTACCGGGTTCTATTCTGGTCAGGGCCATGTACCTTGCAGGCATATTCCCAGTGGCGGTGTGCAGGAGGCAGCTGATCAATGATTCTTTCTCATTGACGTTTCTGACTCTCTATGCCTCTCTCTTCCTCTCTGTAAAAAGTCAATAAAATATATATATATATATATATATTTTTTTAAAAAACAAGTCTTTATTGATTAAGGTATCACATATTTGTCCTCATCCCCTCAGTCCCATCCCCCACCCCTCCCCACATGAGTCCCAACCCCCGTGTTGTCTGTGACCACTGGTTAGGCTCATATGCATGCACACAAATCCTTTGGTTGATCTCTCCCCCTATCCCTCCCCTCCCCTACCTTCCCTCTGAGGTCCGACAATCTGATCTATACTTCCTTGTCTCCGGGTCTGTTCTTGTTCATCAGTCTATGTTTTTCATCATTTCCCCTAGATGAGTGAGATCATGTGCTACTAGAAATACACTTATAAGAACCGAAAATGAGACAAGCAATAATGGTTATGTTGAGAGGCAAATGAACCAGTCTGTAGTGAGTTTCTTAATGGGCCAACATGAGTCCCAATTTCAATGTCAAACAGTTCGTTATGTGTATATGTCAGCAATGATATTTAAGTTCTGGATGGTGGACAAATGGTGGTAATGCAGGACCGACCCTCTCTGGTTTGGTCCTGGGCAACCTGCAGTGACGCACAGCTGCTGACTGCTAGTATGGCAATGCATCCTCAGTGTCTTCCCTCTCTGGACTGTTTCTCTTCTGTCTTCATGGCTGGAGTAGTCCCGTCAATTCCTCTCTGTTGCAGGAATCCACATGGTCTCAGAGTTGTTTTCTGAAAATATAAAAACATATTCTCAACCAATAGTTAATAAAGGAATCTTTTCTATAAATTTAACTTGTGACCGTTTTTATACTTTCTAGTCAGTTTATTGCTGATAAAATGATAAACCAATATCAAGGGACAAAGGAATTGCCAGTTAAATAAATCTATTGCTAAAATGTCATCCTTTTAAAAAGTTTAATATGGGGCTAAAATTATCCAGAGAGGGAATTCACCCCCACCCCACCCCCTTCTTCCCCCCGCTTTTGGCTTCCGTGAATCTGGATGAGGAAGATAGGCCAGGAGCAAACACAACAGAGTGGTACCTGTCTCAGTGTCCCCTCAAGCAAATGTCCCCACTTTGAGGTTCTTTACAAGTGAACTGTGTTTCTTGAGACCATGTGGAATTCCTAGCCACCTGCGTGGTGAGGCATGCTGTGCCCCTGGGGTGGGAGCAGGATTTATCTATTGAACATCATGAAAAGGTTATTTCCCTCAGATCATTGATCAAGAATTATTGTCAGGCAAAAGAATGCATTGAAATCTATGTGATCATTGGATAGATTGCTTTTTATGAGTTTTCTTAGACTCTGTTTTTATTTAGCACCCATTAATTACAGAGCCAAACTCACAGTGGAAGCTGCTCACATCTCTCCTGCTGTCCAGAGCCCTAACTCGGGGCCACTCTTTCTATCTAGTTCTCACATATAAGCAATAGTTCCCCTGCCACAAATCAACCCAGGGCCAAGGACCAGAGAGCCAGGGACAGCCCTAGACCCCTAAGTCTGCCAGGGTTACTCAAACTAGCCAACTCTGAGTGGTTTCTCCTTGTCTTGCCATACATGGAAACCCCAGTAAAGGCTCTGCCTGCACCTCCTCACTCCTCTCCTGCCTCAGGACCAGCCCTGGCGCTTCCCCTCATGGTCTTGCCTGGCGTGGTGTGCCTCTCATTTCTAGGGGAACGATGAGAAAGATTTGCTTTTACTTTCCAGGGCATTGACCTCTGCATGTGGTCACTTAATCCCCTTTATAAATTAAGGTCTGGGCACAGATCCATCGCTTTTGGAGGTATTCACCCAATCAAAGAGCAAGGGCTTTTGAGCAGCTACTCTTTGCCAGGTCTTGTGCTAGGTTCTGGGATGGTTTTTTTTTTTTGGTTTTTTTTAAATGTTGAAAACTTACAACATCTTCAGAGAGAGATCATATTTTTAAAAATACCTAATGGTACATGACTGTGCTATAAATGCCTTTCAGACAACACAAACCAGGAGCTCTGGAGAAGTTTGAAAGAAATCCCAGACTTAGGCAATCAAGGCAGACTTCACAAAAGGTCTATACCAAGTTCGGCCTCAAACAATGGCTAGCGTTCAGATAAGAGGATAGAGAGACTGTTCCAATTATGAGCAACAGTGTGATCAAAGTCTTTGTGCAGAGCGTGCTTGTGGCGTGTGTGCAGGATGCTGGACACACGGAGAAGAGCCTGGGAGGTTTGGGACATTTTCAGAGGCAGGAAAGGAGTGCCTGGAGCTTCTTATTCCCCAATAATTAGGACTCACGTTTGTCTTAACACCTACTTCAGGGGTGGGGGATGTCCGGCCCTCAGGCTGTATAAGGCCTGCGAAATCATTTGGTCTGGCCCCGCCAAGGCATTAGGAGTGAGTTCATTAAATGTTTGACCAGATATAGCAGGCTAATTTTTATGTTGATAATTTTGTGTGTCCCGAGAATGATGTTATAAATAGCCAAATAGTCCTTGGCAGAAAAAAAGGTTCCCCACCCCTGTTAGTTGATCAAAAACACACTTTTACTTTATGAGGTACATTTTGCTTTATTTTTCAGATGTAAAAAAGGTTATTGGGGGGAAAGTATACACAAAGTAAGTTCTATGGACTGCAGGAAATGTCGCAGCAGAGGTATGCCTAGGATGGGTGCTGTGAGAGTCCTGGCCCAGGGAGGTGTGTGTGTGAGGGGGTGCCTCAGGGAAGACTTTTTGGAAGAGGCACAGAAAAGAGAGTTCTAGAAGGATAGGTCAGACTTCTCTAGATGAGGAAGTAGAGGAAGGGCATTCTAGGCAGAGGGACAATGAGGTATAACCGACATGCAATAAATGGCATATATTAAAGTATACAATTAACAACATGAGCTAAGGCACAGCAGTCACCATTTTCAGTATTACCCGAAACAAATTTGGCATTCCTGCCTTTTCTGTCTGTATTCCAGGTCTATATTCTAGTTGGCTGGGAATTTATTCCACTTTCTGGAAGAAGTTAGTTCAGTCATTTTAATTTAAAAACTTTTTTGTTTTTTTTTTGTTTTGTTTTTTTGTTTTGTTAATCTTCACCAGCAGATATATTTTTCTATTGCTTTGTAAAAAAAAAAATCAATAAAATATATTTTAAAAAGAGAGGAAGGGAGAGGGATAGAGAGTTAGAAACATCGATGAGAGAGAAACATCAACCAGCTGCCTCCTGCACACCCCCTAATGGGGATGTGCCCGCAACCAAGGTACATGTCCTTGACTGGAATCGAACCTGGGACCCTTCAGTCCACAGGCTGATGCTCTATCCACTGAGCCAAACTGGTTTTGGCTCTATTGCTCTTTAGAGACAGTGGAAAGGAAGGAGGGTAGGATAAAAAGAGAGAGAAAGATATGAAAGGGAGAGAGAGAGACACACATTGATGTGAGAGAGACACATCAATTGGTTGCCTCCTGCACATGGCCTGACCAGAGCCAAGGATTGTACCTGCAACCCAAGTATGTGCCCTGGACTGGGAATTGAACCTGCAACCTGACAGTCTAATCAGTGTGCCACACCAGCCAGAGCTTAAAAAATGTTTTTCCTATTATTTTTCACTCTTACTATATTCAGAGAAGAGTAACCAAAAATGAAAAGAAAAAAAAAAGTTTATAGGAAAAAAAAATATTTCCAGGTGGAGATTCTCAAAAGGAGGGGGAAAAAGCAAACCCAAACATCATTCTTAGGCCACAGGTATGGGCTAAAGTGAAAGAGAGATTTATTTTGTGTGTGCGTAAAAGATACAGTTTAAATAAGTTCTTAAAATAGAGATGGAAGCTCCTAACATTTATTTTATTTTATTTTTTGGAGGCCAGCGTGTATTTAATGGAGCAAACATTGTACTAGGGCAATGCAGACAGCTTTCAGTTCTCATCCTATACAGAATAAGTGCCAGCCTTCCATTTGGGTCTGTGCACTCTAAACCTCGGAGTCACATAGCACTGGGCACTTGAAGGAATTTTGTACAATCAGTTGTGTCTGTTCAACATAAGTTTACTAACTAACCATGATTATAGGGCTCCAGGATGTTGGACTGAGGTTGGGTGAGGAGAGGAGAAAAAAATGGGTAGACGTTTCTGTTCATACTTGTAACACCGTTCTGCTTCACTCTTCAAAGGCCCCAGGTGCTGGGCTCTGCCTGCCTCTCTCCAGCCTTTTCCCTTCCTACTCACAGGACAGCTCAGGGCTATTGCATTTCTTTGCTTGGAAAGTGGCTCCCCTTCCTCTTTGCTGAGTTAACTCTTTTCATTCTTCAAATTTCACTCAAACATCAGGAGTGCTTCTCAGACCCCCAAACTCAATCAGTTCCTTACATGTTCTCATAACTCATAGTCCTAAAACTATTAGTTAGTATGTAATTAATTGTGGAAATGGTAGTTGAGTGCCTCCGTACAAGCATATAAGCTTGAGGGGAAAAGAGATCGTGTTTATTTTGCTCCTTGCTTCCATTCCAGAATCTTTGTCAGAGTCGATGGTCAGTTGACATTTATGAGAGAAAGAGATGGAGGGAGTAGAGGAAGAAAGAAATGTACAAGTCACTTCATTTGTATATCAAGTATCTGTGGTTTACTGTTTAAAATAGCTGTAATGAGGTATAACTGACATGTAATAAATGGCACATATTAAAGTATACAATTTGGTAAGTTTTGACACATGTATGCACCAATAACCCACCCTCTATCAAGATAATGAACATAATCCATCACTTTCCCAAACTTTTCTTTATGCGCCCCCAACCCTTCCCTCTCACTTCCCCCCAGTCAACCACCGATACTTTCTGTCATTGTAGATTAATTGGCACTTTCTAGAGCTTCTAAGTGGAATTACAGAATATGTACTTTTTTAGTGGGTTTCTTTTACTTAGCATAATTATTTTGAGATTTGTATATGTTGCTGTGTATATCAGTAGTCTTTATTGCTGCATAGTATTCCATTACATAATTATGTCATAATTTGTTCATACATTCCTCTTGTTGATAAACATTTGGATTGTTCGATCAAGTTTTGAGCTATAAAAGATAATGTGGCAAGAAATATTCAAGGTGATGAATAGTAAGAACCTACAGCCAAAGATAATCTACCCAGCAAAGCTATCACTCAGAATCGAAGGCCAGATAAAGAGCTTCACTAATAAAAAAAAAAAAGCTAAAAGAGTTCATCACCACCAAACCAGAATTATATGAATTGCTGAAGAGGATTCTTTCGGAAGAGAAAGTAAATAAAGATAAAAATTATGAACAACAAATACGTAACTATCAACAAGTAAATCTAAAAACCAAGGAAATTAAAAAAAAAAATCTGATGAACAATATTAACTGGTGAATATAATAGAATCAGAGGTATGGGAGGGGAGTGAACTGATGATTCTTGGGGAAAAGGAGAGAGGGAGATGTGGGAAGAGACTGAACATAAACTGTGCATCTATGGATGAGGACAATGGGGAGTGGGGAAAAGGCAGAGGGTGGGATGGGAACCTGGTGGAGGAGAGCAATGGAGGGCGGGAGGGGGGTGAGGAACATTTGTAATAATATGAACAATAAAAATTTATTTTAAAAAAAAGATAATGTGTCTCTGAACATCTGTGTGTAAAAGTCTTTGCATGGCCAAATGCTTTCATTTCTCTTGGGTAAACATCTAGAAGAAGAATGGCTACTTGTAGATGTAAGTTTAATTTTTTTTATGAAATAATCTGTTACTAGCTTTTCAATCCATCTGCTTCCAGCAAGATGTTGTGAAGGTTGCTGACATGTTTTTAAAGTGTGTTTTGAGTCTTTTGGGGAAAAAGCAGCCCACAGCAAGGAGAAACAGAATTCAGGTCAAGAGGGAGCACATTACGCTTTAATTCTAGTGCAGCCTAAGAAATTGACAGCAGGTCTCCAACCCCAAATTTCTTTAAAAAAAAAAATTGATTTCAAAGAGGAAGGGAGAGGGAAAGAGAGGTAGACACATCAATGATGAGAGAGAATCATTGGTATGTTGCCTCCTGCACGCCCTGTACTGAGGATCGAGCCCGCAATGCAAGCATGTGCCCTGACCAGAATTGAACTCGGGATCCATCAGTACACAAGCCGACGCTCTATCCACTGAGCCAGACCAGCTAGGGCTCCAATGCCTGACCTCCTGAGTGTCGTGTTGCACAGTATCTTCCTCGCATGCGTGTTCCCTAGTCACTCCTCTGGGTTCTTCAAATATTGAAAACTTCATAGTGAGGCAAAGTCCATATGTAACTGTGATCCAGCATATTCTGCTGTACATATACCTTTGTTACAAGAAACTTCTATAAAATCCAAAGCTCTAATCAATTTATTTCTATTTTCCTCAGGGGACACTTAAACTGGCTCCAGCTAGATCGAAGAGTCTTAGAACACGACTTTCCTAAAAAGTCAGGACCAGTGGTTTTATACTTCTGTGTCAGGTATGTATACCTGGTGTCTCTCTCTTTATTTCTTTTTTAGAAAAGTCTGGAAGGGTAGAGAGATCAAGAGAAAGGAAATCAAGTTTGTCTTGGTTCATTACCAAGAATAGAGGTCATAGTATAGTTACATTTCCAATAGATGTAAACATAGGGCATGAGTGGGTGAGGCATGTCAGTGTGTGTGCATGATACACGTGTTTGTGCTCTCACATAGGCTGCTTGTGTGAAATAAAGAAACAAGCCTTTTTTGCCTTTTTGGGGAGACATAAACCTCAAACTAAACTGAGTCTCTTATAATAACACAAACTCTTGGGTTCTGTTTTGGTGGCTATTTGAAGCTACATAACTAAAGCTTGTATATTATTTCTGTCTATCACAAGTGCCACTTGATCTTTTGAAACTTACCAATTTATCCCAAACAGGAGTAGGAAAAGCCACAGATCAGTGCTTTTCCCAGTGGTGGAGTACATGGCATAATATTTCAGAAACAATGGTCATTTTCTGTACATTAATCTATTTTAAGTTTTATTTTGTAACTACAGGAAACTAGATTTGCTTCTTGTAGTAAATATTTGCAACAATTTCAGGAAATCCACCAGACTTATGACATTGGTTTGCAAAAGATTGCGTGAAGCCAGAGGGGTTATGTCATGGGTTTGGGGGCAAAGTACAGAACAGCAAGCAAGTCAGAATCGGAGCCCAGGTGGTGGAGCCAGAACCTTCTTATAAGGTTTCTGTCAAAAACCTTCATTGAAACACAGTGATAGAGACATTTAGGGTGAATGGCTCAGTCTTCCAGTGGACAATAGCCCTTCCACCCATTCCATGGGCCCCAGCTCTTAAAATATGTGAACAGAACTCTAAGAGCAGGACATGTGATTCAGAATTTAGTTCTTTTTTTTGTTTGTTTGTTTTTTTTTTTTGTTTGTTTGTTAATTCTCACCCAAAGATTTTTCCCATAGATTTTTAGAGAGTGGGGAAGGGAAGGTAAGAGAGGCAGAGAGAGGGAGGGAATGAGGGTGGGAAGGAGGGAGGTAGAAAAAGAGAGAGGAAGAGGAAAGAAAGATTGGTTGCCTCTGGCATGTACCCCAAGAGGGTTGGGGATCAAATCTGCAACCCAGGTTCCTTCCCTTGACCAGGAATGAAGTCTGTGACCCTTTGGTGCACAAGCTGATGCTCCAGCCACTGAATGACACTAACCAGGGCAACAATTCAGTTCTTAAAGAGCACCCCAGGAGTGCAGTTTTGGACGTAGTCATCATGATACCACAGGAGACACTGAAGGGCCTAAAATCAAAGTTAAAAGGCAGGAGTGTGTATCTTTATCACAGCTGGTAGGGTAAATTTAAATTTGCATTGAATGATTTTTTGATTTAACAGTTGCAAACATATCAGAGCTAATCTCAGCCATTTTCATTACTGATGGGTATGATTTCAATGTCATGTTCTCTTTTTCTGGTGCAGATTTATTCCCTCCCCCCCACTTTTTAAAAATAGCAATTTTACTGAGATATAATTCACATACTGCACAATTCACCAGTTTAAAATGTATAATTAAATGGTTTTTAGTTCATTCACAGAGCTGTACAACCATCACTACATTCAATTTTAGAACATTTTCATCTCATACCCTCTCCCTGAAACCCATTAGTAGCCACTCCCGTATCCCCCACCTCTCTAGCCCTAGGCCATCACGAATCAACTTCCTATCTCTATACATTAGGGCTATTCTGAACATTTCACATAAATGTGATCAGACAATATGGAGTCTTGTGTCTTCTTTCTTTCAGCATAATGTTTTGAAGTTCATCCACATTGTCGCATGAATCAGGACTTTATTCCTTTCTATTGCTGAATCATATTCCATTGAATGAATATGTCACATTGTATTCCTCCATTCATCAATTGATGTCTTGTTTCTACTTTTTTATTATTGTGAACAACGATCCTCTGAACATTCATGCACACGTTATTGTGTGAACATGCTTTCAGTTCTCTTGGATGTATCCCTAGGAGTAGAATTTCTGGGTCACAGGATAGCTCAGTGTTTAGCATTTGATAACCTTCCAGCTGTTTTCCCAAGTGGCTGCACTAGCAATGGATGATGGTTCCAATTTCTCCACATCCTTGTTGTTATCTGAACTTTTGATGATATCCATCCTGTAGGGTATGAAGTGTTGTTTTATTGAGGCTTTCATTGACTAATGATGTTGTTGAGCATCGTTTTACGTTTATTGGCTGTTTATAGATCTTCTTTGGAGAAATGTCTCTTCAGATCATTTGTTCATTTAAATTTTTTTTAATCTTTATTATGGAAAGGGTTACAGATGTCCCATCAATGTCTGTTCTCTTGAATGGTGTCTACATTTTCTCAGATAAGAGGAGAAGTAACATTATAAAGCAATGGAAGGAGGCTGAGCACACATGCCATGCATTAGGCTGTCTCCTTCCTGGGGCTTTGCAACAACATTCACCAAGAAGAGGAAATGCTGGGCTGCTTGCACATCAGGCCTCTTTCTCAGGTGTCTGTGATGAGCCAAGTTATTTGTGAGTTGGGGGAACCCAGCCTTGGAGGTTGCCAGTTGAATGGTTTGTCCCTGAGAATATGCAGATGGTTCCAAATCGCTCCATGCTGACCCAAGTTGACAACAGAGAGAACCAGGATGGGGAGACAAAGACCCAGCAAAGCTTTTGCCATTGGCTTCACATTTTCCTGGTGGGCCACAACAGGCACCTCACAGAACGCTCGCTCCTTAGGAAAAACTCTCCAAATAACCATTTGAGGACAGACCTCTAACAGCACGGCTGCAGGCAAAGCTCCTTCTCCAGCTCAGCGCAAAAGCTGATCTTTCCAAGAGCCAAAGTTCCTATTTCCAATTACCTCTTGGCCACCTGAGAACTTCAAACTCAGCAGGTCCCAAAGCCAAAGTCATTGGCTTTTCACTCTCTCCCACTTCCCAAATCTTCTGTGGTTCCTTTCAATCTGTGACATCATTATCCATTCAGGCATCTAGGCTTTCAATCCTGAAGTCCTTCCTCCAGTTCTTACGTGCATTCATTCTGCTGCCACTTCCAAAATCTCTCTGCCCTGCCCTCTCTGCATCTGTCATCTGATCTATGGCATCTGCCTCCCAAGGTAGGTGTCACCTAGGCACCAGCTATGGAGGACCCTGGTTCTTGGAACCCCCATGACCCTGAGTCCCCACTTTTCAGCTACCGTGTTTCCCCCAAAATAAGACATCCTCCGAAAATAAGCCTAGCGCATGGAAAGATAAGACATCCCCTGAAAATAAGACCTAGCACAACTTTGGAAGAAAAAATTAATATAAGACACTGTCTTATTTTCGGGGAAACAGAGTAGCTGAGCAGCATAGGAACAAATGCCAATAGTTTTTTTTCCTGAGGGAGGAGGCAGGTGCTTCTTTGTGGGGACACTGACCTTTCTAACAAGACCAGCCCACACCCAGCATCCATCACACAGGTGTACCGCAGGCAGCCTGACTCCAGTCCCTCAGGGCTTCCCTGCTTTTGTTTAAACATCTCTACATTACATCTGTTTAACTTGTGTACCGTTATCCCTTGTGGAAAAGGGGGGTAAAACCACCTGATGAAAAAGACTATGGAAGATACCAGCATCCTTAAAGCCAAGTTTTAGGAATTCATCGAGTGGAAATATTAACCCTGTGTGACCGAGGGTCTAAGTTTGGGCTGCATGCCAGCCTGATTTGTTATTTGGCACTTATATATTCCTCCGTTGTAAGGCATATTCAAAAACAAAACATCTGTGAGGGTGAGGGCAGAATTACCTCCCCCATTCAACTGAATAGGAAAAATAATATCCAAGTATATTGAATAATATGAATTTGAACTCAGAGAATTCTGTGTCAGCCTTGAAGGCAGAGTTCAGTCTTTTAAATGAGATTTCTTCCTCAGAGGGCCTCAAGCAGTGTGACTGCAGGTTGGAGGTTTAAGAGCCCCACCTCATCGACCTGCTCCCTTCCACTCATCCATCAAATCACCGGGAGTGATCACAATGGCTTCTGGGTCTTAATAATGGCCTAAAAAGGAAAAAGGTCAGAGATGATTATTATTCAGGATGATTGTTAATTTTCACAACAACCCTTAAAGCAGGTACTATTTACTATTCCTAATTAAAGATAGGAGGTGGGTGTGCCAAGGAATGTCAGGTACATTCTCCCCCATCATGACTAGTAAGTATGGCATCTGTTTAGGTAGATATGACTCTAAATCTTGAGCCCTTCCCTGTTCACCTTGTAAGTGACATGTGACACTATGACTGTGTATCAGAGACTGCCATGGTCCTCTCTCCCCGCTTTGCACAGCGGACCAGTGGCACCCAACTCAAGATCTGTGACCTGGGCTCATCTGGCATTCCACACCTGCCATGTCTGCGAAACCAGCACCTGGCAGAAGTGGTGCTGAGGACAAGTGCTCCCAACAGTGGGTGAAAGGCACATGGAGAACAATCCCCCAGGCCTGGCATTCCTGGTCAGCACTGCAGACTCAGACACCATTGGCAGAGCGTCCCTAAAGGGGAGACCCATGGTCACAGAGCTTTGGCCTGTTGGAAACCCCACATTGAGTGAAGGAGGTGCAATCAGCCATGTCTGTTGTCACCTCTTTGCCAATTTAGTCCAAACCCAGCTATGCACAATTGCAATCACTTTCTTACCTGGATCTCCCCTCCCCTTGCTGCTTGGCACACGTATATGCATGTATACACACATATATTCATGTGTGTGCAACACACACACACACACACACACACACACACACAAACACACACACACCAATCACATTTTAAAAATTTCTATGCCTGGCTGCTGAGTGTAGTCTGAGGGATAGAGGTGTGGGGGCACACAACTGCATGTGGGCACATGAATGATTGTGACTAGTCACAGAGATCATCGATTTTTCTAGCTAGTTCTGTTGTGTGCCTGTTCATGGCCTCTGCATGCCCACAGTGGCTTTTCTTCCCTCTTGCTGCAGACTTTAAACCAGAAGCTCACCCCTTTGCTTTATGATTTTGCAGAAAAAACAAAAGCTAGTACAGTGAGCTCCATCAGCCTTCTATGCCCTTACCCACAGACTTAATTGTATCTGCCTTAATGTTGTGGCCTTCTCACCCACCTACTGCACACACACACAGGAAGATGAAGAGTGACCATTGCCCCATTATCCAAGTTCAAGTGTCCTCCAGGCCCACTCCCTTCCACCACCTCAGAGAACCTGCCCCATCTCATCTCCTCTCTCCTTTTCTCTTCTTAAACAGCTGCTTCTACATGGATCCCTACCCCGCTGGCCACCTTGCTCACACCCAAACAGAAAAAAAATGCCCCTCTGACTTGCATCCTCCTCCAGCTGCCACCCTGGGCTTCCCCTTCTGTTCACAGCAAAGGTTCAGAAGATGGACCTGCACTTCCCACATCCCACAGAGCCCATGCTTTGTGGCAGCCCAGCTTCTGATTCCATTATCCCATGGTCTTTGGAGGCTAGGACCCAATCCCACAGGTACTTCTCTGCCTTCCTGTGCCTGATTTAAATGATATCAACTTTCTGCCCCCAAACTAACTCTTCTTTCTGTGGCTCCTCCTTATCTCTGTCCTTGGCACCACTACCCATCCAGCCCCCCAAGCCAGAAACTTAGGCATCAACCTTGGTGTCAACCTGTTCTGTCCCACCTGATCCCTTATCTACCCTCAAGTTATTGATTCCTGTTATGTCTGCATCTTAACTAGCTCTCTTATGTCCATCACTTACTCTGTGCTCATCTCTGCTTCTGATTTGGTCCCTTCAATCTCTCCTATACGTTTCCATGGAGTCTCTTTCCAAAATTTTCATCTGTTCTCCTACTCATAATTTTTTTGGACTCCCATTGATACACTAAGGGTATCTTTGGCATGTTTAATGTGATGTGACTTCTGCATGCCTGTCCAGCCTCCTCTTCCCCACCTCTTCTCACACACTTTACAGGCAGCCCAGTGATCACTGTATGACTGAGATCCCATTCAACGAAGACCTTTGTTTAGAGCCATGGGGCAGGTTCCCCAAATTGAAGAATGATGACTCTCTGAGAGTGTTTACCAGGCAGGCTTAAGAAATAGGTCGAGAAAAAAAGCATAAGGGAAATTTACTAACCCACCTAAAGAAGTTTCTTGTCTTTTTTTTTTTTTGTCTTTTTAAACCTTATCCTAGTATTTAGAGAGAGAGAGAGAGAGAGAGAGAGAGAGAGAGAGAGAGGCATTGATATGAGAGAAACATTGTTTGGTTGCCTCCCATTCGCTTCCTGAGGTTGTATGGGATGACACTCCACACAACTGAGCCACATCCGGGACTCTGCCTTTTGATAGACACAAGTTTGTGCTTAGAATGCATCCTCCATGTCTGGTTGTTCCTTTAATTGTGTCTTCTCTAGCCAAATGTCTTTGGAGCTCTGGTCATCTTCCCTGTTTGTAGGAAAATAAATGGGGATGAGATTTGTCTCCTCAAATGTAGACTTTCATAAACAATGAACTGAATGGGCAATAGAAGAAAAAAAAAGGAAGAGGAAGCTTTAATTCGGGAGAAAGGATTTTAGAGGCAGTTCATGGTCTGACTGGGTGTCTCCTGACTGATGGAGACACCAATTACTATTTACTGTCACTCACAGCAACATGGGTGTAAAATGAGGCGCTTGCCAACCAGAACTTGCTAGATCCCAACTGGCTGTCCCAGTTAAGATTTCTGTGCCATTGAAATTCTAACCATCAGACATTTGGTCACAGAAACTCAGTCTCACTTACCCTTCTCATTGTGGTTGCTCCTTTCTGCTACAAAAAGCTTCCCAAATCTGACATTTCTCTTCATTACAAAATAAAATCACTGTCCACGTAATTAACACTTGCTGTAAATTCTCAGTGGTTCCCAGTGTGAGGGGTGGATGTGAGAGGGAAGAGGAGTGAGGGGCCAGAGGGGGCACCTGGCAGATGCCATCGGCTGCACAGTGTTTGGTCCATTGCAGTCAGAGGCTCCCATGACTTCAGGGCTTCAGGGCCTCTTGTGTAAGTAACGTGTGCAAACACATGACCTGGCGCATATTGAGTCCTACCTCAGACAGTGTGATAAAACATCCCTGGTTGGGGTCAGGTTTTGTGTGGCATTGCTCATGGAGCCCAAAGACCACTCTTAGCCGGTATTCCTTTACTTCAGAAAGAAGCCCTAAGATCCAGTCCTGCCAAGTCTGCTGAAGAATCTGTTAAAGTGTAGGTTTTGTTATGGTTTGGTGCAGTGAGGCCAATAGATCAGGAGACACAGACACACCAGGCCAGGTGGACAGGGAACTGGGGGCAAGAGCCTCTGCTGTTTCTGGGGGAGGAATGGGTGAGGATTGGCTACTTTGAATAATTTCTGAGGCTCTGGGGCTGAGGGGCTGTCCCAAATTGTTGGTTCCTTGCCCTGGAGGGAATAGGGTGGGTGGGTCTGGCCCTGAGTGAGAGCCCTGGAGGGGAGATGGAGAGGGGTGGGCTCTGGATGGGTTGGTTTGTGTATGAAGGGCTTGCTCCCAGGTGAGTCCTGTACTATCTCGAGGAATAAGCTAATGCTAGGAGGGCAGACCCTGCAGAGTCAGTGAGGCCCCAGATGTGGGTATTAACCCATAGTTAGTACAGAATTAGACTCGTAATTGTCCATTCAGATTTTCTGAATCTAAAGAAAATGCTCATTTTGGGGAGTTTCCCCAGAAACCTGGAATTTTCTTTGTGAACAGAGTGGTAGTTAAAGAAATCAACATCGCCACCTACTGTTGAAAATGTGTACCTTTGACAAGGCTCTCAGAAAAATAAATCAGAACTGGTTTTAAAAAAAGAGAAAGAAAATAAAAAATCTCTACAGTGAACTGAAACCATCACCATTTGCCATTTCCCCAGAAGTTTCTTTTCCGCGGGCGTTGGGCCTCGGGGTGTGCTCTGAGATGTCTGAGGCCTGTTTCTCTCCAGGCATTTTGAGTCACTAGCTCTCTAGCACAGATGGAAAGTTCAGGATGAGTTGAATATCCCCGGTTATAGAATAATAATGTGACAGGCCTGGAACTCACAGGGTTTTTCAGGCTGTTTCTTGGTGATAAAGGTTAACAGGAAACTGCTTTACAGTTTGTGTCAAGAGAAGATGAATTGCTTTCTTCATGTGAGAATATGCTTGTTATTTCCTCTACCTTCCTGCCTCCTGGACAGCCAGACAACACAGAACTCGGTGGAAATGAGTGTTGTCGCAAAAATAAAAATGTAGAATTTGCCTTCTCATTTCAGTTTTCCATTATTAGAGAGTTGAAAATGGAATTTTTATGTCTCCTTAATATACTGGTGAGAGAATTGGGGCTGGAGAAACAGAATGTCTTCATTCCTAAATTCTCAAGAATGAAAGCAAATGCAATAAAGCTATGAGGCATTGCTTTGAAATGAAGTTACTTCAGACCCAACAGGTTTAGACTCACAATTATTATAGAGCTCAGCTCACTGGCTGTTGAACTCAAGAGACCTCTGCTTTGTTTGGCTTTAAGAGTCAAGACGGACAGCAGCTCTCTCTGAACAACTTTCCATGTTAACAGTGAGAGAGGGGCAGGGGCAAGAGCTGGATGTGGAATATAAAATCCCGTAACCTAGAGTTTTGTGACATCTGGGAAGCCATGTGTTTCTTCTCCTTCCTGCATTGCCTTCATTGCCTATTTCACTGTCCAGTGGAACTCCAGCCAGTGGTGAGTGAAATATAGTGGCAACCATACTTTGGTAAAAACGGCTGTTTGAATTTTAACACTTCTAGTTTGGCTCTTGCACCTGATTAAACATGGGGGAGGGGGGAGCTATTTACCTTAGCTTTCAGGTGGAGACTTAGAGGCTAAGGCAATTTTCCTTGCCTGGGACCAGGAGCACAGGAGAGTAATTCCCACTAACTCAGTAACCTTCAGAGATAGAAACTGTAGAAAACCTCTGAGTTCTGCTTCTGTGTTATTGGCTATCGCAAGATAGGGTCACATTCCAATGTCCAGCAGGATGTGACTAGCAACGACCCTGTGGGCTGACCCGTCTTTAGAATGTAGTCTTTAAGATTTAGAATTTAGAACAAAGGAAAATTCCTGTGGTTTGAACCTTTAAAAGGGACTTTCTACCCCTGAAACCGGGCAGTCGTGTGGAGACCACCTGCGTGTGGTGCTCTCGCGTCTGTCCTGGCCAGATATTTCAATAAATTCTTTGCCTGCTTTTTTTTTAATTAGTCATCAGCCTCTGGTGGTCTTATTCTGAACCCAGGATTCGACCTCACAACAGTGAGTGGAAAGTTTCATTCACAGATACATAGTGAACTCAGGTTCATGCCAGGCGCTATGGTGGTGCTGGAGAGGCACTAGGACCAGGAGAGAACAACAGCAGCCTCCTTAGGGAACTTCCCTGAGAACAAAAAATTACAAACCGTGAGGCAGTGCCACAGGCAGAGGGTGTCCTGGGAAAGGAGGCTTCTGTGGGGAAAGAGAGGAATCAGATCAAATGGGTGATGGTCCTAGCCAAGGGCTAGAGTGAGTTAGGGTGTGGGGGATTGTTTGGAGGGCAGTAAGGGGGAATAGCTTGAACAAAGGCAAAAGCAAGTTACATCTGTAATAGCCACACCTGCAAGTCGCCTAGCTGAACTGGCATTCTTCTTCCCCCTCATTCCCTTCTTCCCTCTAGTCCCCTCCTTCCCTCCTCTCCTGTCCCTTTATTGCCCTGGGTTTTCCCCTCCCTTTTTTCCTTTTTCACTTTGCTATTCTAACTACCCCTTTTCAAAAGCCCTTTACAGTGGATGTAGATTTTAATTAAATCAATTTTAACTTATTTTGCTTTGAGATGTAAAATTTGCTACTGATTTGCAAGTCTCCATTATTAGGGAACTGAAAGTTATACAACTGGACAGTTCTTCTGAGACCACCACCACAGATGCTACATGGAGGCATCCACATCCTACGGCACCTGCTCTGGGAGGCAAATGCCTTCGGTCATTCATTGATTCACTTATTCACTTACTTTTGCAGGAGAGGAGGTGTGGGAGAGGTCAACCAGCCTTCTTATTCCCAGGCTTTGCAAGAATGGGGGCTATAAAGTGATTTCCAAACACTATGTAGACTCTTACGTGATGGTAATTGCATTGATATCTGTTGACTGGAAATATCTGCTAATACTTTAAGTAAATTTAAACTTAAATGAATCTGTAATGTATTACAACAGCCTCCTTGCACATTTGAAAAAATGTTAGGACAGATTATTTAGTCAGTCTGTAGACAAAAGATTGCTAACTGGTGGACCATGGACTTGACCTAGCATATGGATATGTTTTGTTTGCCTTACATAATGTTGGTTTATTGTTTTTGCTGTTGTTATTGTTTTAATCTGAATTAGTTTCCTGTACCTAAAAGTAGTATATTTCTTAGATGTAGAACTGCTGTCCAAGTCCTGCTATCTCCTATTTCAATCTAGGAAGGAAGCCCAGAGAGATGATGTTACTTGTCCTAAATCACACTGAGCTGGGACCAGACACTGGCCTCTTGACTTCTTCCCTAGGATCCTTTCCATCATCTTAGCTGTTCTATAGCATTATACCATTCGTTTCTTCTCTTTGCACCTGCAGTCTACTCTTGGTATCCCCAGTTTCTGTGCAACAAGTATCCAGGGCCCCCCAAGAGTTGTCACACCCATTTCTGAGCTTCTCCTCCTCCAACTCTCTGCATTTCAACCATCTCCTTATTCCCCTCTCATCACAGCACCTACTCTCTTAGTGCAGCTGATCCTTATCTAATTAAGATATTTAATAAACTCCAAAGTCAATGTGTAAAGGTGCACTTAATATAAACTTCAATAATTTCAGCATGTTTCAACCTGAAAAAAAATCCATGAGCTCCATGTAGATAAAAATTCAATTCTCATGTGGCTTAATATGTATTAATATTACAGCATTACACATATCACAGTCCTCTGCATGTGCAGAAATCAGACCACACTTCACCACCTTTGGGAAGACCGGTCATAACCATTTCTCAGAGAAATATTGCCCCTAAGCAGAAGAAACTATCTTTTGAAAATCCAGCTCAACAATGATTAGGGAAAAAATGTACTATATTGAAAACAAATGTGTTTTTTTTTTTAATGTAAAGCAGGGAAGGAAAAAGAAAGTAGATGGTCGAGTGTAAGAAGTTGATAACAGGCCTATGGTAGTTCTTTGCCACAATAAGGGTATCAGGCATGATGGTCCTAGAAATGGAATCATATGAAAACAACCAATCACTCTTTTTTCTTGTGTTCATTTAGGAGTGAGAGCACTAGTCCTCATGTGAAATCCTGTAGCTCCGAGAACGGTATATTATGTGCGTGGTCGGTACTTCTGTGATTCATCTGCGGTTTTTCTCTTCCAGGTTCTACATAGAGAGCATTTCATATCTAAAAGATAATGCCACCATTGAGCTCTTCTTTCTGAATGCTAAGTCCTGTATCTACAAGGTAAGAGTTTCCCATTGGAATCTGAAAGTATCTTTTGAAGCTGGAAAGCCCAAGTTGTCTCTCATGTGATCTTAAGGCTTAGTAGGAGTAACTTATAAATTAATTACTATAAATAAATGACAACTTTATGAAACTAGAGCTGCCAGTTTAGTAGTGTGACTCTTGATCCCAGCACTGTGGTTTTGGCCCTTGAGGTGCTCTTTAACCTGATCTTAGGGGCCTCCTTAACCTAGCAACTGGCACAAAAAGGAAACCTAGATAAATATGACTAATACTCTCATCATCTTAGGTCTCACTAGTATGAATGAACTTATAACCAAATGCATTTTTAGATTTTCTAGCAGCATCTCTCAAAGAGATGCTATTGGACTTAGGGTGCTAAAATACACATAAAATTTTTAATTGTGCTAAAATACACATAAAATTCACTATCATAACCATTGATACATGTACAGTTCGCTGGAATGGAGTGAATTTATATTATTTCCACTATCTTCAGAATTCTTTTCATCTTATAAAACTGAAACTCTTAACTGTACCCATTAAACATTTAATTCATTCCTCCTCTCTCTAGACCAGTGGTTCTCAACCTTTCTAATGCCAAGACCCTTTAATACAGTTCCTCATGTTGTGGTGACCCCCAACCATAAAATTATTTTTGTTGCTACTTCATAACTGTAATTTTGCTACTGTTAATGAATTGTAATGTAAATATCTGTGTTTTCCGATGGTCTTAGGCCCTACAGCAGCAGTTCTCAACCTGTGAATCTCTACCTATGACCCTGGCATAGTGACGTTGAGAACCGCTGCTGTAGAGCCTAAGACCATTAGAAAACAAAGATATTTACATTACGATTCATAACAATAGCAAAATTATAGTTATGAAGTAGCAACAAAAATAATTTTATGGTTGGGGTTTACCACAACATGAGGAACTGTATTAAAGGGTCATGGCATTAGAAAGGTTGAGAACCACTGCTCCAGACCTTAGTAAATACCTTTCTACCTTCTGTCTCTATGAATTTCACTGCTATAGGTACCTCATATAAATGGAATCAAACAGTACAGGGTGGGGCAAAAGCAGATTTACAGTTTTTTGTGTGGAAAATAATACATTAATTTAACAAATAATAATACGAAAATAAACTCCGTATTTCATGTACTCACAATTATATACCTACTTTTGCCCTGCCCTATATTTGTTATTGTGTGACTGGCTTATTTCACTTAATATAATATCCTCAAGATTAATCCATATTGCAACATGTGTAAAAATGTCCTTGCTTTTTAAGGCTGAATAATATTTATTTATAAACCACGGCCTGTTTATCCATTCCTTCATCAATGGATACTTGGGTCAATTTCACCTTTTGCTATTGTAAATAATGCTACTATGAACATGGGTTTATAAGTATCTGTACAAGCCCCTGCTTTCAGTCGTCTTGGGTGTATACCCAGAAGTGGTATTGTGGATAATGTTTAATTCTATATTTAACCTGAGAAGCTGCCATACTGATTTCCATAGCAACTGCACCAATTTATATTCCCACCAACATTGGATAAAGTTCCCAATTCCTCCGCATCTTTACCAACACTTATCTTCTGTGTTGTTGTTTTTTTTAAATAATAGCCATCCTGATGGTGTGAGGTCTTAACTTACTGTGATTTTGATTTGCATTTCCCTAATAGTAAGATAGAACATCTTTCTATATGCTCAGTGGCCATTTGTACATCTTCTTTAGAGGAATGTCTATTAAAGAACAGTTCTTAATTGGGTGGGACAGTACTTTGATCTACACCCAGTTCCCCCATATGCTAATCATGTTTCCTTTCATTGGTGAACCCACATGCCCACATGCATTTACAGCACAAACCCCTTTGCTTCTTTTGGAGAGGTGCTTGCAGAGCACCCGCTGGGTTGAGAACCACCACTAGGAGAACATTTTAAAAGTAAACAGCCACTCTGCTGCCCCCAGCATGCACCCTATGTCTCACTGCTGCATCCCTCAGCACACGCGCCACGTGTGCTTGTTAGCAACATAAAGACAGGTGATACCCGCTTGAGTCTTATAGTGGCAGGCTGGATGCTGAGTGCCTTCCGGAAGCTGTGTGGCTGAATCTTCACAGCACCTTGAGGGGAATACTACTTTTTTTCTCTTTTTCCCTGTGAAGAAGATGAGACACAGGGAGGTTACAAGATTCGCCTGAGGTCACACATCTACTGAATAGCAGTCTTACTGGGGTTGAGCTCAGTCACCTGTGCCCTGGAGGGCATACTCTCCTCCCTGTGGAAGATGCCCCGGCATCCAGAGAACTTCAAAGCCAAGTACACGTATTATAAAATGGTAGGTGGTTATATTCAAAGGAGTCTGAGGAGATTCCCACTGCCTATATTTTCACATTTTGACTAAACCCAGTTTTGGGGAATTTCAACAACCCATAACCATTCACACACACATTCACATTCACACACACACACACACACACACACACACGCACACACACACACACACGCACACACACAGTTGAAATGGTATATCAGCCATCACTTTTCCTTCTGGAAGTACTTCAGCACTTTCATTGCACAGAATAGTTTTACCAAATGCAAATATTTAAACTAATATTTTTAGTGATCAAATTCAGTTTTGTGAGAGGATCGAACTTGGTGATAGCTACTGAGCCAGGGCTTATGGCTGGGCTCAAATCCAATGGCTCAAGACTAAAGCATTTTGAGTTTTTGCTGAATGGAGGGAAAAGTTCCTAAATTTAGTTACCGGAACATGCAGGTTCCTTCCTTTTTCCAAGCCTTTCTTTTCTCATTATTACGTGGAAATCATAATACCAGATTTACATGCCTTAACAGATTGTACAATAAGAGTAACTGCTGCTTTTTGTTTCATAAATGTAAGCACACTTTGAAATGGTCAGAAATAAAAAGTGAGCACTGTCCACTAGATGGCAGACGTGGGCAGTAAATGTTGGGGAAGTCACTGACCTGATGAAACCACACTCAACCCAGGCAAGTACAGTTACCCCAAACCAATGCTTGTTCAGGCAGCTGGGTGAAGGGAGAAAAAGTTTCCCTCTTGGGGTTGTTCAGTTCAGTCTAGTCACAAATGCTGAGCTGGAGCTGAAGCCTACAGTGCTACTAGGGCTCTGGGATTCATGGGAAATAAAAATAGAATAAATCCTTCCAAGGAAATACCAAGTTCCCAAGTGAAGGTGATGATGCATTCATTTATGATCACCTTGCCCACAGCAGCAGTCTGCCTACTGACATGGGGACGAATCTCAATTCAGAACCCAGCTGCCTTCTCTCTCTAGAGCTATCCTACAGCTCAGCCATGCCAATGACCCACGGATGGCTGTTCTGCAGTTTCTATAGGACACCAAACAGCATCAGGGATGACCTGTTTCTCTCCCTGTCATCAAAAATAATCTGCCTAAGTCAACACTTAGAGTTTATTTTTACAATGTTCAATATATTACCTTATTTGAGCCTCATGAGTGAGGTTGAGCAGGACACATTAACTTTCAAGAGGAAGGAAACTGATGTGAGGGAGGTTACGGGACTTACTCAGAGACAAAGGGCCTGGTGTGACCTATTGTGCACAGCTGTAAAATGTAAAGGCCTTGGGAGTTTCAGTAGTTTTAGCAGCACAGTGATTGTGATTAGGAGTTTAGGTTTGGTGTCTGACAGATGTGGGTTCCCTTTCCAGCTCTGCCTCTTGGTAAATGCAAAAAGTGTGGACATCTTCTGTGGTATCTCCAAGTTTAATTTTCCACTTTGGTTTGCAAGGGTATTAAAAGACCCTACCCACAACCTTCTTGAGAAAATCAGGCGAGATAAAGCATGATTGTGGATAGCACCCGCCAGGCACTCTGCTAGCTCCTGTTGAGATAGAAGTGCTCACTGGGGTTCAGGCCGAGGAGGTATTTATCTTGGCTGTGATCTTTGAGTCACTCACGCTGCCCTGGAGCCAGAAGGTGATGCCAGACATAACCTGTAGGTGATGCTGATACCACAGGCTTCATTTGACACAGCACATATTTAATACCAGCTCCCTTTCTGTTTCTTAGGGAATGAGTCCTATACATGCTGGAATCCAAGTCGTTCCATTAAAATAAGCTGTTTAGAACCAAGATGGCTGCGTAGGTAAACTCCCACAACTACATCAAAATTACAACTAAAATGCAGATAACCACCATCCAGAACCATCAGAAGTGCAGGGCCTGCAACTAGAGAAGTAAAAAAGAAACTACATAGAGACTGATAGGAGGGGCAGAAGGGCGGAGCAGACTGGTTCAACATATGGCATTATTATAATTGGGAAGGATTTAGTGCTGTAGGATTCCAGCCCCAGCCCCTAGCCCAGAGTTCCATAGCTTGGAAGAGAAGTCCCAATAACTTTGGGCTGTAAAAACCTGGGGGGATTGGGACTGAGTTATACAGAGGTCGCTGGAGACCCAGGGAGCTCCTCTTAAAGGGCTGGGCTGATGACAGGACACTCACATCGCTCACTCATAGAGTCACCTATGACACAGTTTAAAAACCAAATGGTTCTAAGAGGCTTTTTATGGGAAAGAGCTCCACTCCTGGTCCTACCACTTTCAACCATTTTAGCTGTTTCTTCTGGTATTTGCCTCTCTATTTCTAAATAATTGATACAGGGTGTTATTCCTTGATTTATCCATTTTAGATTTATTGAGTTCCTGTTAAGATAGGTGAGGATTAAGGTCTCCTGAAGAACCATCTACACTCTGCCTTTCCCATTTTCCCCGTGTGCTGATAGCGCAGTCCTGGGAGAAAGCACAGTTGTCAGCATGACATTATTATGACTAATCCAAGCAGCATCCTATGTTTGTGATTCTTTTTTTAGATAACCAGATGTTTTACCTAAAGGTGATAATTGCCTTGCTGTTACTTGTTTCGTGTCTATGTTCCCATCATTGCTTCCCCAAAAGCTCCCACAGATTCCTAAATGCATACCAATATTAATTTCCAAATGTATCAAGTAATTCACCAGCTCCCTTTGGTTTGGTTTTGGTTGTTTCTGCTTTTTTGTTTGTTTATTTGTTTGTTTGTTTGTTTGTTTGTTTTCTTTCTTGGGCCCTCCCTTTTGGAGCCCTCTATCCTCTTACTCCAGTCTGGATGTGGCATCGTTCACAGACCTCATGAAAGACATCTGTTCCCCATCCCATCTCAGCTGTGGGGTGGGTTGTTTACTGAATCCTGAGTCTTCCTGTGTTTTCTTTTATACCATAATTTCACTGGACAACCTCCTCCAGAAATCCAGAGAAAATGCCTATGGCAAGGAAAATGTTCGGGTGCTTGCAAATCTGAAAAAGTCTTCTACATTCATATCTAATCAGTAGTTTGACTGTATGTAAATACATACAGGATAAGGATTTCTCTCAGGGTATCACAGTGTTGGTTCAGAGTCACCTTTTTGATACCTCATCTCTCCTATTTTTCATCTCTGTCTTTTTATTCTATCTTCTAGGAGATTTCATAAATATTATCTTTAATCTTCTCTAGACTTTAAACTTTGCTATCATGTTTTTAATTTCTAAGACTTCTTTCATTTTATCTGTTTTTTTAATGATGTATATTGTTCTATTCTTATCTTTGAATCTAATATCCTCTTATTGTTCTGATAATATTATCATGGGTGTTCTGTCTAGTTTTTCTGTTTGTTTGTTTTGCTCTTTGTTTATCATGGTTTGTGTCTCTCATTAGGAGACTTTGACTTTCTTGATAATCTGTTGACCCTGGTCTCTTTGTGGACATTTATGAGAGAGCCACTTAAAAGCTAACTGATGCTCCCAGGGCCCAGGAGTGTGGTCCCCCCTGGTGGGTGTCCCTGTTGAGGGATCCATTGGCAAGCTGGTTCTTTCAGTGTGAACCCCTGGTATTGGTGTCCTTTCTTTGTGGCTCTTCATTCTGTCCAGAGGAGACCCCCACCTCCTTTTTGCCAGGGAAGGCAATGGCCTCTATTCAGGGTATAGATGCCCTTTTAATCCTTGATTTTCAGTACACCTCATTCCAGCTTCCTGTTCATCTCCAGGGAATATTAACCTTGGGTTTCTTCAACAGCAAATAAGTGATAAATGGGTTTTTGTTTTGTCTTTTTCCCCAAACTACAATACCTTCCTACCTTCCACTCTTTCTTCACCAGGAGGAATTAGACTCATGCCCAAAGTGGGTTTTCTCTCACTTTCCCTGCTTTCCAGCCCCCTTATTTCCTACAAAAGGAGCAGGAAAGTACAGTGCTAACCCATCTAAGTGGCAGAAAAATAGACTCCGGTAATGAGAAAGCAGGGCTGTAATTGTCTGTCTGAGTGAAGCAAGAGGGTGTACAGAATGGGGCTACCAACGCCCACTCGCTCCAACAGCACTTCTGATGTTTTAACTCAGCTAAGGTGACATGTGGGTGATGGGAAGGAAATTTATGATCATAGGATGGGAAGATTAATTTAGAAATCTGTCTGGTTCCATGGTAAACTCCCCTGGGAATTGTGCCTGGGGATGTTATGTGCTCCCTGGGAAGTGACACGAAAAAGCAGAGCTCTCCTGCCAAGTCTTCCATCGGGTTCTCTCCCTCTTGGATATCAAAAGGAGAAGCCCATCAATTAGGCTCCCTGGAGACAGTGGACATGTCACACTACACAGGCGTGATTGGGTGGACATGGATTCTCACTACAGCTCTGTCCCCACCTTCAGGCTGCAGGATCAAATCCTGCCTGCTCTGAGTTCTTCGCTGATAAAGTGAAATTGATGTCAAAAGTTAATCACCATAATAATTTGCAGTAGCCTTGCAAATAATTAGTGCTAGGACATAAAATGTCAGTATCTGTTTAATTTTTTTTAAAGGATTCACATAAATATATTGATAGAAGTTGAAGTTATAAGGGAAATCTGAGATCCAGCCCCAAACACTTTTCACAGAGAGACAAGAAAATTGGCTCCCACACTAAAAGGTCTTCTATTTCCATTCAATTCCTTGCAAGAGTAATTTGATACTTATGTGATTTCCTTAAAGTGAAGTGAGTGACTGGTGAAATAACTTACTGTGTAATTATGAATTTTATGTTCCAAGCTGTTTGACCCTGCCCAGACTTCCAGGGATCAACTGTTTACTCTGTGACTGATTTGTTAAATTTAAATTATGCTTTACCTCAACCCTTATCCAACAATGTTGCCAAGGACCCATGGTCACCATCTGGAGAGAATGGAAATGTGCCTGTTTGGGTTGGAGGAAAAGTTGGCAGGAGCATTTTTCTGAAATTTTATGATCACCTCCCATGACTGGTCACTGTACTAGTCACATAGTCAATGCTCAGTAAATTGTTTTTGATTGATTACTTTATAACCCCAGAGAGCAAGGATTCACATATTTCCTGGGAAATTATCAAGTTTAGTGCCTACCTGTGCCCACTGAGAGCAAGCAGATCATGTCGGAAAAGAAAAGGCTTAAAAATTCCCAAGTTAGGTGTCTGGGAGGGTGGGAGGTGTCTTGTCCAACATTCTTTTCCAAGATTTTCACATTGGTCTGGGAGCTTCACATATTACTGCAGCTTAAATATTTAGCCTTGGGCAATGCTTGCCACTTAGTCTAAATACCTTCTAAATACTCTTGACAAGATTGAAATAAGTGGTCTTTATCTAAGATCTTCAAAGGGCTTTGCTAATGAACAGATGACATCATATCCTCTGAAGGTGGGAGAAACGCAGCCCAGAATCAAGTCCCACAGGACAAAGGAACCAACATAAAGATTAGTCTCAGACTTATAGTATCCTAATCCTTATCTCTTATATGATTATTGCAGGAATAGTGTGTGCTCATATCACAGAGAGAGGAAGAGAAGGCCCTTCATTTTCAACTGTAGAAACAAACTCATGTGGACTCATTATTTTGGCTGCCCATGACCTCTAAAAGGTTCCTCAGGGTCATGAAATGGTCTGTGTGCAATGGACAGCAGGAGCCATCCTTGAGCCACAAAATGAGATTGGGGGCCCAGCATGAATGGCATGTACCCCAGTGGATTATTAGACAAACATGAAGTGACTTGACTGATGAAAAACTGGCAAAGGGCTTAGAAAGAGGAATTGTGCAAGATCACATCAGTCTTATCATGCATCACAGCTCCTGTTTGCCTCGGGCGAGTTCTTGTAGTCATTATGAGTTGTGCAAGAAGGCGGGGCAGTTACACAGCCACAAAAAGGCAAAATGTAGGCATCAGAACCCACTTGGATGATACATACACACACACACACACACACACGCACAATACTGCCCACCTCTTTAAAAAATACATAGCTCACTGAAGATTTCTATATATACCAAAAGTTCTGGAGAGCAGAGGCAAAACTGTGGAGTTCAGATTATCTATAAACACCAGTGACTGAAAATAAATAATACAGACATGATATTTGCAGTGGGTCTTAGAGTTTCCAACTCACATATACATTTATGCCTCATCAAACTCAGTAAAATAATTGAAAAAGAAATCATTATTCCCGTTCGACTGAGGAAGAAGGTGAAACTCAAGGCCATTGATTTATTCACTGTCCCAAATCTGTTTGGGGGTTAGAACTATGACCTGGAATGTTCAGGAGAGCATAGAAATTATCTTAAGGAGGACAGAAAGAAACGATAATCTTCAGATGTTTTATGGGTGAGAAGAAAGGTGGTCACAGTTGGTAGGATTCATTCAGAAAACCATTGGGCCAGCCCTGTAAGTCATTCTGAATGGCCTTTGCAAAGGTCGTCCTCACTGGAAGCTTCTCGACTTACCTTGTGGTTGTCAGTCTTATTTTGTTATAATTATCTCATTAATCTTACGTGAAAGTTGAAATTTCTATCCTTCCTGACCATGGAGGGATGCTTCTCATTAAGATTCTTGGTTGCGTGGAAAGACCGTCACCACATTCCTTGGTGCCAGGGGAGGATGATGAGATCCTCAGCTTTCAGGACTTTTGGAGACACTCCATAACACCTGCCACTTAGGGTTCTCAGGGGGCTATTTGTTTGGAACACTTGGAGACCCCAAGGTGGAAATCTTTCTAAGAATTGTTAGGCATTATGCTGCTGACAAATGACCTCAGGCCTCTTTCTTCCAATTGCCTAATCACCTGGGATAAAGCCATGCTGACTGGGAGGAAGGGAAGCCATGCCCAGCCTATTCTGAACACATGCACACACCTGCAGATAGTCACTCTTTGACCTTCCCTGCCATCTTTCAAAAGATTAAAGAAAGGAGCACACATTATTCAGTAGTACGTGAAACAGACACCCCCAAATGCACACCAAATGGCCTCAATAACTACCAGACATCACTACCCACACTACTTCTCTTACCAGAAAGGAGCAGGATTAAATGTCACATGGCCACCAGAACACCATAGATTCCCAGGCAAGATTACAGCTCAGCAAGCCCTGCTGACACCCATCCTCAGGCGGTTCGGAGAGCATTGCGGAGCTGGGTGGTGCCAGGTGATAAATGCCTATAGCTCTCCCCTGACGTGTCTTCTCCTGGTCCCCCTCCTTCTTTCTCATTTTGTTCCCAGTCAAGAAAAAAACCAGCATCCAGGAAAGTATGGAGGTTCTTCACACACTCTTTCTGCTCCCATTCATTTTATTTTTCTCTGCTTAAGCAGAAACACATGGAAGAAGCCATCTCTGGTTGCCCAGAGAAGTCAGATGGGAAGAAGATCGAGTCATCTCTTCCATGTTATATAGTTATATCTAAGAGAAGGATCCCTGGAAACTTGTATTCACTCTTCTCCATGGGGAAGTCAGCTTCCAGGTTTTGAAATCCAATGGGAAATGTGTGATATATGGGCAGAAAATATAGAGCAAGAATGTCAAACTCGTAGCCAGCAAGCCGCATGCCTGGTTTATTAATGGTTGAGTTTGACATGCTTGGTCTAGAGCTCTGCTATCACAGTGGAATTTTAAAGATAAAATCAAGTGGCGGGGCTGGGTATAAAAAGGGAAAAGTTTTATTACAGTAGACATGAGAGACTGCAAGATAGAGAAGTGTTTTCTTCACAATTAGGAACATGTCCTCCCACCGTTCCCAGACCACTTCTTACACACATCATGTAGATCTCTATCCTGACTTCTCCAAGCATACACTAGCTGATTCTTGAAAGCAATCAAAATTAAGTAGAAATGATAAGTAGAAATGATAAGTCATAATGCAGCTCTCTTTTCCATCAGGTTTTGCAAATGTGTGGGATGTTTGGGCACTCCCTTTGTTAATCTTTTTCCTCTTCCTGGGCATGTTCTGATTATTCCCTGTGTTTCCTGTCTTCTTTGGAAGATGGTTAAGGTCAGAGAAGGTGAAGACTCACCCACTTAGATTTACTAGTTCGCACTTACCCTGAGGACAAATATGATGAGAAAGGACTTGGATAAATCAGGTCAGATATTTAATTGTGCATTTTCAGTAGCTTTACTCTGAATAATAGTACATTACAGTTAATGTTCACCAACAGATTAGTATCCAGCAGTCTCTCTGGGAACTGCACAATAGACTGAGTAAAATCAAATCAAATAAAAAAGACCTATCTTACCCACCCTGCTTCTCCCCACAGTGGAGCATTCTCATTTAGTAAATGAGTCAAATAATGAACTTAAAGCTGTGTTCTTGGTTTTGAGTTACACGTTAGTTAAGCCTCACTCTTGGGTGTTAAATATTAGCCCACCATTGGCCCCTGGCTGTAGTGTAGGTGTAAATATTTGACAGAAAAGTACACATCACAATACATGAACAGGTACACATGAGTGACTTTGGAAAGCTAGTTGGTGGGAATGGAAATGAACATCGAGTAGAAATCGTCCACTGTGGAGACCCTGGACAGTGTTTCTGTTAAATCATTTGTATGCTGTCAGATGATTTCCATTCTCATGGTACCTGGTAATCCCAGAAATTCGATTCCAGGCATTCCTCCACATCTCAGCACTGACAGTCTGTGTCAGTGACAGCAGCCTTAAAGCTCCTTCAGCCGACTATGCGTTTAGAATTATTGTTCCCTCTCTTCCATCTGGTCTTGTTAGTTTCCTTAGCCCACACTTTTAAGGCATTCAGTAGCAAACATTGCTATTCATCTTTGAGATTCCTAAGCCTGAAAGAGGCAGAACCATATGTCCTTCCTGCAAAAAATACAGGTTTGCTTTAGTGCATTGTTTTGCACAAGGGCCCATTCTGGACCACACACACAAAATAATTAGAAACCTCCACGAATCAGAGTTTAGTTTATAATTCAAATGAAAATGACTCTTATTTTAGCTACCACTAATGATAGATGTGGTTCTGAAAATATGTTGGCTAAGACAGTGTCCTAGTTGGTTTGGGGGATGCACACCCTCAGGAAGGTGGCACACTGGACAGGAAGTTTGGGGTTGTCTCCAGCCCCATCACTGCCACTAAGGCCTCCTGACTTTGGGCAAGTCCCTTACAGTTTTGAACTTCTGTTCTCAGCGTAATCAGGAGCTGAGCTAGCTGTGTCTGAGTCTGTCCTCACTCTTAACTTTCTGTGCTCCAGTCACTGCAGGATCTAGAGATGTTAGAAAGATAACAGTAATCTGACAACAGAAGCACCACGTTGATTACTTTTCCTATTATTCTTCCATGCTGATGGACTCCAGTTTTCCCTTCATCATTAAGATCTGAACTACAAGCTGTCTCCCTAAAATGTATACACACTTTAACAGCTCATAACTCAATTTTGAAAATAAAATGTATTTTAATAAACACTGCCTTTATAGTTATTCACAGTATATGTATACATTTTTTTTGCGGGGGGGGGTGCACCCTATATATTATAATACAGAGTTGTGTGCTTTAATTTGTTAAGAAGGTAGGTGTCATGTTAGATATTTATACTTCACACACAAAAAAGAAAAGAAAAAGAAAAACACACACACATTCAAAGGGACTCAAGGATTGGACAAAAGTAATCAACGTGGTGCTTCTGTTGTCTGAATGTGGATGTGATAGATATGCTTATTACTTTGACAGGTGTATGCATTTGTCAAAATTTATCTAGTTATAGATATTCAACACATACAGCTTGTTGTATGTATCAATTATACCTCGGTAAAGCTGTTCAGAAAGGAGATATGAACTATATACATATTGAAAAATATATATTACATAGAAGAAAAAATATATATCAAGTTTTTCCCCAAAAAGTTTTATGTCCTTTTAAGACCATGTCCGTAGATCATGATTAAACATTTGGGGGAAGGACGAGTAGGCCAGAGCATTTTACACTGGACCTTTGGAAAGAGCTGACCCATAGAACTGGCTGCAGTGCAGCCCACAACGGCCTCACACTCCTGAGTGCAGGAGATAAGTGTGGTGACCGAGGAACTGGAGTCTTAATTTTTATTTTAATTTAAAGAGTCACAATCCCATTATAAAGTTTCCTTCAATAAAGTCTTACTGCTGGTTCTGAAGTAGAGTTTATAAAGAAAACGCAGTTCAGTATCAAGCAGCCTTACTCCATTGACTAATCGGATGAACAGATTTGTAACAAGCTGGGGACTGACCCTCTCCTTAATTTCTCCTGAAGGTTTAAAGATGACACCTTAGAGATGGCTGTGCAGGCCCAGCACCACTGGGTCCATTCTGGCCAAGAGCCTTACAAAGGATGTCGGGAGCTCTTGGGGCAAAGTAATTCAGAGGCGTTGTCTTAGGACCCAAAGATGCTCATGCGTGTTTGAGATTCTGGGGAGCCCCTCAGGACAAGCTCCCTTTAGGGAGATGGCAACTTCTTTAGGGAGAAGTTACTGTCTGAGTAACACACCTTCCTTGTCATTTGTTTCTTTGCAGGAGCTGATTGATGTGGACAGCGAGGTGGTGTTTGAATTAGCCTCCTACATTTTACAGGTAGGTAGCTCTCCCTGCCTGACCACACCCAGGAGAGGCTAGTGCCCAGCCAGCTGCCATCCCACAGCTCGGGGCCCCCAGTAGCTTAGCCACAGAGGAAAAAGAATTATTCGGGACACTAATAATTAAATAAGTAAATACGAGCTCTGGTATTTCAAAATGTTAAGACAGCATCTGTACAAAAGAAAATCACGTGTATAACCTGAGCCTGGGGGAAGCAGATCATTCTGTGTCTCCATTTCCTTCAGCTTTCTCCTTCTCCCCTACTCTGGAGAAAGCCAAGTAAACAGCAAAAATTACTTGCCAGGACAGTCATTTCTCGAGCTCTCTAGAAAGACAAGGAAAAGACCTTTCCTTTATGCAAAAAAAGAGCTACACCAAATATGAGCAACATTGGTGATATTAGCAACACTGCAGGATGAATAGGAATTATGTCATCAGCTTATCCCTTCAACAAAGATTTATTGAAAAACTACTTTGTTCAAGGCATTCTAGATTCATAAAGGTCCCACGGTCCCTCCCAGCCTCCACGTCTTTAGACCATAGCCACACTCCAAGGCAGAACCACGAGACACAGACAGTGCTGCCCAGATACCCACTGATTGAAACTCTTTAAAGTAGAAAAAACAAGAGCAGGGCCCAGAGGTGGAAACTTGCAGTTTGTCATTATTAATCATGATCTTTGTATATAACTTTCTGAAGTTTAGTTTAGGTCCTTATATTTCAGTGGCAAATGCATGTACCCCTTCTTAATTATGTTTCTGTAGCAGATGGGACCATGGCAGCATAGGAGTGGCCGTGACCATAGGATGCATTTTATAGTGTTTAACACAGAATTGGGATGTTTCACAGATGTTGAATTTTTTTCTTCCACAGGAGGCGAAGGGAGATTTTTCTAGGTAAGTTTACAAAAGTTTTTTTTTTGCTTAAAAATGTATTCCGTTGCTTCTCTATTAAACAAATGTATTCTGCTCTAGCCGGTTTGGCTCCGTGAATAGAGGGTTGGCCTGTGGACTGAAGGGTCCCAGGTTTGATTCTGGTCAAGGCTACGTATTTCAATTGCAGGCTCCTCCCCAGCCCATGCCCTGGTCAGGGCTCATGCAGGAGTCAATTAATCGATGTGTTTCTCTCACATTGATATTTCTTTCTGACTTTCCCCCTCTCTAAAAAATCAATGGAAAAATATACTCAGGTGAGGATTAAAAAAAAAATTTTAAAGAAAGTATTCTGCTTTTTGTAGGAGAACACAAAAGGCAGAATACTGTAATAATAAAAAATTATGATGAGATCCAGCTCTCAACTTGTCTTTTTTTAATTTTAATAAATCTTTATTGTTCAGATTATTACAATTGTTCCTCTTTTTTTCCCCCATAGCTCCCCTCCACCCGGTTCCCATCCCACCCTCTGTCCTTACCTCCCCCCCCCACCACCACCACCACTGTTCTCATCCATAGGTGTATAATTTTTGTCCATTCTTTTCCTGCAACCACCACACCCCTTTCCCCATGGGAATTGTCAATCCACTCCTTTCTATGCCCCTGATTCTATTATGTATACCAGGTTATTCTGTTTATCAGATTTTTAATTCACTTGATTTTTAGATTCACTTGTTGATAGATATGTATTTGTTGTTCATAATTTTTATCTTTACCTTTTTCTTCTTCATCATCTTCTTTAAGAATTCCTTTTGCCATTTCATATAATACTGGTTTGGTGTTGATGAACTCCTTGAGCTTTTTCTTTTCTGTGAAGCTCTTTATCTGATCTTCAGTTCTAATTGATAGCTTTGCCAGGTAGAGTAATCTTCGTTGTAGGTTCTTGCTATTCATCACTTTGAATATTTCTTGCCATTCTTTCTGGCCTGCATAGTTTCTGTTGAGAAATCAGCTGACAATCTTATTGGTGATCCCTTGTAAGTAATTAACTGTTTTTCTCTTGCTGCTTTTAATATTCTCTCTTTGTCTTTTGCTCTTGGCATTTTAATTATGATGTGTCTGGATGTGGTTGTCTTTGGATTCCTTTTGTTTGGGGTTCTGTGTGCTTCCAGGACTTGTAAGTCTATTTCCTTCACCAGGTTGGGAAAGTTTTTAGTCATTATTTCTTCAAATAGGTTTTCAGTATCTTGCTCTCTCTCTTTTTCTGATGTCGGTTCACTTGAAGTTGCCCCCGGGGCTTCTTTCTCTATCTTCAAATTTTGGGATTCTTTTTTCTTTTTGCTTTCCTGATTGAGTGTTTTTTGCTTCTTTGTATTTCAAATCTTTGACTTGATTTTTGCGTTCCTCTAGTCTGCTGTTGGGTCTCTGTATAATATTTTTTTATTTCAGCCAGTGTATTTTTTTATTTCTAGTTGGTCCTTTTTCATATCCTCAAAGGTCTTGCTAAATTTATTGGTCTTTTCTAGGAAATTCTTGAAAAACCTTATAACCGTGGTTTTGAACTTTAAATCCAGTCATTTGTTTTCCTCCATTTCTTTCTGTTTTTTTGTCTCCGCATTTTGGCTGCTTCCTTGAGTTGGTAGGGTAGTTTTGTGTGCTAGGTGTCCTATATGGCCCAGTGGCTCAGCCTCCCCTGAGATGGACACTCTTGGTGTACCCCTTTGTGGACTGTGCGTACAGCCTTGTTGCAGTTAAGTCTTGATTATTGTTGGTATCACCGGGAGGAATTGACCTCCAGGCCAATTGGCTGTGAGGATCAGCTGTGTCTATGCCAGGAGAACTTCTGTGATGGAGACAGCCTTATGAGACAAGACTTGGACAATTGCAAAAGCTTCTATGCTCAACTTGGATGGGGCTGTCAACTTGTCTTTTGAAACACATACATCAGACATATAAAATACAATGATAGGGAGGATATTCTGTACTAAATAAAAAGCTGAGAGGCTACTAAAAGGTTGAGATGAGAACCCTGTCATGCATGGCCATGGAATGGAGGTATGTCAGTTGCCTGAGTGTCTCTGTGATGCCCCAAATTCCCACTATGTTGTGAATAAGGCCGCAGATAACCCTGGCAGTTCTAATACAGAAGTTGACTTCTTTATTTTTCTCTCAGTTTTATATAGTTCCTGACCCTCACGAGACAGATGCTACACCACAGGGGGGTTGTGTTCCTGAAAGTGTTACAACATAACACCCCACCCCCCCTTTTACTTTTCTTCCTTCATGTATCACATTAGAGACAACGACAGAGACAGCCTCCCACTGCAGAGCCAGCATGCTGCCTTCATACTCCTGGAGAAGCACACACTTCAGTCCCACCATTGTTCCATAGGCACCACCCACTCACCAGTGTGGCTGTAGTGCCTCCCAGTCTGTCAGGGTCATTCCTGGAGCCTTCATGGAGCAGGTGGTTGTTGCCATCCACCGATGGGACTGTCTGCTCAGAGACAGACCTTATTCCTGGGATTCTGTTGTATCCAACTCCCACGGGGAGCCCAGGATAGCCAACTCTTTGGAATCAAGGTCTAGGTCTAGAGGCAGAAAGACCAAACCATATGTACAAGAGAACAGAGCATTGAGGCATAGGATTCTGACTTTTCTCATGCTTTGGCCATTTGATCTGTAAATGCAGCACTAGCTTCCTCAGTTGGTGACCTGCCTGTACAGGTCCATCTTTGTCAAGTTCATGCTGACTGATTCTTCTGGTCTTAGCTGCTTTCTCTTTCCTCTCCTGTGCATTTCTACAGTTTTCCAACACAACATGAGGTATATGTTCTCTTGCAAATATCTCAGCAAAAGCAAAAAAAGTATTTGATAACCTAAAACAAAGATTGGCAAACATTTTCTCAAAGGGCTAGACAGTTAATATCTGTGGTTTGCAGGCCATACAGTCCTAATACAATTATTCAACATCCCCCTCTCTAAGTGCAAAAGTGCAATAGCATAGACATCAGTGTTCCAATAAAACTTTTGTTATAGACCTGAAAATTTTAATTTCTTATACATTTCCATGTATTACAAAGTATTATTCTTTTGATTCCCCTCCCCAACCATTTAAACATATAAGCACACTTAGCTCACAAAGCAGAGGACTGGGTCTGGACAGTAGGGTGTGGTGTGCTCACCTCTGACTCGAAAAGGCAGTCCCTTCAGCTCAGTTTGAATATTTGCATAAGGAGACCTCCATCCCCTTTTATTTTGGTTTCCCAAGGTCTTGCCATGAGGCAGAGGTAGTCCATGTCTGTGCTTTAGGTTTTTTTGTTTTGTTTGTTTTTTGTAATATATTTTATTGATTTTGTACAGAGAGGAAGGGAGAGAGATAGAGAGTTAGAAACATTGATGAGAGAGAGTCATCGATCAGCTGCCTCTTGCACACCCCCTACTGGGGATCTGCCCGCAACCAAGGTACATGCCTTTGACCGGAATCGAACCCGGGACCCTTCAGTCCCCAAGCCAACGCTCTATCCATTGAGCCAAACTGGTCCCGCTTTTGGGTTTTTTAACTGAGCCTTTTTTACAGCTTAATTAGGAGACTTTGAACATCGTAGGTGGCCAGTCACCATTCACTGAATTTGTTGAATGAAACATTTTTATGATACAAAAACTACACTGTGTTGTGATTTTCCTTTGTTACTCTTTTACTCCCTTTATTTGGTATTGGAGTTTGAAGGTTTTGAAAAGTGCAAGTTGTTACCTCCTTACAAAGATTTCTGGAATCCCGTGAGACATGGTTTCACAGTTCTCAGACCCAGCGGTTTCTATTGTCTGTGGAGGTCTCTCGCTCCCCCTTTCTGTTTGCCAGCTCTGACCTCTGCTGTAAATATTATTTATTGTTGAGAGCACCCTGGCAGGATGGAATGTGAACTGGGGGCAGCATTATCTGGGCCCGCAGAGCATGGGAACATGGACCACAGGGGCCACCGGGAGCAGGAAGTGCAGGCCTGGCCTGGCAGTGGTTCATGGCCCCCTAATGAGCCTGTGGAATGCAGGCTTGTGGGCTTTATAGAAACAAGAGGATCTGGTTTGGCCTCACAGTTTGTTTGGATCAGCAGCTGTCCCTGGAGAGAAGTAGCTGTCATGGGAGAGAGAGGTCAGGCACCTCATCCAGAGGTTGGTTTCCCTCCCACACAGTGCCCATCCCCTCCCGAGGTGGAGGTGATCTGTTGTGCGGGGCTGCCCCCGCACAGACACCCACTGTGTGGCAGGCCCACGGTGAGTAGGCTCGAGGAGCCTGGAGTCTGGGGATAAGAGAAGTCCTTCTCAATTCCTTGTTGGTGCCTCTTCCCATGCACATCCAGAAAGCTCCCTGGAACATTGAAGGTGATCCTATTGGGTTTGGTGGTTGCACATACATTAGGTGTTTTAGATGTCGTGATCTCTTAATCTAGATTTAATTTTTACTGTATTAATAATTCACACAGGACTATACAGCCTTAGTGGTGTTTAACTGAATGTTTTTGACTTGTATATATATCCTGTAAATATGTTATGTTTTCCTCAATAACATTAATAAAATGAGATGTCAGTGTAGAACACACAGAGCACTGGACAGGGCTTTTTTATAATATACTAGAGTGGGGTCCCTCGGCCTGGCCTGCATATCAAGCCAAAACTAGTTCTCTGACATCCTTGGAGGGGTTCCAGATTGCGAAAGGGCACAAGGCAGGCTGAGAGACCCCACTGGTGCACAATTGGGGATGGGGAGGGATGCAGGAGGTGGCCAGCCAGGAAGGGACCATGGGAGGGCTCAAGGTGTGTCTGACCCATCTTGCTCAGTCCCAATTGGCTAGACTCCAGCAGCAAGCTAACTTACTGGTCGACTGTCTGCCTCCTGGTGGTCAGTGCATGTCATAGCAAGCCGTTGAGTGTCCTTAGCATATCATTAGCATATTACACTTTGATTGGTTGACTGGATGACCAGACGACCAGACACTTAGCATATTGGGCTTTTATTATATAGGATGGGCCAGAGTATAATTCTAAGGTATTTTAGAGCCCAAATGATCAAATAACCCTTTGAACTAATGGTTGCTCAAAAAAAGGCAAAGTAACTCTTTTGTAGCCTGAAGGTCCTGATCGATAACTTCCTAAAAAGCTACCTTCGCTCAGGACTCTTTATTCTGTTTGCACCTTACAATTTATTGTATATGTGAATGTATACAAAGTGCATTTATGGAGAATGAGTACTAAAAATCTACAAATCACGGGACCAGTTGCCTTGAAGCAGCAGAGGAAGAGGGTTATTCTACAAAAGGGAGAAGTCAGAAGTGCTGAATAGCCTTCACAGAAAACAACTGCAGAAGGACAGCCCAGAAGCAGAACTCCTCTTCCTCATGAAACCACAGGCTCTTCTGTTTCTCCTTTTGGACTCAGCTCAGCAGACCCCCGAAGCCGCATTTTTACATAGCACCCCCTTTTCTGTCCAGCTAAGGGAAATGCTCACTTCCTTATCCTACTGAACTTCACAATGAATTCTTGGGTTTCACACTGCTGAAAGAAAATGACTCAGGTATAGATAGATAAGAAGAATTGCCCACAATAGGAAGAAATATATGTTATACATTCTAACGCATGGTGGACAAATTTATAGGATATCATTAAAAGTTTAGGAAATAGTCTTATCTAAAAACAATATTTTCTCTCTTGTAGTATTTTCCTTAGCATAGCATGTAGTCATTGTATTTCATTTCCTGGTGTATATCCAGTAAAAAAAAAAAAAAAAGGGGGAATGTCCATTAGCCATCAGGAAATTAGTAGAGTTGGCATGTCTGTTTCAAAACAGTTTGACGCCTAAAAACTATTAACCACGGCAGTTTTATAGGCAAGTATTAGGTTGAGAAGGGTCGACACAGTTTAAAAACAAAATGTTCTCATTTGATTATCACTGCTGAACATTAGTCAACTACATTTTTTATGACTTACACATACTTTATTCAGCACAACATCTGAAGTAGTATGAGTGCTAAGCACTGCCATTTCCTATTAAAATTTTTTTAACTTTGGGCTATTGTAGAAAAATATTCTCTTTAAAAAGTTAGCGCAGGGAACACCTCATTTAATAAACTGAACAGGACATTCAAATTGTATGCCTACTTTCTAATTTAATTTAGTAGAAGACTAAATTAAATTTAGTAGAACTAAATTTAGTAGAAGACTACACTGTATTAAGTGAGGTGTTACAAGAACTTAAGCTTTTGTTTTTATCCCTTATGGGACCTTAACTGAAAAGCCTAGTGGCCAATCTCTGTATTCTGACTTTGAGAACCGCCTCCCTTTACTTTCTGTCAGCCCTTCTGAAAGTGTGTACCACCAAAAAAGAAGGGAAAACATTAATTTAAACATTTTGCCAAATTGGTGAATTGATTAAAAAATACTTTATATTGAGCAGCACAAATAAATGCCCAAATCACACTGCCTTTGATATAAAAAACCACCCATACATTAACGGGGACTAGTAAAAAACATCTGTTATGTAGAATTTTTTTTGTTAACAAGATTTATTGAAACCAGACCACTGCAGCTCTGTAACTCTGGGCCATCTGCTGGGATCTGGAAATACCTTTGTTACCGAGGACCGGATGTATTGATGCTAATCATCAAGACGGGGTTCTACCAGCGTGAGATTTATGAGGACCTGGAAGCAGACAGCACCTGAAAAAGGCTGGTAGTAAGGCGATTCCGTGTGAAGACTGCTTCAGCAGGGCCTGTCATGTGCAGGAGAGGCAACGGAGGAGCCCACATCTGCAGACTGTATTCCAAGTCAGCGCGGTGACAGAGAAAAAGAAGCAAAGTTGTGATTGAGTGCTTAGCGGTCAGTGTGTATGACATCTGTACAAAGTTATATGCTTGTCCAAGTCGGCTTCTCAGAATCAGTGGTCAGTAAGAAACCTTACTAGATCCCCAATCTGGCCACCTGAAGGTTTCTAATGCTATTTCTTAAAAAAAGAAAAAAGAAAATGCTTTTAGAAATAGAGCAGTGCATTACTCAGTCAATAGAAATGAATAGCAGTCCTTCATTAATAAAGGAAATTGCCTTTCACCTCCATTTCAGAAGAGGAGATGGAGTATTTATTTGTGCTGAAAAATTCCTTTTCTCTTTCACAGACTGCATGTTCTTAGTGCTCTGGGAGATTAGGTATAAGCAAGCAAAGAAGCAAATATAACGCCCCCCCCCCCAAAAAAAAGACCTTTTAATATTTTATCTTCTGTAAACCATTAGATCACGTAATGTGGAAAGTTGAATGAAATTTCTGTGACCGAAAGACACCCTCTTGATTTTTGTTTGTTTGTTTGAAATATGTTCTGCCTTTTTAAAGAGCATTTGTGAACTAATGTGAATGAAACTTTGCTTACTGGTATCTGAAAATTCCAGGTTTGAAGGCCTTTTATATCAAACTAGATGATGTCATTGAGGCAGTCGAAGGTTCAAGGAAGAATTTTAGAAGAGCAACTGGAAAAGCAGAGAGCTGGTTTTCTTCTAAAGACTAGTAACATAAACGTTTGTATAGATTGCTATCTTTAAAAAGATGCCAGTGTTATTTTCTTGCCCGGCTAACACACAGCATGAAAGAAAGTCGCTTAATCTAAAGCAGCAGTCTATGTATAAATCACAAGTCCGGGTCTACTGGTGTCATTTCTTTGCACTTTTACATAAGTGATTTTACTATTACAGCTCAAAGCAAGCTTGGTTTTAAATCATTACTATAGGGCATTTGATGATTTGAGGTATATTTCCCTACAGTTTTTAAAAGAGACTCTTGAAAGAAAACAGCTGGCACTACTTAGAGATATACATTTACTGCTAATATTAGATACCAGTAATTAGTAAAAAAATACTCAGTTGTGTTTATAATAGTCAACATTTAGAATACAACTTACATAACCTCATAATAACTTGAATACCAAACCTGCAAATTCCCCTATTGTAAACTTCCTAGAAAAATTTAATTAAGCTTGAAACACATGTATCAGCCCAAAGAAGAGTTTTTGTGGGAAGAGTTTAAATTTATATAATTCTCATATATTAGTTTACCAGAAACGTAAGAAAAGGGGGTGTGATGTTTTCCTGTGTTTTCACAACTTTGGGGGAGAAGCTGCTGGACCCTGTCAGGCCAGGGAGACCTTTAGGAAGGAACAGAGCAGATGGACATTTGAAACAAATGTTCAGTGGAAAAGTTATAAATTGTGACAGAAAGTTTTGTTTTGTGCACAAAAGTCTATTTTACAGAGATTTTCAAGTGTGTAATTCACATTTTTCAAATATAGAAAAGTATTCAGGTAGGGTCTTTTGCAGTATAATATTCTTCAAATACTATAGGATTTTAGGTATAAAGTTAAGGAGGAAATGTTTTATTATGATAAACTGCCTGTTTTGTTATAGATTTAATATCAATATCAGGTTTTGATGGCTATGATACTATGTAAATTTTTTTAAGATTTAAGATTCCCAATCTAAAGGATGAAGTTGTAGAAAATTAATCAGTTGCTTCTTCTTGTCTATTCGAGTGAAGTTATTCTCTAAAATTGTAGATTTATAAGAAATTTTCAACATGTTTTGAATTTGACAAGTGTAAAACTATGTTAGAAATTCACAAAATTTTCACAAAAATTCACAAAATCCTAAGAAACCAAATTTACTGATCAAGGAGGAAATCTTTCCTTAAGTAAGTTAGTAATTAGCATCAGAAAGGCTCATAGTTCATCAATTTGTTTGTAATTTTTGCACCACTACGATTGGCAAGTTAGGGTGGCATAGGTATCCATAAAACATGCTCAGAATCTATAAAAATGCCCTATGCCAGAGAAATCTCAGGGCCCCAGCTGCTTCCTTTTGTCTGCAGTCACACAATGTCAGGAGAAGCGTCCCAAATAGCATCCCCAGCCACCAGCTCTGGGAGCCCTCACTATACACCTGAAAGACAATGTGTCTCTGCAGAGAGGCAAGTGTTCTCATTTTCTTTGCTGAAATCTGAGCTTTTTCTAGGTTCACAGAAGAGGAAGGGAGGGAAAGGAAAGGAGAAAAAATACTTCCTCTTGGCTTTTCATCATTAAAGAAGAAAAAAATATGTTTTTAGTAACCTTATGAATCTGTCTCAGTATTTTCTACATCCATTATGCCATTGAATAAGCAATACAGTTCCACAGTGCATCTCTGAAACTTGGGTCCCAATCCCTTCTTCCTTCAATTCAGAAATTCAGAGGATTTAGACAGGACAGTCAGAATATTGCTTATCACCCCTCCCCCAACCCCATCCCCGTCCCCAACAGGGGCTGGTCAGTACGGTCTGCTGCCCCTTTACTGCTCCTGCACCAGCACAGATGTGCCACCACGTGGGAGAGAGGAAGGTTCAGGGTTATCCTGTGGGAATGGTTAGGTTGCCACCAAGCAGGTTGGAAAGGTTTGTTTCTTCTGAAACAGCATTTCCTTGTCCTTTGTAGGAAAACAAACACATTGTGGATTTTGCAATCCTCGTATCAAATTTAACTTTTTTTATTTCCTCACTTTATGATGTTTCAGTGAAATTGGTTATTGTCCTTATTTGTGGCAAATTCCTATTTGATGTATTGATAGAAATTTTAGTGTTATCTGCAGTAGATCGTTGGAACTCTGCATGTTTTATGAACAGCAAAGGCATTAGAAAAGATGCAGCATCAACCCCCTCTATCAAAAGCACCAAGAGACCACATTTTTGCTGGCAGCACTAATACCCAGATGTTTGGGGGGGAAATCTGATTGATATTAAAAATAAGAAGACTTGGATTTTATTCCCAGTTTAGCAAACCACTGTCTCAGAGCCCTTTTTTTTTATTTCTGTAAGAAATGACCACTGTTTAGGGTAATTTATACATTGGCATTTATCAGGTGCTCTGAACTCTGGGGAGATGGCTGGGTGGGGGGGCCCTGAGAGAGGAAGCTGAGAGTTCTCAGCGCTTTTGTTAGGATTGAGCTTCTCATGTCTCTGTAGATGGAGTGACCAGTTTTCCGCTAGGGCAGCTTTCCGCTGCGGCCACAGAGTTTGGCCAGCTCACTGACAGGACTGGCCACCTCTCAGTTACTCCAGATGTTTACAGACAGCAGAAAGGCAAATAGAACATTTCTACATCGACGTCCTCAGGGAAGGCTTAAGAGCCATGGATCCCTTCCAGAATGTAATGGGCTTGGACGGGCTTCATGCCTTAGTGATTTCTTGTTGTATTTGTCTGTGTAACCTCGCCCTGGGGGAAAGCCTGAGAGCCCACTGCAGGCTCCAGTGAGGAAGTCAAACCTGGGCCTGTCATCAGGGAAATTTGTTTGCCAACAAACTAGTGTTTGGTGGTAAGACAATCCCTTCTTCCTTCAACTCCTTCCTTCCCCAAATAAACAGTAGACGTGATGAGTGTGAGTAAAGCCAAGCTCAAGCTACAGCTTCATTGCCTTTCTCACAGCTTCACCCAGTAAAAGTTCATCCCTAAAGAGTACCTTTTGATGGACACTGAAGGCGCCATCTAGGCACTCACGAATCAGTGACTCCACTCCCGTTTCTCAGAGGAGCAAAATAGGGGAGAAAAAAACACACACAGAAATCCGAGTGTTCGGTGAACTGAATATTTGCTCTAACTATGCCTTAACAGTGTATGAGTAACGATTCCAAACCCTCTTCGGGGTTGAATTTTCCTGATCCTGGAGCTTACCTGTTTAAAACCTCCAGTGACTGACTGGCTGCTGGGTCAGTTTGAATTCTATCATCCTGGCAGTGCAGGGCCTAAAAAACATATGCCTACTCTTTCTTTTATTTAGCTTCATTCCCTCTTATAAACTATCCACTCTGATTGATCTCTTTGGTTCAGATTACATGGCCTCCATGCTCTGCTGTATTCCATCGAGGAGATCCGTGATACTCCTCCCCTTTTCTCCTTGCAGACCCTGCTCCAAAGCCTGTTCCTACCCCAGAGTCCGTGGGGGCTCCTTCTTTCTTCTGAACTTTTAAATTTTGTTTGAATCTACATGATCAAACACTGCTCATATTGTCGGTTACCTTTTGATTCCTACCTCTGGCCTCCCACACTCAATTGTGAGCCCCTTTTAACTGAGGACTTTGGCTCACTGGGGTTTTTGTTTTGTTTGTTTGTTTCTTTGTACCCTTAGCATACCTTCCACAAAGCAGGGGCTCCAGTAATGCCTCCAGCTTGTTGGTTATTAATTGACAAATTCTCGCCTTCCCACTTAGATGATAACAGTGCCAGTACTTGGATTTATTAACTCAATAACAAGTTCAGCTTTTCCTTCTGGGTGCTGTTCAAAGCCAGAATTTGCTAATACCCACTACCACTGTTTCTTAGTCCACCTGAAAAATGCCCTTTCTGGGATCAGCTATAAGGTCACCACCCACCAAACATGTGTTTCTTTGTCACCACATACATGAACTGAAAGCATTGGAATGGTTTTGCCCAGTGCCACTTGGTATCAGAAGGGCAGCTGCTGTTCCATTGCAGCGGGCAACATTCGCAGCCAGGTGGGGACTCAGGAGTGCACGTTCTCCAGTTAGCCATATGGGCACTGGGGGTGGGGGGATGGAGGGGTGGGGTGTTGTCCATATGCCTCAGGAGCTCCCATCTATAACTGTAGCCTGCCTGCCTTCCTTCTTTCCTTCCTTCCTTCCTTTCTTCCTTCCTTCCTTCCTTCTTCCTTCCTTCCTTCCTTCCTTCCTTTGTATTCCCTTATTGAGCTGCTAGCTCACTACTTGTTAGATGTCATTGCCCAAGGTCCCTGTGGGCAGTGTTTGCCTTGTTTGGGGTGAGCAGCATGGAATCTGCTAGACTGTGGTCCAAGGCAGGACTCCACAGGGTGAGCTCTGAGTGGCCTTGGTGGACCAGTATAGGGAAACAGGACCTCCCCAAGTGGGTGCCACTAATTGCCTCTGGAGGTAGAGAGTGGGTGCAAACACCCGGAAATCTGTCCAGATGGGAGCCGAGCATTTGAAGTGCGCTGGTTACAGGAGGAGCGGTTAATGCATTTTCCGTACCTGAGAACACGGGAGTCTGCGGGGAAGAGTTCCTAGTGCCTGACCTCCTCCTCATACCAGATAGTCTACTTCACACTTCCAGAGTAATTTCCATTTCTAAGTTATTTGTCATCTTCCAGGAAACAGGTTCCAACGTGTGGTCAATCCTAGCAAAGAAAACAGTACGTGTGTTAGTGCAGGAGTAACTCTCCTGGAAAAAGCCACCAGGTGGCCCCTCCTCGGAGCCTCAGGAGCCCATGGCAGTGCCCCAAACCTGACAGGCACACTGGTGACCCTTCGTCCAGATTCCAGCTACTCAGGGCCTCGGTCTGGGTGCAGGGTTTGAGAGGGAACCACAGCCATCTGTGAGCTCTGGGCTCTTAGTGTGCCTCTTCCTTGCTAGTAAGTTAGTTAGGAAATAAGGAAATAAATAAAAGGTGAGCACCCCTTCCTCCCTCCACTATTCATTAAAATGGAACCGATGCGGGGTCTCACCGAGAGGCCTGGTGCGGTGGTCACTGGAGGGTGAGTGAGTTCCTCCTCGGCATTCCCTCTGTCTCCGCCCTGTCTTGCAGCAATGAAGTGGTGAGGAGTGACTTGAAGAAGCTGCCGGCGCTTCCCACCCAAGCCCTGAAGGAGCACCCTTCCCTGGCCTACTGGTAAGCTACCCTCTCCCAGCGCCCATGCGTCTTCTCCAGGAGCCAGCCCTGCTTGGGGTGTGTGGGGCTTCCGACCAGAGCCCTCTCCCGGCCATGCAGGGTCACCCCGGACCCCAATTGTATAATAAGTGGCTGGGGTTCCCATGAAACCAGTTTCTGCATTTATTTAAATGACGCAGTATGTGTGACATCTCTCCTTTCCCCATTTTCTTTCATTTAAAAAAAAGAAAATCTAGAGTTTCACGTTGAAAGCTTCCCCTCCTTGGAGATCCTTTCAAGTGCTGCTCGGGTTTCCTTGTGGAATCCCGTCTTTGATGGCAGGATGTGCGGGGGCTTGAGTTGGGGAGGGCTGCAGGTTCTTTCTTCACAGAAGAGCGAGGTTGATTCTTTCATTTCCCCACAATGTTTCGTGTCTCCTGTGTTAGCTGCCATGAAGCATTAAGCCCTAGTTCATCTGTCAGGCCGGAAGTTAGTGATTCTGAGTGAGGCGGGTGTCTGAAAGGTGCCCAGATTGGGGGTTTGCATTTCTGGGTTCTGGGTTGATTTCTGCTGGGCCCCACCGACCCTGACCCTAGAGAAGTACAGTGCGGCTTCCCAATCCTCCTTCTGACTCCTTACCAAAAAGCATCAGAACTGCTTTTATAAAACAAAAGTTAAAATCCCAGAACAAGTCGATCCTGATAAACTATAACGTGGCTCTTATACACACTTCTGTGATGTGCTTGTAAATTTTACGGATTTCTCACAGCTCATCTTGTCTGGGTGCTTTTCCAGTGCCGCGGAGGGAGTGGGGGGGAGGGTGGGAAGGGATTCCTCGGCCTGGCCAGGGTGTTCTTGAAAGACAGTTCTAGATGTGGCTGGAGAGGAAGATGTCCTCCTGACACCCAGGGTACAGCAGGAGTAAATGCCAGGACAGGTCATTCTCCCCCAGAGGCCCCGGGACGGGCAGCTGGGCTGGAACTGAGGGGGCTGCATGGGCTGGCACCTTGATTTCATTCCTCTGAATGCTTTTGCTGCCTTTCTTTCTCCGGTAACATAGACGGATAACTAGTGGCTTTATGTCATTTCAAAGACGGAATCTGTTGCATGTGTCAGCTTCCGAACTTCCAGCCTGGCCATCTGCACCTGTGGACCCCAGCTAATGGGCATCCCTATTCCTGTAACACTATTCCTGGAACACTATTGCCTTCTCTCCAATTCTGTAGGCCCCTGGGCCTTATCTGTTCTCTCCCGCAAGCGGTTTCTTTTTAGGAAACCAGAGGTGAAGGAGCTAGAGACACAAGGGTTTAACAATGTGAGCGGGAACTGCTGGCAGGAACGGTAACGTTGGTGGGTTGTTTGGGAATCAGAGTTGTTTGTAGCCTAATCCGTCCCTCAGATAGCTCCTCATTCATTTGTTTCCAAACATGTTTTACACCCTGTGCTCATTTCAGAGTTATGAACTCCTCTCTTCTTCCAACACAGTTCTCTCCCTGACCCCCTGTGTCTCTGTCAATATTTCTGACACACAGACTCCTTCTTTTCCTTTCTTCTTGTTCACAGGTTCTCTTTGGTCAGCAGGACATCTTCCTCTCCATTCACATCTATAACTGTCTTTCGAGAACACTCCTCCTTCTCCTGTCCCCGTTTAGACGCACAGGCACCCAGCCACCGTTTCAGTGCACCAGAGGATGCAGGGCAGTGGGAGGGACATGCTCTCAGGCTTCACAGTTCAGGTGATAAATAAATAAGCCAGTAGCATGGGCCATCTGGATGATGAATTGCTTAAAAATAACAACAAACAAAAGGGATTCACCCTATTATCATTGGCTGGTTGTAGTTGGCTTTAACATTCCAGCCTACCTATTTCAATTTTTGAAAAGCAGAGACACCAGGAAAAGGATAAATGCTGTTCATACTTGTAGTAAATGTAGACTGGAGACAGAGCCAGCCTCCCAAGTGTGTTAGACGTTTTCCCACTCTGCCTCAGGGTCATTCCTCACCTGCAGGCTTAACGGTGACGCTTTGCAGCTGGAGAGGACCTTCAATCCCGCCTCACATCACAGTCTCAATCATGTTGTCCATAGTTTAGAATTGCCTGATCATTATGAAATGAAGGATATACATTTGCTGTTCTTTGGGGCCCACCTGCTCTCTCTGGCCTTCACAGATGCCATGGACAAGCTTGGGCCAAAATAAGCCATAGGGAGCCCCATCCCCCTCATGAGGGGAAGCATCGCCACTCAGAGAGCAGAGCTGTGGGTCTAGAGTCTCAGCCAAGTCCCTGAATCGAGAGGAGCTCCAGTTACTCCTCTGCTGCCTCGATTCCCCACCTGGGAAATGGGATGAACCATACCAGCTTAATGTGACTATACTTGAAGGAGAAAGTAAAATGTTACATAATGCAATTTAGAAAGTAGTGAGAGGTGTATCATATCATAAGTAGCAGTGCAGTAATCTTTCTGCTAGTTTTCCCCATGCCGTTAACTTGGACTTCACACTCCATAGGATTCCCCTTCCAGGGAGGCATCTGGGGCATAAAGTTGGGATTATATGCTGAGGATCATAGAACCAATCAGGATCAGGTCCCTGACCCGGATTCTCTCGAGTGCCTAGTTTGTGAATGCTAGCCCACCAACACAGGACAGAGACATCTTCCTTTGCTTCAGAGGCACTGACAATGGCAGGCCTATGGCTCCTCCAAGACAGGGAACCAGGTCTCTATCACCTGATCTGCCTTTGCATCACCTATGTGTCTCCTGGGTCCCTCGTCTGCAGAGGTGCTTTAACCAGGGCCAGGGCACAGCCAGCTCCAGTTCCTTGTCTTTTTTCCCCGCATGAACTGCCTTGTCCTCCAAATAGTGTCCTGCTGTTCTGTTTACTCTGGCTGAAGGGTCTCTGATAATTATTCCCTTGAGTCTCTAGCACCAGTCTGTGGTAGTTGGGACACTGCAAAGCCCTTGGGCCATATCTGTCTTTTGGAGAAGGGGCCAGAGCAGGGCCCGAGGCAGGATGTATTCCTGGTCAGCTGTATGGCACATGGGGACCACAGTGTTTCAACTGGGGCAAAAGGAATGGGGAAGAGGAGGAGGGGGAGGGGCGATACTGTGGCCTCACAGACGGTCTCAGACAGGAGGCAAGGTGACGGGGGAGGGCCCTGCAGCTGTCATGCACTTTGAGAACCCATGGCCAGGCATTCAGTCCATGAGCAGCAGAATAGCTGCCTGATAATGTTTCTGGCTCAGTGGTGTTTTCCCAGAGCCTCAATTATGTTTGGAGCTGCAGCACTATATGGATTTTTATCTCTAGTTCAGTCGGCTCCTCTCTCTCAGAGCTAAGAGGGAAATAGTCTCATATATACATGGACTTACTTGACCCTGGATCTAGGAGTGGAACCCACAAAATTCCAGATCATGTGGTAGGAAATGTGCCAACGCAGCGTGGATTCAATGGGCAGGTGGGGAGGAATCCAGAGGGCAACCCTGGGACATCCTGAACCTCCTCTGCATATCTGTTAAGGCTGGCATCTACCCAAAGAGGATGCTTCTAGAGAATTCCATCAAGAGAGGGCTTTGTCACACTCCATGCAGAACCTCCATGGTGTATGGGCGCTGAGGAGAAATAGGCTTCATTTTTTAGGACAGAAGGTGCCCAGACACCACAGAAACATCTCTCCAGCTACAGGAAGGACCTTCATAGGAGCCAACCCTGCCCACAGTTCCTGGTGTATATGAAGGTGCTTTCTTGTGAAGAGTCAGACTACTTTACATGCACCAAATTTCAGAACACTAGAATGAAGAGGTTTTTGTAAAGATTGAAATAGTATTCTCTAACTGGTTTGGCACAGTGTATAGAGCGTTGGCCTATGGACTGAAGGGTCCCAGGTTCGAATCCAGTCAAGGGCATATACCTTGGTTGTGGGCACATATCCAGAAGGGAATGTGCAGGAGACAGCTGATCGATGATTCTTTCTCATCGATGTTTCTAACCCTCTCCCTTACTCTCTGTAAAAAAATCAATAAAATATATTTTATTTTATTTTTTAAAATATATTTTATTGATTTTCCACAGAGAGGAAGAGAGAGAGACAGAGAGCCAAAAACATCGATGAGAAACATCGATCAGCTGCCTCCTGCACACCTCCCACTGGGGATGTGCCCGCAACCAAGGCACATGCCCCTGACTAGAATCAAACCCAGAACCTTTCAGTCCGCAAGCTGACTCTCCATCCACCGAGCCAAACTGGCCTCGGCAATAAAATATATTTTTAAAAACAGTATCTGGAAGGTAAATAAATTACTCCGAAGTAGAAGGTAAGGAACATATAGAACATGTTATCCCTGAAATGGTCTAGCTGGAAAAGAAGAGGTGAAAAAGCCTTCAGATCAGTTCTGGAAACATTAATAGTAGATAATAAAGATCCACCGCTGAGGTCTTGAAGGTCCATTTCTAGTCTGTCATAAGGTTTTAAGACTGTATGCCAGGTCACAAGGCCCAAGGTTTTGTACCTGACTCCTTAGCAGGTGGAATGCGCTTCCCCTGAGACTCCCAAGGTTAACTCTGTGCTTCTAAAGGCGACAGTGGGAGCAGCCAAAGCTCCCACCTGGCTGGGCCCAGAGACACTTATCAGAGAGGCCCCTCCAGCCCTCTGCTCTGTCAGAAAAATGTTTGGCTAGCCATTACCACCCAAGGCAAGAGCTGATCTCTTCTTGTTTGGAAATTAAGAGTTCAGGAGACAAAAAGGGAGTTCCTTCTGAGCCTTTCATCACGGCCTCATGCTTTGTGTTAACTAGGCCCTAATTCCAAAACTTCCCCCCTCCACTTTGACATCTGATGCAAGGGGGGTAGGTGTGGATGTTCTGGTGAGGTTCTGGTGTTCTGCCCTCCCCTGAGAGGCCCTGGGTAGACAGGATTCGGAAGTGAGAAGGAGGCCTCAGGGAGTTCAGCCAGAGCATCCACTCTGATGTCCAGCCAGTCAGTCCTCTTCCAGTCCCCTGTCCCTTGTCCCCTGCCCTTTCCAACTGAGATGCTTGTTCTCCACTTTTTCCTCTTCTCTTATGGAATCATAGAGAAGGAACTTGCAAGGAACTGACCCCAAATCTGAGCTCTTATCTTAATTCTGTGACGATAAGTCCAAGATAAAGACAGCAGAATCCTCTGAGAAAGAAATGGAGTTTTTAAATAGGTTTGGAAATGCCACTTTAGGACAAATCCTTTTTCCAGGAGCTGTTGGCTCCTTGGAGCTTCTCAGGAGCTTCTTAGGCTGAGAAGAAGCATCTCCATTAGGCAGGTGCTCAGCTATTGACTCAGTGAGTGTGGTAACAGAACCCTTTTCTTATATTTTCAGTGAGGACCGAGTGATTGAGCACTACAAGAAACTGAATGGCCAGACCAGAGGTCAAGCAATTGTGAAGTAAGTGCTCCCCAGTGCTCCTGAGATTGTGTATGTCAGGGTGTTCAGTTCTTCTCAGAAAGCCATATCTCTGGGGCTGGGGGGGGTGGGGGGAGTAATTCAAGTTAATTTCCAAGTAAATAATCACTCCAAGAACTTTATCTCTCTCTCTCTCTCTCTCTCTCTCTCTCTCTCCCTCCCCCCCTCTCTCTCTCCCCCCCCCCTCTCTCCCTCTCTCTCACACACACACACACACACACACACACACACACACGTACATGATAGCAATTCTGCCAAATAACCACCCTGTATGTGTGTTTTGTCTTCCCAGCTACATGAGTATCGTGGAGTCTCTCCCAACCTATGGGGTTCACTATTATGCAGTGAAGGTAAGTGAATTCATTTGCTGATGGTTGTTAAGCCTGTCCTAACTTTTTTTTTTTTTTCCTAATTCTCATTTAAAAATATTTCTTGAAGATTTTTGGGGGGCATGGGGGTTGGGGAGGACTTAGTCAGGAATATTGCATCTTCAGAAGGATTAGAGCAACTTTTCCCCAGGGTAGTAGGACTGGTTTCAGTTACTCTCCAACACTCAGCTTGGTTTTTGAAAAGTGGGTATGACAGGTCCCTAACTCCTTTCATTCTCAGAAGGACCCTGAAAGATCAAGGCCTCAGAGCCTCTAAGTAGGAAGATTCCATCTAAATACATGGAACTGCAGAGAACAGAAACATTAAGCAGAATCAAAATGGTTTTTTTTTTTTGGTGTTCAAACACCATACAGACAACTTGAGAGGTGGACTGGGGTTGTTGGCTGACAAATGGAATGAAGGATAATACTGTGATGGCAAGTTGGACCCCATTCTAAATTCTCTTTAACTTTATTCATAATATCCCATATTGGGACCTCTTCTTTGAAATAATAGATAATGGGCTACCCATGTGTTCTATGATGAGAAAAAAGAGCAGAAAACACTTCTGAATTCAGATACTTTCACCAGACAACCTGAGATTCTCTTGCTCTTCTACCAGTTTCTTTTTTCTTGTTTCTGCCCTACTGTATTTTTAACTTCTGTAGAGTATGATAGAACATTTACCATGTTTTACTCATCTTTGTGTCACCTGGGCAGCTTGCACACTTTGCAAGTCTTTTGTATGCGTTTAAGTACCTATATCGTCCAGTAAACTGCAGGCATTGGATGGCAAACACTGTGCTGTATTTGGTTATATTGTCTTGGAACCCAGTGTAGTGCCTGGCACATAGATTTACTGAGTGTTTATTGAAAGCTGAATTGAGTAGTTGGATGTGTACATTTTCATCATGGGAACAGATGTTGGAACACTCTTTGTGGAGCTGAGTTCTGAGGCATATGCAGGAACTCTAATCCCACCCAGTAGCCCAGCACAGGGTCTCTTAAAGCCTGCAAGGGTTAAGTTCTTCCTGATGTCCTACCATATTTCTTCCTACCAATGGAAGCTCCTTTTTTTTTTTTTTTTTAATTCTCACCTGAGAGTGTGCTTCCATGGTTTTCTAGGAAGAAGAAAGGGGTGGGGGGAGGGGAGAGAAGCATCAACCAATTGCCTCCCACACCCTTCCAACTGGGGATTGAACCCACAATCTAGGTTGTGCTTCCACCAGGATTTGAACCTGTGACTTCTGGTGTATAGGGCAATGCTTCAACCAACTCAGTTCCCCAGCCAGGGCCCAATGTAAGCTCTTAATCCCTCTTCATCTCAGTCACAGAACTCATAGAACCATCACAACCATCCCTGCCCTTCTCAAGCCTAAACTGTAACGTGTCATGAGGAAAGTGGTGTAACATTTTGAGCTGTCTCTAATCCCAAAATAAAGGTGAATTCTCTATGGGGAGATTACCTCATGTAAGGCCGTGCACTGGAATGTGGCCATTGAAGTCAGTGGCAGTCAATTGGGTTTTATATAAAAAGCGACTCAAAATCCATTGTGCTGGCTGAGCCCATTTCCACTTTGTTACCATAAAGGAAACATACGGATCCAGCAATAGTTCCTGACATACAGGAGGCATTTCACAGAAATACTGACGTTCTCTGTTGTGGAAATAGTCTTTGGGGATAGGTAGCCAGGAGGCTGCTTTCAAGAATAGGAACCAGAAACTCAGGAATTCCTGGACCACATTCTCTTTTTGTTCTTAGTTTGATCTCATCTCCATCACTTATAATTAAAATAGAGATTAAGACATTTGTTTCTCTAACTACCCCCACAAAAATCTTCTAGATATTGAAAGACTATAGAGACATACTGTTAATGAAGATGGATTGAAACGGGTAGATTGGAAGTCTTTGAGATAAGGCTTCACCTAGTCTTTTACTTCTTACACCCATCCATGTTCCATTTCTTCGTCAGCCCTAGAGTGTGACCAAAAGGTGGCCTCTAACAGCTATGATTTCTGCCTTCCAATAAAACTTCAGAAATGTGCTCGCTCCTTTGCAGTGTTAAAAACCAGAAGCAGGCCATGTGACTTTCACAGTGCCAAATGCACCTGTGGGTTTGGATTTTGGAATCTCTAGGCGTAAGCAAATGCTCTCCTGCTTTCTTGGAAAATGAACACAGGAATCCAACAAGCCTAAACCACTGTATCAAGACTCCCTGTTTGCTGGCCTTGTGATTTTGCAGATGCCATATTCCATGGTGTGATGACAACACTTCCCTAGTCAACCTAGCGTTGCCCTGAAACGTTTCAAAAAATTCAAAATATATTTATTTTGCCCTTTATCTTTGTGCTCAACTTGTATTCGCCTCACAAATATTTGGTATTTGAAAACCATGGAGCCAATTTTGAGTTTCAAGACATTTACAATGGGGTGTATTAAGTGACTCATCAACATGGCGAAAGGCAGCTTAATAGGCCCCCTGTCAGCTTCCAGCATTTGGGAGCTTGAATTAACAGCTCAGTCATCCTACTTGAATATACAATTACAGCTTACAGTCTGGTGCCAAGAGGTCTCTGTTAAAGGAATAAACAGAGGGAATTGGTGTTTCTAATTCAGTCCTCAGAATGTCTAGGCTTCAGTTTTGCTGCTTTGCCCAACAGCATGAGTCACACAATCCTGCAGGCACGCTGCTGTCCTCTTAGGCTGAGCAGGGCTGCATAGAGAGCACCTGCTCGCTCCACCCTTGCCCTCCTGGGAGTAGGGGAGTGGACTAGTAGAGCAGGACTGACCGTTTGCTTTAGTTTATTTGTCTTTAAAGTTAGAGGAGTCTTAAACACAAGTTACTAAGTGAAAGAACCTCATGTAAAAAGCTACTGTCTGGCCTGGCCAGTGTGGTTCAGTGGTTGAGCATCAACACAGGAAACAAGAGGTTGTCAGAGTGATTCCCGTTAGGGCACATGCCCAGTTGTGAGGTCCATCCCCAGTGGGGGCTGTCCAGGAGGCAGCCGGTTGATGATGTTTCTCTCTCATCAACGTTCTTATCTCTCTATCCCTCTCCCTTCTTCTCTCTAAAAATCAATAAAAACATTTTTTTTTTTAAAAAGCCACTGTATGATTCCAACTCTATGACATTCTGGGAAAGGCAAAACTGGTTGCCAGGAGCTGGGAGGGAGTGGAGGAGTGACGAACAGTGGAGCACAGGTGATTTTTAGGACAGTGAAATACTCTGTGATATTGTAATGGTGGATACGTGTTGGTATGCATTTGTCCAAACCCATGGAATGTACAGCACTTAGAGAGAACCCTAATGTAGTGGCCTTGGGGTGATGTGGAGTGTCATGTAAGAAATGCAGCACTCTGGAGGGATGTTGATAGTGGGGCAGACTGTGCATGTGTGGGGGCAAGAGGTGGACTAGAAATCTCTGTACCTTCCTTTCAATTTTACAGTCACCCTAAAACTGCTCTAAAATTTTAATAAATTATTTCTTGAGGAGTGGTTATCCCTGTCCCCATGGTCCTTTCTAGCTCTGAGCTGATGACACTTTCTCTGTTCAGAAGGCTGTTATATTAGAATGCTCAGCATCTCGGATTTTCCCTTATGGTGCCCAGGACTGAAAGCATAACATCTCAGGAGAACAAAGAATAAGGCATCTGCTACTTACTCATAAAGGGGGAAGAACCATGGCTATGCTGTTGGGTAGGAACTGAGCTGGGTAGGAACCGAGCTGGGTCTCCAGCCAGAGCACTTTCTAGGACACCTGCTCTATCCCTGACCATCATTTGAAGACTGGGCACTACTGCTAAAGTAAAGTGTGGAGAGATGGGCTCTGTTCACATCAAAAATGTTACTTTTCCTTGTCTTGAGATGAACCAGGAGGTCTCCTGTTTGTATTATCTTCTCTGGCCCATACTTACGCATATTCTGTTGGTGTCCCAGGACAAACAGGGGATCCCGTGGTGGCTGGGACTGAGCTACAAAGGAATCTTCCAGTATGACTACCACGACAAAGTGAAGCCACGGAAGGTATGTGCTCCCTCTTGTGAGAGACAGGAACAGCGGAGAAGTGAGTAAAGTATGTATGCCAAGCAGCCTGGGCCTCTGGGCTCACTGCACCCTTGCTACTGTGAGTGTGTGCAAATTACTACACAGAAATCCAGCCTGAGCTCCCTGGGTAAATGTTGTTGTTGTTTTTTTGTTTTTGTTTTTCCGTCAATAATGAAAGTAAGCAGTTATAATTATTTAAGGTGAGACTGACTCAGCTCTCCCTGAGGAAATGGGTGAAAGCACTCTGAGGGATTGTCCTATTGCTTAATTTCTGGGGGTGCTTTGCCTTCTGAAAAGGGGGGACAAGGTCATTCTTGAATCCTGAAACTAATCTGCATTTTCCAAAAGCAGTGTGTGTGTGTGTGTGTGTGTGTGTGTGTGTGTGTGTGTGTGGTAAAGGGAGCTAAAAGAAAAGATTGTGAGTCCCAAAGAGATGAAAAATAAAGAGGCGTGAGAGGCATTTCTGCAAATCCAGTACATATTTTATGGCGTGTCACAAGTGAACAGAAATCTGGGGAAAATCAGGTCATTTGCCAAAAAGAAAGGAAAGCAGAGAGGGATCTGCAAAGTCATTGTAAACACAGAACAGAATGTTTGAAGGGGGCACAGTGCTTGAGTTTTCTCTGTTTTCATTGACACACATTTTTCAGACCAGAACAAATTGAAAAATTATAAGGGAAAAATATCTCTGAGGCAAGAGCTGTCATTCAGATCCTCTGGCAGAAGATCATGGAAAGAGGCCGGTGTATAGTTTAAATCCTGAAATACATATTAAAAGTCTCAAAACCACACTTGCTGTAGGAGAGAGAAAGCAATATTGATCCATTATGTCATTCCAGATTGCTCTCCAGACTTTGTTAGTCACGCCCAGGATTGAAATGCACAGCTGAGCATATCTCACCTATCCTGTTACATCCACTCTCAGCCAGCTCTTTATCATTCATGGGGGAAATGTTCTGTGTTGGGGAGGATTTTCACTCAATTCATCAAACCTCAGTTAAGTTCTAAGAAAAGATCCTGAGCAAATGATGCGAAGGAATTCTGTCTTAGGAACAATTCAGTAAGCACCTGGCTATTCAGAGCATATTATTTTGTAGCTATCTCCCAAAACTCTCTAGTTTGCACTTGGATCCGTAAAACAGGAATTGGAGTCAAACCGGTTTGGCTCAGTGGATAGAGCGTCGGCCTGAGGACTGAAAGGTCCCAGGTTCGATTCCGGTCAAGGGCATGTATAATACATTGGTTGCGGGCACATCCCCAGTAGGGAGTGTGCAGGAGGCAGCTGATCCATGACTCTCTCTCATCAATGTTTCTAGCTCTCTATCCCTCTCCCTTCCTCTCTGTAAAAAAAAAAAAAAAAAAAAAATCAATAAAATATATTTAAAAAACAAAGAAAAACAAACAAACAGGAATTGGACCCTATGTTCTTATTTTCTCTCTCTTTTCCTTGGTCACACTGTCTCTTTCTTCCTGCTCCCCTCTGCCTTTTTCCCATGTAAGTGCCTGTGCTTTTTCTCCTCAAGTTTTCTCTTCACCTCCTCCTTTTCATACTGACAGTCCTCTCTTTTCAACCTGCATGGTGGTTTTTCTGTTTGCAAGAACCAAGAATAAATGCTCACAGATCCTTTACTAAAATGCTGGTTACACTCTATCCAGCTCTTCATTGCCCACATTGGTAGAAGGTCAAGGCCAGTGTGGACACTTCAGTTCCATAGCCGAGTTCATGAAAATCAGCAGTGGAATTCTCTCTCTCTCTCTCTCTCTTTTTCTCAGCATTTTGAAAGACATGTTAACAAGTACCCATATGTTTTCAGTTTAAGTTATTAATATGTTTAAGTTTGCTTTGTTTCTCTAATTGAGGTACTAATGAAGACTGAAGATGTAACAACATAACATGTGATGTATGTAAAAAGCAGGGTATGACACATTCCAAGGCCTCAATAAATTATAACTGATAAATTAAGTGGCTCTTAAGACTCTAAAATAGTTTTCAAGATAAGAAGTAGGAAGTCAGAGGTATGAATAATCAGCCATTGAGTAAGAGCATTTACTCTCATTTGTGGGGATGTAGGGTATGTATGGGAGGGAGGGGGGCAAAAAAAAAATCAATAATATATATATATATATAAAATAATAAATAAACAAAATAAAAAGATTAAAAGAATGAAAAAAAAAAAGAATGAATGTACAATCTGACTGTGAAATTAAGAGCAGGCCTTTGAAAGCCCGTAAGAGGAAGAAACGTCTAGGTTTCATTAGCCCAAGGCATACCTGCCTCTGCTGAGACCTGAGATGAGACTTCAATACCAAACTAGACACTAAACCAGAGCCAAGTTAAGAAGTCACAGCTGCAAGAAGAACCATGCCGGTGCTTGTTCTTCTTACATCAGCATCGTCACCATCACAACAAGGCCATGTAAGGCACCTGTGGGTCCCTGAATCAGTGTGCATGCCCTGGCTCCAGACCTGTAACTATAAAGAGAGGCGTGTGGTGGTAACGACTATCTATGCAGATTCGCGTATAAGGTGCCCAAGGGCTACTTTCAGTGCTTCAGGCCAGTGATGTTTAACCTCAGCTGAAAATCAGAAATCACGTGAAACCTTTTGAATGTATAGATGCCTCCTTCTCCCCCAGTCCCACTTGCCCCCTCTCTGACCTGGCCACTGAATGTTCAGAAAGTCTCTCTGATGGGGAGCTGGCATGGAGCACCACCACCCAGCGTCTGTGCTTCCTTTCCAGACACAACCTCCGGAGGGTCAGCCGGGCTCCGCAGGGTGTGCGGCATAGGAGAGCTGGGACGCTCCAGCCAGCCTCTGTGAAGGATGGCCCTCCAGGCGGTGCCACTCCTCTTCTTCAGGCCAGGCCCCCAGTAAAATGCTCAAGAATCCTGGAGTGGCCCCCAGCTCTGTGCACCTGAAGACCCTTCTGCGGCTGAGGTCCTGCCTTACACTTTGACCCATTTCCTGGGGTTGTCACATGGTGCCACAATCAAGAGCCAGCAATTCAAAGAGAGACGTGGCAGAGGTGGGCCGGCTCCCCGTCCCCTGAGGAACTTGAGGCACCTCTGGTGCCCCTGGCATGCACAGCTCTAGTAGCATCAGGAAGCCGTTAGCACGCCAGGCAGCTGAGCAGCTTCCTGTGAGAGTTGACTCAAGTGGTTCCAGATGGCCCACCAAAAACAAATTTTAAGAATGGGTGGCTAATGGCTGCCAAGAAATGGGCAGGGTAGTAGCTGGTTCCAGGTTCTCTGATTGGGATATAGTTTGCCATTCTGGCCACAGATGCTACCCTAAACTGCTTAATCCTCATTTTGAAGTCCATGGTAGCTATGGGAGAGGTGGAGTCAAATATAGAGTGTCTCACAGGTGGAATGGAGAGAACATTTTCATCCCCTCTCAATCACACAACCTATATGCTACCCGGGCCTTCTAAACAAATGGGTACCCAACCTTGCAGAAGTACAGCCAGCATGCAAGCTGCTGATGTTTGTTAGAATAAAAATAGCCTCTCTGCCATCGGAGCACACTTCGGGAGTAGCCAGACAAGGAGGAACACCCAAATAAGGTGACTTGGCTTCTGTGTACATTTGGTCCTTCAAGGCCAACTTCAGAAGTTTAGAAGTACATATGCAGAAGAATAGCCCTGCAAAAGCTAACCAGTAAATAGGACTTTAAGGAAATTATATTTACTTGCTTCAGAATACTAGCCCTTGCTTGCAAGTAGGAGTTCTTTAAAAAGTTTAGGCACTGCCTAAACCATTTTAGCTCAATGGATAGAGTGTCGGCCTATGGACTGAAAGGTCCCAGGTTCGATTCTGGTCAAGGGCATATACTTTGGTTGCGGGCACATCCCCAGTAGGGGGTGTGCCAGAGGTCGATGTTTCTCTCTCATCGACATTTCTAACTCTCTATCCCTCTCTCTTCCTCTCTGTAAAATATATAATTTTAAAAAATAAATAAATAAAATAAAAAGTTCAGGCAGAACCTCAAACAGTATTTGAGGACAGGTTGCAGAATTTCTTACAAGCTATTCAATATCGTCCCATCTGTCACTAAATCCTTCTATTTCTCTTCATTATCCTGCCATGTTTTCCCTCTCACTCAGCCTGTCTCTATGCTCCTGTGCTTACTGAAATGCTATAAGACTTTGGAACTTCCTTTAGCTTATCTCAGCTCACCTCTGTTCTTTCCCATAGCTATGGTTTGATGGTTTTTATGCACAGTTGTTGAGTGTGGTATTAGAATTCGGGAATGACAGATTCTACATGTCCAAATGCTTGGGTGAGCAGTGGTGAGAGGTGGAAGGAAGGTCACAGTGGTCGAACAGAAACATCTTACAGCTGCGTAGATGATTTTACCCTATTTTCTCCTAGCTGCCAATTTCCATTTCAACATGTGCATGTGTGTAGAATTGGAATGCTGGGTAAGAAGGGTGTCCTTTATTTCACATGTTACAGTATTCTTGGCTTCAGGGAATAATGAAAGTGTCACTAGAAGTGTTTGCATTTACAGCCAAGCAAAAGAGAACCAAGCCAGAAAGAAAAGAAAAAAATGGAAGGGAAGGGGAGGGAAGGCAAGGCAAGGCAAAGGAAGGGGAGGGAAGGGAAATGCCAGGTGTGCAGAGTGGCCACAGTGACGTGCCTTGAATTGGTGCCCATCGCTTTTAGGCAGTGATGCCTGTACAAGCAGGACTTTTCCTTTTTTCTTCCTTAAGAGCATTTGAATGAAAAGTTTGTGATGTATGTTGAAGAGCATTGTTTATTAATTCTTACAGAACCGGGGTCACATGGGGCAGAGATAAGTAAAGTGGACCTGCATTCCTTAGGTCAGAGCCCTAAAAAACTTTGAAAGCTCTCATCTTTAGGCTGATCTTACCCTTCTTAGCACCACCAAGACCAAAGGTGTTGGGAGGTTAGCCTCTCCCACATTTAAGACTCAACTCCCCACCATTTCCAAACTGAGCTGCTTCCTGTCATGTCCTTGTAGTTGGCACTTTTCCAACAGACCAGCCATCGAATCCTCAGAAACCATTATAAATTATGACAGAAATGCTTTTTGAACGGGGTGCCAAGAGAGTTAGAATAAAGGCTCCTCCTGCAGGCTGTGTCTGAGGCTATTAGCATTGAAGAAAAAATACGTGTGACTCCACAAAACCTCCTAGAAGGGATGTTCAGTATCTGCAAGCATCACTTATGGCTGCAGCCACTCACCAGCCCATATTTAATGAGCTGTCTCCACTGGAAAGGAATGGCAGTGCTGGTCCTTGTTGCATTCAACAGACAGCATTTACTTATTTATTTGATGTGCAATTAGGGGCGTTTTTATGTACACTTAGATGCACAATTAGGAGCACTGTGGAGTCCCTCTGAGGCATTAGGAGAAGGAATGAGACTAAATGGTCTGCTGCCATGCCCAAGAAGCCTGTGTGGCTTTCTCTGGTTCCTAAGAGAATTTAGGATGCAGGAGTAGTAACTCAGGGAATTGATGCATTACTGTCACCCCCAGGTTAGTAAAGATTTTTGAACTGAGATGATGAGGCAGGAAGAGAAAACAATATTTACAGGAAATATTCCATTAGCTGTGAATTGACTCCCAGCAGAGTTTGCCTGCTAAATTATTCAGCATACTAAGCACTCCATTAAGTGCACTGCTGACTTAGTTTTCAGCTTCTGTTTGGATGCACTTGGCTTATTTTGGGGTTGCTGAGTCCTCCACCTTGGCTGGCCCTGGGTGGGTGCCTTCCTCATCCTATTATCTGTATCCTCCTTGGAAAGCACATACTATGAACCCCAGAGAGGAAAAACTCCATTAATGCCTTTAGCATTTTTAGCATTTAGCTGCCATTGCTCTTTCTCAGGGTTGGATCAAAGAGCCTCACTGGTTGTTCCCTATCAGTCCTTCAGATTTCATTCTGCTGGGGGACCTGGAAGGGTTCAGTGCCTGTGAGTGGCAGGTCTTGGCCATGGGTCACCTAGGAGGTACTGCCTCACAGCTAAGATCAGCCTGCCAAAGGAATAATGGGCTGAGGATAGGGGACATAATCTTTCATCCAAAATAACTCTCCCATAAAGAACGAAAAAAAAGCAATCGTATTCTAAGAAAATTGACATGCCCTTCCGAAAGCATCAATATTAGACATGCTCTTCTCCAATAATAGGCATAGCTGAATTCTCTCTTTCTGAACTAGGACCCCCACCTCCCTTCCATGCAAGAATTGCAGTCACCTAACAGCACTGAGCTGAAGCTAAGCTTTAGAACTTCAGTGGAGGGTGTTAATAAGAAACCCTCTCCAGTAAAATGGTCTCATATGAGAATGACCAGGTGCTTGTAGTGTGCCAGGTCCTGCTCTGGGCTTGATCCCCAACCGGAGTGTGCAGGAGGCAGCCCATGGATGAAGTTTCTCTCTCATTGATGTTTCTATCTCTCTATCCCCTCCCCCTTCCTCTCTCTCTAAAAATCAATAAAAACATATTTGAAAAAAAAAAAAAAAAGGTTCTTCTGAGAATATAGCATGCCAGGCTCCCTGGGAAGCAGAGGCTGAGCTGGATTCACACCCAAGAAGCTCATTGGGCAGTGCTCTGAACCTAACACCAGTGAGGAGAGGGAAGGAAGAAGGACTCCACAGAGAGAGAAGCTGAGCTGTCATGAAATCTTGGATGAGACCGAGTTTGGAATGACCCTCAGAGCCACTGTTGTGAGGCTGGGAACCAAGCCCTGGAGGCGATGCAGATACAGGCCATAGAGTGTGAGGACCACTCTCTAGGGACAGGAGACTGGGAACTTCCTCTGTGATTTTACTCTGTTGTTTAACTGTTGGAAGATATTTTAGTCTGTGCTAAAACATCAGATCCTTCCCTAGAGCAATTTCACCTCCATATCCACTCAAAGGCCCAAAATAAATCTCAGAGTCTCAACCTACAAGGAATTCTGATGCTATTAACTCACTTCCTGTGTATGCAAAACGTTGTGGTAAACAACGTATTTAACCTCTCTTGTGCCTCTCTTTTTATGTCTGTGAAATGGAGGCTCTAAGACACAGGAAACAGTCTAATTTTCTTCCTCTTGAACACGTTTACATTCCAAAGAGTTTCCTGTTCCCAAGATTAAAGTGCTGTTGCCCTTGACAGAGCAAATACCATTACAGTCTCTTTTACACTGAACGGAGAGGTGAATCGCCGAGAAGAGCAAACAACCTCTCTTTGTTAAGAAGATTAATTTTTTTTTTCCTGGTGATTGGACCTGGGAACCGAGGGTCCCTCAGTTCCCACAGGCTCCTGTGGAGGCCATTTCTCAGCTGATGCTGTGTAAGCCACACTTCCAAGGGCACCAGCATGCATTGTTCTTGTATTCCTGTCGAAGCTGCCCCCACAGGGGCCATGCTGGTGTCAGACTGTCACACTGCAGGTTCTGGCATAGCCCTTTGGGTGCCACATTCCAGCCCCCACCTCAGGCTCCTATTCATCGCGGTGGCAAGATACCTGCCCTGGCAGTCGGGAGAGCTCAGTTCTAGCTCTACTTCTGCAAAGCGTGATCCCGGGCCATGTTCCCATCAGCGAGGTGGGTGAGAAAGAGGACCAGGAGTCAAGGCCGAGAGGATTTGGAGAAGAGAAACCAGTCAGAGGAATGCAGTGAGGGCCAAGCTCGTTGTCCAGCAGGAAGGACTAAAGAATAAAAGAAAGAATAAAATCAGCACGTTCCCAGAAGAAAGTGGTAGCGAGAAAAAACGCTACTTTCCAAGTAGGTCTATCTTTGTTCTCCAGTTCATCCAAAGCCCGAGCTAGATTTGACTCGATGACCAAAAGTCAGGTAGGCTCCATGTTCAGTGCATCTGATGCAGCTCAATGAGTAAGCAGGGGTCAGGCAGCAGCCTTAGCGGTTCCCAACATCAGCAGCTGCTGGTTAGGTGCTCCAGGTGGTCCGAATTTACTTTCTCACTACCTTTGCAGAAGGCATTCGTCCCCTTTCCCTTAATTTCTATCTTCCTGAATGCTTTATATTCCCTTTGAGGGGGAGGGTTTTGAGAGTCATCAAAACCATAAGGTTTAAAATGTTTAAAATACATATAATACAAAACTTACTGTCAGAACCATCTTTGTGTCCAGCGGAGTAGTATTAAGTACATTCACATTGTTGTGCAGACAACCTCCTGGACTTTTTCATCTTGCGAAATTTAAACTGTCCCTCTAAACAACTCCTCTCTTTCCCCTCCTCCAGCCCCTAGCAACCACATTCTATTTTGTTTCTGTGATTGACTATTCTAGAAAGCTCACCAGCTGCCCCTGAGGAAGACTGGGGGGTCATGGAGCAGAGGGGAGGAGCCCCCTGAGCTGCCTTGGCCATGAGGGCCCAGAGCCTTCAGGCTCATCTGCAGAGACCCCGATGGGGACCGGGGAGCAGGACCTGGTGGGAGGACCTCAGACTAGTCGGGTGGTATATGTGGGAGGAGGCTTCTTGGGAAGAAGAGGCGTCATAGGGGACTCGGGGGTTTTGTCCAAGACTGCCGGCTCCTTGTAAGTAATTCATTTTACTGAATTTGAACTGATTCATGACTTATCCAGGCGGGGATTTACCAGTCTCAACAGTTAAAGGCCACAAGAAAGCTCCTGGTCACTGTCTGAGTCTCCCCAAGCCCGAAGCACCCACAAACCCACTTTTCTGTCTCTCTGGACTTACCTGTTTCAGACATTTCATATAAATGAAAACATAATCTGTGGCCCTTTGCATCTGGCTTGTTTCACTTAACATGATGTTTTCCCACTATTGCACCTTGAAATATAGCATGAATCAGAACTTCCTTCTTTTTTAAGGCTGAGTACTTCCTGCTGTCCCCTGATGTTTACTTAAGCATTTTCTGCAATGACCCAGCACCTGAGGTGCCTTAGGTCTTTGCACCCGCTGTATTTTCTCACACAGCTGCATGGCTTTGACCCCTAGTCTTCTGCTAGTGATTCAGCTGTCACTTCTGTGCAGCCTTTCCCAAATACCTTATTAACAGGGACAGCCCCCTCCTGGCCTCCGCTGTGTTTGCCCTTGGAACATCTTACCCTCTGACATTTTTCCTGCTGAGTTTTCTTACGTATTTGCTACCTCTTCCCTCACAAAAACATATAAAAGTTTTTTGGTTTTTTTTCCACTGTTGTATGCCCGCTGCCTAGTCTAGTGCCTAACATGTGGTAGATACTCAATAAATAGTTGTTAAGTGAATAAAGCCGAAACCGGTTTGGCTCAGTGGTAGAGCGTCGGTCTGAGGCCTGAAAGGTCCCAGGTTCGATTCCGGTCAAGGGCATGTACATTGGTTGCGGGCACATCCCTGGTAGGGGGTGTGCAAGAGGCAGCTGGTTGATGTTTCTCTCTCATTGACGTTTCTAGCTCTCTATCTCTCTCCCTTCCTCTCTGTAAAAAATCAATAAAATATATATTTTTTTAAAATAGTTGTTAAGTGAATAAAAGCAGTCAGGGCAGAATATCCAGTAGCTTATTGTGACCCACCATGATATTGAGGACATCTCTGTAGGTGTGTGTAATGGCCCAATTGGAATGGATAATGGGTAAAGCCCCTATAAGGAAGGGTTTGAGAGTGAGACATTGCAAGGGAGGTGAAGGCAGGAGAGAAGCATGAGGGCTTCTCTAAGCTGAGATTATTGATGAGAAAATGAAAACCATCTACAGAGTTCCCTACCAGTCCATCTGGACTGTTCCTCAATTTTCTTTTTTGTCCCTTAAACCAAAAGGACCCAAAGAACTAACAGAAATGATATTGAGAATGAATTTTCAGAATCCGGAGACCGCTGAGCAGTTCTGGTTAATCTGGTCACCTTAGAAGCGGGGAACATTAGGCTGGAAACCACTGCTTGTTGAACCCGGCAGCCTTCACTTGTCTTGGAAGACCTTGGCTTGTTTCTGCTGAGCTGTGCAATACTTAGCAAGATCTGTGAGCTTTTAAAAAAATCTGCATGATTCAAAGGGGAAACCCAGGCTGAACTGACCTTCCTGAAAGTGTGAACTTGTGTAACACCAAAAGCCTGACACAGCCAGGAAGGAGTCAGTGTGAACAGGCCATGGGCTCAGTGTCAGCCCTGCAGGTGGGACCAGCCCCCTGGGAGGGCACTGAGGTGTCTCCAGCTGAATGAGTGGTGAGAGCCACTCCAGGTCAGGGCTGGGATTCCAGCTTGAGCCCAGGAGCCCCAAGACTCCAGACTAGACTTCCCCATTCACTTTGCAATCCAGTGTCATTCAGACAGAGCCACCAGGAGGAAGGACTGCAGTTCGGGCTGGGGCTCTTGAGCTGGCACTCATGGAAGCTGCCCTCTTGCTACTTGCCTTGCAGTTTAGAAATGTTTTTGTTTGTTTGTTGTTAATCCTCGCTCAAGGATATTTTTCCATTGATTTTTAGAGAAAGTGGAAGGGAGGGGAGGTGGGGAGAAACATCAATGCGAAACTTCAATTGGTTGCCTCCAGCATGCACCCGGACCATGGCCATGGATTAATTCTATAACTGAAATACATGCCCTTCACTGGAATGGAACCCAGGACCATTCCAAGTTCCAACACTCTTCCCACTGAGCAACACCAGCTAGAGCTAGAAATGTATTTTTAACAAAATGCCTAGGTTCAACCGATGGCTCCTCATATATGGGAGTTGCCTGAATTTCCTGCAGAGAAAGATTCAGATATCAGCTCTTACCATTGATCATCTGTGACTTTAAGAAAGTGACTTAATGTCTCTGAAATTCAGTTGCAATAATACCTACCTCATAAAGCTCTTCACTCATTCATTCACTCAGCAAATAATTATTGAGTGCTTAACACACCCCAAGTATTGGGCCAGGTGCCAGGAGAATACCTTCAAGGTACCAAGTCTGGCAGAGAAGGCATTTGAATGAAATAGGAAATTGTAACATGGGATGATGATTGCTTTGGCAGAGGATGTATATGAATATCTGGGTGAACTAACACGGATTGGGCTGAGAAGCCGGGGGTCAGGGACAACTGTGGCGACAAGAAAGTGGTTTAGAACAGCCTGGGAGTAGGAGGTGCCATGGCCTCCTCTGTCCTCATGGCTTTCCTCAGAGTCACAGCTCCTGAGTTGCCCTGCCCAGGACGGAATTCCCCCAGGGAAACAGGAATGAGGCAGAGCTTAACCAGAAGCAACCCTCCTGGGAACAGAGGTTCTGGAGTTAAAACTCTCACCTCTAAAAAACATGCCCTCATCTCTCTTCTTCCTGGGAAGGAAAAATGGTGGAGCAGATGCACAATTGCTCCAGCAAGAGGATCCTGAGAGAGAAATCGCCAAATTCAACCAGGGCCCCAACTGCAGAGATGGCCTCTCTGGCATGCCAGCCAGCTCAGGGTGGGACCCTCCAGAAGGAAGTCAGGGCTGAGGTGGGGCAGTTCATGCTTCCCTCTGCTGGCTACAGCCATCGCTGCTGAGCTGCCAGCAAGACCACAGGTGTTCTCGGCACGGCCTGACTTGAAAAGCAAGCTGCCAGCCCTGGCCCGGTGCCCACTGGGCCTCCGTGCTCCCTGAGAGGCTTTGCAGCCAGAGGCTGAGCAGTACCTGAGGTCTGAGGCAGCAGGCAGTCCCCTCCTCTGGGTACCCACAGAACCATGCCTGCAAGCCCTCCCCTCCCCCGCAGGTTGGGCCAACTCTCAAAGCACTGGCTGTTTTAAAGTGTACATGAGCTACTCTTAAATAATTATTCATAGGGAGCCTTGTGGCTTACTTGTTTTAGTGTTTGTTTGTTTGTTTGTTTTAGCTTTGTTTCACACGAATATCATTAGGGTAGAGTATTGGCATTACATTTTTTTTTTTTCTTAGCTTGATTATGCAGGTTTTAGTCATGCGTATATGATAGAGTCACAGCTCCTGAGTTGTCCTGCCCAGGACAGAATTAGGGTAGAGTATTGGCATTACCTTCGTTTCTACACAGAGCCGGTTGCCAAGCTCTTCTCCATTCTCTCCCTGTCTTCTGTGGAGTCCTGGGAAATCAGGGGCTTACTGTGACTCCACACCTCTGGACAGAGCTGCCAGACATCAGAGGACTGACAATTGCCAACACTCCTCCCCTTCCTGATCTCCCCTCCCCCTAAAAAAGAGAAAACATACTTCCCCCTCTAAAAAGAAAACATACGCTTTCCCAAAGTCTGCCCTCTAAAGTGGTCAAAACAAAAAAACCTTACCATAGCCAACAGGAGAGAAGTATTTGCCATTGAGGTGAAATGACCTTCACAGATGTGGCAGATAGACCTCAAACTGACTCCTTTGAAGCCTCCCTCCATTGACACAGGTCACAGCAGGTAAAGTTGGCCTTGGAGGGTTTGTCAAGGAAAGCCTGGAGCACAGAGGATAAGCCACACTCCTGGCCACAGTGCTCATTGCTGGAAAGCCCAAGCTAGACCCCAAAGTGGAGCTCACTGCCACCTTCTCCCTGCGAGCACTAACCCTCCTACACGCCCGGCCACTCTGAGGAGAGTAGAAATGACATGAGTAGGCTGAGGATGAGAAAGGAAAAATACTTACAGCTTCTCTTTAAACCTTTTACATTTGCCAAAGCTTTATGGCATGTCTTTCTGCAAGGAGAGCCAACGTACACAGAATAAAATCATAGACAAGGAGAGGCCCTCCCAGGAGAAAAAGATAAGGAACCGGAGTCCAATCGGCAAAAATAAAAAGGCCTGTTTCTCTCCAGGCCTCTGAAGGAGTTGTTGACCCTCTTGCTCTTTCTCCTCTACAAGTAACGACTCGTCAAACCAAAGCTGAAAGGTTTTTGACGGGTTAAAAAGAGACCATTTGTGAAAGGGTCAAGGCCTGGCGCTCTGGGTGTCTGTCACTGAATTAACCAAATCAGTTTAGACCTTATGTCCTTCGACAATGAGGAGGAGGCAGCCCGCCAGAGGGACATCTTGATCCCATCAGGTCTAGCTGTGGGGAAAAGTAGCCATTGTTTTCTTTGCTGGGGCTGTGGCCCTCTCAGAATAGAACAGATGCCAGGAGGCACCCCCACCCACACTCCCTGCCCCTCTTTCGGTGCAGGTAAGAAGGGCATACTCATTTGCACTTTTAAGCAAATTACCTGTGCATATAGTTGGCCCATGTTGGAGGGCCTGATTTGGTTTACAGTAGAGCCCATTCCATATAATACTGAGGCATATTACAATAGGTACTTTCTCCTCAGGGTGAGGTGTTGCGATTAGAAGAGATAGAAGGAAAATGGTCAATGCTCGCTCAGCCCATAATTGCAGTGGACCCAGGACCTGGCTGGATGCGAATGGACCAAGAAGCCCAAAGACAGTGCCTCCAACACCAGTTTAGCTGGAATGCTAACCTGGGTTTTGGCTCACGCTTACATTGTAATAAATCCAATTAACAGAAAACATTTTTTAAATGACCATGTCACCATATTAGCTATCTTTTAAAGAAAATTACACAAGCTTGTACTTTGGGCTGATACATGTTCAAAGTAGCCAGAACTAATTTTTTTTTTCATTAAGAAGAATGCTGGCATGTAAATGACGGAGGGGAAAGAACATAATAGTATCTAGAACCTATTGACCAGTAACTCAGTAATAAAAAATAAACATATTGGCTGTCGACACCTTCACTCTGAGAAGAAAGCCCAACAACACAGGCCAACTGTGTTCATAGGTAATTCGCCTACAAAGTGCTAATGAGTAAATATACTGGCTACCTTTTCACGCACTTTATATGTACCAGTATTAATGTATTAAATCAACAGACCTATGAAAAAAAGGCTTGTTATTAATAGTAATATTTTGAAGATGGGAAGACTAAGACACAAACTATATTGCTAACAATACACAGCCAGCAAGTGGTAGACAGTGTGGTTTTGAAATACATGATTTTAATCAGTACTAGCATGTGCTATCCCATAAGTAGGAAATGTTCTAAGACAAGCTACTCGATTTTTAAAGTCCAAAGAGGAGCAGTGTGACATTGGAGATTTACAGCGCTGACCTTCCCGCCCACAGGATGTAGGAATGCCCACACACGCACAGCCCTCCCTTCACAGAAAAGGAAGCTGAGATGCAGAGGGATTTACCATGTCAGGAGTGTCACTGAGGCCTCTTGACTTCCAAGCCAGCATTCTCACCCAAAAAGTGATGATTGGAAACCACGGAGAATAAGTGATGGATGAATATTGATTGTCTGAGACAAACACATGGGACATAAGGGGGTGCATCAACTATGGATTTTTAAAAGCTTGATGCAGAAACTATAGATGATTTTCATCGTTTTAAAAATGAGATTGCATTGGCTTATAACATTGTACCTATAAGTTTCAGGTGTACAACATTGTAAATTGGCATCTGTATACACTGTAGCATGCTCATCACCAAGGGTCTAGCTTCCATCCATCACCATACATGTGACCCATTTTACCCATCTCACTCTCCTCCCCCCGGATAATCACCCATCTGCTGTCTACCAGGTACCTCTATGAGTTTGTTTGTTTGTTTTTATCCCACATGTGAGTAAAATCATATGCCATTTGTCTTTCTCCATCTGACTTATTTTACTTAGTAATAATATCCTCAAGATCCACCCATGTTGTCTCAAATGGCAAGATTTCATCTGTTTTATAGCTGAGCAGTATTCCTGGTTATGTGTACATGCCACATCTTCTTTACTCATTTATCCGTCATTGGACACCTAGGTTGTTTCTATATCTTGACCATTTTCATATTAGTGTTTTTGTATTTTTTAGATAAATACCTAGAAGTGGAATAACTGGATCATATAGTTGATCTAGTTTAATTTTTTGAGGAATCTTCATATTGTTTTTCATATTAGTGACACCAATTTATAATCCCACCAACACTGCACAGGTTTCCATTTCTCCACATCCTCCCAACCCTTATTTCTTGTCTTTTTTTATAATAGCCATCCTAACAGGTAGGAGGTGATATCTCATTGTGGTTTTGACTTACATTTTTCTAATAATTAGTGATGTTGAACATATTTTCAGGTGCCTGTTGGCTATTTGTATGTCTTCTTTGGGGAAAATATCTGTTCAGGTCCTCTGCCCATTTTTTAATCAGGTTGTTTGTTTTGTTTTTGTTGAGTTGTATGAGTACTTGATATATTTTGGATGTTACCTTTTATTGGATATATGATTTGCAAAGATTTTCTCCCATTTGGTATGTTGCCTTTTTGTTTTGTTGATGGTACAGATGCTTTTTAGTTTGATGTGGGGTTTTTTGTTTTGTTTTGTTTTGTTTTTGCTTCCTTGCCATTGGAGTCAAATCCACAAAAATATCACTGATGTTCTTGGCTCTTTTGTCATAAATTATTTGTCCCTGTATGTATGGGTTTATCTCTGGGCTCTTAATTTTATTCCTTTGGTCTGTGTGTCTATTTATCTGTCAGTCAGTGCCACACTGTTGTGGTTATTGTAGTTCTGCAGCATAGTTTGAAGCTGGGGCAGAGGGTGTGTTGCTTCTGGTTTTGTTTTTTCCCCTCAGGGTTCCTTTGGCTATTTGGGTTCTTTATTATAGTTTCATATAAATTTTAGTATTTTTTTGTTCTATTTCTGTGAAAAATGCTCTTGAGATTTTGATAGGGATTGCACTGAAACTGTAGATTGCTTTAGGAAACATTGGAATGTTAAAAATGTTAATTCTTCCAGTCCGTGAGCACAGAATATTTCCATTTCTTTGTGTCTTTTTTCAGTTAACTAAGATGACTTTAAGTCACCATGTATCATGAATGCTGTCTGCTTTGTGGATGTTGTCTCCTCCCAACCAGATTTAGATTGTGAGGTCCTTACAATATAAGTGTGCATTAAGCATCACGTCCCTCCTTTTCCTGCTAGCATGGGCCCATACAAAGTACACCACTACTTGAGTGGTTGGAAAGGATACGGGGCATTAGATACTCCCTAAAACCCCAGGGCCTAGCTGCTTCTTTAAGCATGAAGTAAAATATAGTGCATGCCTATGTAACTGACACAAAACCTCTGAGGTATGGTGTTGACCCACTAAAAACACATATGTGCTCCTATTGTTCCCTAGAATGCTCCTATTGTTCTCCTGGAACAGCAGAGCCTCATCATGTTTTCTGAGCGCACAGGCCTGCCTTTCTTTGTGGTGCACCTCCATTTTAACTGAACTCCCTCCACTCCTCCTTTTGTCCTGTAGCCCTCAGGGTGTGTGGCAACTCGTTTTTATTTACTGAAGGCTTAACCAGTGAACTGCCATGCATCCAAAATGGAAAATATCCCCATTACTTCCATATGTGCTGGAATATTTACGAATTTAAGTTAACATAATTTTCTTTACAAACCCAGAGATGTCCCTAGCGAGTCTGATTTTAAAATTGGGTGACTGGCGTTGATATTTGAGGCTTGTGGCTATAGACACACGTGTTTGTGGGGAAGGTCCATTGCTTGTGTCTATAGACACTTATGGCTTACAAAGGATTAAATATACCCAGAGATTAGTGAGTGACATCCCTTCTAGAAAGTGAACAGAGCAGAAGTGACATAAAGAAGTACATTTTCTAGAATATATGTTTCCTTCCGGGCCTGGAGACTATTCCTGGCCATGAGTCCAATTCTTCTTAGAAGACAACTTGTGGCTGGTGTTGAGAAAGCACTGGGCATCACACAGACTGCTAAGGGCCTTTGAAACAGGGATCATTTCCTTACTCATCAGCTTGAAACGGCTTTGTCCTCACTCATCGTCAGGTCTTCCTGGCGTGTTAGAAGAAGCCCAGGACAGAAGTCACAAGGGTGGATCCCAGCATCAGTTCCTAATTTAACTGTGCCAGTCCTTTACCCTCTCTCCCTTGGGCTTTCTTAATCTGCCGAAAGAGGCAGCTGGACCAGATGGTTGCTGGCATTCTGTGCAATGGTCCCTCTGGGAGAAGCAGGAAGTTACTCAGAGAGAGGTCATTAAGAGGCTTGATGACTCAGCCTCAGGGACAGGAGGAAGACAAGACTCCCTGAAGCCCAGTCAAGAATCAGAGCCACCAGAGTGAGCTTGCTCTCAAGACTTTATTTCCACCTCATTTTGCATGCTCACCCACCACCCACGTGCTGTCTCGGCACTCAGTAAACACTTGTTGAGAGGAAATCTCATGGAGTCAAGGCCCTTTCTCTGTCTCTGGTGGTGGTGGGAGGGAACATTAGCCCTTTCCTGCCCCCACCGCTAGCCGTGCACAGGATGTGGGAATCCAGCAGCCCAGCTGATAGGGCCAGTGACTAGGCCTGCCCATGAAGTGTTTACATGCACCCTTCACACGGCTGGAAGGTCGTGTTTATTCGCCAGGTTTCTTTGGTCTTCCTAATTGAACGTTTTCCATCTCCTATTTTAGACTTAAGGATATTGAGTCCCAAAAAGGGGAAGTGGGAGATCTGTGATACCTTGCAAATACAAGTCTGGGTCAGAAATTACAACTCCTCATCCAGTACCAGCCCTGGTCCCAAAGGTGGTGACAGACACCTTCTCATCTCCATGGAAACACCTCCAAGTAGTTTCTGTACACTAGAACCAAGACAAGTGAATTATTAAGGCTATTCTTTATCATCATGATTTTTGCTGTTAGTCCTTGATTGAAAGCTAAGGCATCCCTGAGTAGACTACCAAGGCCATCCAAGTCTCTAATAAGAGAAGGAAATCATGTCATCCAGAAGGGAAGAACATTTGCTATATAGGATTAAAAAGATTTGGTTTTTTATATTTCCTACTTATAGTCACACTATTGCTTATTTGTAAAATTCATTCTACTCATAAAATGAACCAGCCATTAGTGACTAAGAGCTCTTCCCACTAATTAGTGGGCCCATGTGGAAAGGAACATATTAGAGGTTAGAGTAATGGGCATGTGACCCTGACTCCTGTTTCTGGTTCCTTCACTGGCTTGCTGTGTGGCCTTAAGCAGTTTTTCCGAGCCTCACTTTCCCTAAGAAGCAAGTTTCCCACTCACTCTTCTCGGGGATGCTAAAAGATCAAAGAAGGGGTGTTTACAGACCTATTAAACATGCCCCGATGAAGTTTATTAGAATGGCCTTGATTTGATAGTATTAATTAATAAATCCTTTGATTATTGATTGATAGACCCATGTATTTGAGCTTCTAATTAGCTCCTTGGACATAATAAGCCACAGTGGTTATACCAAATCCTAAGATAGGTAGAATGCGGTTCTCAAGCCACATGAGGCTCTTTGGCCCCTTGAGTATGGCTCTTCCACAAAATGCCATGTGCGGGCGTGCACATACAGTGTGATTGAAACTTCCTGGCCTATACGCAGAAATCGGTTTTCAGCTCTCAAAAGAAATTTCAATCATTGTTCTGTTGATATTTGGCTCTGTTGCCACAGGTACTGTCCTAAGGGAAGTAGCACAGTCATAATGATCATTGTGTGTGTGTCTGATGGGCCATCATTTGGAGTCACAAAGCACATGGGCATCTTTACCTGGTGGCTAAGAAGCTGCAGGGAGCCAAGGCCAAGTGTCTCTGTCTGCTTGCTTCTTGTTTTTACCTTGCCAGCCTCTGTGGAGGGTTTAGCAGGCAGGGCCTGTGAGCTGTGCTCCATGAAGAGGCAGTGTATTTACAGCAAGGAGTGGCCATCTGGTAGGCAGCTCCTCGGGCACAGCTGCATCCTGCTGCCTTCATCTCCCTGCTGCCCAGCCCCACCTCCTCCCTCAGTGAGGAGAAAGGGTCAGGCCAGTGTGCCCACAGGGGCATCCCTCTGATTCCTGGGATTCTGCTCATGTCCCAGTGCAATCTCACCTCACTTCCACCTCTCTTTCTAGTATCTCTTTTGCAAATAAATAAATAAATAAATAATACATACATACATACATACATTGTTTTGAACCCCTGCTTAGATCAGACATGAGGGAAAGCATGGTTCTGCCTCCTGTTAGAAAATGTCTGCAGACATCATCCTGGGAGATGCCAGAGCCAGGCAGCCAGGGTGCAGTGCCCAGGGCAGGAGTCAGGGAAGCAGCAGTGGCAGCAGATCGAGGGCCCACAGCAGAGCCAGGTGGTTTGGTTGGGCCGTTGGCAGAGGCTCGGATCTCCACACCAACTGCATGGGGAGCACTTCAAGGGAAAGCCCAGCTTGTTCTACTTTGCAAGGAGCTGTGGAGGGAGGAGCTGCCAGGGAGCCACACCAGTCTGAGTATTGGCTCGGTTTCTTCACCAGGTCAGGGGAGTCCAAATAAAAGGCCCAAGAGAGGTGTTTGCAGGCACCCTCACAACAGGTTTACTTTCTTTCCTCCTGATGGAGCAGGGACAGTAGACTCTGGGTGGGCACCTTACCCCAAATGCTGCCTACCCCAGGGCAGTACCTGTGGCACCAGAGCCAGCCAGGACCAATGGTGGGGACTGGGGACATACTTTGTAGGCTGGGTACAAAGTGAAAATGCTGGGCCCTTGATCCAAACTTACAGAGAATTTCAACCTGGTGACAGCAGAGCAGTAAACCAAATGGGCCCTTCAGAGCACAGGGACCGGGGCCCCAGGCAGTGGTCCTGGCCATGGTGGAGGCAGCACAGGGCTGAGGGTGCCCCTCAGAGACCAGCCATCTTCCATCCACCCTTTTCTTCAAAAAGAAAGGGAAGAGAGAGGGGGCGGGAAATAATTCTGTACACTTCCTTAGAGATTCCCAGCATGCAAATAATCAAATTGTATTTTCTTAAACCCCATTGTGAGAGCTTGATAGAAATTGGGTTTGTGCCTAGTGTTGGTCTCTTTGATGTCCGCTAACTGGGAGATGAGAGCAGTTTGGAAACATACAGAAAGAAGCCCATGGAACACAGAAAAAACTACACCATCTGTGAGTGGCCAAGGCATAGGAGGAGGAATACTGAATTATTAATATAATAAAATATTTCCAGCTTTAAAAAAAATTTTTTTTAAAGAAAAGAATAAGTTTGATTCTGAGTTATTCATTTTTATGTGCCAGGATTTGGGAGAAGTCAGAACAAGTAGGAATCATAAGATCCAAGTTCATTGAGCGCTTACTTTGTGCCAATGAGCGGTATCTAGAAGGGGCCATTAATCCCATTTCACAAATGGGGAAACTGAGGCTAAAAAAATGTTGTCACTTTGCCTAAGAACAAACAAATTGGATGTAGGAGAGCCTGGACTCACACAGATGTGGTCAGACTTTGGAGCCTGTGTGCTGGCCACTTCGGACCGTGTGCTCTGCCGGGTTATAAGGTCATTGTCAGCGATCCGATGGTTCTGCTGCTCTTGTGACTGTGGCCAAGTTCTAGTGGGCTGTCTATAAGTGTCTGACAAGCAAGGGTCAGAGAGAAGCTGTGAGGGTTTTCATTGAGGGATTTAGCATAAAGGCATCAGCAAGGAGCCTGAGGCTCAGCTCTGTCATCTGAGCCATGCAGGCTCTGTGAGGGCCACATTCCATCTGTCCCCACACAAGCTGTCAGAGCCAGCATGGGGCTTCGGGTCCCTTGCTTTCCTGGAAATGTCTCTGCACCAACGTGGAACCACCCCTAAAGGAGAAGGAAAGTATAGCTTCCCTCGGCTTCATAGTGACATGTACTGCGTGAGCTATGGACCACGGAGGAAGCTCTAATACAGGAGAGTGAGGACCGCCTCCTTGGCACATGGAACAATCATCAAATTCTGTCCAGAAGGTTCTGAAGAGAAAAGAATGCAGCCCTTCTAGAAGCAGCTTTTGTTTGTTTGTTTGTTTTAAATTTTTTTATTAATTTTTTTGAATATATATATTTATTATTGACAGTATTGCTGATGTCTCCTACCCCCCCCCCATCCTCCTCTGCCCAGCCCCTACCCACCCACCCCCAGGCCTTCACCATCCTATTGTCTGTGTCCCTGTGCCATGCATATAGGTATGTGAGTTCTATGGTTTATCTCTTCTCACCCCCTCCCCCAACACCAGGAGCAGTCTGTTCCCTTCCTCCATGCTTTGGGTCTTATTTTGTTGGTCAATTTATTTTGTTCATTAGATTCCCAGAACAAGTGAGATCATGTGATATTTGTCTTTCTCTGATTTGCTTATTTCACTTTGCATAATAATTTGCAGGTCCATCTCTGCTGTCTCAAAGGGTAAAATATCCTATAAATTGTTTTTATTATTCATTCCTTTAAGAAGAAACTGTGAGCAAGTCAGAGAGGGTCAGGAGCCCCAGAGGACAGGAGTCTGGGTCTAGGATGATAGCCTGAAAAGCATATGTCCCTGGGAGGAGCCGCGAGGATTCCTGCTTTACCCTCCTTTGAGCAAAATGAGCTCTAGTTCTAAGACTACTAGTATAGAAGGGTTGCGGTATGCCTCACCACCCACCTCCCATCACCCAGCAGTGCTGCAGCCTTAATTATTCCCAGTAATTGCAGTCAGCTTCTTAGTTAAGGGGTGCTCTCTTGGAAGGAAAAATGCCCACCAGGGCCTAAGAGGGAGCTCTTTTTACTGCCCTTTTTTTCCCCCCCTGAACTGCCTCCATTCCCCTGCTCCCCCTCCCTGCGCACCCCCTGGTGGCTGCCGCGTCCTGGCAGCTGCAGGACCCTTGGTTTCTTTGTGCTCAGAAAGCAGTGTGGGCTTGACAGGCGCACATTGTTTTCTTGAGTTGCCTGGCCCAGAATAAGGTCAAGGCAGCCCCCGCCTTCCTCAGGAGGCTTCCTGAGCTGCCTAGTCACCAGGGTGAGCCCGAGCTCTTACACGTTAGTGGGCAGGAAGCAGAGTCCCAAAGGGAGGCTGGGAATTTGAGCGCCTTCCCATTTCAGCACTGGAGGGAGGAAGCCTCAGGCAGTCCTCCGGCAGATGGCTACTGCTTCCTTCCCAGCGCTGGCTGGTGCTGCAACTCCGACCCTCCAGCCTCCAGCCTGCCTCCGCTCTGCTCTCCCCGCCCCTTGCCTTGGAGGGAAACTCCTGCGGCGCTGGGAACTGTCTTGGAGAACTCAACAAAGGCTGAGCAGCCGGCAATGACTTGAAAAGAACTTGTTTTGTTCTCGGTCAGGAACCTGCAGGAAAATCCACACCCACGTTGCCAGGTTTTGAACTGGCGAGCGTGTGTGTGTGTGTGTGTGTGTGTGTGTGTGTGTGTGTATGTGTGTGAAGCAAGCGGTGGAGGAGGCGAAAACAACTGTACAGTCTCTGCTTTGATAAGGAAACTGCCAGCTGCAGAAGTTCAGCAGCAAAGGGAGGACTGTGGCCGCATGAACCGAGCGCTTCTGAACTTACACTGCGTTGCTTTCTGTCCAGATATTCCAGTGGAGGCAGTTGGAAAACCTGTATTTCAGAGAAAAGAAGTTTTCGGTTGAAGTTCATGACCCACGCAGGTAAGCCGGGAAAATCCTCATGTCTGGGAGGGCAAGGACCACCAGCAGGAATAATCCTGTGTTTGTGCTGCCAGCCTTGCTGTTCATTTTGGCAGGGAAATGGGTGATCGTGGAGAACAATTGAAATCAGGCAGTAAAGCTTTGTTTTGTGCTATGCATAAGTGCAGTGGGTTCGTGAGTGTGTGTGTGTGTATGTGTGTGTGTATGTGTTGGGGGGGTGTATTTGTGTGTGTGTGTGTTTGTGGTGTGTGTGTGTGTGTTGGGGATGTATTTGTGTGTGTATGTGTGTGTATGGTTTGTGGTGTGTGTGTGTTGGGGGGTGTATTTGTGTGTGTGTGTATGGTGTGTGTGTGTTTGTGGTGTGTGTGTGTGTTGGGGGGTGTATTTGTGTGTGTGTGTGTGTATGGTGTGTGTGTTTGTGGTGTGTGTGTGTGTGTGTGTGTGTGTGTGTGTGTGTTGGGGGGTGTATTTGTGTGTGTGTGTGTGTGTGTTGGGGGGTGTATTTGTGTGTGTGTGTGTGTGTGTGTGTGTAGTAGTAGTAGTAGTAGTAGCCATTCTGCGCTCATCTCATTTCCTGCACGTGTCGGTGCTCATGCATGTGCAGCTGTCTTTCTAAGCATTTTAGGGAGGATTTCTAGCTCTTCATAACTAACACCAAATTAAACTAGGCAGCAGGCTGAGTCTTTTTAGGAAGTTTTGCCGGAGGAGAATCTGAAGGATGGCTGGTCAGAGCTTCTGAGGGTGTGCTGGGCAGGGCAGTCCGCACCCAGGGTGACCTGCACGTGAAGCAGTGGTGCCAAACTGTTGGATCCCAGGAGCTGTGGGGTGAGGGTGTCAGCCTGGTGGCTGGATCTGAAAGACGCTATTCCTTTTCTCTGCACCTCACATCATGGCCCAGGCGGTGCTAGCATAAAAGCTGCACTGTCAGATGACAAACACTAGGACCCCGTTTGCCCTGCTGCAGGCCCTGGGTGGAAGGTGGGGCAGCAGGCATCTGAGGCTTCTCCTCTTTGTCTGCCACAGTCCTGGAGGTTAGGCAGCCCAGAAGCAGCACAAAATTCCCAAAAAGCAAGCCTGCCACCTCTGAGTAGATTACTTTGGGTAAGTCCAAAAAATGGATTTACAGCCCGAAGGCAGTCCCGGGAAGACCAGACTCTGCAGAGGGGCAGATGCGGGTTTTCGGTGCCATTGATCCCTAGCCCTGGCCTGGGAATGAGGATCTTGCACCAGCTCGCTCCCACATGGCCTGTGAGCCTCTGAAAAAGCTGCTGTGCCTCCTGCAGGGCTGAGGCCACAGGCAGAGAGGGCGCAGGTCAGGGCCTGAGGCTTGTACACCCTCTGGGTCCTGCGGCCCGTGATAACCAGTGAGGCTGACGTGCTGCTTGCTGGTTGCATAATCTGTGCGAGGCAGCCTCTCAGGTAGGGCAAGAGCTTACTCATGGCCCACGGTCACTAGAGAAGCAAACGGAGAACATTTAGAGAGTCTTGTTTTCACAGCCAGGTGAAGGCGGTAGCACTGAGCAGAACAACAACTTGTCTGGCATTTTCAGGGCCTTACAGTCCAGAGACACAGCTCTGCAGAGCAGGAATCCACTTGTGCCTGCAGAGCGAGGGAGAAGGGGAGATGCTGGAAATGATGGCACAGCCAGGATGGAACGCGGTTATCTGTCCAGGGGAACTGACCAGACCTGTCTTAGCAGTGTGGAAGGAACTTCCATGAAAGGAATGAAATGCATGTTGCCACCGTAGGTCTGATGCAGAAAGGAGATGCTGGACAGAGAGTAAAGCCAGGGAAGAGAAGTTTAAGGGGCCAGGCATAGGACTAGACCCTCTTCATGCCTGTGCTCTACCAGGCATCGTGCTAACTCAGGCGCCTTGGACAAATCCTTGTATGCTGTGCATGTGTGTGTATGTATGTATGTGTGTTTTTCTCTGAGTCTATTGCCTTGTCTGTGATACAATACTAAATTCCATTCCCCAAGGCCTAAGGATATAGGAAAGCGTCCAAACCTCACATGTTACTATTATGTGAACCATTAGCCTATGAAATGAAGGTGCTCAGTCTCATATTACTTGAGTAGCTTCTGTATTTGGGTACCAAGACAGAGTCCACGACCCTTCGAGAACTTCTGGCACACTTGGAGAGAGAGGTAGAAGCGTGTTCGTTATTGAGTGTTCACCATGTGCAAGCATGTTTCTCAACACCCATTTCCATTAATCTCATCTGGCCCTCCCTGTAACTCCAGGAAACAGGCACCATAGTGTTCCTCCTGTACATCTGGGAAACTGAGGCACGGAGAAATGGAGCAGCTTGTTCTAGGTTACAAACAGCTAGTAAGTGGTAGAGGCAGGTTTTGAACCCAGGAGTCTGACTCCAATGCTCACACACCTTCCTGCTACACTACACAAGGTAGCAGTACCAAGCGGCAGATGGAAAAAGCATAAATGCTAGAGGTCACCAGGAGCCAGGCTAGTCAGGAAGGACCCATCTGAGCAGAACCTCAGAGGGTGACCAGGATATAAAGTGTGAGGTGGGCCCTCAGGAGGACATGTCTGTCAGGTGGACAGAAGAGAGGAGAGAAAGCGAGGGGCCCAGGCAGCCTGTGCACAGAGCCAGGTCTGATTTCCGTGTGTGTGTGTGTGTGTGTGTGTGTGTGTGTGTGTGTGTGTTTATACTCCATGTCCCGGAGGAAAAGAGCCTCTCTCAGCCCCTATGCAACAGGGAGGAGCCGGGACGGCCGGAGAGGCCAGGAAGGGCTCTTCAGGGCCTCATGGTGCTCCTTAAAATTCAGTGGATCATCCTGCTGCTGGGGCCTTGTTTGTTTGGAGCAGACAGGACAAATCTGACCGGACATCCATAGGGATGACCCCCCCCACACACACACACACCCAAACTAGGAAGTGAGTCAGAACCACAGCAATAGGTTGGAAGTGCAAGAGAGAATCTTGTTGTGAATATACGAAGATGTCATCCATGGGGCATGTAGAGGAACAGGGGATTCACTCAGAGCACAGGCTTACTCCAGAGGTGACAGGCACGGGTGGGGTCACAGAAGTGCTGTGGGATTTGTTCTCCTGCACTGCTGCCCTGACTCCCCCAGCATTGTATCTGCTGTTCTCTGCTTGGAAAAAGGTTTAGGCAGGACAGAAAAGTGGGTGGGGTGGGAAGAGCCTGAAGGGAAAGATGCAGGGAAGAGATACATTAATAATGAAGCAGGAGGAAAACTCTCAGAGGGCCTGATTCAGATGCTCTGTGGCTAGCTTGGAACCACCCAGACCAGAAGGCTTCTTAACTCTTTCTCTCTCACCTTATCTGAAAGAGATCAGCCTGGTACAATTCTCATTGCTTTCACTAAAATATATAGCAACTTACTTTTCCTTTCTAACTCAGCTTTCCCAGGAAAGAAAAAAGTTAGGCCATTCCATGGACATTGCTATGGAAGCCAAAATAGGTGTTCAGACCAAGGGTTTCTTTTTAAATTTATAGATAATTTCTTTTTAGATTTATACATTTATAGACCACAATTTCTTTTTAAGTTTATAGATAAATTTATCTTCAACTGCCTTTCATGCCCTGCTGTTTTGTCTTAACTCTCCCTTTTTAACAAAAGGAAAAACACCCTGCCTGGAATCAGCATCACCCACCCACTCCAGATCTGAATTTCTCCTTGGAAATGGGTCTGAAGAAGACCTACTGTTAAAGCTGTAGCCCCCAAGGGAAGGTGACCGGAGCACTCTAAATTTTCTTCAAGGAAAATGTGCTGTGAAAGAAAAAAGTTATTCACAGGTCCTGAATACCCCAAGTTTTCTCCAAATTAGATATCTTAATCTTGAGAACACACATTTTCTTCGGACATATACACATCAGATATCACAGATCCCACCCACTGTCTCATCACTTTGCCCTACACACACACACACACACACACACACACACACACACACACACACACACAGATACACACTTGCATGCACACACTTTTGTAATAATCTGCCTACTATAAAATACACTTCACTGAGGAACATGGTCATATTACCCCTCCCCCCACCATGCTGCTGATACAGAAATTATGTTGGGATCTGTATTTCTACTTTCATTTTTAGATTTCCATGTGTATATATACTCCATGTCTTCCCCATACATGTACATGCAGAGGCAGGGTATTGAAGGGGTTGGCAGGGCTCATATCTTTCTACTTTTCCTCTCCTGATTTTTCTAAGGCCCTGTCTTCCCTATGAATGTATTTCAAATTAATGACCAGCTCTTTCCAGGAACATTGAATTAAAGTAAGAAAAGCCCTGATTTCCTTAGGACCTCCCACAGGCTGTGGCCTGTGGTGATCAGACCAGAATTTGCTCATCCTTCACCATAGGCAGCATTGCCTGCTTAATAGAGGACATTGTCAAAGGCTTTCCTGTCTCTGAAGTTTGTCTTGGTTCAATACGAGGAGCTGAAGACCAGAAAGGAGACCCATCTTATCTCAAATAAGGCAGAGGCTTGGCCCCATTCTGAACCCAAAGGAGCCAGTAAATCAAAAGATTAGCATTATTCACAAAAGTTAAGGAATGGAAAGAACTTAAGTGTCTGTTGACAGATGCATGGATAAAAGAATTGTATTTTTACACAGTGGAATATTATTCAGCCTTAATAAAGGAGGCAGTCTTGCTGTTTGTAATAATATGGGTCAACATGAAGAACATTATGCTAAGTGAAATCAACTAGACAGAAGAACTACATGCTCTCATTTATAAGTAGAATCTAAAGACATGAAGTTCATTGAAGCAGAACGAAGAATTGTGGTTTCCAGGAGAGATGGGGAGATGGGAAAATGAGATTTTGGTCAGAGGGTACTAAGTTGCAATTATGTAGGATGAATAAAGCTAGGGATATAATGGACAGCATGGTGACTATGGTTACTAATACTGTACTGTGTAATCTTGGAAATTTGCCAAGAGTGGATTTAGATGTTCTCATCACTTAGAAAATAGGAACGATATGAGAATATGGTACGTTCATTAGCTCGACTGTAGTAATCATTTTACTGTGGGATGCGTATCAGATCATCTTGTACACACTTTATTCATAAAATAAAAGTAAGGCCGTTGGTACCGATTTCCCAAAGCGTGCACCAGAGCATGCTCATCTGTCACCTTTGCAGGAGGACATTTAGGACCCAGTGGGTTCTCAATAAAAGTTTTGACCCATCAGTGGAGTTCTTCATCATAAACGTGTTGCCCCTTCTGATTCTTGCTTTCCCAGGGCTTCTGTGACGAGGAGGACGTTTGGGCACAGTGGCATTGCGGTGCATACGTGGTACGCGTGCCCAGCATTAATCAAGTCCATTTGGGCTATGGCTATTAGCCAGCACCAGTTCTACCTGGACAGGAAGCAGAGTAAGGTAAGTCCTTGTCCCGGGCCTGGGAGGGACTCTGTTGTGCCCAGGCTTTCACCAAACTGAGGGCAAATGAGAGCCCTGTCTGCGTCTCGTTGCTGAGGGATCGAGAATTAGAGGTTGGGGTGGCACTGTGTCCCTTGCCCTGAGATGTACACAGATACAGACCTGCCTTTTAGGACTATAGGAGGAGCGAGACGAGCTCTTCGACAGGGCACATTCCTTGCAACTTGATTAAAGGGCTCTGACCCAACCACAGTTGGCACTACTCACGCCATTGAATACAGGCAGGTAGGGCCCTTCTAAGGAATTTGAACCTCAAGAACCTCTGCTAGGAGCAAGCAGTGAAGCCCCTTTTGGTATTTAAACAGTGGCATATTGTTTTGTTTTCAAGGGGGAAAATAAAGTAACCATTCTCAATTAATAGACACCACTTAACTGTTGTGGATAATTGCTGTGAAAACCCTGCAGGCTTATTCAACTGCCAACTCCAGTTTTTTGTTTAATGCAAAACTGGAAACATGAAAAAAAAAAAAAAAAAAAAAAAAAGCAGCCCTGTTTCCCTTAAGGAGACCTGGAGCCTGAGGCCTTGGTAAACAGTCATCCTCAGCAGGAGCTCCCACCCCGCTCCAGGGGCACGGGTGCATATTCTGTGGGTGGGAGAGTGACTTCTCCTTGGTTCACACACAGCTTATATCAACACTCTGCCCCCTCTTCCAGCTGCGCCTGCCTTGCTCCCCTTGCGTCCCCCTCCTCCACACCCTTGGCACACCACTCCCATTCATTACCCCTCAGGTGAAGAGCCATTTGGATGTGAGCTCTGCACTTTTTTCAGGATCCTGCTGCCTTGGGTTAGGGCTACGGGGTGGAATTCAGAGCTACAAAGCAATGCCAACCATGCCTAGTCAGTACCACCACCTGTGGGAGGTTTTCTTCCATTGTTTGAGTTCTTGGCATGGGAGGAGGTGGCAGGATCCTAGGCTTACTGGGTACAAGAATCATAGGATCGGTGTCCTTTTGGAACCTTTCGGTTCCTCTTTTCTTATTTTCCACCTGGATGGAGTTGCTCTTCCCCTGGCTCGGGGAGAGGCATGGATGGAGAGAACTGGGGTAGAGTGGGAAGTAAGAGAAGGATGGTAAGAAAACAGGATAGGAAGAAAGGAAATAATAATTTGAAGTGTAATTTCAATTTCAGATCAATGCCTTTCCCATTGTCTTCTTTGTAACAGCCTTTCTCCTCTACTCAGTCTTCTTCCTGACCCCTCTTTTGTTTTCTTTCTGGGGTGAATGGACATATGGTAAAGCAATTTTCTTACTAGGAATTATGAGAGTATTCCACAGCTCTTCTAGTGGTAATGGGCACAGGAATTTGAGGACCCATTAGATTAAAAGATACAGGATCTTCAGTAGATAAATGGATAAAAATGTTGTGGGACATTTACACAATGAAATACTATGCAGCTGTGAAGAAGAGGGACATCCTACCCTTTGGGACAGCATGGAATGACATGGAGACTATTTTGCTAAGTGAAATTAGCCAATTTGAGAAAGACAAATATAACATGATTTCACTCATTTGTGGAATCTAATGAACAGAATGAATTGACCAACAAAATGAAACCCTAAGCATGGAGACATGGAACAGACTGACATACCTGAATGTGGGGTTAGAAGGACAAGAAATACACCAAAGAACTTATACGTATAGCAGGCAATGGGGTAGTGAAGACCTAGGGGGTGAGTAGGGGCTGAGATGGGGAGAAGGGGAGGTATTTGTAATACTATCTATAATAATAAAAATATAATATGCTAATTAGACCTTCTCGATGTCATTCTGGACCTCCTTCCAAATGAAGCCACTTGGTGTGGGATGAGGCAAAGGTGCTTAGGGGCAATCAGGCAGGCAGGCAGACAAGCAGTTAGGGGTGATCAGGCAGGGAGGCAGAGTGGTAAGGGGCAATCAAGCAGTCAGATAAAGTGTTTAGGAGCCAGAGGTCCCAGATTGTGAGAGGGATAGCCAACTGCCAGTTTAGGCTTGATCCCCTCTGACATCCCCCAGGGCAGATGGACATCCCCCTAGGGTTCCCAATTGCAAGAGGGTGCATGAATTTCGTGCACTGGGCCTCTAATCAACACTAAAAAGTATATTAAAAAAAAAAAAAGGCTAAAGTGTTTTACTCATGCTTTAACTTGAGTTGGTGGCTGGGTGTCAGCATTTTGTCTTCCAGTGTTAGGAGCTGGAGATCAAAACCTTAGAATACTGATCACATCCTCTGTATTGTTCAGCAATGGAGGAGTGAAGGATAGAGTGTCTGGGAATCCTCCTGAACTCCACTGTTAGTTCCTCCTGCAGGCAGACCCCCCACACTGATACCATGATTTTGAACAGGGGAAAGTGAAAGAGTATTTCATCCTAAGGATCATATATTAGCTGTTTAAACTCTTCTCCTGACTTCTGGTTGTTTTCTGTTTGTTTGTTTTGTACAGATAGTCTCTTGGGTAATTCAGGAAGCTGTTCCTAGGGCTCTAGAGCCACATTCTGAAAGGTGATCTTTGTACAGGTAGAGAAATCTCATTCATCAGGCTTAGTGGTCAACCCAATGATGCAATAAGTAAATTTCAAAAAAGTAGTGATCAAAGAACATGGTAACAAGATGTTTTTTCAGAGGCCAAACCAAATACACAGCACTAGGAATATTTTAGCTGTCCTCAGCAACCCCTGACTGAAGGAAATGCATACACTCCCAGAGCAGAACTTTCCCAGTAGGCTTTGAATGCACACAGATTCCTGCACTTCTCATAGGAACCAGTATCCTGCAGGGATCAATTAGGAACAAGTTCCTCCATGTGGAAGTCCAAGGTATCTGTTGTCCAGTTCTATAACCCTGGGCAAATCTTTTTATCACAGCTTTGTTTTCCCCAATTAGAGAAAAGGAAATTCCTAATTGATATTTATTGGTCTGAAGACACAATGTTTGTGAAATTGTTTTAGGAGATATGAAATCTTTTATTATTATCATTATTACTGCAATGCACTATTGCATGGCCAGCACTTATAGAAAGCTTAAATTCCCTAAAAGTTCCCCAAATTAAATTAGAGATGATAAAACTTTCTGTAGGAGTTTTTTTCTTTATTAATTAAGGTATTACATATATGTCCTTATCTCCTATTGCCCTCCCCACCATCCCACCCCCCACTCATGTCCTCACTCCCCTGGTGTCTGTTTCCATTGGTTAGGCTTGTATGCATGCATACAAGTTCTTTGGTTGATCTCTCCCCCTTCCCCTCACCCTCCCATACCTCCCCTCTAAGGTTTGACTGTCTGATCAATGCTTCTGTCTCTGGATCTGTTTTTGTTCATCAGTTTATGTTGTTCATTATACTCCATAAATGAGTGAGATCATGTGATATCTTTCTTTCTCTGACTGGCTTGTTTCGCTTAGCATAATGCTTTCCAATTCCATCCATACTGTTGCAAATGGTAAGAATTCCTTCTTTTTTTTTTTTTTTTTTTTTTTTTTTACCACAGTATAATATTCCATTGTATAGAAGTACCACAGTTTTCTAATCCACTCATCTGCTGATAGGCACTTAGGCTGTTTCCAAATCTTAGGTATGGTAAACTGTGCTGTTATGAACATATGGGTGCATATATCCTTTCGTATTGGCATTTCTAGTTTCTTGGGATATATTCCTAGAAGTGGGATTATTGGGTCAAATGGGAGTTCCATTTCTAGCTTTTTGAGGAAACTCCATACTGTTCTCCACAGTAGCTATACCAGTCTGCGTTCCCACCAGCAGTGCACAAGGGTTCCTTTTCTCCACATCCTGGCCAGCACTTGTCATTTGTTGATTTCTTGATGATAGCCATTCTGACAGTTGTGAGATGGTACCCCATTGTCGTTTTGATTTGCATCTCTTGGATGATTAGTGACTTTGAGCATGTTTTCATATGTCTCTTGGCCTTCCTTCTGTCTTCTTTTGAAAAGTATCTATTTAGGTCTGTTGCCCATTTTTTGATTGGGTTGTTTATCTTTCTGTTAATTTTTGTATGAATTTCCTATAAATGTTGGAGATTAAACTCATCGAAGACAACATTGGCAAATATGTTCTCCCGTGCAGTGGGCCTTCTTGTTGTTTTGCTAATGGTTTCTTTTGCTGCACAGAAGCTTTTTATTTTGATGTAGTACCATTTGTTTATTTTTCTTTAGTTTCCATTGTCCAAGGAGATGTATCGGTGAAGATATTACTTCAGCATATGTCTGAGATTTTGCTGCCTATGGATTCCTCTAATATTTTTATGGTTCCCATCTTATGTTTAAGACCTTTGTCCATTTTGAGTTTATTTTTGTGTATAGTGTAAGTTGGTAGTCTAGTTTAATTTTTTTTGCTTGTATCTGTCCAATTTTCCTAATACCATTTATTGAAGAGACTGCCTTGACTCTATTGCCTCCTTTGTCAAATATTAATTGAGCATAGTGGTTTGAATCGATTTCTGGGTTCTCTATTCTATTCCATTGGTCTATATGTCTGTTCTTGTGCCAGTACCAGGTTGTTTTGAGAACAGTGACTTTGTAATATAGATTTACTGAGACAGGGATGCCCACTTTCATCACTCCTGTTCTACATAGTACTGGAAGTTTTAGCCATAGCAAATAGACAAGAAGAAATAAAAAAGTATTCAAATTGGAAAAGAAGATGTAAAAATGTCATTATTCACAGATGACAGAAAACTTTAAAGACTCCATCAAAAACTATTAGATTTAAAAATGAATTCAGCAATGTAGCAGGATACAAAATTAATGCCAAGAAATCTAAGGCATTTTTGTATACTAATAGTGAACTTACAGAAAGAGATATTAAAAAACAACCCCATTTAAACTGCATGAAAAAAAATTAAGATAACTAGAAATAAACTTAACTGAGGAGGTAAAGACCTGTACTTGGAAAACTACAGGATGTCAAAAAAAAAAAAAAAAAAAAAGATAGAGGAAGACATAAACAGATGGAAGAACATACCATATTCATGGATTGATAGAATCAACATCATTGATAGAATCAATGTCCATACTACCTATAGATTCAGTGTACTTCCTATTAAAATTCCAAAGACATATTTCACAGACCTAAAACAAACTCTCCAATAATTCATCTGACCCAAATAGCTACAGCAATCCTGAGAAAGAAGAACAAAATAGGAGGGATCTCAATACCAGATATCAAGCTACAACACATTTGTTTCTGGGATGTTGTTTTTTATGTAGCTGTGATGTGATTCCTCTTGGTGGGTAGAATGGCCTCTGGATGAGTGAAGGCTGACAGGCGTGGGATGAAGAGCTTCCAGGTAGTTCTGAGCAGCCAGTGTTGGCTGGCAAACCGTCCATTGCTACACACTCTACTGTATCGGGCCATGCCAACCATTCCTTTCTTTGAAGTGCTTTAGAAAAGCTAGGCCTCTCAAGTGATGCCTATCAAACCCAGATACAAGTGCTGTCTAATGGCTTGAGTCAGCAGGGGTGGGTAGCCAAGAAGTCTCATGTTCTTCGCCTAGTACTCAGTTATTTTATCCCTTCAGGGTCATTGTGTAAATCATTAAAAGAAACCAATGAATTTCTTCCTCCCTCCCTCCCCCTCTCTCTGTCTTATATATACACCACTACCACTACCACCAAAGATGGAGCGAAGGGTAAGATTTATTGCTTGGTTTCCTGTGGCTTGTTCTGAGTGAGAGGCTGTGCAGGCACCAATTACAATTGGTAACATATATGTGCTGATCCCAAAGATCAGAAATGTTCTCAGCTGCATATCCACAACCTCTGTAGCCCAGAGCCAGGGAGTGTCTTATAGACTTCAGAGGAAAACATTTGAAAGTTCAAATTATTTAGAGTAGATATTAGACCCTTTTCCTCTGAACTCAAAGTGGATACTTATTGTCTTGGCTTCCAATCCAAACATCTATCCTGTGTGTGTTTTTTCTTCTGATGCAATCTGTTGATTCATTCTATCTAGAGCAAAGGCAGAGTAAAAGCATGGTGGGGGGCAATTAAGCCTTGCTGACAGAGTATTAGTAATAACACTTTGTTTGGCAAAACCTTCATAGCCAGATGCTTAGAAGTGTGGGGTTTCTTTCAGGTTGACCCAAAGGCCTGATTTTGCAAGGAGACAGTCTCCCCATCAGTATTCACTTCCTCTTAGTATTCTCTCTCGACTGGTTCATTTGGCCATTATATTTACATTCTAGAATCTAGAGAGACGCAGTTGATGTGTGGCAGGAGTGGAGATGGTATGGGCACAGGTCCTCCATGTGATAAGTGAGATCTCCAAAATATAAGGTTGAGTCATCAATAAAACCTCACTTAGCAAATCACTACCAGGCCCTGACTTATAGCCCATTACTATTCCAATTCCATTGGCCTTTCTGTGTATTTTCTAATTTAGTCCTTATCACAACTCTGGGATGTGAATTTTAAGATCTGCACTTTAAAAGCTGCAATCTGAGGGTCAAAGGTTGAAGACAAAGATCAAACCATGATTGACTAGGAAGAGTCAGAATTCCAACTCCAATCTTTCCAAGCCTGGGCCCTTCATCATCATGCTGAAATGGCCTGTGTCTTCATGAGTTGTTTTTACATAACTGTGGGCGTGAGCTCCTTCTTATTAAAGCGTGGGCACTAGTAAAAAGTAGTGCTGAAAGAAAGGAAGTCGTGGATTGTGCTTTCTGTGCTGTGGGAGGGAAAAGTCAACCAAAAGGGTGCTGTTGATAAGCTGAGGCAACTGAGATGAAAGGCTCTTCCTGCTTCTGCTGCCAGAGGGAACACTGCGAGGGCCCGGCAGCAGGGTTGCCTGATGAACACAGAGTCCTGAGCCGAAAGGTGAGCTGATCCTGCAGGCAGGGACAAAAGTTGAGGTCAAGGAGATGTCAATCGAGGAAGGGCCAGTGGGATTGAGAGAATGAGGAAGACAGTTCTTGGCCAGTGAACAAAAAGTCTCGGCATTTCCTCTGTTGCTCAGACTTTTTTTGTTAACATGGGGGAAGCTCTCAGCGGTCAGAAGTCACTGTGTTTCATCAATGTTGTCATCAATATAGAGGCCACGGGAAGGACAAGGCCACAGGAAGTCTTTGCTGGACAGCTTGGGACACCTGAGGACAGCATGTCACTATGGGAGTTGGCCTGGCTACTTCCAAGAAGCTACTTCCTCTCTGTGGTTTCCTTATCTACTTCCTGCTGGCTTCACTGGTGTGTGGGAAAGACGTGGTTTCACACATTCCAGATGTGAATGCACACGAAATGACTGAAAACCTCTCCTAGTTCCATCCATGTGTGTGATATCACCAAGGACCGCAGGAAGATGAGCATTTATAGCTGTTCTCATAAAGTGCATAGTATAAGCACTTTTGCCTAAGCACTATCACAAAAATAGATTTCCTGATGAAGGAAGAGAAAGCAACCATCAAATACATATACTGGAAATACTAACCTGTGGCAGTCACCAAACGTGGTAACCACAGCAAATGACTTGACTTTTAGGAATGTGATTGTGACTGCAGAACCCCTTTGATTATTCTAACCTGCTGTGGCTTTTGCCAAGTGGGCCAGCTAATAAGTGGAACAAGTGGAGTGGAGGGTTAACCAGAGCCTGAAGACTTTTCGCATACATTTAGGTGTCAAAGCACTGTGCCAGGAGCTTATTGCTGAGACTGGAGTGTCCAAATGAGCAGCTGTTCTAGAGGCTTTTACAAACTAAGGCAGAGGAGTCTGATCCGGCCCGCCAGGTTTTTTGGGCAGTGAGCGCAACCGAGGTGTTACAGTAGGAATTAGTAGTTCATATAGTCCGGCCCTCCAGCTCTCTGAGGGACCGTGATCTGGCCCCCACTTTAAAAAGTTTGAAGATGCCTGGTGTAGAGGGACAGAGTGCTGTCATTTCCCAATTCTTCAACCTTTCTATGGTCACATGACTAGCAATTTAAGTTTAAATCACTTCAGAATGTATTACAATTGCATTATTTTATTTCAGAAAACTCTTGTGTCACTCATAAAGTTCAAATTATTTTCCCTCCCTCTTTGAAAACAAAACAGTTAAATCTGTACTATTTATGGAGAGCAATGGTCCAGGCTGAGAGGAAGGGAGGTGAGGGAGGAAGGTCTGTTTGCCTGCAAAGCCCCTGCTCTCAAGGACTGTCCAGTACAGCCTACAGAATAATGAGTTTAGAAAAGTTACCACTCATGTCGGCTCCTGAGCCACACATGCTCCTGCAGAGAGCTTCAGTGATTAGTGATTGGCCAGGAACACAAACAAACACTGCAGGTGTGGAGGTGGGTCCCTTTGCTGATTTTCAGGTCTACAAGCAAGCGTGCGATTACTGTTGTCTCAGGGTGAACAGGTGTCCCTTTATGACCTGGTTGCCTTTCTCATTCTAGTCTAAAATCCATGCCGCACGAAGTCTGAGTGAGATCGCTATCGACTTGACCGAGACGGGCACACTGAAGACCTCCAAGCTGGCCAACATGGGGAGCAAAGGGAAGATCATCAGCGGCAGCAGCGGGAGCCTCCTGTCCTCAGGTAGGCACGCTCTTGGGTTGGGAGCCACCCGAGAACATGGAGGAAGTTCCTCTGGAAGCCTGGCTTCAGCCCTGGAGGGCTCCAGGGAAGGCGGGGAACCAGCAGCAGCTCGGGAGGCTGCTTGGCAGGCTCGCCAGGAGCTGGCTCTAGTTTGGAGACATAGGTTTCGGGCCAAATAGGAATCTGAGAAAAGTGCCAGTAGTATCAAAGGGTGGGGGAAGAGTAACGATAGAGCCAGCCAGTGTGGGAAGGATGGTTGGTCATCTAAGTGTCTTCAAGCGCCCTCCAGAGCTCTCTGACTGCGATGGTGATGGCTGAGTGTCAGGAGTGGCAGCTCCGGGGACAGCCGTGGGGTTCACTGTGTGTCATTAGAGGAGAATTATACTCAGGCCGGGCTGCAGGTAGGGTCGTGGTGCTAAGTGATGGCACATTGTGTTCCTAGATGAACTTCTTGAAACTTTATTTATTTTATTTTATTTTATTTATTTATTTTTAAAGAAATCTGTTTCTTTTTTTTTTATTTTATTTTTTTATTTTTTTAAAGTCCAGGATGTTTTAATATATTTTATTGATTTTGTACAGAGAGGAAGGGAGAGAGATAGAGAGCTAGAAACATCGATGAGAGAGAGAGTCATCGACCAGCTGCCTCTTGAACACCCCCTACTGGGGATATGCCCACAACCAAGGTACATGCCCTTGACCAGAATCGAACCCGGGACCTTTCAGTCCCCAAGCCGACGCTCTATCCATTGAGCCAAACCGGTCTTGGCATCTTCTTGAAACTTTAAAAAAGTCCAAAATACTCTTGCTCATTTGGAAAGGAGGGACTTGCTGTCATTGAGTAAGGGAGAGCGATCAAGCGCCTTTTTGAAACTGAGAGTCAAAGGATCTGATTCCTCCCATCTGTTTCTGCGGGCCCTCGGCAAGCCTTTTGTCATTAGATGTTGTGGGAGGGACAGAAAAGCTCTGAGGGTTCAGATCCTGCCAACTTCAGGAGAAGGGACACCACTTGCTCAAGTGTGAGGCAGGAAAAAGAACAGGTTTGAGGAGGGCAGGGAGGGAGAGGGAGGCAGTAATTGTTTGGAAATATTGTGAAAAGTGTTACTGATGAGGGTTAATCCTTAGGCCATACGGTCTGTCTGGTGGTTCTTGGGGACAGTGTGCCCTTGCTTCTGAGCCATGGAAATACAGTGTCACTTTCTTTTATATATATATATATATATATATATATATATATATATATATATATATATATATATTTTATTATTGATTTTTTACAGAGAGGAAGAGAGAGGGATAGAGAGTTAGAAACATCGATGAGAGAGAATCATCAATCAGCTGCCTCTTGCACGCCCCCTACTGGGGATGTAACCTCAACCAATGTACATGCCCTTGACCGGAATCGAACCCGGGACCCTTCAGTCCGCAGACCGACACTCTACCACTGAGCCAAACCAACCGGTTTCAGCATAGTGTCACTTTCTATAACTGTTTTCTAGTGGTTGCACACAACAGCAGAATGACACACAGAAAAAGGAAAAGAGACAGGAGAGGAGGAAGAGCTGAAAGCCATCTAGTTAGCTTCTGGGCAGGTGGAGTCCAGGAAGAGCCAGGACAGGGAGGAGGATGGCTGCCCTTCCTGGACTGGGAGGCGGTGTTAAAAAAGGCCCCTTATTTGACAGGCCTTTCTTTCTAAAGCTCTGAGAGGACCCCAACATGTGTTCACATGGCCATGTGTTTTCATCAAATCTTCTAACATAATATGTTTCACATTCTTTTTCTTAAATAAAACCTCCACAATAATAGAAGTCCTGGATCTGCCTCTGCCAGATCACCTTAGGGTTCACCATAAACCCCTCCCTGCTTCACGATTTCTAACATTTTTCTTTTATCAACACAACAGGCCAAATCATTATTTCTGAGGCCTAGAGGTGGTCTTCTTTTATCAGCAAGAAGGCCATTCAGAACCTAAGCCCCTTGCCTGGAATTGCAGCCACTCCTAGTCCCCTGTGGAATGGCCTAGGGCAGATCAGAGCCTATCCCTGTGTTTGTCCTCTAGACTCTCCTGACTCCTGCTAAGACCCAGAGTCTCAGATTCCAGTCTGAACTGACCCACCCAATCTCCTTATTATCCAGCCACAGATGAGCTGCATGCATCCTTCATGCTCAGTGAGGGTTGCATTTCTGCTGTGGTTACATATCCATTTGGGAACCTAGGTCCTTTGTGAACATGGCACAGTTATTCACAGAAGGACAATGATCACCCAGCTTACGCTTCTCCCACCTCCCTGTGCATCCCAACTGCTTGGAGGGAGTGTTCAAGCACAGACAACTAGGCTCCAGCTCCAGAATGTTTGATTCCCTTGGTCTAGGGTGAGCCTGAGGATTTGCATTTCTAATGAGTTCTAACAAGACCTCAAGTGCTGCTGATGCTGCTAGTCTGGAGATCAGACCCCTCTTGGAGAGCTACTCTTCTTGCCGAAGAAGAGAAAAAAGACAAGCCGGAGGTGGCTGTGCTCAGAATCTTGGGAGGACCAGGTATCCCCACTTTTAAACCTGTTCCCTGGTCCATCTGCTAGGGTGCCTTATCTCTGGCAGCCTCCAGGGATACCAAGGCAGTGCCTTATGGCATTTACAGGTGAGAGTATGAGCAGGAGCCCCAAACCTTCTGACATGGAACTGACCTCACTAAACCATCAGAAATTAAATCCAGGTAACTTTAAGGGGAAAAGCAGTTCCTTTCTGTTACTGCCATCACCTTGACATTAACCATCAATCTAGAAGGTAAAGCAAAAGAAAACCTCCCTGCTGAACCCACCCCCACCCCTAATGGAAGCATCTTTATTCCACCCCTAATGGAAGCATCTTTATTTCAAGATGCTAAAGTGATTTTTCACATGTTTGATAACTTGTGATGGAGGCCCCAAGCTAAGCTGTTGTCGTCAGTCGATGGAGTCAGCTAAGGACCCTTGCCCTCCCCACTTTCAGTGGCTTCCTTTGCAGGCACTGACTCCTCTGCTGCACAGCTAAGCAGGAGGAAGCTGGGTAGAGGAGTCCGCTGGGAGGTGTAAGCCTTGCCCATGGCAGGCCAGGGAGTGCTTCCAACTCTGCCTCACCCTGTGGTTAGAGCCTGAAGAATGGTCCTTGAATGTGAGGCTGAGCCTCCCAGGGGAGGTTCCCTTCTCTTGACTTAGGAAAGACAATAGGGCAATGGAGGGAAAGACCATAAAATAGGAAACTTCCGTCCCTCAACTCAACAAAGGGAATTTCTAGAGCCTGGAGATCTGGTCACCACTCCTTCTGGGCCTGCTGATTGCTGCTCCTCTGTATTTTCTTGTCCCAGGAGGAAACGCCTTCCCTTGAGAAGTCCTTAGAAATTCCTCCTGGAAGGCACCTGCTTCTCATGCCCCACAATGCAGAAATCTAGGCTAGGCTCCCACCCTGTTCTTTCTGTCCTTTCATGTCCTCTTGCCTAACTGCTATTGAAAATGCCTTTAGTCATGTGCTCCCACAGGCTGAGAGGGCGTTGCTCCTCCAGCCCAGCCAGCCCAGCCCTGGTTTTAAAGAGTTTTTACTACACTTACCAGACCCCATATTCTATCCCTTGTTCAGAAAATATAATGCATATAACCTACTTGGGAACCAGTTAATGAATTTGTGCACCTTGAAAAGAACTGTGTACCGAGAGGCTGCTGGGGGAGAGGGAGGTGCAAGGACAGGTCTTACCCCATCCTCTGCACCCCTGCCCGGCCCCACCCGCATGGCCCTTGGTCCCCTGTCTTCTTGCAGCCCCACTTGTGCCATCACAGCTTCCACACGCTGACGGAGCTGGCTACTTGTACCTGCTGAGGGCACAGAGCAATTGGGCTGGCAACATCAGCAGGTGCTAGCAGTGGCTGCTGTTCACATCACCCTTCAGGAGCAGGGGGAGGTGGAGAAGCCCTCAGAGGCAATAGGGGCTGATGCTGGGCACCTGCAGCAGGTGCAAGCAGTGTCTCGGGTGCCAGCTGCAGGTGTAAGCAGGGCTGTCACTGGCAGTAGGTAGGAACGGGCAGCTGCCAGCCCCAATCGCCCCTCAGGAGCAGGGAGAAATGGAGAAGCCCTGAGTGGTGATGGGGGCAGAAGCCACCACTAGCACCTGTTGTCAGCACCAAATGATCAGGGCCAGCATCAGGCGATCAGGGCCAGTCCAGGCATCAACAATGGGTGGGAGCGCCCAGCAGGACCAAGGGGCCTGGGAGCAAAGAATTTTCAGTAATCACCAGAGGCTCACCCCAATGGTAGCAACCAGTGCCCGCCTTGGTCTGATGTCCCTGCTCACCTGCTCAACCATTCCAACGCGGCTGATACCCGCTATGTTCTGCACAGGTCCCTTGGAGGTTAGCGCACATCATAGCCACTAGTTCTTCAGTTGTTCTGTCTTTAGGTCTATTAAATAAACTCTATTTGCTTATTGGGTTTTTATATATATCTGTATATCCTATTTGATCAGTTGACTTCTCTCCTGCTGCTGCCTCATGTTTTTTTTTTGGAGAAAAAATGATGGCCCTTAAAAGCATTTTGAGAAATTAATTATTATTTGAAAATTATATTTTCTACTTCTAGCTCACTTTATGACATCTAGTAGGTGCTCAATACACAATTTAAAAAAAATTGTTTGCATTATATTCTCATGACTTATTTATAACTGGAAATTTGTACCTTTTGAACTCCCTCACCCTTTCACCAACCCTCTCAAGCAACCACTAATCTGTTCTCTTACTCTGTTTTAGTTTATTTAGCATTATGCCTATGTTGCTGCAAATGACAAGATTTCATTCTTTTTTAATGGGTGAATAATATTCCATCATGTATGTATGTGTGAGTGTGTGTGTGTGTGTGTATGTGTGTGTATGTGTGTGTATGTATACACCAAATTTTCTTTCTTTATTCATTCAGTGCTGGACATTTACCTAATTTTCATATCTTGTCTATTATGAATAATGATTCTGTGGACATGAAGTGAAGTTGATGGTTTAGTTTCCTTCAGATAAATACCCAGAAATGGAATTGCTGGGTCGTATGGGAGTTCCATTTTTCATTCCTTCAGGACTCTCCATGCTGTTTTCTATGGTGGCTGCACCAGTTTACCTGTTGCCCACCACAGCAGTGCACAAGTGTTCCTGTTTCTTCACATCCTTGACAACATTGTTATTTCTTGTCTTTTTTATAATAGCCATTCTAACAGATGTGAATGATAGCTCATTGTGGTTTTAATTTGCATTTTCTCACTGACTGGTAATGTTGAGTATCTTTTCATGTACCTGTTGGCCATCTGTCTTCTTAGAAAAGTGTTTAGATTCTCTGCCCATTTTTTAAACAGATTGTTTGTTTTCCTGAATGTATAGATGAGGATGTTTCAGCACATGCTCAGTCAGAAAACATAGTTATACATACATACATCATATGTTCAAATATGGTGGCAGATTCCTTCCCTGGGAGGAGACTTTAGTGCCATAATGAGGAAATAATGAGAACAGTTCTTGAGGAGTCACTGGAGCCCCTTCAGCTGCTCAAGCAGGTCTCTGGTGGTGGTTTCAGGTTCTGTAAAACACCCTGGCCTTGTTCCTGAAAAACAGTTCTAGCAATTATAAAGGCGGGATTGTGTAGGTATAGATAAGCATCTAAGTCTTGATCTTTCTATGAAACTTCAAGCAAGTTAAGACAGCATTACACTCACTTTATAAATTTTAGAGGGGATAAGTGGGGTTACAGTTTAATAGTGGCAAAGGTATAAGCTCTAAACAAAGGTTAATCAGTTTTAGGTTACCTGTTAGGCTCAGGTGTAGGTTTGTTTATATTATCAGATATGTGGTTTGCAATTAATTTCTCCCATTCAGTAGGTTGCCTTTTCTTTTTTGTTGATGGTTTCCTTTGCTGTGCAGAAGCTTTTTATTTGATACAGTCCCACTTGTCTATTTTTACTTTTGTTGCCTTTGTTTTTAGTGTCAACTTAAAAAACATGGTCACCAAGACTGATGTCAATTATATATGATTATTGAAATTAAAATATTTTCATTGAGAGAGGAAGATCAATTTGTTGTCCCACTTATCTATGCATTCATTGGTTGATTCTTATATGTGCCCTGACCGGGATCAAACCCACAACCTTGGTGCATCAGGACTATGCTGTAACCAACTGAGCTACCTGGCCAGGCCAGCCAGAAAATAAATTGTGAAGAGTATTAGTAAGAATCCTGCATGTGCTCCATGAATGTCCACAAAATATATGGTATCTTGGGCCTGTCAAGAACTCTCATATACCTGCCACCAACATTTTTCCTCAAGTTATACTGTGTCACTTTTGTCATGCTGGAATTAGACCTTTAAAGGTTAATCTTATCAGATCAAGCTCCTACTGCAAATCATGTCCATTCCTGTTATCTTTCATTCATCCTTCCATCTTTGCACCCAAATTGTGGTGTAACTGAGCCATGTAACACTGTAATATCTCTCTGGTGTAAGCATATTTTCTAGCTCTCAAAATTTAGTAGGGACTATTCACAGCATTCAAAAAAGTATAGCTCCTGTCTTTACAGAGTTTGCGTACTATTTTTGAGTATTTTTTCATGTACCTGTTGGCCATCTGTCTTCGTAGGAAAAGTATTTAGATAAATGTAGATAAAATATTTCCAAGCTATTCATGGCTTTGAAGGTGATTTTCCTTTTGAACTAAGGGCATATAATTACTTCTAAAATTATTGAAGTCCAGTACATGGCATCTGAGGTCTAAGATGCTAAAGAAATGATAAGACTTTTTTGGTGTCCATTAAAGAAGTCAAAGGTTCACAGTTACCCCTGCCATGAGCTAGCAGCTAGTATTTCAAAAAGAATAGGTCCACATTGAAGCGATGTGTTAAGGCTTGGGGCCAGAACACCTTAATTCTTCGGTGCTAATTCATAGGTCTCCTATGTGAGACCTGGAGTCCCATATCCTAGTAGAGACTGTTAGAAGCAGAGCCTTCTGAGTTCAAGGTCCTCACCTCTTGGTCCAGGTGTGGATGGGATTCTGAGCCTAGGAAGTTGTTGGAACCGGTGTCCTGAATCCATGTGTGAAGGGACTCAAGTGGCCAGGCTTCCAAAGGGTGTGAGGATCCTGTCCTCAGGTCCCATCTGCTAAGAGATGTCCTGGCTTCCCAGCAGCCCCTGGAAGAGGGGATGTTGAAGCAGCTCCTCCAAGTCAGGCCGGCAGAGCCCCCCTACCTCTGCCCTCCACAAGCCCGGCCTGTCTTGGCCTCACAAGCCCGGCGAGGTGGGTGCTCAGTAAGCCTGCTGACTGACCACTGCTGGGTGAGCAGGGGCCACTGGATTCTCTCTGCCCTGAGGGAGCATTGCTTTGCTCAGAGGTGTTTCAGGTCACCAGTTTGTGGAGGTTCAAATAGAGTTTGAGAGGACAGCTATGAATTCACATCACTTGGTTATGAAGTTTTCAGAGTTCAAGTATCTGAAATCCTTTTTTTGTGGGAACTTGGAGGGGTGTTTTCCTCTCTTCCCAACCCCCACTTCTTGAAATCTTAAAAAGGATCACAGATGAGAAAAAAACGGAATAACAAAACAGAAAACGACAACTGATTTATTGTTCATAGTTCCTCTGAAAATGGGGGAGAGAGCGTGTGGGATGGTCCTCAGCATTGTTCCGGGACCTGCCAGCACAAAACAGTTGGGATTTCAGTGGGAGTGCAGCTGCCAAGGGCAATGAGCTGTTGTTCTCGGCCACCAACTCACTTAGGAAATACCCTTCAGGCCCATGTGCCTCACTGCAATAACCACCAAACACAAAATATTTCTGTGCATCCTTTCCTAAGTAAATGGAACAAAAAGACTGATGTAACCTTTTTTCAAAAGAAATGTAGAGGCATAAGCCACCCATTCTTTCCAAAAATCACACATGTTGTAACTATACACAGGAATGCGATGGCAGTTGAGTTACCTTCCCTGTGATCAGCAGAATTGAAAAGAATGTGGTGATGATGCGGGTTTTAAAACACACACACACACACAATCTGCGGTCTGCAGTTACCCCTTAGCTCTGATATTTTCCGTTCTGGAAAAGCCGTGCCCTGCTAGGCCTGGGGCATCGCTTCACTGGGGGTCAGTCCACATGCATTACTCACCGCCTCACACATTCTCATTCTCTGAATGCTAGCACTTCCTCCCATTGTGAGGAAGTTTATTAATAACTAACGTAACAATGAGGATGCCAGCTATCTCATCTCTCCATACAGACAAATAGCCTGATCGGCGCCTGCCAGCTTTATGGTCGTGGCTTTGTTCAGCTCAAAGCACACTGCCTTATGCTCGTATCAGTCATGTGGTTTTTGGTGTGTTGTTTTTCTCTTTGTCTTCATCCTTTCTTTTTTGTTCTCACTGTACTCTCTCCTGCGTCTCTGTCCAGCATCTCCAAGTTCTCTGTTATATAGCAGCTGCCTGCCCCCGTTAGGTCTAATGACAGCAGGATGCCAGGGGCTTTCATTTTGGTCCTGACCTCGGGGCTCTGCAGATGGGCACAGCTCTGCAGCCACTGCCAACGGCATGCTCATGCTGGACTGTGCCACCAGTGAGGGCTGTGAAATCTCTTTCTGTGGGATGGATGCTTCTGGACTTATTAGAGCAGGACAGGCCTGAGTCAAAATTGAGACCATAAAATGTTTGTCCCTTTCTATTCTCATATTGGGGAAATAAAACTCACTAAAATAATTTAGACTGATGTATTTATGCCTTCAGGTATTCCGAGTAAAGGAATATTTGCCTACTAAAGAGAACCGTACAGAATGGCAATTTATAACCTAAATGAATGATTTTCCAATGGTGAAATTTTAAACACTGAAAAAGAAATATCACTATCAGCTCTCACAAGCATTGCTTTGTTCCTGTGTAGGCCAGCCCTCTCAGTATTGCAATAGAATAACAGTCCTGGAGCCAGAAAAATAAGCCCCTCATTTCACAGTTTAAGAAATGGAAACCGTGTGAGTTACTCATAAACAGTAGTTTCAACTAGATATTGTACCAGATGCTGCTGCTAATTTTTATGATCAACTATTCAATTTCTTCCCCCTCTCTTTTTCTCCCTCTCCCCATCCCCCCTCCCCTTTCTTCTCCTCCCTTTTCTTCCTGCCCTCTCTCATATTTTAGTTGTGCTCTTCACCCTGTGGTGAAGGTGCCTGGAGCCCTGGCAACTGGCCACGTGGGAAAGCCATCCCAGACACTTTAGCTAACATCAAAAGGTGCTTACTTTCAAAGATCTTCCATTTCTACTGTTTCATTTTTACAATTTTTGATCCTGATGACAAGTTTGCCAAGCATGCATTTTTTCATGCTAAAAATCACATTTACTTCTCTGAACCCATCCCCAGGGACCATGTGTGTACCCTGAAATCTGCGGTGTGCCATTGTTTCATACTGTCTCCCAGGACATCTTTTAAGCGAGGGATTCATAATTGAGGATGTGTATGGCAAATAAATATCTCTCCATTATACAGGAGAATTCAGACCTTTCCTGCACATTCACTCCTGGGTGTCTGCCAAAATTTGTCCTGACAGCTTTTACAGATCTGCCGGGAATGTGCCTTCTTTATTTTATTATTTTCCCTGAAGGCCTATACAGATTGTCATTTCCTTTACTTACTTTCAGGACAACAGACTTCTTTCCTCTTTGGGGCTTGGTTTGTTTCAATTTCCCTTTCCCTCAGAGAGGAAAGCACCCCTTCTTCCTTCTGAGATCAGTGGGTGGGTCACAGTATCCCAGCTGTGCGCCAGGACTCCTGAGAACATGCTCTTCGTAGGATGCGAGCTCATATCCTGCGCTGAGTAGTCAGGGGCTTTTGAAAGATTGGAGCAGATTCCCCATCACAGCTGAACAAGGATATCCTGGAGGAGAGAAGATGCCATGTGTGTGGTGTGCCCACTCCTCCCCTCCGCGCCCCCCCCCACACACACATACACACACATACACACACACACACACACACACATACACACACACACACACACACACGTCCTGCCCAGGGAGCTGGCTGCCCACTGGGGAAGTCTGGAGTTCCCCAGCAGGATGGGGCAGTTTTTCCAGAAGCTGCCAGAGGTAGCACAACAGATTTCACCATATCTTCACCGGTAAAACCTCCACAGCACCGGGCACTCTCTCAAAAGATTCCCAGCTATCCACTGAAAATGACTTCTGACCTTGAGCACGTCACCCAGACTCTCCTGGCTGTATTTGATAGGACTTATCTTCTTTGAGATCAGATCTTTTTCTCCTCTTCACTGGCCAGATTATTAGTGGCCTATTTCTATAAAATCCTTTGGATTTTGACTGAAACATAATAAAGTAGCCAAAAAGTACACAGAACATTATATTTTCAGCCTAGTATCATTCACATTAGTAGTTGCTGCACAATAACTGAGGTGGAAGGGCTTACTAGAGAAATGATCTGATGCTTAGTTTTCCTGTTGGTGAAATAGGGGAGCACCTCACCTGTGCAGACCAGACTAGGCTATCTAATTGGCCCCAGCCTGTGGGTTCCTTACCTGGTGGCAGCTGTTGCTTCTCACCTTCCCATGGCTTATCTCCTGCCTCCCCTACATGGGCGGCTTTTCATGTTAGGACAGGGCTCTCCAGGCTGAGACCCAGTCTAATTATCTGTCTCCCACCCACCTGCACATGGAGGTGCTCCAGAGACATGTTTCATTGGCATCCCTGGTCCCACCTCCTCCTTCCTTCTGCCTGCATGTCCATCCACAGAGCACGTGGGAGGGGTCTGGGCTGGAAATGCAGGTGTGACTGCACACTGCACCATTTTACTATGGTGACTCAGCAGTCACCAAGACAGGAAGTTCCTACCCTCGTGGTGTTTCCATCGTAGGGGAAATATAGCCCACACAGAGCCCAGTTGGAATCCCAGCTCTGCCTCCCTACATTCCGGTGACTTCTATGAAAACAAGGACACTGTTTTTGTGACGATTAAATGAACCCACATAAATAGGCAAGAACACCCCAAGGGTATAAGAACACCCCAAGTAGAAGATGTGGGAAGCTCCTGCCAGGAGTTCTGTAAAAATCTACCTCCTTTTTTCCTTTCTCCTCACTAGTTTTCTGAACTTATGCAGCCAGGAACACTATTTAATACCAATAACTACGACTATTCACGTAGCACCTATGTTCTGAGCTCTGTTCTTAGCATCGGTCAAGTATTATCTCATCCAATTTTCCCAGCCTTTGAAGAAGCCCTGTTTTTATTCCCATATTATAGGAGAGGATACTGAGAGTTAGGTCATGTTACCTTACCAGGTCCTTCAGCTAGTAAGTCGTGTTGCTGGGACATAAGCCCAGACCTGTTCTCTCTAAACTGCTAGACTGTGGACTTCAGCCTCAGGAGGCCACAGGATCAAGGTATGTTTTCCAAACCATATTTAGGTCACTCTTTCCTATATATTTGGGTACCGCTCTAAACTTCTTCTAACAACCAGAAAGTATTTATGTATTACTTATATCTTCCAAAAATATTCAAATCGCCTCTGGTTTTCTTTGCCTCCTGCCCCATTCATTATGGGTAGACAGCCCTTTTGAAGTAACTTGGCCACTGTTTGGTCAGTCCGTAAGTTTTGAGATCCCACTCCTGACTCTAGTAGAGTTTTCCTTCTTCCTACTTTTCTAGTCGCAAAGGCAGCTCTGATTAATCTGTTTAGCATTCAAGCTTATAAGTATTTGCTTTGAACTGTTGATAAGATGACGAAATAAATTCTTCAGGTGCTGTTTGATCATTAGACATCCCCTTCCAATTCGAGGCAAATTGTCGCAGTAACTAGGGAAGGACTGGAATTGGCAGGGTGCCTTCTTTTGAGGGAAGATGGCACTGGATGTGAGGATACTTCTGTACAAGCTGCAGAAATGACTGCCAGAGGCATTGAGGGCACTGCCTGAGTAAGTGGTTTATTAAGTAATAGATTCTTCAAGTTTGGAGGGTTCTTGGAGGTTGGTTAATTGGTCATTTCTAGAAGGGAACATCCTGACTGCCAGAGTTAGTAACCCGAGGTGTTACACATTCAATAGAAGATCTGTGGTGGAAATCCGGGTTTCTTTCCTGTCCTTCACTGCCTCTCTCAAAGACTACAGACTTACACTTTTTTAAGTTCCGAGGCACTAAATTTATACCCTTGGGGTGTTCTTGCCTATTTATGTGGGTTCAAATAAGTAGAAGTGGATAATTGTGGTAACAGAGAGTTTCTGTACCTTTCAGCAAGTCTGTGTGCTGATTTGAAGTGATTTCTGTGTCTAGAATAATTTTTTACATGGTCACAATTCTTTAGTTTGTTAAGATTTCCATAGACCGGAGCCCCTGAGGCCCCTTCCCTGACTGGGTGTCTCCTGGAATCACTGCCTCTTAAAGGAATTAGCCAGTAATCTCTGCCTCCTGTTTCTGGCTAACTTGCTGACCTCCTTTTAGGATGTCAGCAGTGCTATTCAGGGGATGCCTAGAGAGCTGATGTAGACACCATAGGAATCTCCTCAACATCACAGACCACTTAGGGGTCCTTCTCTGATGCCCTGTGTTTCTCTGGAACTGTTACTGAGGCATCCTTGTCACTAGGAACTTGGCCACTTCTCCTCATGATTGGCATATTTGCCTGGTTGCAGGTAAAGTCCCAGAGGCTCAGATCCCACAAGCACTGAAATAGAGCCACCTGGAGAACTCAGATAGGGATTTCCTTTAGAGCACATGTGTCAAACACAAGGCCCGCGGGCCAAATCCGTCCCACCAGGCCTTGCAATGTGGCCCGCACCACGCTGTCATCACTGCACTCCGCTGCGTTTCCATCACAATGACAGTTTATGACTGTTCAGTAAACCATTCGGCCCGCGATTTAGGCTGGATTTTATTATAGATTTTGGCCCCTTCTCTGATTGAGTTTGACACCCCTACTTTAGAGAAACAGAGGCTCTGGGAACCGCTTTTCAGATGCAATCTGACACTAACCTGAATGCATGAAACAGGTTACTCTGGAACTGGCCTAGCTTTGAGGTATGTAGAGTGGAGGCCCCAGAACCCACGGAATCTCACAACTGTGATCCACCCTCATTCATAGCAGTCCCAAAGGCATGTCTGCAAACCCAGGGGCTCAAGAAACATAGTTCAGAAATACTGCCTAGACCTCTATTGCTCCTTTTAAAAGTGAGCTTTGGAGCCCAATGTATGCTAAATTACATAGTATTTTTTCTTCGACCAATACTTCTTTAAGCAATGGTGAAGAGGTAGTCTCAAGGATTTCTCTCTCTAATTCTACTGGTGTGTGTGTGTGTGTGTGTGTGTGTGTGTGTGTGTGATGAACATGTAGGGATATATATGCACTCACGCATGTTAAATCTTCACCCAAGGTTGAGGAGTTACCTATTTATTCCAGGCACACACAGTGTTATCATATGCATTATTTCACTTAGTCTTTACAACAGATTAAGGAGGGCAGGTCAGTACCCCAAGGTCACACATCTAGTAAGTGGTTTAGAGTTCATTGAACTCAGAACTGCCTGACCCTCTACTCAGGTAGCGTTATGGCCAAAATGGGAATCCACATGGCCAGGCCAGGCTGGCTCAGTTTACAGAGATTTAACTTGGTGCCTCATACCATATTTCTCATGAAGCAATATCCAGAATAAAGGTGTAAAATAGCTAGACTTAGTGGTGCCAGACATGAAGAGGGCCTCTTGAGACATCTAGTCTGTCTTATGTGGGTTGGGTATTTAAGTTAATTATTATGAATAAAATAATTTAGGTAGCACTAATGAGCCCTATAAATCAAGACAACAACCAATCCCACAACTAGAGACAAAATGATCTAAAAACATTGTGCTTTACCTCCCAGAGTTTAATGTTGTGTGCCTTTTGCCATGGTTGAACATTAATTCTTATATTTTATTTCATACAGCATCATTTCTTACAGAGAAATTAGACAGAGGTGAAGGGGGAAAACAATGAAGTTTTCACGTGAGTTAGAGATCCTTTCATCTTTCTTGAACTCAAGTTTCCACAGGTCTGTTTTTTCAGTCAAAAGTATGACTTCCTTCCAGTGTTATTTTACATTCTTATTAATTCTTCAGATGATAGAACAGAGCATACCTCATCAGTAGTTCTTGTGTTCTCAAATGTAATTGGTGACTATGAGGACAAGAACCAGAGAAGATTCAAAGAGACTTACGGTAGTATGTGCTATTAGATGGATATAAACTTGTAGATAGTACTGATAAGCATGGAATAATTGATAAGGTAGTAGAGCACCTTAACTGAACCATTCAAAAAGGGGAGCCTGTCTATCTGTGTGTTGCATGAACATAACACCATGTGAATTTAGTGTCTAAGAACATGAGGTAATGGAAACTTCCTAAGAGGCACACTTTAGTTCAGGATTGCTATTGAATTTGGAAACCTGTGATTGAAGATGACAAAATCCAAAGAAGAGGTACCAAAATGATTAAAGGTTTGGAAGGTTTGTTTACTATAAAGAAACAACTTACAGGTACTAGATTTCTTTACCAAGATCAGGTACAATTTGATTATAGCATCCAAGTATGAGTGACAACATTTGTTTGTTTGTTTGTTTATTTCATTTAATACCCATGAGCCACTGTAGAGGCATAAAGATGATAATCTCCTGCAGTGATGGTTTTATCTATTTTACACTAAAATGGGGTGAGGGAGAGAACAAAAGCCCAAATTGGAGTCAAAATATACAGATACTGATTATTTTTCTTTGTGTTAAGTTGTATGTATATTTTTTATATTAATCCCTTATCAGAGTATCATAGATGAAAAACTTCTCCCATTCAGTAGGCTGTCTTTTTGTTTTATTAATGGTTACCTTTGCTGTGCAAAAACTTTAGTTAAATGGAGTCCCACTTGTTTATTTTTTCCTCTGCCTAATGAGACATATTGAAAAAAAAAATGTTACCAAAAACAATATCTAACTTCTATTACCTATGTTTGGTTCTAGGAATTTTTATGGTTTCAGGTCTTACATTTGTTTTTAATCAATTTTGAATTTATTCTTGTATATGGTATAAAACAGTGGTCTTTTTTTTTGTATCTGTCCATTTTTCCTAACAATATTTATTGGAGACACTATCTTTATCCCATTGTATATTTTTGCCTCCTTTGCCATGGATTAACTGACCATATGGCTGTGAATTTATTTCTGAGCTTCATATTCTGTTTCATTGATTTATGTGTCTGTTTTTATGCCAGTACCATATTGTTTTGATTACTATAGCCTTGTACTATAACTTGATATCATGTAGCATGATACCTCCAACTTTGTTCTTCTTTCTCAAGATTGCTATGCCTATTCAGGATCTTTTGTGGTTCCATGTAAATTTTATGAATATTTACATGAGAAACACCATTCAATGAGAAACACCATTGATAGTTTGGTAGAAATTGCATTGAATCTATAAATTGCTTTTATAGATTAATGTTAATTCTTTCTATCCATGATCATGGTATATGCTTACATTCATTTGATTCTTTTTGTTTCCTTCTTCAATGCCTTATAATTTTCTGAAGATAGGTTTTTTACCTCCTTATTAAATTTATTCCTAGGTATTTTATTTTATTTTTGACTAGAGGCCTGGTACATGAAATTCATGCACAGGGTGGGGTTTCCTCAGCCCAGCCTGCACCCTCTCAGATCTGGGACCCTCAGGGGATGTCCGACTACCCATTTAGTCAATTAGACATCACTTTCACAATCCAGGACTGCTGGCTCCCAACCACTCGCCCCTAACCACTTCTGCTTGCCAGTCTGATCACCCTCTAACCAGGCATCTTCAAACTACGGCCCTCGGGCCACATGCGGCCCGCAGAGGAGTCTGATCCGGCCCACCAGGTTTTTTGGGCAGTGAGCGCAGCCGAGGTGTTACAGTAGGAATTAGTAGTTCATATAGTCCGGCCCTCCAGCTCTCTGAGGGACCGTGAAAAAGTTTGAGGACCCCTGCGACTCCCAGGCCAGCCTGATTGATGTCTAACTGCTCCCTTGCTGGCCTGATTGCCACAACTGCCCTTCCCTGCCAGCCATCTTATGGTGGCCATCTTATGTGTTGGAGTGATTGTCAATTTTTATATTACCTCTTTATTATATAGGATAAAATTATAAATGGTATTGCTTTCTTAATTTCTCTTTCTAATAATTCATTATTGAAGTATAAAAAGACAACCAATTTCTGAATATTAACTATGCATTCTACCTTGCTGAATTCATTTATCAGTTCTAATAGTCTTTTAGTGGGATCTTTACGGTTCTCTCTGTATAGTATAATATCATTTGCAAATAATAGTTTTACTTTTTTCCAATTTGGATGCCTTTTATTTCTTTGTCTTGTCTGATTGCTGTGATTAGAACTCCCAGTACTATGTTGAACAAAATGGTGAGGGGTATATATCTTTGTCTTGTTCAAGATCTTAAAGAAAAATCTTTCACCTTTTCACTACTGAATATGATTTTAGCTGTGGGTTTCTCATATATGACCTTTATTATGTTATGGTCCCTCTGTCTTACCTTGATAAGAGTTTTTATCATGAATGAATGTACGATTTTGACAGCTTTTTCTGCATCTATTGATATGATCATTTTTGTTTATGTGGTGTATTACATTTATTGACTTGTGAATATTGTACCAACCTTGCTTACCAGGAACAAATCCCACTGATCATGGTGTATGATCTTTTAATGTATTGTTGAATTCAATTTGCTAATATTTAGTTAAGAATTTTTACATCTATGTTCATCCATGATTTGGTCTATAATGTTTTTCTTTGTAGTGTCTTTATCCATTTTTTAAAAAAATTTATCTTTAATTTTGAAAGTATTACAGATATCCCTTCCCCCCCCCATTAACCCCTTCTAGCCCATATCTGTCCCCTGCCCCAGGCCTTCACCACACTATTTTCTGTGACCATAGGTATGCATATGTGCATAAAAGTTTTTTGGTTAATTTCTTCTCACCCACCCCCATCTTTCCTCTGAGATTCCACAGTCTCTTCCATGCTTCTATATCTCTGGATCTATTCTGTTCATCAGTTTATTTTGTTCCTTAGATTCCACTTATGATACTGTCTCTCTCTGACCGGCTTATTTCACTTAAAATAATACTTTCCAGGTCCCTCCATGCTGTCTCAAAGGGTAAGAGATCCTTATTTTTTATTGCTTCATAGTATTCCAGGGTGTAAATGTACCACAGCTTTTTTATCCACTCCTCTACTGATGGGCAAGTGGGCTGTTTCCAGATCTTAGCTATTATAAATTCCTATAAACATAAGGTTGTATTTATTCTTTCTGATTGGTGTTTCTGGTTTCTTAGGATATATTCCTAGAAGTGGGATTACTGAGTCAAATGGGAGTTCCATTTTTAATTTTTTGAGGAAACTCTAAACTGTCTTCCACAGTGACTGCACCAGTCTGCATTCCCACCAGCAGTGGACAAGGGTTCCTTTTTCTCCACATCCTCACCAGCACTTTGTCATTTGTTGATTTGTTGATGTCCTCCTCATTTTTAATTGTTTTTTTTTCTCTGATTGATTTTTTTCTAACCTTTTTCTAAATCACTGAATCTGATCCTCAACTTTCTCTAATCTGCTTTGTATTCCTTTCAGTGTTTTCTTTATTAGTGTTGTAGCATTCTTCATTTCCATGTAGTCATTTTTCATCTTTTCTCATGCTGTTGAGCATCCTTATAATCATTGTTCTGGACTCTACATGATACTTTTCCTATCTCCATTTCACTTATCTCTTCTTCTGGAGAATTCTCTTGCTCTTCCATTTGAGGCTTTTTTTTTTTTTAATTAATCTCCCCATTTTGGCTGTCTGTTTGGATTTGTTGCTATGACTACCAGTCTTTTTGGAGGGACTCTGTGGTCAGACGCTGTTTGTGACTGGCCCTGAGTACCCTGTTTGGAGCTATCAGCAATCCGCAGCTTGTGACTTTCTCTGCTGTGGCTTGATATCTCTGGAGAAGACCAAGATGTACACCAAGTGTGCTTTTCCTAGACCAGGTTCTAGAAGCAGATCAAGCAAAGACACAAGGTATCAAAAGATCCGCTTCTGCCTGCATGCTGATTGCTATTCGTAGTCTCTCAACGAGCCTCAGGTCTTGGAGCACAGCAAGGAGTACACTCCACAGGGTGGGGCGAGAGGTTTTCCAACATGGTGGGGCAATTTGCTCTCCCTCCCCACAGGCAAAAACTGCCTGGATGATAAAGGTCTGCCTTGGAAAGAAGTCCTCTGCAGCATGGGGAATGTCTCAGCACAAAAATCTGGCAGCTGCCTTCTGAGTTCTAACTCTAGAGCCCCCAACCCCAGAATTTTCCTCACACAGCTCTACCAACCCTCCATCGTAGCCCAAGGTAGGTGGCTGTACATGAAGTTTTGTGTGTTGGCCTTTTAAGAGGCCTGCTTTTTCAGCATTTCCCCATGACAGACAGCAACCCCACTGCTTTTCACAACCAGATTTTATGTGGACACTTCTTTCAGGTCTGATGCTCGGGGCTTGGGAGACCAGCTTGGGGTTTAGACCCTGGAGTTTTCAGTGGTCTCCCGCCAAAGCTAAGATATCCCTCTAGCACTTCAGTTGTTCCTTGTGGGAGCCAGTCAACTCCACTCATGCCTCTGTACTTCCTACCAGTCTCTGTGTGGTCTCTATTTTACATCCTTGTTGTAAGGGTTCTCTCCAGCTAGTCTTCATTTATTTATTTAGGATTTTTTTTTATTTTTTATTTTAACTTGCCACCATTTTGCAACTCTCTTCATCTGGTTTTGTAATGAAAATAGTACTAGCCTGTTAAAATGAGCTTGTTAGTCTTTATGCCTCTTGAACGTTTTTTAATACTTTGGGAAATATTAGTTCTTCTTTGAAAATGTAGTAAAATTTACCCGTGAAGCCATCATGTCTAGGAATTTTTTTTTGTTGTTGGGAGGCTTTAAAATAAATAAAGCATTTTATTTTTAAAATTTTATCTTTATTGAAAGAATTACAGATGTTCACTTTGGTTTTTGTTTCCGTTGACCCCCTCCATCCCATATCTTCACTACACCACTGTCTGTGTTCATGGGAAGACCAGGGTGGGGGTAGGGGGAGATTAAACAGGGAATTTATATGCATATATTCATGGCTCATGGATGAAGGAAATTTTTTTTTCATTACATCTTTGATTTTATTAATTATAATTGGTCTATTCAGAATATCTGTGTGTTTTTTCTTATTTCCATTTTGGAAGATTGTGTGTTTCTAGGAATTTATTCATTTCTTCCACCAGACTACAATTTGTTGGCATGTAGTTTTTCATAATATTTTATTACATATTTTTTGTAATTCTGTTGTATTGTTAATTTTTCTCTTTTCATTTCTGATTTTATTTGTTTGGATTCTCTCCCTCTCACTCTCTCTTTTGAGGAGTCTGGTTAAAGGTTTATCAATCTTGTTTATCTTTTAAAAGAACTAGCTCTTGGTTTCATTGATCTTTTGCATTGTTTTTTCTTAAGTCTATTTCATTTATTTTCACTCTGATCTTTATTATTTCCTTCCTTCTATTCACTTTGGGCCTTGTTTGTTGTTCTTTTTCTCCTTCCTTTAGGTGTAAAATTAGAATTTTTTGAGATTTTTCATGATGGTCGTTTGTGTGTGCGTGGTAGGTCTGTAATGCTATGAATTTCCCTCTTAGGACTGCTGTCGTTGTAGTCTGTAAATATGGGGTTGGCCTAATTTTTAACCCATTTATTGTTTATTGACATAGCCTCCATATGTTTGTGTGTTTTTCAGGGATTTCTTTAAGAAATTACTTTCTAGTTTTATACCACTCTGGTTGATACTATTTTAATTTTCTTAAATTTATATGCTTGTTTTGTGTCATGTAGACCAGTGTTTTTCAACCTTTTTTGGGCAAAGGCACACCTGTTTCATGAAAAAAATCACGAGGCACACCACCATTAGAAAATGTTAAAAAATTTAACTCTGTGCCTATATTGACTATATATAAAGTAATTCTCTTGAATAGGAATCAAATAAACACAAAGAAAGTATTTTATAATTACTTTATTATGAAATATTAAGTAAACAAAATAGTGAAAAATTATAAAATTCTTGTCTTGTCTGCACCTACGGCACACCAGGCAACATCTCAGTGTGCCGCGGAACAGCGGTTGAAAAATGCTGATGTAGACTATCCTAGAAAGTGTTCCATGAGTACTTTATAGGAATTTATATTTTGCTGTTTTGGGGTGAAATGCTGTGAATATATTGATTAGTTCCATCTGGTCTAGTTTTTCATTCAAGATTACTGTTTAGTTTTTTGTTTGTTTTTCTGTCTGAAAGATCTATTCATTGATGTTTAAGTGGTTTAAAATCCTCTACTATGATTGTAGTAGTGTGGGTTTCTCCTTTTATATCCATCAATATTTGTTTTATATACCAGTATTTATGTGTGTGTATTTTAGTCCTCACGTGAGGACATGTTTTTATTGATTTTTAGAGAGAGAGGAAGGATTAGAGAGAGACAAAGATATATTGATGTGAGAGAGAAACATCGATGAGATGCTTCCTATACATGCTCTGACCAGGAATCAAACCCACAACCTTCTTGGTATGCCGGACAATGCTCCAACCAACTGAGCCTCCCACTCAGGGCTATTTATGTGCTTCTATGTTACTTGTATCACTGTTTACAAGTGTTATATCCTCTTGTTGATTTATTTATTTATCATTATATAATGACCTTCTTTATGTCTTATTTTATATTAATCCTCAGCAAAAGATATTTTTACTGTTTTTTGTGTTTTGTTTTGTTTTGTTTTGTTTTGTTTTAGAGACAGTGGAAGGGAGCCATGGAGTGGGGAGAAGAGAGAGAAAAAGAGAAAGAACATCAATATGAAAGATGGGTTGCTTTCATTACACACCTTACCAGGTCTGGGAATCTAACCTGCAACCCAGGTGTGTGTCCTTGACCAGGAATTGGACCCATGACCTTACAGAGCATGGGTGGATGCTCTATCCACTGAGACATACCATGCAGGGCTTAAAGACTATTTTGCTGATAAGAGTACTACCCCAGCTTTTTTTTATATCCATTTGCATGAAATACCTTTATCTATTCCTTTACTTTCATTCTGTATGTATCTTTCATTTGGAATTGGGTCTCTTGGTGACAGTATATGCACTGATAGCCAGATTATTATGATCTGTGAATGCATAATAATCTGGCCACTCAGTGTATATCCTATATAATAAATATGCAAATTGTCCCCTTGACCAGAAATTCTACCAGTAGGCAGGCTGGCCAACCCTCCATGTCCCCTCCTCTTGGCCAGGCTGGCTGGACCCTACCCATGCATGAATTCATGCACCAGGCCTCTATACTGAGATCATAATAATCTGGCCACTCAGTGTATATGGATCTTCTTTTTTTATCCAATCAGTTACCCCATGACATTTGATTAGAATATTTAATCCATTTATATTTAAAATTATTCTTTATAAGTACATATTTATTACCATTTTATTTCTTATAACTATTTAACTCTTTTCTTTCTTCTTCTTAAAAATTTTTTTTAAACATTTCTAATACTGGGTTAGTGGTAATAAATTTGTTTAGTTTTTTCTTGTCTGGGAAACTTTTTATTTCTCCATCAATTTTAAATTATAACCTTGCTGGGTAGGGGAATCTTGGTTATTGGTCCTTGCTTTTCATCATTTTGAATATTTCAGGCTAATCACTTCTGGCCTGAAATATTTCTATTTAGAAATCAGCTGACAGTCTTCTGGGAACTCCCTTATAGGTAACTGTCTTTCTCTTGCTACTTTTAAGATTCTCTCTTTGTCTTTCACCTTTGCCACTTTAATTATGTGTCTCAGTGTGGGGCTCTTTTAGTTCATCTTGTTTGGGACTCTTTGTGCTCCTTGGACTTATCTGTTCCCTTCACCAGGTTAGAGAAGTTTTCAGTCATTATTTAAGTGGGTTCTCAATTTCTTGCTCTCTATCCTCTCCTTCTGGTACCCCTAAAATGTGAATGTTATTACACTTGATAATGTTCTAGAAGTCCCTTAAACTCTGCTCTGATTAGATGTTTTCTGCTACCTTGTTTTACAAATCATTGATTTTGTCATCTGCATCATCTAGCCTGCTGTTGATTCCCTCTAATGTATTCTTCATTTTTGACAGGTCCTTTCTTATGTTTACTGTCTTTTTGTTTAATTTCTCAATGAATTCATCCATTCTTCCCCTAATTTTTTTTAACATCCTTATAACCATTGTTTTGAACTCTGTATTTAGTAGATTGATTCTTCCATTTCATTTAGTTCTTTCTCTGGGGATTTCTCCTGTTCCTTCATTTGGGATGTGTTTCTTTTTCTACCCATTTTCAATGTCTTTCTATAAATGTTTCCACATATTAAGTAGATCTGCGCTGCCTCCCAGTCTTGGTAGGTGGTCTTATGTAGCCTGTATCTTGTGAAGGTCAGTGACACAGTCTCCCTGTTCACCTAAGCCAAGTACATCAGGAATGTTCCTTTGTGGGTCATGTGGGACCTCCTGTCATATTTGAATTTTGATTGCAGGTGGCCCATTCATAGGTGGCATTGACCCTCAGGCTGGCTGACTGCAGAGATCGATCCTGACCACAGTTTATGAGCTGCTGTGCAGGGGCTGATGCAACAAAGTGGAATTTGCCCCAACAGGGTCCAGTGCTTTTTGAGCTTTTCCTTTTGGAGTGCTGCTTGTGGAATTAATTGGTTATGCTCTGATATGGTCTGAATCCAGCTACTGTGCTTATTGGTTCTGCGGCCTTTTGGAGCGACTCCAGTGCAAGTCAGTGTAAGGCACTGCCTATTGCAGGCCCTGGGCTATCTGTTTGGAATTACAAAGTGACCCACAGCTTTTTGATGCCTCTGCTAGAACTGGGTATGTGTGGAAGATGCCAAGCTACACACCAAGGCAGGCTGACACCAGATCAGAGCCCAGGGACAGATCAGCAAAATGTCCAAGTCACCTTGATACCTGCCTCCACTTGTCAACTGCCTGCTAGGCTCAGTCATTGAAAGAGCTTCTGGCCATAGGCAAGTTGCATGAGTAGGTTTTCAGTGACATACAAGGTAGGCATGAATGGTATTCACCAGATTCATACAGATTCAAACTCAGTGCTATTGGTGGGTCTGAGGTCACTTAGCAAAAGTCTCAGGGTACACCAAAATCAGGTGCCCACAGACTTTTGTGGTAGGTTGGAATTTCAGGGAATTGTCAGGATGAGGCCAGCTAATTAAGATTTGACAGTGTGAAGGGAGTGCTCTGCACAAGAACAATAGTGATAGCCTTGCTGGGTAGAGTAATATTGGTTGTAAGCCTTAATTTTCACCACTATGAATATTTTGTGCCAATCCTTTCTGGTCCACAAAGTTTCTGTTGAGAAATAACCTTAAAGTCTTATGGGAACACTCTTGTATTAACTACTGCTTGTCTCTTGCTATATTAAGATTCTGTCCTTGTCTATGATCTTTGGAATTTTAATTATGATGAATATTGTGTGGACCTCTTTGGGTTTATTTTGTTTGGGGCTTTCCACACTTCCCTGGTCTTATATTTCTGTGTCCTTCACCATGTTAAGGAAGTTTTAAACCATATTTCTTCTATTAGAATTTTAATCCCTTGTTCTCTTCTCTTTCTGGTGCCCCTGTGATGTTATGCTTGAGGTTGTCCCAAAGTTCCCGATCCTCGTCTCATTTTTAAAATATTATTTCTTCCTTTTGCTGTTTTAAGTGTTTTCCACTACTTTGTCTTCCAAATATATGATTCAGTCCTCTAATTTGTGGTTGATCCTAATCTATTCTTAATATTAATTGTTGTATTCTTCATTTAGACTGGTTCTTTTTTATGTTTTTGTTTGCTTTGTTGAAATTCTCACTGAATTCATCTATTCTTCCCTTAAGTTCATTGAGCTTCCTACTAACTAGTGTTGTGAACTTTGTGTCTGGTAGATTGGTTATCTCCATTTCATTTAGTTCCTTTTCTAGAGTTTTGTTCTATACTTTCATTGGGACATGTTTCTTTGTCTCCCCATTTTCCTGCCTTCCTGAGTTTGTTTCCATGTACTAGGTAGAGCTGCTACATCTCCCTGTTTTGGCAGAGTGACCTTATGTATGTAGTAGGTGTCCTGTGAGGCCCAGTGGCACAATTTCCCTGTGCACCTGAGCTAGGTGCTCCAGGAGTATCCCTTGTGTGATCTCCTGTTGTAATTGAACTTTGATTCCCTTTGGCACATCTTCTGTGGTATTGACCCTCAGGTTGACTGGCTGGGAAGTGTCAGCCATGATTACATTGGACAAGCTGTTGTATAGGAGCTGACCCCACAGATTAGGAGTTGCTTTATAAGGGCTCTAGTGCCAGCTGAATCTATCCTTTGAGTGTGTTTGTGGAGCTGGTGGAGGGGTGCTCTTCTGTGTTCTGAAGTAGCCACGAGGTATATTGCTCTGGAGTCTCTTGGGAGGGGCTCTAGTGCAGGCCTACATTAGCCCCATTTGTGGCCAGTTTAGGGCCACCTGGTGGGAGCTACAAAGTTATCTGCAGTTGATTGTTTCTTGTACTGGGCTTGGAGGTACTTGGGAATGGCTATGCTGTGAACCAAGGTCAGCTGACACTATTGTTTTAATTGGGACCCTTTGGTAGATACCACAATATGAGCTGAGTTCAACTGCCACTTACTTGAAGTTATGTTCTAAGGCCTACCTTGGCCATAGTTTATGCCATGGTTGGGGCTGCTTAGGAAGATGTACAGGGCACACTGAGGCCAGCTGCTTCTTGTTTGGGGTTTGTGAATCTTTGAGAGATTTTAAAAAAGTCTTTAGTGTGAGCCAAGGTAGGCTGCTCCTATGGAAAATCTGCTGGAAGCCACTCAGACCAGGTGTGTGAGTTGGGTGAGGTCCCAGGGAATCACCAGGGTGAGGCAAACAGTTTTATCCAGGTTACTGAAGAGCTCAGATTTGGTGCCCACCTATACCTGTTGGCTGGATTGGGAAAGGTCTCAAAGGAGCAGTGGTGCCTGCCAGCATTTCTATTTCCATAGCTCCAAAACCTGCCTCTAGTCCTTGCTCTGAAGCTAGTCAGTTCATTTCCTCCTGTATGTCGGTTGCTTTTTGCGATGCTGTCCCTGCACTGGAGCCCAGAGTGAGTGAGTTTATGAACAAGAGAGTCAGTGCTCTGGCTCTTTTAGGAGGATGCTTGGGTCTACAGCAACCCTCCATCTTACCTGGATCCAATTCCTGCTGCTTTTCACAGACAGATGTTGTGGGAACACCTCTTCCCAGCACTGGTGCCTGGGAGTAGGGAGCCTGGGGCCACTCGCTCCTCAGAGAGGACCTCTGCAGCCAATGTCTGTCTTTCTTGATTCTTAATCGCCAGGAGTGGATGTGGGATCTGCCTGTTTTGCGTTTCCACCCGTTTTACCAATCTCTTTGTGGCTTCTTCTGTATATTTAGTTATTGGACTTCTATTCAGCTAGTCTTCAGGTGGTTCTTAATGTAGGTTCTGAATTTTGTTTTAATTTTGATGTGGTTGTGGGAGGAGGCAAACACAACATTTACATCATCTTACTTGACTGGAAGCTCTCTGAGAGGTCTTCTTTACCATTGGGAGAAACTGACCAGTTGACTGGGAATTCTGATTAGATTATTCTTATATCTGTCTATTCACTGAATTGTTCTAAAATGCTTTACATGGAAATACAGTTGCTACCCTCCCCTTCTCCAAAAGTCCTGCTTAAATTTTTATTGGTATTGCAATGATTCTGTTAATTCCTGAAGTATTGACATTTTTATGATGTCAAGCTTCTAATCCACAAATACCTACATCTCTTTATTATTTTAGGTCTGTAATTTATTTTTCAGCAAAATTTTATAATTTTCATCATAGAGATCTTGCATATTTCTCATTAGATTCTTCCCAAGATGTTTGATGTTGTTTGATTCTGTTGCAACTGGCATCATGTGAAGCCTTTGAAGGCACACTGAGTATCACCTGTCTGTGTCTAATACTCTGCTCACCGTGGGCATGAGAAGCAAAGTAATACTCAGCTTTTTCTTTTCCAGGGAGCTGGTACACCTTGCCTACCCCAGCAAAGTGAAAGGGTATAATAGCTTCACTGCAGGAAATTTCAGAATCCAAACATTGCAGCCAAAAAAGTGTGCTTTCTTCTGACCTACATCTCTCCTGTTGGCATTTCAGCTTATTTCCCTCTAGTTTGGTTCACAGTGTGTCTTCCACAAAGTTTTCATATCTGTCAGTCTGCTATTTGAATCATCATTCAGATAGTTCTGCCACATTCTAAAACTATGTGTTAAGCTTTTATTAAGAGGGAATTTGCTCATGATACAGTATTAAGTTAAAAAACACAGTAAAAATCTAATTTTATTTTTTAAATGTATGGCTTAGATAAAAAGGTTAAAATAAAAAAGTGTGAGATTGGTTATCTCTGGGTGCTTAGCTTCTGGACTATTTTGATACATGTCTGCATTTCTAAAATGTTAATATTAAACGTGCAATTTCACACACACACTAGTGTGTGTGTGAAATATATATATATATATATGTCAGCATCTGAGCAAATATGTATGTATATATATATATGTGTGTGTGTGTGTGTGTGTGTGTGTGTGTATGTATATACATATACACATACACACACACACACACACACACACACACTAGTTTATATATGTCAGCATCTGTTTTGTTAATCCTTACCTGATGATATTTTTTCCATTGAATTTTTAGGGGGGGGAGGGAGAGAAAAACATCAGTTGGTTGCCTCTAGCATGTGCCCTGACTGAGACAGTGACCCTGTGGAACCTGTTACATGTCCTTGACTGAGATTCGAACCTGGGACCCTTTGATGCACAGGCTGATGCTCTAACCACTTAGCCATGTCAGCCAAGGAGAAAAAAAAAAAAAAAAGAAACCAGCCTTTTTGAATGAAAAAAATAAATTAAACTATGTATTAAAATTACTGGCTTCAATTTCACTTTCCCCTTCATTGTACAAAGTATATTAAATTTTGCTAGTGAAGTTAAAACAAGTATCTGACATATTCTATCTAATAAAGAGGGAATGTGCTAATTGACCATCATCCCCTCACAAAGATGGTGGTGCCCCAGCCAATAAGAAGGGAATATGCTAATTGGCTGTCACAACCTCAAGATGGCGGCACCCACAGCCACAAGATGGCAGCACCCAATCCCCTGAGCCCTGCTGGGATAGCAGGCATGCGGCATGGCTGGGCCCACCCCCAGGCACCTGTCTCCAGAGTTCCCAGTCCCCTCAGCCCCCCAGCCACCCAGGGCTTGCCTAAGGCACAGTTAAGTCTCAGATGGCAGCTGCCCAGCCACCCAGGGCCAGCCTAAGTAATGACCAAATGACTGAAAAAGCAGGCTGCATGGGACAACCAGGTGGCAGGGGTGCCTTGAGGGGTGACCAGACAGGCAGGAGTAGGCAGTTAGGATGACCAGGCTGGCAGAGGGGGGTAGTTGGGGAGACCAGGCCAGCAGGGGAGGGCAGTTAGGAGTGACCAGGACGACAGGAAGGGGACAGTTGGGGGCAACCTGGCAGGCAGGCAGGTGAGTGATTAGAAGCCAGCGGTTTCCGATTGGGAGAGGGATGTCTGATTGCTGGTCTAGACCGGCAGGCGGACATCCCCCTAGAGGTCCCAGATTGGAGAGTGTGCAGGCTGGGCTGAGGGGACCCCTCCCATGTATGAATTTCATGCACCGAGCCTCTAGTCTTAAGATAATCAAGAAAGTGAAACTTGTTTTTCAGATATGTAGATTTTCCTGCCAGTGCTTCTGACCAGCTGTAAAGTCCACTACTTGCTGAGAATTCTCTCCTCACACTTGGAACCTTGCAACACCTGTTTTCACACTTTCTTGATTCCTGGGGTAAATCCCAGGTCCACAGTGTAGGCTCCAGTTAAATTGCTTAGCGGTCCAGATGTGTGTCCCCCACTGAGCTGGCCCAGTAACCCCACTGTTTATTGACAGGTTCTCAGGAATCGGATAGCTCTCAGTCCGCCAAGAAAGACATGCTGGCTGCCTTGAAGTCCCGGCAGGAAGCACTGGAGGAAACGCTGCGCCAGCGGCTGGAGGAGCTCAAGAAACTCTGCCTGCGAGAAGCCGTAAGCAGTTACTGTTACTGCCTGGGGAAGTCTGTATTGTCTGAGCCCTTATCTGCCTTCACATATTTATAAAGGGGAGTCGGTCACAGAGATCATATGAGGAAAATAAGAGCTCCTCACACACAAACATTGGAAATATTCAACCCGTCTTGTGCCGCATCAGAAACAAAAGTGGTGACATTAATGGGATTCCAGGGCACCAGTGAAAGCTGAGTCTCACCTGGGACCTCACTAGAGACCTTTCATGGTAGCACCTGTAAATCATGTTTGCATAATACCCCTTTATAGTTTATAAAGCATTTTCTCATATGATATTACCTCCCTGACTGTCGTGGTTTGCCACCATTTTCTAAGACTTTGTGTCTGAGTTGACTGTTGTGGCTTTTGTTCCCTTGAGGCTGTGTCAGATACTATATCTTTGGAAATCATGCTGAGAAGCATCACTAGGAATCAATAAAGAAATAGGACTTCACTTTATATATAATTCCCTTTAAAACTCACCTGATGTGACGCTCTTTAAAAAAAGAAAAAATGAAGTCTTAGCCTAGTGATATCTTTAAGTTTTCTGCATAGCAACATTCCTCAAGCTTCTATCTGCACTGGTCTCAGGTTTCATTGAGACTCAGAGACTGTGACAAGCCATTGTTTTTATTTGAATGTCCACTTCCACCTTCTTTTGTATATTCTGCAATTCTCTGTTAGCATGTCTGATGAATTGAATTTTTAATGCAATACACCTTACTGTGCATGCGTGTGTGCATGGACATGCGTGTGTATGTTCTTGCACCTGCACAGGATAGGGCGGGAGCCCTCCAGGGAGCCATTGTAGTTCATATAATATTACAAAGAGCCAAATTGGTGAGCAGTTGAGAATCGGAAGTATAAAGAGGCTCCCAGACTGTATTCCCCTCCCCGCAGTAATAGTGTCTCGCCCCAAGCCAAATGAACCAGGGGGCTTAGAATGAGATCACATTACATTTCCACTTGGCTTAATTAGGTACCAGATTGATTTAAACCAGAGCCAACTCAAACCAGACCCTCATTAGCACAAACCACTGCAAATCTTAGGAAAGTATATGCCCTGAGGGAGGGAGGAGAGGAAGGAGGGGTCCCTAGCAAGCATTTTCTTGAGACTCCCAGGGAAAGGTGTGGCTCTCCGGTGATGACCAACATGTCCTCCTCTGGTTTGCAGCAGTCACCGGCATTTGTATAAAGAATATGCTCGAAGAATTTTAAAAGCATGGCTTTGGGTGTCTGCATCTAATAGTTTGTAAAGACTTGTTTTGTTTTTAATAGAGACAATGTCCCTAAACCCAGCAGGGAGTTAGCATCAGAAAATTGGAGAAACGTGTCAGGGCAGGGTTAGCGAGTGTTAAAGAAGGTCTCTGTGTCACTTAAAATGAAAAGCAATATCAAGAAAACAAAGCTTTTGCTTCTTACAATGTTGACAGCACAAAACAGCTTGAGCAGAAGGGATACCCTCTCTGGCACCAGGCAGATTGCTTTGTGACATCTCCCATTCTAGTCTCCGGACGCCTCTGTAGTCCGGGGCAGGGGAGCCTCGGCTGCCTCTGTCTGTGCCACTCCGCCCCGGATGTCAGGGGGCAGTTTGTCCCCGGGAGAGCTAGCGGGGCAGTCAGAATGGGTGGAGCAGGAGTATTTGGCAGAAATACCAATACAAGAATTTAAGAGGAACCAAGCCAAGCCCCACAACAGTGTGTGAAATCCCCCTTCCTCCTGTGGCTCTGGTTACATGTGAAATCGGATTAAATGTGGAGAATCGAGGCCTTGAGTCAAAGACTGTCAGGCAGATGGTGGAAAATCAGTAGCCTCATTTTTTAAAATGTAATATTTTTAAAAGAAAAAACCATAGATACTTTGGACTTTCCATATTATAAGGTGTTTTTTTTTTTTTTGTTTGTTTGTTTTTTATAAGTTTCAGGTGAAAAATGAAAGCCCTAGCAATATAAAATTCTTAGTGTGCATGTTGTTTATAGACTGACTTTGAGGGAAGCAGATAGACATGTCACAGAATAAACTAATAGGACTTTGGCAGCATTTGAACCACAATGAAAAGGAAAGAAACAGAAAGGAAGAATGAGCCTTCCATGCTCAGACAGTTTGCCATTGTCCTCTAGAATGCTTACACCGGACTAAAAGGACTAAAAGGCCGAGGGCTCTTCTCGGGTGCAGAGCAGGAAGGGGGATGAGAGCAGCCCCTTTTTGCAGAAAAGTGCATCAGTTCTGCAAAAAGGGGCTGCTCTCATCCATTTTAATAGAAATGAAATCACATTTCAAAAATTCTTATTAACAGTTATTTAGGTGTTACGCCCAGACTTCGTGATCCCCAAGGACCACCAGGGAGCCGAGTCCGATGCAATAAACAAAAGAGCCTTCACCATGCTAGCATGGGCTCCCCAACTCACGCCGGCAGCATGGCGGAAGAGCGCGAACTTCTCCCAGTCCAGGGGTTTTACTCTGGTCGGTGGTGATGTCACTGCCTCGGCTAACCCTGATTGGTTGGGTGAGGGCTAGGGATAACTCCGCCCTGCGGGGCGGAGTTGGGAGCTCATCCTCGCCCCGCCCTGCCTTCTCATTCCCCCCTTGTCTAATGTGCCTAGTCAAATCATTGACTCAGCCTACTTCCTTTCAGCATAAACAACAAATACAGTTACCAAGACCCTTAGTACCACAGTTCCCATCAGTATTGTCCTCACCGAAGTCCAGTTCCCCTCCTGTAGGCATCAGTTCTCCTTCTGGCCTGTAGTTGCCAGGATCCAGGCCATGCAGGAGCTGGGAGTCATGTAGTCAGGTCTGGGTGCCATCTACTTCAACAACAGTGGGTGTGCTCAGGATAACAGTGCAGCATCCCTTTGAGTCCTTGGGCAGCAAATTTCTTTACCCACATTGAGTTCCAGGGCTACAGGGTCTGCGGTGGGCACTGGCAGTCAATCTGGAACAAACAAACTGCAGAGCCTGTAAGGACTTGAGCAAGAAATGGTTACCATACATGATCCCTTCCCAAAAAAGGGGAAACTTGTCCCAATAAGGGGTACACCTGGCCCTCAAGAGGGCAAAGGACAGGGGGTTGGTCCAATTTTCACCGATTCTAAGACACATTTAGTTAAACCCCCTTTTCCGGAGTCCCACTTACCTGTCCTAAGGCTAGAGCTATACTCTGAGATATCTTAGCTACCAAGGTGGGGCTGTTATCTGATAGTGGGGTATACCTCAATCTAATCTGAAGTGTCTATAAAAACTAGCTTAATGCTGGTGGTTTAATCTCTGAAATCCACCTACCAATGCTCTCCTGGGGAGGTTCCCTGGGACCCGAATTCCCAGAGGGACCCCCTTACCTTGCTTAGCATTTACCTGTGCACAGACAGTACTTCTAGCAACTCTGCCTCATAGAAGTTCAGAAGTCTTGGTGACACTTAACCTGGTGTCACCGGGCAACTCTGACCTAGAGCCTCTGGGACCAACAGTCTTGTCATCTGGAGGATCCATCCACCATCTGGTCCTTCAGTGGCTTGCTTCTGTTCAGCCAATTCCTTCTGGCTGCAGTTGGTAACCCTCTTTCCTCTGTGGATGGCACAGTGTCTCCATCAAAGGGCCTGGATTAAGGCCAAAAGTTCTGGAACTGTGCCTAAATGGTGTGGTCCAGGGTGACTACCACTGCCCCTGCATATCAGGTCCCATCCTGAACGTAACTGCTCCCATCCGTGAACAGTACCTTGTCGTCTGTTACCTCTGTGCAGTCATGAATGGGTTCCTCATCATCATCTGGAAGCAGGCTGGCAGGGTTGATGGCCAGAGTTTTATGAATCCGGACACAGGGCTGGTCCCAGAGAAAAGCCTGACCCATCCAGGTTAGCTCCTGGTCCAGAGTCCGCTTATCTGCCTCCTTCACCAGCAATGCTGTGGTGGCCACTGCCTGGAAGCACGCTGGCCACCCTGCTGCCACAGGGTCCAGTCTCTTTGACAGATAGGCAACAGGTCTCTTCCAGGGACCTAGAGTCTGAGTGAGAACCTCTTAGGCAATGCCTCTTACCTCACTCACGTAGAGGTGGAAGGGCTCCGCGACACCTGGCAAGGCTAGGGCAGCTGCTGAGATGAGAGCCTTCTTTAGCTCCTCAAAGACTTGTTGTTCCACTTTGGACCAGTTCAACAGCTGCATTCCCCCAGTACGTGTTCCTTCTGAGGACCACAGTCCTTCTTGATGTCCAAGGAAAACAGGCAGTTTTTCCGGTGGCTTCCTGGGCTGATGTATGGGTCCTATTGGCTCTCTCAAGACTAAATAGGCTGCCCCAATGCCCATCAGGAAACTAACAGGCTTGCCTCTCCTAGCTAACCTGTCAGGACATACTCTTTATAATTTTTATAAAAATCTTATTTTCCAAAAATACATAACCATGCCTCAAATTTTAAAGAAAAGGCAAGGGAGGAGGAAGCAGGTCCAGTACCTGTTCCCAGGCCTCCAGCCTCTTGAAATTTAAAATGCCACATTTTTTCTACAGATACAGATCTATCTGCATTTCTAAGCCCCCTCTACTCCCCCCCGCAGAACATCGGTGAAAATTGTCCAAGCAGTCTCGGGGGGTTAAATCATACAAATAGTTGTTTTCACATTGTTTTAACACAATTCTAAATAAATTATAAAGCTTTGTGATGAAGTCTACTTAAACCTATAAAGTAGATACACATGACTGAAACCAAAAATGATTCCCAAAGTTTAAACAAAATACAAGATGCAGGTACAAGCCCAAATTCAACAACAATGGCATATGAGAAAAGCAAAACAAAATAAATCAAATATAAAAGTTTCATGTTACATTAAACATTACTTCAGAAAAACTGACTTAAAATAATTTTTTAAGTGTAAGCATTACATACTTTTTCATCTGACAAATGAGAATAAATCAATCCTTGAGATCTTTGATCATTACTGCTTATTCTAAACACATATAATACAGTTTAGCCTGCCATATTCTAGGCATCTAGTTACAGTGGTGCCTCGCATAAAGAACGCCTCGCACAGCGAACGCTGCACACAACGAACTTCCTTTCATGATTCATACAACGAACTTCGTTTCACACAACAAAGTCGCCCGAGCTTCCACGACCGCTTTGCCCGAGCTTCCACGACTGCTTCGCCCGAGCTTCCACGATTGCTGCCGATGTATTGCATCCTTCCGCGCAGGCACTGCAGGCAGTCGTTAGTCACTGCGCTTAACTTAAGCACGTATCGCGGCAATCGTTCTTCATTACGAATTAAATCACGCACGTATCACGGCAGTCGTCCTTTTAAGTTAAACTCAATTTTTTTTTATATCATGGCTTCTAAAAAAGCAGGAAGGTGATTTCTGTTGAAATGAAACAGGAAATAATTAGAAGGAGTGAATGTGGGGTAAAACAGTGTGACCTCGTCAAAGAGTTTGGCCTCAGCAAGACCACCATTTTCACCATTTTGACAAATAAGGATGCAATCAAATCAGCCAAAGTAGCCAAAGGAGTATCAAAACTATTTCATGAAAAACATAGGTCTTCAATCCACAAGGAAATGGAGAGGCTATTAGCGATTTGGATTAAAGACAGGCAGGTGAAAGGTGACGTAACAACCCAAGATATTATCTGTCACAAAGCCAAGAGAATTTATGACGATCTAAAGAAAAACGTCCCTGGAAGTAGCAGCAATCAAGATAATGAAGAAGAATTCAAAGCCAGCAGGGGGTGGTTTTTTAGATTTGAGAAAAGGTGTGGAATCCACAGCGTTACTATGCATGGTGAGGCTGGCAGTGCTGACAAGAAAGAAGCAGAAAAGTTCTTTATTAACTTTCAAAAATGTATTAAGGATGAAGGATACTGCCCACAACAAGTGTTCAATGCCGATGAAACGGGTCTTTTCTGGAAAAGAATGCCGAGCAGAACCTTCATTACAAAAGAGGAGAAGAAATTGCCAGGACACGAAGCCATGAAGGACAGACTTACCCTTATGTTTTCGTCTAATGCCAGCAGAGACCTCAAGATCAAACCTCTATTGGTTTATCACTCTGAAAATCCAAGAATTTTCAAGAAAAATAACGTTATTAAGTCCAAACTGCCCGTCCATTGGAAGTCCAATCAAAAAGCCTGGGTGACCCAAGTTATCTTCAACGAATGGATTCTGGAAACCTTTGCTCCTGCCGTGAAGAAATTCTTGCTGGAAAAAGAACTGCCGCTCAAAGCCCTTCTGATACTTGATAATGCCCCTTCTCACCCAAAAGACCTAGAGGAAATATTGCAGGAAAATTATCCTTTTATCAAGGTGCAGTATTTGCCACCAAACACCACATCCATTCTTCAGCCAATGGATCAGCAAGTTATTGCGAACTTTAAAAAACTCTACACTAGAACCCTCTTTAATAAGGTGTTTGAAGAATGCGAGTTTGGTGGAGACAATATGACTGTCCGAAAGTTTTGGAAGGAGAAATTTGATGTCCTTATGGCAATACGACTTATACAGAAGGCCTGGGAAGAAGTGTCACAAAGGACCCTCATTTCTGCTTGGAAGATGCTTGTGCCTTCGTGGACCCAGGAAGAAGCAGTAGTTGGTGACACAGAAGTGGTGAAGGACATCATCACAGTGGCCCAAAGGTTGGAATTAGAGGTAGAGGAAGAGGATGTAGAGGAGCTTATTGAGGAACACGAAGAAGAGCTGACAACTGAAGAGCTCCAAGCACTTCTGGTCCAGCAACAGGACAATGCTCAAAGGGAAGCGTCATCTGATAACGAGGAGCAACAATCAAACAATCAACCAATCCCAACTGCTGACATCAAGAACATCCTGGTCAAATGGAAAGCAGTTCAGGAGTTTACCAATGCCCACTATCCGGATTCAGCTGAAGCAAACAGGATCTTTACTCCGAAACTCTTGTCCGTTATTTCCGGCAGATGTTGGAGAAAAGAGAAAAACAAACGACTTTGGACAGGTTTTTCATGAAACCATCGGCCAAAAAGCAGAAAATGGATGAAGATGTGCAAGATTCGGTAGACTCTACTTAGTCTGTCTTAAAATTAAAAAAATGTGTGTGTTTTTTTTTTTTTTAATTATGTTTTTAGATGTATCTAAATAAAAATAATAACAAAAAAATTATCTTTTTTTATGTCATCTTAGCATATTTTATGCTACAGAACGAATTATTTTTTTTTAACATGTATTGTTATGGGAAAACGCGTTTCACATAACGAACTTTTCGCATAACAAATTTGCTCCTGGAACGAATTAAGTTTGTTGTGTGAGGCACCACTGTACTGCAATTAACTTTTCCTAATTCAATTTATACTTTGAGCTTTTAAAGCTGGCAAGTCAAATATATTTGGCATTTTTTTAGATTAATAACATTACATTTCTAATACATCCTGCTTACTTAGGGTAAAGTTTCAGCAACAGATCTAATCATACAGTTTTTTTCAAATCTCAAAATTTTTTCTGAAGTTCAAACAAAGCACTGAATAATTTCTTTGCAGGAGAGCTAATAGTCTTGCGTGCTCTGGCCTTCCCTAGACCTCTCCACACCAGAGGCAGTTTACTAAGATTTAAGACAATGTCAGAAAATCATAGGTCAATCACAATTCATACTTAAGTAGTTATATGACTCTGCTTAGCTGATACCAATGACAAGACTAACCATTGTAAGCAAAGCCATCTGGGCTGCTTCACCACCTAATCACCTGCCACTCCCTGAAGCTGGAGTAGCATTCAAATGCAAATGAACACATTCTTTAGCTGAAGACTCCTGGCCATTCATGGCCATTCACCACCATTCACATAAACTTGTTACCATTACCATCTAGTTTCCACCTCATGGCGGGGAATTTCAAAAGCTGCTTACAATGACTTGGGAAACCAGTTTTAATTTATCTCCCAGTTATCTCCACCACTTTTAAAACTTATTCTGTACCCAGAAAAGTGTTTTTAAGCACAACCCAAAACTATGCTCACTTGTTTTGAACTGGCCTTTTCTCTTTACTGAGAACTCTTCTCCGGTACCTGATGTCTCCAGGGACCATTGTCTCCATGCTGGCCCAGGCCCCTAGGGCCCAGGCCCCCGGAGCGAGGCTGCTTTGGCCACCCCAGCCACACTACTCAGGCAGCCCCCGAGGAGAAAGCGCGGGTCGCCCCAGCGGCTTCCCGGCTCCACTTCCCCTTCTCCAGGCAGCCAGCAAATTAACCCAGGTGCCTGCTCCCTGAGCGAGGCCACCACTGCCCAGCTGCGCTCCAACGCGCAAACTGAGCCCCGCAGGAGCACCCCCTCCGACCCAATGCCGCCAGGGGGCCCCGCACCGCCATGCTGGCCACACTTTGCCGGCTCCATCCTGGGGCGCCATGTCGCCCACAGATACCAAACTCAGACCTGGGAAAGGCTCACTTTCCGCAGGTGAGGCAACGGCTCACGCCATTCCTCTCCCCATACGAGGGTCCCTCTCGGGCCCTCCCGGGAGGTCAGAACGTCTTCTGATCCTCCTGCCCGTGGCCTTCATGGTGCATCCACCAGGCGTTTCGGGCACCAATTCCACAAGGGGTCTTACGTCCCTCCAGAACGCGCACACAAAAACACAGACACACACACACCTACCACGGCCAGTCAGGCTCTCTGGATCGGGTCTCTTATGGTGCTGGGGATCCCGGACAAATTCCCCCTTATGTTACGCCCAGACTTCGTGATCCCCAAGGACCACCAGGGAGCCGAGTCCGATGCAATAAACAAAAGAGCCTTCACCATGCTAGCATGGGCTCCCCAACTCACGCCGGCAGCATGGCGGAAGAGCGCGAACTTCTCCCAGTCCAGGGGTTTTACTCTGGTCGGTGGTGATGTCACTGCCTCGGCTAACCCTGATTGGTTGAGTGAGGGCTAGGGATAACTCCGCCCTGCGGGGCGGAGTTGGGAGCTCATCCTCGCCCCGCCCTGCCTTCTCATAGGCATTTTGCTTTGTGTGTGTGTGTGTGTGTGTGTGTGTGTGTCTTGGAAACAAGCACCCGCCCCCTGATTCCGCCCCCCTGCTATTGCACATTTGCAGGAGCTGACAGGCAAACTGCCTGTTGAATATCCTCTGGACCCGGGGGAGGAACCACCCATTGTTCGAAGAAGAATTGGGACCGCCTTTAAGCTGGATGAACAGAAAATCCTGCCCAAGGGAGAGGTGCGTCCTTCTTCCTGGTGTTGGGTTCTCATTTGTCTGTTTGTTGGGTTTTCCCAGGTTTTCTGTCACAGCTGCAGCATTCTGCACAGTGCCAGCTGCCCTTTCCCCGTTCTGCTCAGTTTCCCTTCGCCTCTTGTTACATGCACAGGTTGGTCAGTATGTGGCTCCCACGGTAGGATGAGCGTTCCTAAGCTTTTTGCTTTTAGGGCAAGTTGTGTATCTGACAGGAAGGCCTGTTGCACGCTGTAAGGTTCATCAATGCCCATTGCGTGTCTTTTTAACGTCCTCCCAACCCTGGTTACTTACTGAGAACATGCCCACTGGTTAGCGTGCAGGTGAAGTCACCGGAACACGGGGTCCTGGAGCGGGTGGAAGCGGGGGCCAGTCTGCTGAGATCTGCACCAGGAGGCCCCAGGGGGCTGGGCGCTGCACCAAATGCTTCACCCAAACCTGCATCTTCACCTGGCAGTTTCCTGTGCTGTACAATGAAGTGCATTGCGGAGTCCTTATTTCTTTGGGCCAGATCAAGGGTTAAGTGAGCTACTATATTTAGGAAGTTTAACCTGGGACTTCACACCTGCTTGATGAGCAACAAACATGAGTAGCTTGAGGTGGAGAAGGGGACATTACAGGATAGGTGCAGCCTATGGAAGAGGCAGAAATATAATACGTCAGAACTGGGGCAAGGGCGGGTGGGATTTAGAAGACCATGTGGTCAAGTATATCTCAAGTCTGCTGTCATCAGAATTACCTGAGGAACTTCCCCTCCCTGGTGCTGGGCAGATACCAGGCACTCAACTTTTATGAGGAGCCTTAGTGAGTGTTCCCCCACCCCAGCCCCCCTGTCCTTCCCGCAGTCCCATCTTACAGCACCTTCTCACCAGCTGCTCGGTACAAAATATGCCTTTAGTTCCCTGAGAATTCCATGTGTATCCCCATCTTTTTAACATGTTCCTGTATATCTTGGTTCCAAAATCTATCAAAAGAAAGACCTCAGAATTAGCTGGCATGATGCAGAGTTGCTCTCTGAAGAACAAACTCCCTTTTCTCTTGGAAACTCCCACCCTCCCCCACAGCAGATGCCCATCTATGCAGACTGGGCTGCCAGCATGTACTGGGCTCAGTCTAAGCAGTGAGACTGTCCTGGTGTCCACAAAGCCATGAGGCAGTTTTTGAGCCAGGGCTGTCAGCACAGCTAGCTGGTGGGATCCCACTCACAGCTCACTCCGTCTTTGTCCCTGCTGACTTGTTGTCAGGCTCCAGCACAGAGGGCTCAAAATCTGAGAGACTGAGGGGTGTGGGGAAGGTGGGCACATAGGAGCTCCCATCAGCAGGCCCACAGAGCAGGACAGAAAGGTGCTCTGAAAATAGTGCTGCATCCTGTGCCCATTCAAACCCAGTGGGTCTGAATTTCCATGAAGGCTCGGTCTTCTTGAACCATGTGGAGACCATGGGAATGAAGCCAGGAGGCCCCAGGCCCTCAGCATGGGGACCCCTTGCTTCGCAGTGATGGATCCCCTGTGCAGACCAACCTTGTCTCCAGAGTGGAACAAGGGCCACAGTCTCAAAAGTGTGTGTGCCCAGGGCACTGGCTGCCAGAGATTTTAGGAGCAGGATCACTGCATTAGGCAGTGGGACTGCTGGGTGCCTCATGCTGTGGCCTCCAGGAGTGAGAAAGGCTGGCTCGCCTTGCGGGGTGGGGGTGAAAAGGACAGAGGTGAAACCCAGGTTCTCCCTCCCACAGGAAGCCGAGCTGGAACGCCTGGAACGAGAGTTTGCCATTCAATCCCAGATTACAGAGGCTGCCCGCCGCCTCGCCAGTGACCCCAACGTCAGCAAAAAGCTGAAGAAACAAAGGAAAACCTCCTATCTGAATGCCCTGAAAAAGCTGCAAGAGATTGAGAATGCCATCAACGAGAACCGCATCAAGTCTGGGAAGAAACCCACCCAGAGGGCCTCGCTCATCATTGATGGTCAGTGCTGAGCCCCTCCCCACGCCCCACAGCCCTGGGAGCTGGAGCCGGGCCTGAGTGGGCCAGAGCCCAGCTCCCATCATGCACTAAGCAATCTAATTAACCCGTGAGGGCTATTCTGTTAGGAATGCTGACAGAGTCAATTTTGACATCATCTGTACTAACTGGTGACAGGACCCATCCAAGCCTGAAGCCATTTCTTTTTCATCTTCACCCGGGGTATGTTTATACAGAGGAGGGGAGAGAGAAACATCGATGTGAGAGCGAACATTGATCAGTTGCCTTGCCTTCCATACACACCCTGACTGGGGATCGAACCAGCAACCTAGGTATGTACCCTGACTGGGAATCAAACTTGCAAGCTTTTGGTGTACACAAGGACACTCCAACTCAAGAATGTATCTTCTCTGTTTTGCTCCCTCTTTCAAAATAATGTTTTCATCATACAAGCCCATTTGAATTAGAGAAGATTCTTCCTAGTTCCTTAGCCTGTTTATTTTTAAATTTTATATGTGTGTGTGTGTGTGTGTGTGTGTGTGTATTTATATTTATATTTATGTTTATATTTAATTTCAGAGTGGAAGGGAGAGGGAGAGAGAGATAGAAACATCAGTGATAAAAGAGAATCATTGATCAGCTGCCTCCTGCATGTCCCACACAGGGGATCAATCCCTCAACCTGAACATGTGCCCTGACCAGGAATCACCATGACCTTCTGATTCATAGGTCCATTCTTAACCAATGAGCCCCACTGGCCAAGCAGCATAATTTTTATTTCAAAAGAAAAACACTAAATTTGGTATCCAAAGACCTGTTGCCAGGAGAGTTGAGCAATCCCAGACAAACCAGCTCCCTAGCTGTACCTCAGTTTCACCAGATGTTTAGTGGGGAGGGTTACCTTACTGTTTCCCTCTTTGGCATGTTCTCATGGTTAGTTGAATGGGGTCTATGAAAATAAGCTTTGTAGAGATAGAAGCTGAATTTAGCAGCTTCCTTCCCCACCCTGTTCCCCACCACCACCACCACCACCACCACCACCACTAATGGCTTAAGACATTTATTAAGAAGCCATTTGTTGCCCTGTGAGCAAAGCCAAGTTTCTCACCCTAGTTTCACATTTGTACAATCAAGAGCAGTTCACTTCCTATAGGTCGGTCTGAACATGTCAGTCAGAAATGAGCTTGAGATCATGGTGTGACCTAACCCGGCCAGGCAGCCTATTGGATATAAAGCCACTCAGCATTGCGGTGCCCTGTCTGACAAGAACTCAAAGACAGGCTCATTGAGTGTTGGGGGTGGGGGTTAGCTCATGAGCCATGGTGCGGGCTATCATAGAAATGCCCAGCAGCATTTGGATTGTTTTTCATGGATTCTCTCTGATTAGAAAGAGAAAGATATGCTAAACACATGACTTTTACAGATAGGCCTTTGTCTAAAGATGTGATAAACTCTCAGACTTTTGCTTTTTGTCTTCTCAGATGGAAATATTGGCAGTGAAGACAGTTCCCTCTCCGATGCCCTTGTTCTGGAGGATGGTAGGTGGTTGGGGGCCCTGGGAAGGGGCATGGATTAAACTGGGTTAAGTTATATGTAGCCTGGGACAGGCCAGTGTAATGGGGAGAGCCGGGCCAGGATGGCCCCAGCTTCCCTGCGATTCTCTCACTGCCCGATAGTCACAGAGTTGGTTGGGAGCTGCTGGGCGCTATGAAAACCATGTCTATGGGAATTTCAGTGTTTTCTGTGCCTGAGAGGTCAGATTTAAGATGATAGTCAGTGAGTTGTACTTTACTTTATTAGTTGCCAAACCACATTTTTATCTAAACAGAATCTCTACACTACACATTGTTTCCTTATTTCTGGAGGAAAGATGCAATCATTGATTTGGGTCACAAATCAAAGATTGAAACCTGCTAGGAGAGCCTGGAGGTAGCAGGAAAATCAGAAGTGACTCCAACCCGGACCCCCAATCCACACCTGACATAGAATATTAATAGAAAGGAAGTCCAACCCAGAACCATCTCCGAACACGTTCCTACGGATTTAACCCCAAACTCATGAGGCCAGGACATTAATGAAATGGAAATACATTAAGTGGCAGTTAATTTTTTACCCCTTAGGAAAGAGCAGGTGGGCAGTGATACTTAACTATTTAGATTGAAAACATAAAAGGTCTACCCAGGTCAGACTAATGCGGATAATCACAAGAATAATAATAATTGCTGCTAATGTGGTGAAAGGCTGGCGGGTTATTTACCCAGTCATCTTGGCCCTGCCATTATCAATCACACTGTAATATTCTTATTGTCACTTGGTTACGTGGGTGGGGAGGAAGTGGGGCTGCAGGGGGGAGAGAACTATGTTTGGAAGATCAGAGATCCAGCCCTGTTTTGGCCCCTGTGGACTCTAGTCTCTCCAGGAGAGGAAATGAGAGCAATTTCATGAGATTCCTTTGTAACCGAGAAGTTGGGGGCATTATACATTGTCATTGGCTAATTCTGATGCATCATTTATGATTAGCTTCTTCCCCATGTTGCAAACCCCCAGACAACCAGGGGGTGTTACTGCTTCTCTAGTTCAGGCTTTCCCATCTAGGGGCCCTTCCCTTTACTGATCTAAGAGATGCAGGAGCAGAAGCGTAGCACATGTTCAGGTCTTGGGAACTGAGCAGTAGTCTGTGAAAGGAACACTCTTTGGAGGTGGATTTAGGGTCACATGAATTGTTTTTGGGGTTTGAGGTTTCTTCTGGGTAATGTTCCCCTCAAACTCCCACCTCAGCTTCCACAAGGAACAATGAGTTTTTCCTGCCTCTGTGCTCAGTGCTGCCCTCCAGGGGGCTCTCACCACTTGTTATCTTCCTTAACCCCTCCCTAATCCTCTCTCACCCTACCCTTTTGTGAACCCTGCCAGATGACTAAACAGGACTTTCATCCTAATGCATCCATGCTAAGTTTTCCTGTGGCTTTCAGACCTAATCCTGACACCTGAATCCGGAATGAAAGGGCCCTGTCAGTAGGGCACCTTGCTTATCTTGGCACCCACAGAAGGTCTCTTGCTCTTACACTAGACCAGAGCTCCTTCCTGTCACCCTCTGATCCTCCACACCAGCTGCTGTGCCAGCTGTGTCTGGTCCTGGCTTCTTCCTTTTGTTTTTCCTCTTCACCAGACCACTGCTGAAATCCCTTCTGAACTGAATTCACTTCCTTCGAAATTCTTACGGCCATTGATGTTAGAGTGTTACATCAATGTTACATCAAATAAGGAGGTGATATGCAAATTGACCATCACTCCAACACATAAGATGGCCACCCCCATGTGGTCAAAGATGGCCACCACAAGATCTGCAGGGGAGGGTAGTTGTGGGTGATCAGGCCTTCAGGGGAGGGCAGTTGGGAGGGACCAGGCCTGAAAGGTAGGGCAGTTGTGGGCGATCAGGCCAGTAGGGGAGAGTAGTCGGGGGGGACCAGGCCAGCAGGGGAGGGCAGTTAGGGGCAATCAGGCTGGCAGGGGAGTAGTTAGGGGGTGATCAGGCTAGCAGGCAGGCAAGCAGTTGGGAACCAGCAGTCCTGGATTTTGAGAGGGAGGTCCAACTGCCCATTTAGGCCCGACCCCACTGGACATCCCCCAAGGGGTCCCAGTGAAGGCTAGGCTGAAGGACACTACCTCCCCTCCCCCCCATGCACGAATTTTGTGTATCAGACCTCTAGTTCATTTATAATAGTTGTAGCCCATCTCCTTCCCAAAGAACCTAAGGCAGTTCCAAAATGAAAATATTTTATGGGAACATGTTAAAAATTGTGTATATAGTTCGGGAAAAAGCAGAGTCGGTACCTAGAGCCACCAGTGGATCATTACTCTGAACAGATATGCTTTTATTCATTTTTTTCTAACAAATGACTTATTGATTACCTACTATGTGTCAATAATCATTGTACACACTAAGCAGTTAACAGACTAGACAAAACCCTCATGGGCTGAAATCCTCCAAAGCAAATCAGATAAGTCCTATCTATTGAAATAAAATGTACAACAATGAGGACATTTTGCTGTTTGGTATGAAGCAAGTGTTAATCCATGGGATTTAATGAAATTTGTGTTTACTCCATTTGTAGCTCATCAGAATTGAGCTTCCTCTTCTCATTAAATGCTGCTCACAGTTTAGGTTTGGTTGTTCTGGATTGACTTGTTTGGCAACTGGGAAAGCGTCATGGGCGCCTTCAAGAGTGAATGCTGGCCTGGCTCCCAGGTGTTGCTCTTGGGGCAGAGGTGGGTGGGAGCCTGTCTGGAGTCAGTAGGAAGGACGACCCTTGCTCAGTTGCTCTCTCTCCGTCTTTGCACAGAGGACTCTCAGGTCTCCAGCACACTGTCCCCCTTACAGTCTCCTCACAAGGGACTTCCTCCTCGGCCACCATCATCGCATAACAGGCCCCCTCCTCCCCAGTCCCTGGAGGGACTGAGGCAGATGCACTATCACCGCAACGACTATGACAAGTCACCCTTAAAGCCCAAAATGTGGAGTGAGTCCTCGTTAGATGAGCCGTATGAGAAAGTCAAGAAACGGTCCTCCCACAGTCATTCCAGGTGAGCTGGGTGGGGAAGGCCACAAGAGGCCTGGTTGACAGCTATTGAAAGCATCGGCGGGCTGTCCCAAATGGCATCCACAAATTACAACATCCAAATCAACCCAATTCCTTCCAGGGGTTGACTTTCAACAGGAAGGCTGCCTGTCCAGGTGCAGAATTGTCATTCCAAGGGAAAATGGGGGTTTGGGGTCACAGCCAACGTGTTGGCAGATGGTTTTAATGTTGTTAAATTCCACAAAAATTGATCAGGAAGTCTTGGACAGTACTATTCCAGTGGTCGGCAAACTGCGGCTCACGAGCCACATGCGGCTCTTTGGCCCCTTGAGTGTGGCTCTTCCACAAAATACCACATGCGGGCACGCACAGACAATGTGATTGATACTTTGTGGCCCGTGCGCAGAAGTCAATTTTTCGGCTCTCAAAAGAAATTTCAATCATTGTACTGTTGATATTTGGCTCTTTTGACTAATGAGTTTGCCGACCCCTGTCCTAAGCCATCAGCCAACAGGATTCTAGAGCTAAACACTGTAATCTCAGCTGTGCATTATCAGCTCATTACTGGGCTGATCTTGGAGAGAGGTTTTGGAGAGGCTGTTTGGTTGACTTCTCTGGTTTTCTCATGTCCTTTCATTATACCATTTAAGCTCCAAGTGGGTGTCCAGTCAAGTATATGTTTGTCTGTTGGAAAACAGAAACTGCAGTTTAGGACAGAGGCTTCACAGACAGTCCTGTTCCCTGTCCCAGTGAAGGCTGACCAGGACCCAGGGGCCAGGAATAAGGATTCTCAGGGAAAGGCTCGAAGGTCAGAGGGAATAAGGGTGGGAATCCTGAGCAAGCCCACCCAACACCAATGCTGATGTCTGGAGGCTAGTCAGCCCTGAGCACGGGTGCAGCACTGTGGCAGTGACCAGCATGGCTTCCTCTGGTTTGCAGCAGCCACAAGCGTTTCCCCAGCACAGGGAGCTGTGCCGAAGCAGGAGGGGGAAGCAGCTCTCTCCAGAACAGCCCCATCCGCAGTCTCCCTCACTGGAACTCGCAGTCCAGCATGCCGTCCACACCAGACCTGCGTGTACGGAGTCCCCACTACGTTCATTCCACAAGGTGAGTCCACCCGGCCCTCAGCCCACTTCCTTTGTAAAATTGGATATCTCTGGCTCCAACTGGCTCAGATAATGGATGATCTAGAGCCAGGCCTGCACTAGTGAGGTCCTTTCTCCTTAAAATGAAGCAGAATTTAAAACTGAGCTGGCAGCAGTCTGCCCATGTTTGCAAAGACCCATCATGTCCCACTGCCCATGCCTAGTGGGACCAGGAGGCAGCTGGAGAATCCCAGGCAGACAGTGCGCATGGAAGGGGCCTAAGCAGAATGCAGGCGGGAAAGACCGGCAGATTAGCAGGGAAGCATGCTGGAGCCACGCCACCTTGTCCTGATGACGTGATCTTTACTGGAGAGTCCTCCTGTCGCTTTCTACTGGGGCCTAATTTATCCCGGACTTTTTAATACCTCAGGGTAAAGGTGTCAAACTCAATCAGAGAAGGGGCCAAAATCTAAAATCCAGCCTAAATCGCTGGCCGAATGGTTTACTGAACAGTCATAAACTGTCATTGTGATGGAAACGCAGCGGAGTGCAGTGATGACAGCGCGGTGAGGGCCGGGACGGATTTGGCCCGAGGGCCTTGTGTTTGACACATGTGCCTCAGGGTATAAATTCATTAAAGAACAAAAGGAATGGGCAAAAGGGAGGCTCCAGTGAATCAGGCCTTCATTTTCTAAAAAGAAGCAAAACCAAAGCCACCATTTCATTTTATCAAAAACTGAGTCTGTAGGGATCATACCTCAAAGGAGAGAAGGTGTGAGCATCCATAAACGGTAAACCATTTTATATCAGGTAGAGCACTCCAGGCAAGATTTTCTCATTCATTTTATTCATGCGTTTATTCACTCATGCAGCACATATTTATAAAGTGCCTCCATGTAGCAGGTATTATTCTAGGGCCCACACCGCGCTGTCATCACTGCACTCTGCTGCGTTTCCATCACAATGACAGTTTATGACTGTTCAGTAAACCATTCGGCCCGCGATTTAGGCTGGATTTTAGATTTTGGCCCCTTCTCTGATTGAGTTCGACACCCCTATTCTAGGGGATAGAGCAGTGAAAAAAGCAGACTATACCCTGGCTCTCATCAGACTTACATTTCAGTTGGGCGTCATAATAAATATTTGTCAAGTGGTGATAGCACTAAAATGAACAATAAGCCAAGCAAGGGTGAACTAGAAGCTTGAAGAAGCTCTCTCTCATAAGGTGAACTTTGAGCAGAGACCTGAATGGAAAGGGGCTGGGGCGGGAAAGGGGGAGGGGGTGGGAGAGAGAGCAAGCTCTGAGGATACCATAGAGAACAGCAGGTTAAAGCCCTGCACACAGGCCTGAACATGGCATGTTCCCAGGAGGCCAGTGTGGCTGGAAGAGAGTGACGAAGTGGTGTGGGACCAGGGAACTTCTCCTCCCCTGGGGAAAGTCAGAACTGAACTCAAATCTTCCTGTAATTGGCCAACAGAGCCACCCTGACCTTCACACATGGCCCTAGCATTGTCTACAGCACGTGTGTCAAACACAAGGCCCTCGGGCCAAATCAGTCCCGCCAGGCCTTGTAATGTGGCCCGCACCGCGCTGTCATCACTGCACTCTGCTGCGTTTCCATCACAATGACAGTTTATGACTGTTCAGTAAACCATTCGGCCAGCGATTTAGGCTGGATTTTAGATTTTGGCCCCTTCTCTGATTGAGTTCGACACCCCTAGTCTACAGTATCGATGGATATTTATAGGATGGATTCCAATAAGCAAAAAACATTATAAACAAAATGGTGGCATGGTAAGTTTTTGCATCAGTCATTTTCCATGTTCCACCAACCTTGCCTTTCAGAGTCTTCATGGAATGGAAAGCTGTTTATGTGCATTTCATAATAGTATTTGGTTGAACCATATGAAATCTCCATAGTTTCTGTTTTGACCTGCCAAAATGGACATTTCATTTGGCTTAACATAATGACTAGAATAGGCATTTTCTTTGGTTCTCTTTGTATCTATAAAATTCCTTTACACTTAAAAAAAAAGGAAATAAAAGAAAGCCCTGGCCATTGGCACACTTTTTTCAGAGGGAACCCTTGTGTGGGCGCTGTCTTCAGTCTTACCTCCCACTGGGAGTCAAAATCCCAGCAGAGGCCCAGGCTTGACTCCAGGGGTAAGCCTTGCTCTCCTGCCTCCTTTCCACCTGAGAACCATGGGAAGCACCTGGATTCCCAGGGCAGCACAGCTCAGTTTCCCAGCAGCTAGAGGCTCTCTCCTGAGGGTTGCAGAGCCCCCAACCCTCCACTGGGCCCGCAGACCCACCACCTTCGTCTCCCTGCAGGTCCGTGGACCTCAGCCCCACGCGCCTGCACAGCCTCGCCCTGCACTTTCGGCACCGCAGCTCCAGCCTGGAGTCCCAGGGCAAGCTCCTGGGCTCTGAGAATGACACAGGGAGCCCCGACTTCTACACCCCGCGGACTCGTAGCAGCAATGGTTCAGACCCCATGGACGACTGCTCCTCCTGCACCAGCCACTCAAGCTCGGAGCACTACTACCCAGCGCAGATGAATGCCAACTACTCCACCCTGGCAGAGGACTCGCCCTCCAAGGCGCGTGCCAGGCAGCGGCAGAGACAGCGGGCGGCGGGTGCGCTGGGCACAGCGAACTCGGGCAGCATGCCCAATCTGGCCGCTAGGGGGGTTGGCGGCGGGAACCCACCTGGTGTCTACCTGCACAGCCAGAGCCAACCCAGCTCGCAGTACCGCATCAAAGAGTACCCGCTGTACATCGAGGGGGGCGCCACGCCCGTGGTTGTGCGTAGCCTGGAGAGCGACCAGGAGGGCCACTACAGCGTCAAGGCCCAGTTCAAGACCTCCAATTCCTACACAGCAGGCGGCCTGTTCCGGGAGAGCTGGAGGGCCAGTGAGGAGGGCGACGCCGGCCGCCTGACGCCATCTCGCTCGCAGATCCTGGGAACGCCCTCGCTGGGCCGCGAGTGCACCCACGACAAGGGCACGGGGCGCACCGCGGTGTCCGATGAGTTGCGCCAGTGGTACCAGCGCTCCACCGCCTCTCACAAGGAGCACAGCCGCCTGTCGCACACCAGCTCCACCTCCTCTGACAGTGGCTCCCAGTACAGCACCTCCTCCCAGAGCACCTTCCTGGCCCACAGCAGAGTCACCAGGATGCCCCAGATGTGCAAGGCCACGTCAGGTGAGAATGGGGACAGAGTGGGGCTGGCCCTGAAGGAGCAAGCTATTGACTCTTTTCAAGGGCTTCCAGAATTTCTTAAGAGTCTGCCGTGAGGAATGAGAGATAGTTAATTCCAGAAACCTAGCTGTCAGCTGTATGAGAATTGAGGTTTTGCAATCACCCCTTTACCCCTCCCATACTGGGCCTGATATTGCCAAGAGTGACAGACTTGGGAGGGGGTGGGACAGCACATCAGATCTTCCCCAGTGGATTGAGCCAGCTCCTACTTCAGCTTCCTCAGTAGGCATGAAAACCATCCCTCCAGACACTTCTCCTGGTGAGGACAGAAATCAAAGAAGCTAGGTGTCTCAGGGTGTACCTAAGTCACTGGTGAGGTAGAGACCTGGTGGCACCTTGCAGAGAGTGACTTGCTTAAGGCTTTGGCTTGTGGAAGCCTTGAGATTCGGCAGGTGTGTCGGGCGGGGAGGTGGGGGGCGGGAGGAGCAGGCTGGTGGAGCCTGGAGTGCGGCACTTGACTTCACTGTGACCCATGAATGGACTTCCCTGTGACCACATGGATAACTGCTCCTTGCAATCCCTTTTCAAAGGTGTTAGGATATAACCACAGTCATTTTTGTAAAGAGCTTCCAGAGTTTCATAACCAAATTAAGGGTTACTTTATTTTTGTACTCAGAGCAGGAGGAATTAACTAACAAAGGGAAGAAACCATGCTTTCCCCTCAGAAATCACACTCCCTTCCTACTCCCTGTCTGAGAGAATCCTGGCAATAATATCAACACTTGTTCAGTAATGGTGCTGGCGGGGCTCTGGGCCTGGCACAGACTAACTCATTTCCATGCTCATGGCATTCATAAGGAGAGGGGATCTCCTGCAGTTGCAAGATGCTGCCTCATACTGACTATAGGAAAAGAAGGGGGAGGGGATGTTGACATGTAATTAAAATGATTTTAAAAGTAGAATGAAATGAGAATCAATAGCATATGGAAGGCACGGCAAGTCTGGACTTGTGCCAAAAAGAGGTTGAAGATTGGGAGGAAGGGGTGATTCTAAAGACAGAAAATAGGAGGTCATCTTTGGGGAGCTGAAGGAGATTCTGGGGGCCTAGAAAGAGCAGGGCAAAGAGGAAGGACCTGCGGGCTTCCCAGGCGTGCCAGGCCACAGGGGATCTTAGTTCTGAGCCTTGGTTCTGACTCATTTATTATGGTGCATCAGTCAAATGACAAGTTCAGATATAATAATAAAAATGCTTCATGCAATCCTGAGAGAACCATGGACTTCAAAACCCCAGAACCATCTCCATATTCCTCCAGCTGTAAAATAAGCCCAGTGAAGTCTGCCATCGACTTTCCAGAGCACTGGGAGAGGGAATGAATGGACATGCTGAGCCTGATACCCTACGGGAAGCAGCAGCGCTCCAAAGAGGGCTGGGAGGGTTTGTGTTCCATCAGAGCATTAGCACTTGAGAGTAGATGTGCTTTATTTAAAGAGATTAGGCAAAATGTCTTTTGGAACATGTTTTAGATTAAAAAGGTTAAGAAGTATATCTGTGGTTTTCTGATGAAAGATTCATTCCAAGAAAGCAAAGGATGCCCTTAAGGAGGCTTTACTTCTTACTAAACTTCCCAACTGGAAAAAGTCTGCCCATGTCAATAAACTCCTAGTAGTTAGATTTGGATGAGCTATTAATGCCCTTTAAAGTATCCAAAGGGGTAGATTATAAGCCTGAAGTGGCAGACAGCAAGCTCTGAGAACCTTTCTGGATGTTCTCTGTTCAAGTTTTGCCACTGGGGCCACATCTACAAATGCCCTGAAGTGTTACTTCCTGGTGTCCAAAGAAATAGGCCCTCCTACACTGGCTCTGCCCAAAGGTCTGTGGGCCGTTGGGTTCTCTGCTACTGTGGAGGCTGCCACCATCCTGTGGCCACTTTCCAGTGGCAAAGTGGGGACCTCGGATCCCAGGTCAACTTGACTGAGGATAGAGGTGCTGAGTGGTGTGGAAGAGATGCATGGGTGTAGGGGGTGGATATTTGCCCACAGTGGCCATGCAAGGGGTCGCATCCAGCATCTCTGGAAGGAAGCTCTTTCACTTGATTGGTGTCTGACGCATCTTTTCTGCACCACCTGCATACAGCTGCCTTACCTCAAAGCCAGAGAAGCTCAACACCATCGAGTGAAATTGGAGCAACGCCCCCAAGCAGTCCCCACCACATTCTAAGCTGGCAGACTGGGTGAGTTCTGATCAGATCTTTCATCCTTATCTTCCAGGTTCTAGAATGATCCTTAGCCTTACTCATCAGGAAGAGTGTAATGAATATGAGATTCTTGTAACCGATGGGTTTATCAGGAAAAGAATGGCGAGTGTTCTCCATTACTAGGAACTTTATTCCATTCCAGCGAAGGCCCATGAACTGCTGTTCCTTCTACCCCTCTCCTTTCCATCGCTGTCCTTTAGATGGGGAATTCTCTCTACTTCCTTATAAAACTGACCCATGGCCCCAGGAATGTGGGAAAGTGGGTGTCACAAGTCCAATTGCACTGCTTTGGTCAGAATTCCAGACAGATTGTGACTTAAGTTCCAGTTATACAGGACAACTTCAGAATGCCAGGCACAGAAGAGGAAGGGGAGAAAGAGACTGGTATGAGCACCTTGGGCTGCCTCTGGTCCCACGTTTTACCTGCTCCTCAGGGTGCTCCTGTCCTGGTGTCAGGATGCATCTTAATAAAAAGACAGGAGGCTCAGATCCCATCTCTGTCCTGGCCAACCACTTAATCAACACGCAAAGGAGATCAGGTATTTTGAGACCTTTAAGAAATGGCCCACAGCAAAATAACCCAAATTCAACTCTCCTTATAGCTTTCAGCATAAACAAACATCATAATCTCAGGGATATTTAGGATGTTCTGGTCTGCTGCAGAGTCTGAGGGGGAACATGTAGCTTGCTGTGCTCACAGTTCCTGCCTCTTCTGTTGTTCCTAAAACATCACCTTTAAATGGATGTTCTATACTATTACTATCTGTTTGTTAAAACAGTAAAGAGTCCCCTTATCTAGCTCTATTAGTTTCTCATTTCCTGGAGCATCGGTGGGGGGTATCTGGGAAAATATGACAGCTGTCTGTGAGTTGAATCATCAAAAAACAACAAGACCAGAATCGGCTCCACTGACCACATTTCTGACTCTCACGCTTGGCAGACATTTTTTTGTTTCTGCAAATTTATCTGTAGTAATTTAAAACCAGGCTTTATGGGTCCTTAGTATTTAACAGAAGGTAGGAGAGCTAATGTTTATTAAGTGCTTGCTGTATACTCAAAGGTTGGAACCTTCTTCTAACATATATGAGCTCATATAATCTCATTGAAACCTTGCTCGGGAAGTATCATATCTTTTTATTTTATAGATGAGGCTAAGAGAAAATAAGTGCTTTGCCCAAAGTCACAATGGTTGGTTGGAGCTGACACTTCAGCCCTGTGCTCTGTGAGCCATAAGCCCTGTCTCTTTCCATTAGGCCAGTGGTCCTTAAAGTGCAGTCCCCAGACCAGCAGCATGAACGTCACCTAGGATCTTGTTAGAAGTGCGGGTTCTCAGGCCCACCCATGGCCTACTGAGTCAAAAAGTCTGGGGCTGGTCTGAAGTCTGTGTTTTAACAAATCCTCCCACTCAAATTTCTTGTGGCCACTCCTACTTCTTGGTCTGTCTTTGGAGCAGCAACTTCCCCTCTGTCATTATTATAGATCATGAAAACACTCTCTTAGTCACCATCCACACTCCAGCTGTAGCTTGTGTGGTCTGGCAGCTGCTAGGCCTAGGGCCCTGGAGTCTCTCCAAGATTAATTCACTTAAAAAATGACAGATCTTCTGTATCTAAGGTACCTCCACTGGTAAATCATCTCACCTAAATAAGGATCCAGGCTCTTTCTCTGGATCCCCAGATTTTCTCCATCATATCCAATTTTACCTGACCCAAATGTATTTATTTAAGACAGCAGCCTCTGGAATTTATAAGCACCCCTCAGATGCATACACAGTGAGCTGGTCTGAAACCCTGCCTGGGTTTCACCGCACAGAGCTAGTGAGAATTCAAGACAAATTTGAAACAAAAAGGTATTTGAAGTAAACAAAAAGGTTCTTGAAGTAAACTCTTCCATCAGATTGAGTTGAATTATCATTAATAACTATTTTCTGTGATGTGACAAGAAAATGAGAAATGGGTAAAAAGTACCAACGCCTGCCTTCCTACCAAAACTAGAGAGGTCTTTTGACTCACTCATGGGGTTGAAAGTTCTGTGTGACTTATTTGTCACTAACACTGGACGTGTAGTCAATCAGTCTTTCCAATGTATCAATGAGCTACAAATCATGTCTGTGTCGGTTCCTCTCTTTAACATGACCTCTCTTCTCTTCCTCCTCTGCTTTCCTTTGTTCAGAGAAGCAACAGAACACTCGCCCATTATGGACGGGTCTGAGTCTCCAACTCACCAAAGTACTGATGAGTAGAGGTATCGTAAGGGAATGTTTTGTTCTTACAGCCCTTCCCCCTTCACTGCTTTGGAGTGTGTGATCTCAAATGTGTTGCATATGTGTTGCCCTTGCCCATATCATAATCCCCAGAAGGAAACATCTGCATGGTGTGGAAGCCGTTGTTTTATGTTGATTTCTAGATACATGTGGAACTATATGTTTATATGTATATTTTTATATTAGATTTAGTTGTTCTTACATGACTTCCCAGAAAAGACCCCAGAGTGTGTTTTAGACCTTCCCAGACTCTATGTACGTGCAGATACTTGTAGACACTTTTACTGATTTAGTAACCCCTGTCCATGGAAATAACAGCATCATGCAATTTAAGTTTCAAAGCACAAAGGGCAGACTTAGTTAGCAGAAGCATTGGAAAAATCTTCCTCTCATGTTATCCTCCCCGCATTCTTAAGTGGCAGCGTGTAATCTACAAATGCTGTAGTGCCCTGCTTTCCCCAAATGTGGTCCATAGAACAGCATCACCATCATCTTGGAGCTGGTTAGAAACCTAAACTCCTGGACCTACAAATTTGAATCTGCATTTTTAACAAGATCCTTGGGCGAATCAAATTTACTGCTACAGTGGGCATCAAAACAGTAGCACCTGGTGTGGGTCCTGTTCTCAGGCCAGTAGAACCTAACGGGATGAGACATTGAAATTAAGTAGCATTTTAAGGGTTAACAAAAAAGATAAGAATACTATTACGAAGTGGATAAGTTTATTCAATTAAAAGAAAAATGGAACCATCACTATATTCTAGGAACAATGCTAGAGACCAGAGTTCAAAGAGTTCAAGTTCAAATCAACAATTTGAAAACCTATCAGGATTTTCTGTACAAGGGGAGTAAGAAACTTTCAGCAGTTATGTATAAAGTGATCTGAGACTTTAGGCAGAGGCCTAGAAGCTTTTCCAAGGGCAAAAACACAGGTACAGAAACAAGCAGGGTGTCTGGGAAACAGCAAAGAGTCTTGTTTGCTATAGAAAAAGAGCTGGACTTGAGCCTGACGAGTGGGGCAGGACAAGATCCTGAGCAAATTAGGAGATACAGAACAGATTTACTGTGAGTCCCCTGAGTTGGCACATAAGGAATTAGGAAACAGGTGCTTGGCCTTTAAGAGGAAGATGGTGTGAAACAAAATTTGAGTAAATTTAAAAGACTTACTGACTTCATTTACTTGTTCATGAATCAGACAGCATTCAGCGCAGAGGTCAGGGGCTGTGTAGAATCTAATGAACAAAATGAACTAATAAGCAAAGTACAAACAAACTCAGATAGACAGCAGGCAGGCAGTTCTGGCGAGGGAGAAGTGGGGGAGTGTGTGAAGGGATTGAGAAAAAAAAGAAGGAAGAGGGGAGGGAAGAAAGAGAAGAAAGAGAGAAAGAGAGAGAGAAAGGAAGGAAGGAAGGAAGGAAGGCAGGCAGGCAGGAAGGAAGGAAGGAAGGGAGGGAGGGAGGGAGGGAAAAAGAAAACTCATGGACAGAGAGGGACAACAGTGTGGTAATGGGGGGTGGAGGTGGAAGAGGATATGAGGGGATAGATGGTGATGGGGGGAAAGAAGAAAGGAGCTCTGAGGAGCTGTACCAGATGAAAGATTTTCATAAGCAGAAGGCAGCAGGAACAAGTCAGCCTCATGAGGCAAAAAGCAGGTTGGGTATTGCAGAGTCACTTTCCTTTGGGGATGGGAGGGGTCTGTCAGGCAGGTTACCTCATTGGTCCTAACAGGCCATTGACAGGTTTAAGATTGCACTTACTGGAAAGCCCAGATTGTAGTTAAGTCTCAGTTTGGTGGTAAGCAACTCAGTTTGGGGCCACTGTCTTATTTTTATTAATCCCACCCCCCTCCACCTTTGATTGGACTCAGCCTAGTTGAGAGATGTGATGAAAATTTAAGGCATTAGCTTCCTGTCTGGAGATCTCTCCATTTTTTGCTCAATCTCTCTCTGGCATTCACTGTTCACAAAGTCAGGTTCACATGCTTTCAGGTGGTCCTTCTCTTTGTTTTATTCTGACATTCTGTTCTTAGGGGGATAATTTGCCTGATAGTTAGTGGCTGTGAATATGCATTAAAGCTTTTGAGAGAACACACCAGGGGGGAACTACTACAATTATTATAAACAGGATAATTCCCAATGTCTGGAGTACAGTTTGGACCCAAGACCCAAACTGATCAAAATCCAGTAAGTCAAGAAAGGCCTGTTGAAGGTGTCACTTTAAGCCAACTGGCTTGTCTCAACTTCCACAACGTATCAATCCAGGTGCAGCAAGTGGTGTTGGTCATAGCATAGTCTATGGGTCAGGACTTTAAAAGGTGTCACCATGCAGGCCAGTAAAATTTAAGGGTCTGTAGACTGTAAAGGTATTCTTTTTGTACTGAACACCCTTGCCTTGTGTCCCTTTCTTTGGATACAGAGCCTGAATGCAAAGCTCCCCGGGTCTGGAGTTGTTAACCAGAAAAAAAGAAATATATTCTCAGGGCTAGGGACTCTGACATGATAGAGAAGGCTAGGTTTTCCCCAGAGAAACTGATGCATTGAAAATCAGGGAGAAGTTTGGGATGGACAGAGCTATAGAATCACCAGCATCATGGCAAACCCAGCAGTTGTTGGGAGGCTAAATTACCAACCTTTGCAATGGTCTGAGATACATGAACTTTCCAGGTCTGAGCAAGACACAAGGTAGACAAAAGAGTCATAAAGACCCTCGTGTGTAAGAAACAGGAAAAAATGGTCAGAGATGGAAGGAGGAATAGAAAGAAACATTCTTGATCTGACATCTTGGGGGAAGTGGTCTACTCAGATGCTGGCTACTTTTGTCCTAGTTAGTTTGATTGTGAGATCTCAGGCGTTTGCACAGGACCAGAAGTCAGATCGAGCCGCCTTCAGGTGTGAAGTATGCAACCATGATTCAGCACCTCCTGATTTGCCCACGGTGCCAATGGTCAAGAGTTCCTGGTACTAAAGATCTGACGAGAGTTCATTGTGATGGAATTGACAGGGAGATTTGGTTATTTCTGTGATATACAACATCTTAAGATAATAAGTGGAATTATGACTGATAATACCAGGACATATCAGATTTCTAGGAATGTCATACAATTTCTAGGATGCACTTATTAGAATTCCAACCCTTAGAATCCTTAATTCCTAGTGAACACTAAGAAGTAAGCACTTGTGAACTGTTTGTTATACTAGCATTCTGTGGATTGGAAAACTTATCATTACATTTCATAATTTCCAGAAGAACATTCTCCCTCACGGTAAATGTTTCAGTGTGGCACAAACCATGCTGACTAATAGACCTGGCATTACATACAGAGACGTGGGAAAGCCGACTCTAAAAAGATTTCTCACCCTTCACAAGCTTCTGCCAGTTTTCCCTGGATCCACTCTGCAGGCTCCAGAGAAAGTGGGGTTTAAAGAGAGAGTGTAACCATGGTATCTACCAGAAATTGGGCAAGGTTTTTCACTGATTTAATTTTAGTTTCTCCTCAGCTGTTTTAAGGGAATAACTGGTAGCAGTTTATTGGAAAATTCCTAAGAGTCTCATCAACCTTGGGAGGGGCCTATATAGGGGAATCTGTAAGGCCATAGACTTGGCAGACTTTTATTCAGGTCTTATAGTCTCTTTACAGTGGGAAGGCAGTTCAGAGAGAGGATTAGACTGTGAGTACTCAGATAAAGGAGGATGGAAGGGAGCAGTAGGAACATATCAGTCCTGTAGTCTTTAGTTGTAGGTACTACTATGTGCTTAATTTTTTATTAGCCTTTTGCAATGAATCTTTAAGTGAAGTTATTTTGGAATCTTGAAGCCTCTTGGAGGTTTTAGCATGCCAGTAAAAACAGGTATCCCATTCTGTTTTAATTGGGAGCCCTGGCTTTCAAGTACACATCTTAAATGAATGCTCAACTCTAATTGTAACACTGCCCATAATGGCTGTCAATATATATATGGAGGCAAAGTGAGACAAGCTCAAATGATCAGAAATTGAGTTTATTCAGGAATAGCAAAGTAATTGCAATTCTGAAAATGCTTGATATATTCAGCTACAGGTGAGTCCATTGAGGGTTTGGGGCAGGCTGTAATTATGGGGAAGAAGGGAAAAGGGGATAGAGTCCAGCCAGTGTCTAAACAATAAGCTTATTGGCTCCAGGTTAGAGATTCTTGGTGGATATTCAGTTGTTGGAAGAGAAGACTTGTGAACTGTTTGTTATACTAGCATTATACTGGTAACTGGTCTCTCAGCTTTTAAGTTCTGTTTTTCTGAAAGCACATGTGTGACATTCTCCATTTCCTATCCTCCAGTTCCATTTTAGATAGAAATGCTTTCACATTTCCCCTCTTGATCAAGGTATTTTGCAGCAAGTATCACTGATCAACCATATTATTTAGCTGTTGCTTTCTTTCTTCCTCTTGTATTTTTTTTCTTGGTCAAAGACATTGTTAGATGGAGAACATGTCCCTCAGAGCACAGAAGGTTCATTCTCAAGTGTCTAATACCATAGAAGAGGGAAATGGCAGATGGATTTCAGTAGCCTCATTGGAACAACAAGAAATGTTAACAACCAAACTGTAAATTTGGGTCAGGGTAGCTGAGTCAGGGAATAAGGAAGACCAGACATGGGCATGAATAGATTTGTGGTTGGAGATAGGCTGGTGTCTTCTGATTTGAGAAGGGCTATAAATTCCTCTAAGATTAGACTAAGTTTCCTGTATGAATCTGTGTTGACCATCTCCATTTTTTCCATAACATAAGTGACTCCATTTTAGTTAGGGTCTACATTTCCACTTTTTGATCAAGTCCCTATTAGGGAGTATTGATCACTTGTATATTGCTAGGTGTTTCTTCTGCATGAACTTCATTCATTTTGTTTATTTTTCCTAACCATGCCACGACTGGATATCTTCCTCAGGGTGAGAGAAGCTTTTAGGGTTGATAGCAACTAAAAGGTCACATCTGAGTAACTTCTCATAGTGGATTAAAGAGGAGGTCGAGGCAGAGAGATTTTGTCCAGGATATAGGTGTTAGATATCAGTTTGAAATACTAGGCATTAAGGATAGAAAATAAACCAGGTACAGGAATGACCAGCATCTCTACCACCATGGGAGATATGAGGTTTTAGGTGGCAAATCCAGCAGCCTAGAAAGTTACCATGCTTGGCAATCACCTGGCAGATACAGGCAAGGGCATTTTATATATGGACAAGATCAAGGGAAAATAGGAGAAGAAGAAAAAAAAAAAACAGAAAAGTAGAATAGTCTAATTTTTCCCCTCCTGACTTTTGTAGAGGAAAACAGTGTTGGAAGTAAGCTTTAAGTTCTGCTGGCCTGGCCCATGTTTGGGATAGCTGTCTACATCCAGTGTTGTCTGCTGCTGACTGCATGGAGATCATGAGTTTGAGATCATCAGTGGCTTTGCTGGTCCATTCAGGTGTTGTGACTCTTAAATAGGGACGGATGCCTTCACATTTAGCTGCATGGGAATTGGTGAGCAGCACCAGAAAAGGCCTTTCCAACAAGGGAAGAGGGAGTCCTTTATGTTTATGTCTTTTTCAGTAGACATATTCTCTAGGAGAGCGGTCACCAACTGGTGGTCCATGGACCACTGGTGATCCGTGAGGTCCAAAAGGTTGGCAACTGCTGCTGTAGGAAGTAGGTCATGAGAAGAATCAGAGGTCAGGCTGTATTCACTGTAGGCTTTTTTTTTTTTTAACTTTTGAGAGATGTTTCTGGAAATAGAGAACAAAGAGCTAGCAATATTTTAATAGATCCCATTGGGCAAGGCAATGATCAGAGTATGGGGAATGAGGCAGCTGTACAGGTCTGCAGGTTATTCTTTCACAGGGAGCAAACTTATGTTTTTCAAAAGTTAAGGAAGGACCCTTAGATTTTCTAGAACAGTGACAGCACCTTGGTCCAGGGAATTCCCAAGGCTCGCAAATTTTTGTAATTGGGTTTTAATGATGCCACATTCAGCCTTTCTGCTAGTCTTGAAGACTGAGGACAATATGGACAATCAGTCTCTGAGGAGCAGAGAAGAGACTCCATAGAGTTCTTAGATTGTCTGGCCAGGAAAATGAGTTCTGAGGTCACTGTGCAAAGCAGTAGGGGCGCCCCAGGGAGGGATGGTGTTTTCAAGTAATTTCTTTGCTACAGAAAACGTTTCTACCCAGTGAGAAACATACAGACCATGACCAGCTCATATTTGTTCACTTGTTTTAACAGTTGTGTTTAGATTAATCAAGAAAATTTCTCAAGATATTAAGCAGTTAACCAAATCTTGTTATTTTCCTTGCTGACAAATTGTGTAATAGAGATAACCAAACTTATTTGACTAGGATATAAGTTGTATTTCTGCATTATAGTCAAGCTGATAACTGAATATATGCCTATTTTAATTGAACCAGCACACTTAAACTAGCTTTTATTTACTAAATATTTATCTTAGATCACATAAACTTTGAAAAAACATCTGGGTTAAGTTTCTATATTTCTGAGCATTTAGAATACTTAATTTGATAAGTGCTTATTTTTCTTCAAGCCAGTTAAATAGAGCTCATTTACAAACTAATTTTGGTAATGCTACCCAGAAGTAGAAAACATTACCCATTTGCAATATATATACATACATATACAACAGAAATTTTAATTTTTTAATTTTGGCCTTGAGTAAGTATGATAACGCAAAAGTCACTAGTTTATAGAAAAAAACAAAAACAAAAACAGATGGCCACAAGTCAGATTTCTGGCAGAATCTTAAAGATTCCATTTCTTTAATTAAGCATTGGTCTCTCAGAGCCAAATTAATACCTCAATGCCTGAGCATGTTCTTGAGGTTGGCAGGTGATCCAGTGTCAGTCTAGCCTGTGTCATGACCACCTTATCCTGGTATGAGTCTTAGGGTTAGTTGGGAAGCCCTCTAACAGCTTTAAGTGCTCAACTTGTTCCCATTAGTTTTGCAGCTTTGGCTTCTGAAGTTCCCATTAACCATAGAACAATTACCCCTTGCTTCATGGGCACATTGACAGAAACCGACAGTAGCCAAAAGATGGTACTGCGGACTGACCAAGAGAAAGCCTTAGATGTGCACCAGAAGCAGCTCCCAAAGTAAAACTGGGCCTGAACCAGCAGACCTCAACCAGTGTGAACTGTGGACTAACCAAGGGCTAGTGCTTGGTGCTCTGTTAGAGCCTCTTATCAGTCCAGACTAACCCATTAGGCTTGTATTGGGAAGCCAATTAGATTGATAACTCAATGCAAAGAGAGCTGAACTCAGGATCCAGAGGAGCTTACCTGTGGCCCTTGGGAACTGGGGGAAAAGAGAACTCAAAAGATTCACAGGGACCGGAGTCTGTGTTTCTCGTCCTTGAAGTTGTAAGATACCTCCTTTGGGTTCTAGCACTGCCATCAAACTGTTAAAAGAACAAAATCCAACTGAGTAAATTTTTGAAATCTTTTTGGCTTTATTCATTTAAGTCTCAACTTCATTCCTTGAGGAATCAAAAGCTGTACTTGTCTTCCAAATCTGGTCTTTACAAGAATAGAAATGCAGCACTCAAAGCAATTCAGAGCTTACCTATCCTTTTTACCAATCCCCAAAACTCCCCTATTCGTCTCAAAAGGCTTGCAGTTACTGTAAAAGATGTGGATTCAGAAAACAGTTTTTTCCAGTGCCTATGAGATATAAATGTTCTACCTGGTCTTCTCTAGGAGTTCTCATCTGGGCTGTTTCTTTTAAAGGCAAACTTAGGGGAAGTAATTCTTATCAGAAGGAAAAAAAGAAAGAAAAAAAAAAAGATGGGGAAGGCTATTTGGAACTTAGGCAAATAAATAATCTTAAGTGTCTTCTCCACAAATATTAATGAAAAGTTTTAGCCATCTGAGCATGTAACCTTAATCTATTACAACTTCCAGAAACATGGCTTGGATCCAACTCTTCTTTGATAAACTAGTGAGGTATGCCTCATTACTCGGGGCAAAGGTGGAGCCAGGACTTGCTAGTTCTCTTTCCATCTCCCTATCCACTTCCTGCTCCTGAAACTGTATTCTTAGGAGGAAACTGACATCTTCATGGTGTGAAAGCTGCTTGGCCTTGCAGCTTTCAAACTGTGAACCAGTGACTATGACTGGAGGATTCTTAATTGGGCCACCTGAGTCATTTATCCACCCTAGGTGAGGGTATGGGGTGACACCTGGTGGCGAGCACATAAAGGCACAGAGGGACTCCACCAGGGCGCCAGCATCCACACTCACTCCTCCAAAACAGCCAATGTCCACTATGGGGTCCAACCACCTTTTGCCACAAAAAAAGTTTCTCAATTCACACGCACAGTGGCACACATCTGCTTTCTCAGGGCAAAGAGGAATTTTGCAGAGAGGATGTAATGGAGTCAGGCATGGACCATGCAGATGCTCCATTTCTTTAGTTAAGATATCCATGGCTAGGACCTAACTAATTAAGAGACTTTGTTACTTTGCTTCTGAAGCCACATTTAAACAGCATTAACTGGGATTCCTGGCACAAGACTCTCATTAAGATGGTATGCACACAGTATGCTTATAGATGCCTTGGGATTTCCAGCTTTCCTGGTGTTTTTTTTTTTTGTTTTGTTTTTGTTTTGTTTTTTTTTAAGCCAGATGAGAAACATTTATAAAATCCAGAATGTCTTCATCCATGTGTTCCTACAGAAATCAAACAGAAAAGTGGTGTTGACTGATCATTCTCAATCATAAACTGGTTCTTGAGGCCATGTTTAAGATGCTCTTTAAACTTGCTCTTCTTTGAACTACATTGGATTGGGGGCTCTTCCTGTCACCCATCCCAAGCATAACCCTAGCACTAGGTACCAGGAGATCATCAGCAGAGGAGAGAATCTTCTGACATTTATGGAAAGTCCGATAGTGTTATCAAATAGATATTCCTACTCCCTCGCTGGCATATGCTCTTGGGAGGTCAAACTTGAAAATCCAGCCTTACCAAGACACAGACCTACTAACTCATAGTCACAGCCCAATGTCCTTCACAGGGACATTCTTTCCAAAACTGAAGGCTGTGGTCACAGGCCTAGAGGTTTCATCCCTTCAGGAATCGGCACAAATGTAATCCCATGAGGAGTAAAAGCAAAAGGCACAAGAGAGGGTAAACAAGACACTCCAGGCCACAGCACAGCTGTAGGGCAGAGCACCAAGTTAGCCACGTCAACATCTGTGACTGCGGCCATGAAGGCAGGACCTACGGGCAAACTCCAGCTCATTCCCACCTTCACCAAGATAATGTCTGACCTTTACCTTACCCTGAAAGAGTTAGTTTAGGGTCACTAGAGAGGGGCTCTTTTTCTTGAACATGATCCCTAGTGATGATTATCAGCTTCAACATATATAGCTCTGTGATCGCCTCTTGATGTGTAAAAATTCCTTCTACTCCACCTACATAGTGCTGCCTACCTGAAAGTCTTTTTAGAAGTCTCTTGTTTTCTATATACTTTCTTATATATTTTCAACATACCTTTTTTTATAATCACAAAACACGTAATTTGAAATAGTAAGCATTGGTTCAGCATTTTTAAAAGCTCAGTTTAAAGTATGATTCCAGTTTCACTATGGGGTAATCTAACATTTTAAAAGTTCTAGGACAATAAAATCTGGTTAGCCCTAGGGCCCAGGGAGGGCTACTCAAAGCAGCTGTTCTGTGGGAAAGGAAACCTGAGAAACCCAGCCCCAGGGGCTATCCGGTGTGCACAGGGGGACCACGGGAAGTCTCTGAAAGCAGGTCTCTGAAAGCACTTGTGCCCAGCATACCCAGTGCACCGCAGACCAAATAAACCAGCACCTCTCGGGTGGAGCCCAGACCTGAGGTTTTTGAGATTTCCCTGGTGACTCCAGCAAGCAGACCAACTGTATAAGTAAGCATTAGCTCCACTATCCTCCTTCACAGATGTCATAGGTTAGGTCCCCTTTATATCTACTCAGGCCTAGCTCCTTGTGGACAGGGAAGGCTACTGCTCAGTATGAAAGCCTACAAAATCAGCACACACTTGTGAAGGCAGGCCAGTAAACGCCACTCCCCACTCACCATCTGCTCTCCTTGGATTCCCTGCAGGAGCTACAGTGACAGCTGTTTCCTGGACTCCCCCCTGTATCCAGAGCTCGCTGACGTCCAGTGGTACGGCCAGGAGAAAGCCAAGCCGGGGACCCTCGTGTGAGCCAGCCGGCCTCAATCTGACCGCCTCAACGCCATTCTGAGATCACCTCACTGCCTCTCATTTGCCTTACCCAGACGCACTGTCACCCTACACCAGCTTCAGCCCTCAGCACTTTTTCCTCCTGTCTCCACATCCCCTCACAACTCAAAAACCTGACTGAGGAGACATTATGGAAGGTTCCGGTCCCACTGTGTGTCCCCTGGCTCTCTCGCCCACAGAGAGCCAGGCACCTGTCCTTAATGGTACCTTGGTGGCTTCCCCCTGCCATGACAGCCCCCAAACCAGGAACCATCAGGAAAGCTGGCTGCCCTCAAATTCCTGTGGACACGTGTTACAGAGGGCAGGGAAGGAGACTACTGCGGGTGGCCCAGAAAGTCTGTTAAGCTGTGGCCAGCCTGCTGCCTGGACATGCCAACCAGGCACTTCAGGAACAGGCCGCCTGGTGGGAAGGCTCTTGACACCTGAAACATTCCTTGGGCAGTGGCTCTTGGGGGAGTGGGGAGGAATGAAACAGGATGCTCATCACATCAGAGATGCATCAGAGGATCACAATCAGTTCTATGCTGCCAAAGATTTAAAAAATTAAAACACAAAAAATGAGAGGGGCCAAGAGGAAGACATTCTTTGTGTAACAAAATCTCTTTCAAATTCTAAACTGCTACAACACCCAAGTCCAAGTCAACCATTTGTAAACTGTTTCCCCTCTTTATTGCCTCTGCCTAACGTCCACCTTCTCTCTTGGGAGAGCCAGGAAAACTCAGTGATGTGTCGCGAAAGTCGGATCTCCGTGAGTCTGGATGCTGAGGACTGACCTGTGGGGAGCAGCGGAGTGTGCTATCAGCCCTGGCCAGTGCCCAAGCCCAGGACACAGCTGCTTTCCTTTGGGATTTGTAGGAGACATAAGGTGATAAAGCCAAAAGTGGTTCTCTCTCATTAAAACAACCTGTAAACAATCCTGTTTTTTTATTTTGTTTTGTTTTGTTTTTTGTACAAGGTGTTTCATTATATTTTTTACAAGAAACCAAGGGAAAAAAGCACATTGCAATTCATTCAAGTGTTTAACTGTTGTGGCTCATTTTATGTTTGTTAGCACTTGTGTGACAAAGAGCTCAGATCCAACTTCAGTTACCAATGTGTCACTTATTCAAAAACCCAACTATGCTCTTAGGTAGAAAGATTTTACTCATGTGTCTACTAAGGCAGAGCAGGGTTGAAAAAAATACCAGTTCTCAGGGGGCCCAGATGCCTACAACAGTGTCAGCCACCTGATGTACCACACTTGTCTGCAGGCACCAAAAGAAGAAAGAAGAGCAAAAAACGGTGTGGGAACTGCACGTTTACATGTGCTTTGAGCTATGCTTAAAACACAACTGGAAAGCCATCAATCTTCACAGGCCTCAAAACGACTTTTATAATAATAACAAGTGCACACTCTTAGTTGGATATTCAAAATGGCACAAACACGGTCTCCACAGAGGCGGTATACTGTGCTTATTGGCACAAGTGGAGGGTGGGGGGATATTTTTACCTCCCTTGTAATGACTTACCAGAAAGGCATTGGGCAGCCAGAGACAGGAGCCAGGGTGGGGGTAGTTTTGTGGGAGAGCAGGACTGAAGTTAGCTTTAGCATAAAAAGAAAAACCTTTGTTCTTTATGTATATGTAATCCAAGGATAACAATAGACTCCACCAGACCAGGAGGGTATGGATGGACATTAAACAAAATAACTAACGTGGTGCACCCTCTGCTGCAGCGGACAAAGCCTGTGGATTCACAGCCGGCTGGATGATTCAGGGCCTGGTCCCTGAGGCCCTGTGCACAGCTGGGCTGGTGATAGCAACTTGCGGAAGGGATTACTATTCACAGAACACTTTAGGGGTAAACCCTGCAGAATACATAAAACTGGTTATAATGTTAAAATGATTCTGGGGATTGATTGGGGGTGGGAGGGTATATTTTTATTGCCCTTATTCTGATGATCAAAGCTACAAATAGCAGATTTTTTTCCCTCCCCACTTGGAAACATTATATATTGGGCCATTTTTTTTTTCTTTCTCCCAAAACTGATATGTGGATAACTAAACTGGACTATTTACAACATGAGCAGTCAGTCAAAAGGGAAATAGAAAAGATGACAAGGTTCTACAACATATACAGTAATGGAGCATCAAGTCTGAAGTCAATCGGGTCAAGCTTTAAGAATGAGAGATGAAAATTCTTTCCAACACCTGGGTTCTGGATTCTGGGGGCAAAAAGAAATGGAGCAGGAGAGGGATTATAATTCAGACCAACATCACAATAGTCTGGTAGTAAAGACAGAAAATAAGTAAAACAGGTTTTACTGTTTAGCTGCGTTCAGTTACTACGAAGTGTACATAAAGTATTAGTCCTTTGAGACTGACATGATTAAGGAATGATCAATGTAGTGGGCAACAATAGAGTAATTGTACACAAGCACTTGCAAGCTCTTTATAAATCCCTATTTCTTTAAAACAAAAGATGAACCATAAAGCCTGGTCTGATATAAAGCCCCATTGGATTCTGTGGACACGTGTAAGAAACTACCTGTTTAGCCAAAAGACTGGCGAAAACGCCTATATCAGATTGTTGCTAATCAGGTGAATTTTTTATTTTATTATGCGGAGGTGAGTGTTGAAGAAGTTAAAATTCCAATTTGTTTTCATTCAGTATTAGTTTAGTTCTAAATATAGCAAACCCCATCCAGGTGCTATCCGATGACCAGTTACTGCTTAGTTAACTAGGTGTAAAGTTTTTCATACACAATGTCAATAGTTTATTACAAGTTGTGTAAAATGGACTCTAGTTTAATAATGGGGGAGAGAAGGATTAAGTTGCTCCTGAAACTGACTGTAGAGCATGTAAAATGATTTTACTGGATTCTGTTCAACTGTAATCAATGAAAAAGATGTATGTTGTAGACAAAATTGCAGAATTAAAAAGAAATCTGCTTTTAATTTATTCTTTTTGTATTAAGAATTTGTATAGTACCTTTACATTTTGCAAAACAGTGTTGTCGACACTTATTAAAGCGTTTTCAAAATGAAGAGATCTCAGTTGCTGTTTGGCGATCTTGTTTGTTTCTAGGTGACAAATGCTTAAAATGCGCTGGAAATCTGTAACTCTGGTGCTAGTGTCCTCACCAGGCTCATTTTTAAAAGTCAACTTGCAAATGCTATTCTTTTTATTCAATTTTTTAAATTTCATTTTTAAGTACAGTTTGAATTCAACATTATTTTGTATTGATGTCAGTTATACAGCACAGCAGTTAGACAATCATATACTTTACAAGTGTTTCCCTGATATTTCCAGTACCCACCTGGCACCATATGTAGTTATTACAATATTGTCGACTATATTCCCTATGCTGAACTTTACTTCCCCATAACTATTTTGTAACTGCCAATCTGTACTTCTTAGTCCTTCTCCTTTTATACCTAGCCCCTCAACAGTCCTCCCCTCTGACATCCATTAGTCTGTTCTCTGTATCTGTGTGTCTGTTTCTATTTTGTCTATTCATTTATTTTGTTCTTTAGATTCCACATATAAGTGAAATTATATGGTGTTTGTCTTTGACTTATTTTACTTAGCTGTAATACCCTTTAGGTCCATCTATTCTCTCATCAGATCTTAATCTTTTTATGGCAAAGTCCTATTTCATGGTATTTACCACATATGTACCACAGCTGCTTTTTATCCACTCATCTATTGTAGAGATGCTATTTTTATTGTCTTGTTAGATGTTGTAGACAAGCTCAGTTTATTTACTAGAGGCTAATTCTTACTCTATTTTTAATTTCCTTTTGTTACTTAGAGATGATATATTCTCAATTATGTATCTTCCCTACTTTATAAAAGGATGTGAGATTAGAGATCACACTGTGTCAGGATGCTAGGTTAGTGTTTGTATCACTGTTCATTATAAAGAGTTACCCAAGTGCAGCATGTGCTAGGCATGGGCACTGTCTCCACAGAGCAGCCCTTGCTGAAAGAGACACTGTAGGACCCTGGGCTCTGGAGGTCAGCCCTTGTCAGTCTCCGTGGTCCCTGGTTCTGTGTGGGATGCATAAGGCCAATCAGGGAGATAGGCAGGATGCATGGGCCTTTTGTCACCACTGCTGTTCACTGCTGTGCTCACACCACAGCTCAAACTCTGTCCCAATCCTCCAGGTCATATCACCAAAGCAATAGCCAACTGGGCCTGCCGGTCCAAAGAGCCCCTTGTTTAAGGGCATAAAGGTAACTGGCTGACTTCAGGAGTGAATTTGCTGCAATTGAATCCCTGCCCCCTAGTCTAAGCTAACATGTATCTTTCTTTAGCAGGAAGCTAGAATCTGGCGGCCAATAACATCCCTGGATGGAAAGTCCTCCCCAGATGGAAAGCCCTTGCTGAAGTATTTACCACCACAGCTAACCCTGCCAAAAATGAGAACAACTGCCCTGGCCAGTTTCTCAGTGCTTAGAGTTTCAGCCTATAGACCAAAGGGTCATGGGTTCAAGTCTTGGTCAAGGGCACGTGCCTTGGTTGCAGGTTCAATCCCCAGCCCCAGTAGGTGTGTGAGCAGGAGGCAACCATTTGATATGTCTCTCTCATGTGGATGTTTCTCTCCCCTTCACCTTTTCTTTTCACTATCTAAAAACCAATGGAAAAAATATCCTCAGTCTATGGATGAGGGTTAAAAAAAGAGAGAGCAATCCACTAAAAATGCAAAGCATGCCTGGAAGTGAGCCTATTAAGACAGCATTTTATATTTCCTAAAGCTTTCTTCAGGAAAGCAACCAGGATCCCTCTAGCTCAAGATAATCTACACTAATCCTATATAATAAAGAGCTAATATGCAAATGGTCATCACGGCCTCACGTCATAACAGCTTAGACACTCAACACTGAGGAGAGAGGAATGGGGACCAGCCTGGCACAAATGAGCTTAAAGAGGAGAATGGGGACCAACCAGGCTGCAGTCTGAGAGAGGGACAAGCCACCCACCCCATTGTCCTGGGTGCCAGCAGCTGTGCCTGTGCCTGCAGCCCAGGAGAGGGACAAGCCCCCTGCCCTGTGGACCTGGGCACCAACTACTGGGGCTGCAGCCCAGAAAAGGGACAAGCCACCAGCCTCATGGTCCCAGGCACCCACCCTGCAGTCCCAGGAGCCTGCGTCTGTGGCCCAGGCAAAGCTGCCTGCCCATGGTCCCCTGAGGCTCTGGCCGGCCTGGATGAAGCTAGCTCAGGTCCCGGGTGCCTGCAGCCAGCCAGAGAGAGGAAAGCCTGGGTCTTGGGTGCCTGTGACTGGCTGGAGGAGTGAATCCTGGGTCCTGGGTGCAGGGCTAGACAGAGGCAGTTAGGGTGATTAGGCTGGTAGTAGAGCAGTTAGGGGCAATCAGACAGGCAGACTGAGGTAGTTAGAGGTGACCAGGTTGGCCGGCAGAGGGATTAGGGGTGATCAGGGAGGCAGGCAGGCAAGCAGTTAGTAGCCAGCGGTCCCAGATTGTGAGAGGTCATAGGACATTCCCAGAGGGGTCCCAGATTGGAGAGGGTGCAGGCTGGGCTAAGGGACCCCTCCATGCACAAATTTCATGCACTGGGCCTCTAATCTGTACTAATAAAAGCCTTTGTGGTCATCACACCCTTACACCATCATGCCTTCATGCCCTCATGCCATAACAATCCATCATCAGGAGGCTGCATGCACAGTGGGTATGTGCAGGTGGGTGGGGACTTGATGCTGCATGTGCGGTGCAGGATGAGTCCCACAGCTCTGTGTGGCAATGCCAGGGGCAGGTCCTGGCAGCTCTGCATGGCAACACCAGGGACACTACCCCCAGCTCTGGCCTACCTCTTGGGGACAATCCATCGAGGAGCCCAGATGGGTGGGCAGGGCCTACCTCTTTGGGGATATGGATTGTGGAGCTCCCACACTGTGAGAGAGCACAGGCCAGGATGGGGATACTCTCCCCCATGAGTGCACAAATTTTGTACACCAGGCCTCTAGTTTCAAATAAACATGGATCTCCCACAAGTCTTGTGTATATAAACACACCACAGCTCAGGAAATAAATCTCAGCCACTCATTAAGTTCTATCACACAAAAGCAACTTGCATATGGGAAGGTGGAACTTTTTCGTTGCTTCTTCACTCCTTCCTACCTTTCACCACATACACACAGACACACTCCCTCCTTACACAGTGACAACAAAGCAATTTGATTATTAGAAAATACAAAAGAAACACCAAAGTTCAGTAAAAGCATTAGAAATAGCCAGATCTTTTCATCCTCTCTTCCTCAAAACCAGTAAAAAAAAAAAACAAAAAAAAAAAACAAAAACCTGAGACATAAAATTCTCTTTAAAAAAAGGGGGTGTCAGAAACCATAGATGAGGGCTAGCAAGCAGGCATCAGGCCCCAGTTAAAGTCATTCATTACATACTGTATAAGAAACTTAAATATATTTGGGGGTGGAGGGAGAAGGAAAAAGTAAATTATAGAAGACAATAGAAAGTGATAAGAAATAAGGGGTAATGGAAGATTTAGCATCTGACAAGGAGGAGGAACATGTTTTTCTCAAGTCAGGTCAGAAAAGCTGCTGGCAGGTGCAGAAGTGGAAAGAGACCTTGGGCTTACTTCATGTTCAACCTGGTGTGAGAAAAGATAGGTGAAGCCACCTTTCCATTGAGAGGGTCAATAGATAGCAGGGTATGGTCAGCATGCAGCAGAGTAACAGGGATCCTATCTAATAATCCTATCTAATAAAAGAATAACATGCAGCTGAAACCCCTTTGACTCAGTGGATAGAGCATTGGCCTGCGGACTCAAGGGTCCCAGGTTTGATTCCGATCAAGGGCATGTACCTTGGTTGCGGGCACATCCCCCGTGTGCAGGAGGCAGCTGGTCGATGTTTCTCTCACATCAATGTTTCTAGCTCTCTATCCATCTCCCCTCCTCTCTGTAAAAAAAAAATCAATAAAATATATATTTTTTTAAAAAAGAATAATATGCAAATTAACCATCACTCTGCTACAAAGATGGTGGCGTCATTGCCATGGTGATGACACTAGCATCTCATGCCCAAGCCACAGAGGGAAGAAGGGCTGCTGACAGAACACTGGCCCAGAGGACAGAAACCCAGCTGACAGAAAGCAGGCGCTGGGCCAAGGGCGAATTCTGAGCTGCCACTGAGAGGCTTGGGACACACCCCCAGCTCAGCAAACAGAAGCCCAGCTGACAGAATGCGGGGCCACTGGGCTGGGGGCATCCCCCTGGCTGCTCCCAGCAGTGTGGACAGAAGTTCTGCAGACACAATGCAGGGGACCCTCTGTGCATGAGCTGCAGAGGAAACACCTTTTCTGAAGGCTCATTGGCTAATCTCCCCGTAAGCTGCCTCTCACAGTATTCTTGGTAACTTGAGTAATAAGAATCCAAGAAGGTGATCTAGGGTTTTCCCACCACACTCTTTGAGGAAAAACTAAGGTCTGCTGCTGGAGGGGCTAAGAAATGTCATATCCTGCCCTAGCTGGTTTGACTCAGTGGATAATGCCTTGACCTGCAGACTGCAGGGTCCGAGTTTAATTCTGATCAAGGACATGTACCTAGGTTGCAGGCTCCTCTCACACCAGGGCCCAGGTCAGGGCTCATGCAGGAGGCAACCAATTGAAGTGTCCCTCTCACATTGATGTTTCTCTCTGTCTTTCCCTCTCTCTTCCAAGCTCTCTAAAAAGCAATGGAAACATATCCTCAGGTGAGGATAAAAAAGAAAGAAAAGAAATGTCATATACTTTGAAAGACATATTTTGAAAATACCTAAAGAGAGTTGTAATTTTTTCATGGTGAAACACCTTGGCGGTGTGACATTGGTAGCAGTAGCGGGATGATGGGGCTGGTGCCTTCCCCTGATCAGCCCCATAACCTCCTGAAGAGGAAGGCCAGACTATGGCTAGGCCTCCTCCCCATCAGTAGGACATCTCCTGGGGGCTTCCAGTCTGTGAGAGGAGGCAGTCTTGGCTGAGTGACACTCCCCACACCCCAGTGCACAAATTTCATGCTCCGGGCCTCTAATTGGAATATAAACTAGCCCAAGAGGAAATGAAGATGGAAAATGTCCTCCAGACATCACTTAGGGTCCAGCTGCCCTTGGACACTCAGTGGCTGTGAATTCTCTTCTGGCACTTACTAGCTAGGGCCTGGGAGGAGACTGTCACAGGCTTAGGTCCTGCAGTGTGGCATGGCAGGAGGACAAAAGGGTTAGAGAGTAGAAGGGTCTGGTGAGAGAGTGGCTGACATGATGACAATGGATTTTAGATGGACTAGAAAGTGCAATCAGAAAACAGAGGAGTAAATAGGATATCTTGAAGAGGCTCAGGAACAAAAGAATGAAGGAGCAAAGGAGCAAAGAAAGGACTTCATGACTAGAAGGAGTTAAATACTCATTTTCCCATAACCTTGCCATCTCCATGTGAGTGAACCACACAATCTGATAATCATCACATGGAGAAGTCACTATGTCAGGCTGATGCAACTAGTGAACATCATCTGAGCTTGGGATTGCTGGACATACACCTGGGTCTTATTCCCTGTGTGCGGGAACTGCAAATCTGGCTGCCTGTTGTATCAGGGGACCAAATCCACACCAATTGACAGAAATTTGATAAAAACAATTGCTTAACCAGATAGTGAAGAGGTGACAGAGCAAAAGGAGGATGCTGAGACCTCACAGAGATGATGAGCACAGGAAGCAGCAACCATCCTTAAGGATGGGAAACAAAGGCAAGGGATTGTTAGAAGGGAGAAGCTGGTTAGATGGTTAGAAGGGTGCAGCTTGAGGAGCTGGGGGTCAGACCTGAGGAGTGGATACTGCTCTGTTGGCACCTGTGCCCTAGGACTTTGGTGGGACCCCCTCAGAGCCGGGTTCAAACCTTCAAAAAAAGGGCGCTAGCTGACAGTGCTCTAACCTCTGAGTTGCATGATAAAGTCATACAGGCTGTGCCATCACATAGAGATGAGAAGCTAGCAAGAGGAGCAGATCCCTTCTTCCTTCCCTAGTTCCAGTCTGTCATGTGCTTACTATTGATGGGACCACCTACCAAAAAGCCAGCTGGAAAGGAAATGTGTGGCCTGCAGAGTCTCGTCATCATCACTAAACAGAGCATGGGAGGCACAGGGGAGCCCAGAGAGAACAGTTGCACCACCAGCACCTGCAGCCCAGCAGTCCAGCCTTCACCTCTGAGCCGTGGCTGGTGAACCAACTAACGACCCCAAGTCCTTAGTCAAACTAAATGGCTCTAAATCAAGGACAGACCTCTACAATCTATTGCTGAAGGACAAGCCAATGGGTATTGAATGAGTGAATGAATGAATGAATTACTTTACACCAGACCATGTAAAACACTGATGATCATAAAATCCTCCCAGAGGATTCAGCCATCAGTAGCAAATGCAAAGTCTATTTCCATTACAAAATATTGCTAAATCCTATTCATATTACTCCTATTATCTCTCCCAGACTTGCTACTGTTACAGAAGGTTTTTTCTTATTACTCCCCAATGTTCTCTTCAAACAAAATATCTTAAAATTTATTTTCCTAATAATTCTTCCAAGTATATTTTTCACTTAGCAAGTTTGAAATTAGTTTTTAAGGTAATGCATTCTATTTGTATGTCTATTATTAAATGCAGGCACTATCCAGTGCCTTATTCTTAAGCATTGTCTCAAGCCTACAAGAGTCATCCAGAATGTTATATGATGACATTCCTGGAATTTTAGACAATATTACTGTAATCATGGAATGCAGTCACCAGACCCTAAGGATTTAACTAGATGCTGCTTATTGAAACTGAACTTCATTGAATCCTCTCCTATTCCATTCTGGTCTCCACATTCTAATATATTGCTCATTCTTCTCACCAAACTTACTATACATTTTAAACTATTGAATAGTCATAATCTCTCAAAATATTATTGTGATTATGTCAAACACCTTCCCAAAATTCAGATACACTATGATAATCAATTTTCCCTAATTATCTTTGGGGAAAACATTTTTTAAACAATGTAAAGCCCTGACCAGTGTTGCAAAGTGGTTAGAGTGTCAGTCCATGCACCAAAGGGTCTTGGATTCAATTCCTAGTGAAGGTCATGTACCTGGGTTGCAGTTCACTTACTGACCCCAGTCTGAGTGTGAGCGGGAGGCAACCAGTCAATGTATCTCTTTCACATTGATGTTGTTGGGTTTTGTTTTGTTTTTTTCTCTCTCTCCCTTCCTTTCCTTCCTTCCATTGAAAACCAATGGAAAAAAGATCCTCAGGTTTATACTAAGGATAAATACACATGCACAAAATATGAGATGAAAGGGGTGAACAGTTAAAAGGGATGAACAACTAAAGAGGTTACATCACTATGCAGCTTTACAGTTAAAAGGGATGAACAACTAAAGAGGTTACATCACTATGCAGCTTCCATATAAACCAGAAAGCTTTATAAATAAATACTAGGTATACATTTTATTAAGAAGAAAACCAGTTTATCGAGAAGTACCATTATTTTAAAAAGAAATGCTCTGCTATTAATTATCTGAATCTTGATACACACTGTATCTTTGACCAGAGTATAGTTGAATACAGTTAGCAAACTTTATTATTAGGAATTCTTTTCTGTTGTTAAAGCCAAACAACTTTTTTTTTTTTTTGACAACAAAAAACTTTTGCCCCTAATAGAGTCACTGATAGTTATTTTTTAAAATGGAAATGTCCTAAAATTTCTGTAAGTATATTTGAACTTTACAAACTCTACCATTCATACTAGAAAATCAGGTTGAAATCACTTGTTAAGATACTTATATATGTGAATAAAGCTTAACACAAATTAACGTTTAACATGTGGAATTGAGGTACAAACAAATAGATAATTCATGAATATGGTAATTATTGTTTTTCACACAAAATCTGAAAACATTTTTAATATTTTAAGTAAATTTTAAAATTTTATGTAAAATTTCAGAGTATCATTTTTCAAGCAGCTCTGCTTTTGAGAATTAATATTCAGCAAAAGTTAATCTATGGACACAACCTGGGATTCTTGACAATTTGGCAAAAGCTAAGAATACAGTTGATTTTTCCCTCACTAACAAAAATTTAACCAGTAATGACACGCACAGGTTTACATGAGGTATGTGCAACTAAGAAAATAAACTATAAAAATGCTTCAGACTTATTTGTGTAGAGAAATATTCTTATATGTTACTTAAAAGTTATGTTCATTAAAACCAAATTTTTACTATTTGTACCTTTTATTCTAGTAGTAGCCGTTAACTACCTTCAAAGTAATAAAACTAGACTTACTGCAAAGTATTCTAAATTTGCTGCCCTTCATTAAACTCCCAAAGCAAACTGTAATAGTCTTATTTCAATACTAAGGTAAATAAAGCATAACCTTTCACCCTGTTTTGTAACAGACTTGAAACTTACAAGGATTTTATTTTATTCAGTGAAGATGTCTAAAACACAAGTATATATAAGGAGCGGACTTACTAGTACATCCTATCATGATGTCATATTGTATATATAAGGAGTGGACTTACTAGTATATCCTATCATGATGTCATATTTGATATAGTTCTTTTGCTCTCAAAATTTAGTTTTAAAATTGGAGCATGTTGATCTTCAGAGAAATGTCTTCCTCTCCAAATTGCTTACCTGATATATTTCCCTGGGTTTCATCATTTAAAACATGTGCAACATATTTGGAGGAAATATTTTCCCTTCTTGTTCTGACAGTAACATCAGTTGGCCAAGAGCATTTTCAAGGGCCATCTGAAAATAAACATCATTAGCCTAGAAAAAAAGATTAAGGAGAGATCAGAAAGGCAGAAATAATGTAATGGACCAAATTTTGATACCATATATTTCACAGGTCTTTATGATGTAATTTTCATCCATCTTTTAAGCATGTTGAAAATATTACCATTTCCCTTACTAAGAAAATAAAATTAAAATGTGGATGATAGACTGCTCAGGACCACAAAAGTCCACAGAAAAACAGAAACCAAACCTAACCTTGTGAGTAAAAAGACAAACATTCCTCTGCAACCTCTGTGCACTGAAAATGAATGCGTTTTGATCTGGGATCACTAGGTAGCTATAATAATTTGATGTACTGACAGAAACCCTAGTGTGGATTTCCTTTTCACCTCATCTTCTCCCCGGGTGGTCACACAGAAGACAGAGGCTGGCTAGTTTTCCATAATCCAACCTGAAACCATGTCCACTCCCTGAACAGCAGTTTGATCTCTGAAGCAGTACGCCTCTGCACACGGGGACTATTACATAGAGCTCATGGCGGGTGTGTAAACCAAGATTAATTCCTGGCCTTGGAGTCAAATAGCTAAAGGATGAGATCGATTCACTTTGATCCCCCACACCTTCCACCTACCGGGAATCTTAAAATGAAAGCTACAAAATGTAAAGACAGAAATCAATGAAGACAAATGGCTCCTTTTCCAAATCAAGCCTGGCAACTTGTGAGGAAGGAAAAAGAGGAAGAAAAACAAAGTAGAAAGTAAGGAATTTCTAAAAGACCATGAGGGTCCCAGAGAAACCTATAGCCAGACCTCAGAAGATTCTAATTTAAAAATCAAACACCCTTGCTGGCTTTGCTCAGTGGTTAGAGTGTCAACCTGAGGACTGAAGGGTCATGGGTTTGATTCTAGTCAACATACCTTGGTTACAAGCTTGATCTCTGGCCCTGGAGAGGGCACATGCAGAAGAGAACCAGTTGATGTGTCTTTCTCACATCGATGTTTCTCTCTCACTCTGTCTCTCCTTCCCCTCCTTCCATTCTCTCTAGAAAAATCAATGGAAAAAATATCTGTGGGAAAAAATATCACAAACACCTGTGTAATTGATGTATAGAATTGGTTTTTAAAGAACAACAAGCAGCTACTACTCATAGCTCTACTCAAAATTTTTAAGCTAAATTTTAGGAGGGCATATACACATTTTTATCACAGATTTCCATATCTCTATGTCTGTAAATTTTAACACTGGACATTTACTGATAACATTTCCAATATTTAGAGTCCCTATATTTCCAAAGAAAACTGTTCAAATAGGTTATTAAGTTTTTTGGTCCTTTCCATAGTTTATATAAAATAAATTTTCACCTGATTCTCATATATAAGAACTTGTAGCCCAGTGAATGAAATTTATGCACTCGGGGAGGGAGGTACTCCCCTCAGCCCAGATTGCGAGAGGGTGCAGGCCAGAGTGGGGGACCCCCACTGGTGCACAGTTGTGGCCCTGAAGGGATGGGGAAGGGCTCCAGGGCATGTCTGGCCTGCCTCACTCAGTCCCCATCAGTCAGACCCCAGCAGCAAGCAATGTCATTCCCACTTCGCTGTCAGGGCCTGTCTCCTGCTCAGGTTTTGTCACTGTAACTGCTGCACTTGGCTTATGTCCCACAAAGCAGTGTCCCATGTCCAATCTCCATTACTGGTGCAGTAGGCCCTTCTCTTCTTGATCCACTCCATCAATTGACAGCCTTCCACTCTTCCTTTTCTAAACTCTGCCCTAGCCGCACTTGGACACCAGACCTCTTTCCGTTGCACCCAGAGCCCACTCAAGAGGAAAGACACTTGCTCCCCCTCAAGGGGTCTATTATGGCTGCAGTCCTGAAATGGGAGAGATAAATGCTGGCAGCCTAACTTTGAACATTTTCTCATAGAAACCAGTATAAAGAGTGGTCAAATTATATTGTATTATTGGTACAACAGTTCAGCTATATTAAGAATTAAGTTGCCCAGCTAGCGTGGCTCAGTGGTTGAGTGTCAATCCATGAACTAGGAGGTCATGGTTCGATTCCCCATCAGGGCATTTGCCTGGGTGGCAGGCTTGGTCCCCAGTGTGGGGCGTGCAGGAAGCAGCAGATCAACGATTCTCTCTCATCATTGATGTTTCTATCTCTCTATCCCTCTCCCTTTCTGAAATAAATAAAAATATATTTTTTAAAAAAATTAAATTTTTATAGTTGGCCTGTAAAAGGAACCCGCATAACATGGTTTCTATGTCAAAATTTGTTCTAAGATATAACCACCAACCTATAAATTTTGAAATTCAGTCCCATTCATGACATGAGCATTATCTATATCCAGTACATGATCTGAAGAATCTTTACACCTACCTTAAAAAATGACTAAAAAATATAGTGTTGTCTGAAAGTTTAATTCTGAATGCCTAACAATAAAGCTTACAAAACATCAGAAAATAAAAGGTGTTTTTTATTTTACCACCAATTCATTTCACATTTATTTTTAAATCTCCTATGTAGAAAACTCCCACACTAAATGGACATATTATATACACAACCTAGATAAATAATCATACTTCCAGTGCACAGTATGGTAAAGTTCCTTCACATATTCTCTCTGCAACATGAATTTAATAATATCTGCTATGGATCCCTCAATATCAGCAGGAAGATTCTAGAAAAATAAAATAAAATATAGGCAACCTCCCACCACCACATCAAAATTACATCTAAACCACATAACAACTGTCACTCAGAATTCATTTGAAACCTGGCTGAATGGGAGCCCTACAACTAGAGAATTAAAGAAGAAGCCACATTGAGGCTGGTAGGAGGGCTGAGGTATGGAATGGACTGGTCCATGTGGCATCGTTTTCATCAGGAAGGCTATCTTGGCCATAGAAGTCCCCTCATAAGGAGCAAAGGGTCCAAGCCTCACACCAGATTCTTCAGACCAGGGTTCCAGGGATGGGAAGAGAAGTTCCCATGACTTTGGGCTGTGAAAACCAGCAGGGTTTGTGATTAAGTGACAAGGAGGGTTGTTGGAGTCTCAGGCAGTTATTCTTAAAGAGCTTGTGCATGGACTTACTTGAACTCAATTCCTCGGAGCTTGACTAATAAGGCAGTAACTTGAAAGGATCCAGGGACATACAGGGAGGAACTAAATTGTCTGGCATCCGGTCAAAAACTTCGGGGTAGCTTTATCCCCACAAAAAAAAAAAAAAAAAAAAAAAAAAGTGCTGGTAGAGGTCATTGTGTCTTTGCTGAGACCTCCCTGCCACAGTGCCAACAAGCAGTCTTCATCAATCTGACTCACCCTATTTGCCTGGCCCTGGTGACTGCCTGAGACCTCACCCTCCCCAATTTTCAATACCACCCAAGCTGTTTGCAGTGGCTTTCCATATGAATGGCCTCTGCTGGCTCAGGCTTTAGAATTTTCTCAAAATCTCTCAAACAAGCAACAGCTGGACTCAGCATGACTCATAGCTCTTGCTAAGTGGTCCCAGGCCTGGCACTAGCAGCAGCCTGCCTTGGTTCACAACTTGGCCTCTACTGGGCATCTCCAAGCCCAATACATGTAGCAGTCATCTGCAGATCACTCTGTATTTTGGCTGGGTGCCCCCAAGTGGGGCACAGGCCATAAATGACTTTGCACTTCCCAGAAAGCTGTAGAGCCAGTGCACCTGGTGGTCAACTTCAGACCATGTCAGATTATAACCCTATCACATCCACAAATAACACACTCAAGGGGCAGATTCAGTGAGCACCAAAGCTTGACTGAAGCAAGTCCTGCTTCATAACATTGGCTCCTGCACAACAACTCTTCTGCTGTAGTCACAGCTGATTCACACAGGCAATTGGCCTGGTAGTCAATCTCTCCCAATGAGGCCAACAGCAATCAAGGCTCAACTACAACAGGACAGAGCATTCAGCACATACAGGGACATACCTAAGGTGCCTATCTTGGCTGACTGGAGAGGCTGAGCCACTGGGTCCTACAGGACACCTAGTACATAAGGCCACTCTACCAATTTCAGAAGACATAGCAACTCTACCTAATGTATAGAAACAATCACAGCAAACCAGTTAAAATGCAGAGGCAAAAAAAACCCATGTTATAAACAGAAGACATCTCCAGAAAAAGAGGTAAATAAAATGGAAACAAGCAAACTATCAGATACAGATTCCAAAACAATGGGCATAAGGATGCTCACGGATCTTAATGAGAACTTTAAAAAACTTAGTGAGAATATCCATGACATAAAAAGGGCTAGTTAGAAATGAAGGATATACTAACTGAAGTGAAGAATACTTTACAGAGAATCAACAGTAGAGAGTAGAGGATGCTGAGACTCAAAGCAGCAATTTGGGATATGATTAAAAAAAAAATCCAATCAGAATAGCAAAAATAAAAGAGAATACAAAAATATGAAGATAGTGTAAGGAGCCTCTGGAATATTTCAAGCATACTAAGATTTGAATTATGGAGATGCCAGAAATCTCCTTCAAGAAATTGAAAACCTATTTCAAAAAATTATAACAGAAAACTTCCCTTATCTGATGAAAGAAATAGACACAAATCCAGGGAGAACAGAGTCCCAAACAAGATGAACTGAAAGAGGCTCACACCAAGACACATCATAATTAAAATGCCAAAGCTTAAAAATAATCTCAAAAGCAGCAAGAGAAAAGTAGTTAGTTACCTACAAGGGAGCACTGATGACTGTGGGCTGATTTTTCAACAGAAACTTTGCAGGCTAAAAGGGAGTGGCAAGAAATATTTAAAGTGATGAAAAGCAAGGACCTACAATCAAAATTACTCTACCTAGAAAAGCTACCCTGTTTCCCCGAAAATAAGACAGTGTCTTATATTAATTTTTGCTCCCAAAGATGCGCTAGGTCTTATTTTCAGGGAATGTCTTATTTTTCCATGAAGAAGAATATGGCACACATTTATTGTTAAATAAAAATAAAGGAAATTTATTACCTGTATACTGTACGGTAGTTGTCAACACAAACCAGACAAACTGTGAATCCTACAATATCAAGAATTTACTCATTTATTCAATGACAATCATGTCATCATCTTCTGGAACATCATCATAACAATCCAATTCCTTAATTTCCTGGTGAATTTCTTGTGACTCCATTTCTTTCAGAATCAGTAGATCAAATCTCTCATGTTTAGCAATAGCGCTGTCTTTAAATGAGTACTTCTTGTCAAGGTAGCCTGCTTGCAGTGCATTTGCAATGCAACTGTCAGTGATTTTCTCCCATGAATTCTTCACCCAAGTCACAACTTCTTGCAGTTTAGGTTCCACAAAGTTTCCATGCTGATTTCTCTCCATTCTATTTTCAATGTAGTCATTAATTTCCATGCGCAAATTGTCTTTGAATGGCTTGTTTATTGCAATATCAAGAGTCTGGAGATAGGCCGTCATTCCTGCGGGAATCATTATCTGATCTATTTTTCTTTCGTGAAGAAATGTCTTCATGTCTTTAGTGCGGTGAGTGCTGGCTGCATCCCAGACTAGCAAACCTCTTTGCTTCCCTCTCATAACAAGCTGCAGCATTAAATCTACCCACTTCCTTATAACTGCTTGTGTGGCCCAGGCTTTTTCAGTTTCAAGAATAAAAATGCCCAAAACACATTCAATCTTTTCCTTCTTGCCTTAGGAATGATTAAAGGTGGGATTTTAGTGCCATCCAGATGAATTGCCAAAATACAGGAAACATGTGCACCTTCATAAGCAGTGGAGGGAATGTACATTAAGGAGGCACCCCGCTGTTCAATTGTTTTTTTTAGATGATTGGCCCATAAACACCGCAGTTTCATTCATAGCAATCATGTTGGAAAGATTGTATTTAGAGAAGTCAGCATCATCAATAAAGGACTTGAATGCAAGTGCTCGCTTAATAATTTGAGTATCTTCCAACCTAAACAATGTTGTAGATCTTCTTAAAGACAGTTCACTTCGCTGAAGGAAATTATCCAGCCAACGTTGTGATGCTTTGAAGTCTTCGGGGGCTATGTCAAACTGTAGTGCCAATGCAAGGGCAAATTCTTGAATCTGAGCCCTATTCACAACCAAAGCCTTTGCTCTCCTGTCAACAACCCATTCACAGATCAGGTCTTCCAGCTCGGAAAATAATGGTTGCTGACCTGATCCACACTTGTGCTTTTTAGCAGTTCCCTTGTCCACTTGTTCAATGAGGTTGCCATACTCTGCTCGCCATTTTCAGACCAATCAGATACTCAACATCTTCTCTTTGCAGAAAGCAGTAAGATTTTGGCCCCAAGAGTCTTCCATGATTCCTTTCTTGTACTCCATGAAGTAGCTTTTTCTTTTTGCACTCATTTCTAGGGGTAAATAAAAGGAATTGGGGTATCAAGGTGGGGGGAAGGGGATTACTTAAAATGGCACAGGGGGGAATCAAAATGGCACAGGAGAATCAGAGGGGGGATTACCATTTTAGTAACCCCTTTTGATCCTCCTGTGTCATTTTGATTGCCCCTCTAACCCTCCTGTGTCATTTTAAGCGATTCCCCTCCCCCCACCCCTGTGCCACTGAACACCTTCACCAGACATCCGCCCTACCCCTTTATCAGACATTTACCCACCCCGGGGCCTGCCTAGGGACTGTCACTGGGCTTGCTGGAGCCTGGATCTGGGCTGGAGCAGAGTCTGCCACTGACTGAGAACCTTCAGTCATCAAGAGGGCGGCTGCAAGCATCAGGTAGTGTCACCAGAGACAGACCAACACTCAGCACCTTTGCCGCCTCTGGTCCACTCTAATCCTCCTGTTCTTCTACACGCATCTGCGAAAGTCTCCTCCTCTCTCCCGCCCCACGCTCACAGCTCACTCTGACCTCTGCTCCGCCTCCACACAGCAGTGACATCAGGACTTGGCGTAAGGTCACTGGTTGCTAGATGCCAGTCGAGGTGGCCCTAGCGACCAGTTTAAGGTAATTAATTTTCATTCTGAGACAGAGCCTGAGGGGCCTTATTTTCGGGGGATGCCTTATATTTCACTCAGAAGGAAACCTGTAAGTAGGTCTTATTTTTGGAGGATGTTTTATTTTCGGAGAAACATTGTATTATTTAGAATTGAAGGTAAGACAGAGCTTCACAGACAAAAATAAAAAGCAAAAGGAGTTTATCACCACCAAACCAGTATTATATTAAATGTTGAAGGATCTTGAAGAATAATAAAGAGGAGGAGAACAAAAGAAAAAGGAGGAGGAGGAAAAGAAAATATAAAAATAAATACATATCTATTTCCCTAGCCAGTTTGGCTCAGTGGATAGAGTATGGGCCTTTGGATTCTGGTCAAGGGTATGTACTTCAGTTGCAGTCTTAATCTCAGGCCCTGGTCAGGGCACATATGGAAGGTAACCAATGGATGTATCTCTCTCACATTGATGTTTCTTTCTCTCTCTGTTTCCCACCCTCCCTTCCACTCTATCTAAAAAAACAAATAAATGGGAAAAATATTCTTGGGTGAGGATTAAAAATACTATATAATAAAATACTAATATGCAAATAGACTGAACGGTTGAAAGACCTGCTCACTGACCAGTGGGCAGATGCTTAACACAGGAGCTGCCCCCTGGTGGTCAGTGCATTCCCACAGGGGGAGAGCAGTTCAGCCAGAAGCCCTTAGCCTGGCTCATGGATGGTGAGCGCAGCCGCAGTGGTGGGAGTGGGCCTAAGCCATCAGTTGGACATCCCCCGAAGGCTCCCAAACTATGAAACCCCTGATTTCAGGCCAGGCTGGGGGACTCTTCCCCGCGCCCCCCTCCCCCCCACACACAAATGCATGATTTTCTTTTCTTTTCTTTTTTTTTTTTTTTTAAATATATTTTATTGATTTTGTACAGAGACGAAGGGAGAGAGATAGAGAGTTAGAAACACCGATGAGAGAGAATCATCGATCAGCCGCCTCTTGCACACCCCCTACTGGGGATGTGCCCGCAACCAAGGTACATGCCCTTGACCGGAATCGAACCCGGGACCCTTCAGTCCCCAAGCCGACGCTCTATCCATTGAGCCAGACCGGTCCCGGCAAATGCATGATTTTCATACACTGGGCCTTAAATAAATAAATAAATAAATAAATAAATAAATAAATAAATATCAACAATTGCATCTAAAAATTAAATAAACAAAAAAAGGAATCTAATGAATAAAATGTAATTAGAGGCATGGAAACATGAAACAGACTGACGAATCTCAGGGGGGGAAGGAAGGTTGGGAAGAGATTAACCAAAGAATTTCTGTGCATATATGTATTACCCATAGACATAGAAAATAAATAGGGTGGGGAGGCCTGGGGTAGAGCGGGATCCAGGTAGAGGGAGCAAAGTGGGGGAAAAGTGGACACATCTTTAATACTCTCAACAATAGAGTGCAAAATAAAACTAAAAATGCATAACTAATTTTGGACGCTACTGTGTAGTTACAGACTGCATTTATTCTAATTTTATATGTTCTATTTATATATATATATATATATATCTTTTTATTGATTTCCGAAAGAAAGGGAGAGGGAGATAAAAAAACATCAATGATGAGAGAGAATTATTGACCAGCTGCCTCCTGCACACCCCACACTGAGGATCAAGCCTGCAACATGGGAATTGAACTGTGATCTCCTGTTTCTTAGGTAGATGTTCAAACACTGAGCTAAGCCAGCGGGGATATATATTCTATTTTTAAAAATCAGTTAATAAAAGCATTTTTTAGAAAGCTCACCCTTTTGCATAGTTTTCTTAAAAGGGGTTTGAGATAGCACTCAATCTGTTTATGAGTAGCACTGTGCAGTTTACCCTGTACACTGCACTTCACATGGTCTCCGACATTCAATTCTTTAGCCCAAATACCAGGAACTGTTGAAAGAATTGGTAAAATTAGACTACAGTGCCACCCAGTGGTTGAACAAGTTTAAAGTTCCCTAACACAAAAACCAGTATACTATCATCCCTTAGAGTAAATTACACAAGTGATTACAATATCATCCACTTAATACTTAATGAATGAACTATACCTACTTATTGTCATATGTTTTGAAGTAGCACATCTAGCAATTCACAAATTTTCTTATTCAATATGTGTATATTCCTAGCTCAAAGATAATCCATTTTCCCCTAAAAAGAATTACCAAATTACATGAATAACTATTTGATAGAAATAAACTTTAACTTATATTTCTAATATGTAAAATTCACCCCACCTAGATTATCAGCCATCATACCATATGTGCTGTGGTATTTAATAAATCCCCCAAATATGTTGTTGTAGTAGTACTTGGACTTTCTACTTTCGCTGTAGAGACAATAATTCAGTTACAAATTCCCACTAAAGCACCTAACTGAAGGAAAAGGAAAGAAAAGAACAGAAATAAAATGAACTATTACCCATACTCACCCCTGAAAAGTACTGCAGTGCCTCTGGGGTTTACCAGTATAATGAGCACTCTTCTACAGGCAAGTAAACCGTGAAGGCCACATAGAACACGTTCCCCTAGTGGCATTTCCTGTGTAATCCTATATAAGGAGAGGCTGTCTCTCTAGGAAAAGTCTATCTCATAACTAGCTTCCATGCCCTATCTATTTCCCTTTCATTTCCTCATCTGCAGGATCTTTCTTTTCTTTATTGTTGAGATTATTACAGATGTCCCTCTTCTTTTCCCCCCTATTTGCTTCCTCCATTCCAGTTCCCACCCCATCCGTGGCCCTTGCCATCCTATTGTCTGTGTTCATAGATACTGCATACATGCATATATGATTTTTGTCTAATCTCTTCCCGCACCCATCTACACTCCTTTCCCTTTGAGAATTATCAGTCTGTTCCATTTCCATGCCCCTGATTCTATTCCATTCACCAATTTATTCTGTTCATCAGATTTTTAAATTCATTTTGTTTTTAGATTCACTTGTTGATAGATATGTACTTGTCACTTTGTTGTTAATAATTTTTTTTATCTTTGCCCTTTTCTGCTTCTTCCTCTTCTTAAAAAATACCTTTTAGCATTTCATATAATACTGGTTTGGTGGTAATGAACTCCTTTAGCTTTTTTTTTTTTTTTAATAAATCTTTATTGTTCAGATTATTACAGGTGTTCCCCTCTCCCCCCTCTTAGGTCCCCTCCACCTGATTCCCAACCCCACCCCATGCCCTTACCCCCATCACTGTCTTCATCCATAGATGTAAGATTTTCGACCAATCTCTTCTTGCACCCCTCAGACCTCTTTCTCCCTGTGAATTGTGAGTCCAATCCCTTTCTATGTCCCTGATTCTATTATATTCACCAGTACATTTTGTTCTTCAAATTTTTTTTATTCTCTTGATTTTTAGATTCACTTGTTGGTAGGTATGTATTTGATGCCTTTTTGTTGTTCATAATTTTTTACCTTTACCTTTTCATCTTCTTCCTCTTCTTAAAGAATATCCTTCAGCATTCCATGTAATCCTGGTTTGGTGTCAATGAACTCCTTTAACTTTTTCTTGGCAGTGAAGCTCTTTATCTGCCCTTCAATTCTGAATGATAGCTTTGCTGGGTAGAGTAATCTTGGTTGTAGGTTCTTGTTGATCATCATTTTGAATATTTCTTGCCACTCCCTTCTGGCCTGCATAGTTTCTGTTGAAAAATCAGCTGACAGTCATATGGGTACTCCCTTATAAGTAACTAGTTATTTTTCTCTTGCTGCTTGTAAGATTTTCTCTTTGTCTTTTTGCTCTTGGCATCTTAATTATGATGTGTCTTGGTGTATTCCTCTTTGAATTCCTCCTGTTTGGGGTCCTGTGCACTTCCTGAACTTGTAGGTCTGTTTCTTTCACCAGGTAGGGAAAGTTTTCCGTCATTATTTCTTCCATTAAGCCTTCAATATTCTTCTCGCTCTCTTCTTCTGGCACCCCAAAAATCTGGATGTTGGTACGTTTTAAGCTGTCCCAGAGGCTCCTTACACTATCCTCACACTTTTGGATTCTTCCTTCTTTTTGCTTCTCTGGTTGGATGATTTTTGCTTTCTTATATTCCAGTTCTTTGGTTTGATTCTTAGGGCATGTTGATCCATAGTTGGGTTTCTGTATATTCTTTATTTAAGACTGTGTATGCTTAATTTCTGGCTGGTCCTTTTCCATTTTTTTTTTTTTTTGTATTCTTATTAAGGTCCTTGAAGGTCTCACCAAGCTTCTTGGAGGTCTCATCAAGTTTCTCAAAGGTTTTTAGAAGATTATTGAGTAATCTTATAAATGTGATTCTGAACTGTGTGTCATCCATTAGTTTACTGTCCTCCATCTCTTCCATTCATGTCATGCTTCTGTGTTTCCTCATTTTGGCTGCCTCCCTATGTTGATAGAGTGGCTATATCCCTTTGTGGGCTTAGTGCACAGTCTTGGTGTTATTAAGCCTTGATTTGGGAGAAATTGACCAGGCCAATTGTCTGTGAGGATCTGCTGTGTCTATAAAGGAAGAACTGCTACGCTGGAGACACAAATTGTTTCAGTGGGGCTTTGGTGCTCACTTATGGGTGTGAGGGATTGAAACTGAGCACAAGAACTCTGGTTTTTGGGTCTCAATGAGGTACTGTTCAGCTACTGTCTGAGGCTGTCGCAGAAGCTACAGTGTGAAGTACAGTCCTGTCCTCCTTGGATCTGTTTGCCCCAGGTTGCAATTTTGCTAAACTGCAACAGAGAGGGCCATTCATATGCAAAGTCCACTGCTTATAGCTTGGATGTGTTGTGAGGGGCGGAGTCTCAGGGCATCACTAGGCTGGGGTGTGGCCAACAGCGATGGCTGCCGTCCTTCCACCACCCCTCTGATGGCGTCCCTGCGTCTCCCCACATCTCACACCACAGCACAACAATTTCAGCTCTGCAAGCAAGCCAGCCTCACTTTCTGACCCGATGGCAGACAGTCTAGCCTCTCCCAAATCCAAAACTGGATTTCAGAGAGATCAGGTGCTTGTCTCTCTTCAGGCTGAAGAAATCACGGCCCTCCACCAGCCTGGATCCACTGCCAACCCATATCGCATCCTCACCCCTCCTACCTCAGTTTTTCAGTGCTTGTGTCCTGGATTCTCCTCTTTCTCTTTCAGTCTAGGTGTCGGGCTACTTCTCAGCCAGCTTTCGTTTGGTTTTTGGGAGATAGACGTTTGTTTTATAGGTTTTATTTTTTTTTTGGACTTGTTGTGCCCAGTGGCCATTTAGGAGTGTTTACCTAATGCTGCCATCTTCGTTCCTCTCAGAATAATATGTCCTTTAGCTTTTTCTTGTCTGTGAAGTTCTTTATCTGACCTTCAATTCTAAATGATAGCTTTACTGGGTAGAGTAATCTTGGTTGTAATACCTTGCTATTCATCACTTTGAATATTTCTTGTCACTCTCTTCTGGCCAGCATAGTTTCTGTTGATAGTCATATGGGTACTCCCTTGTAGGTAACTAACTGATATTTTCTTGCTGCTTGTAAGATTTTCTCTTTGTCTTTTGCTCTTGGCATCTTAATTATGATGTGTCTTGGTGTGGTCCTCTTTGGATTCCTCTTGTTTGGGGTTCTCTGTGCTTCCTGGACTTGTAAATCTATTTCTTTCACCATGTAGGGGAAGTTTTCTGTCATTATTTCTTCTAATAGGTTTTCAGTATCTTGCTCTCTATTTTCTTCTGGCACCCCCATAATTCTGATGTTGGCAGGCTTGAAGTTGTCCTAGAGGCTCCTTACACTATCCTCATATTTTTTTATTCTTTTTTCTTTTTGCTCTTCTGATTGGGTGTTTTTTGCTTTCTTGTATTTCAAATCATTGACTTGATTCTTGGGATCCTTTACTTTTCTATTGGATCTCTCTATATTATTCTTTATTTAAGTCAGTGTATACTTAATTTATGACTGGGTTTTTTTCCATATTTTTGGCATTCTCACTAAGATCCTTAAAGGTCTCACTAAGTACCTTGAAGGTTTCTAGAAGATTCTTGAGTAACATTATAACTGTGATTTTTAACTCTATAACCAGTTGTTTGCTTTCTTCAATTTCCTTCATTTGTGACATATTTCTTTGTCTCCACATTTTGGCTGCTTCCCTGTGTTTATTACTATGTAATGGAAGAGCTGCTATGTCTTTTTAAGTTAATAGAGTGGCCTTGTTAAGTGTCCTATACGGCCCAGTGTCTCAGGCTCCTCAGTCACCCAAGGTGGACACTCTTGGTGCATCCCTTTGTGGGCTGTGTGTACAGTCTTGTTATAATTAAGCCTTGATTTCTGGGAGGAATTGACCCCCAGGCCAATTGGCTGTGGGGACCAACTGACATTATAGTGTGAGAGCTGCTGTGCAGGAGACACCCTTATGGGGCAGGACTTGCTTCAGTGGGGCTCTTGAATATGTCACTTACAGATGTGAAGAGTTGTAATCTTGTATGGTCTCACACTGACCACTGCTACACTGGCTCTTGGGTCTCTAGGGAAGTGCAAAGCCAGCCACTACCTGGGGCCATCCAGCAAGAGCTACAGAGATATCTGCAGATTCATCTTCTTTGTATCGGCTTTGGAAGTGCCAGGATGAGGCCCAGGTGTGAAGCAAGGCAGGTTGGTGCTGATGCCAGTCTTCAGCCTTTCATTGATATCATTGGGGTTCCCTGACCCAGTTGAAGCTTGTTTGACAGGTTTTAGGCTAAGAAAGGATAGGCCATTCATATGCAAAAGCCTCTGTGCACAGCTTGGGAGGGGTTGTAGATTGGGTGGAGTGGACTTTCAAGGGATCTCCAGGGCAGAGCAAACAGAATGGCTGCCAGTCAGCCCTGCACTAGGGAGATCCCAGCACAGGAAAAAGGACTGCTGTAAGCAATTCTGTTTGGAACAAAGATGCCCCCATGTTCCTGCCCCAATGCCAAACAGTCCAATTTCTCTCCATATGTGCCTGGGTCCCCTAGAACCTCACCCGGCACTAGGGCTCAGAGTAAGCGGGAGCTTTTAAATTCAGTTCACAGTGTGGGCCTTTTAAGAGGAGCAGTTGGGTCTCCAGAAGCCTGTATGTCACACATTCCCAATCTGCACTTGTTTTTATAGTCTCAGTTCTTACTGCCTATACTATAGGGACTTCTCTCCCCAGCTCTTGGGTCGTGGGCTGGAGGTCCAGTATGGGGCTGGGACTTCTTGAACCTCCAGGAGGCCTCCAAAGAGGCTATCTCACTCCCAGTTAAAAAATCAGCACACCCATGTGCTGGATCAGCCCATTCCATGCCTCCACACCTCTTCTCAGTCTCAGTGTACTTTTCTTCTTTACCTCTCTAGTTGTAATCCTTCTACTCAGCCAGATCTCCTGCAGTTCTGGATGATAGTTATTCTGTATTTTAGTTGTAATTTTGATGTAGTTGTGGAAGGCAGCAAGTACAGGCGTTTACCTTTGCCACTATCTTGGTCCCTGCTCTGCATTCCTAGGTTCATAATATTGATGATTGTTACAACTATGCTGTATTTAAACTATAAATGCAAGTAAAAGCATTTCTTGCACTTAAATATCATGGCATGATGACAAATAATTTATAAATAAATGCTAAAATAAGTCTGCATTTGCACACACTCTACCTAGACTACTAGACAGAAGTGCTGAGAAGAAAGAAAGATGGAATGAGCATATCATAAGAAAAATAAGCAGCTATCTGTAGAATTGACAAAATGAGCAGTCTTTGAAAGGCTATGATGTGTTTGCTTTATCATTGCCAGTGTCATCCTACCTACTTCCTTTCTTTACTGTCATTACTTCTTATAAAAGCTTCTAGAGCTCTCCCCTCACTGCGCTCCTTCCTAGTGTTTTATAAAAATGTAGATCTCAGATCCAAGATGGCTTCTGACAGGATGGAAGGTTACAAGATAGTGTGTGAGAGAACAAAAAAGAATGTGTGGAGGTGCAGGAAATGTCTGTATTTGTGAGTGAGGGACAGCTATACTTCAAGGGAATGTAGAGGGCTGGTGGACTGGGCTCAACTGGCTGGGCAGCCTCTGCTGCTGCTGAAATTTCTCCCAGAGTGGCCAGCTCTGATGCAGAGACCAAACCATCTTTAAGTGGAGAGTGGCTGTGATCAGAAGTCCAGCCTTACCTTCAATTGGAGAGACCTCAGACACCTCCTGGGACCCTATGGCCACCATTCCCAGGGACTAGTTGCCTCAGTTGCAAACCCAGGAATTCCAGGACCACAGCCCCCCCCAACTCTGGGTATCTAGAAGGTCTGTCAAGGGGGAGACAAAGTGGCATGAATATGCAGAGCAGCCCTGCACCTTCTCACAGAGCAGATAGAAGGAACAGCTGAATCGAATAACATCCACCCGGAATTGGAGAATTAAACACAGTAATGAGGCAATCTATGGATGGAGTGTTCAGATATTACCTAGAAAAGCTCTCTTCCTCAGGTTCATCTGTGTGTTTATTGTTTTGGGAGTTTGTAGTTTACATATTTTGCATTAGTTGTTTGTAGTTTTTGTTCATCTCTGGGTGTTTGTTGTTTGCATTTTTTGGATTAGTTGTTTTATTGAAGTTTTCTCCTCATAAACATATGTTTCCTCCTTTTTTTCCTTTTTCTTTTCTCTCTTACATTTTTTCCTTTTCTCACTATCACTTTTGCACTTTTTTCTACACCTTATTTCTCTTATCTCTGGTGGTCACCTTTATTTGGAATTATTAGTATCATGAATACATTTGTGTTTGATGCCCTATGCATTGTATATTGCTGTGTTGTATTTTGTGCCTTTAAGTCAATGCAGGAGAGAGAAAGCTACATAACCAGACACCCAGAGATAAGTGTTCGTGGAGAGACAAAGAAATAGCCCACAAAAGGAGGAAACACTAGAAAAGGAAGTAAATGAAATTGAGGAAAGCAATATGCCAGGAAAAGAATTCAGAGCAATGGTCATAAGGTCACTGAAAAGGATAGAATACAAATTCAACCATATGTATAAGAATCGAGAGGAAATGAAAAGTGATATCGCTGCAATAAAGAACTCAATAGAAAACATCAAAAATAGACTAGAAGAAGCAGAGGACTGCATCAGTGAGCTAGAAGACGAGGAAGGAAAAAATACCCAAGCAAAGCAGCATCTAGAGAAGAAAACATAAAAAACAGGAGGAGAGCTTAAGGGACTTTGGGACAACACAAAGCAAAACAACATCCACATAATAGGGGTTCCAGAAGTAGAGGAAAATGATCAAGGAATATAAAACCTGTTTGAAGAAGTAATGACAGAAAACTTCCCTGATATTGGCAAGAAAAAAACTCACACAAGTCCAAGAAGCTCAGAGTCCCAAGCCAGATAAACCCCAAAAGACCAACATCAAGACACATTATAATTAAATTGGCAAACACCAATGACAAGGTAAGAATCTTAAAAGCTGCAGAGAGAGACAGTAAGTTACCTACAAAGGATCCCCCATCAGACTAGTGACTGATTTCTCAACAGAAGCACATCAGGCCAGAAAAAAATGGATTTAAATATACAAAATCATGCAAAGGAAGGATATGAATCTAAGAATAGTGTACCCAGCAAGGTTATCAATCAAAATTGAGGGTGAAATCAGGATCTTCACAGAAAAAAAAAAAAAAAAAAAAAAAAAAAAAGTAAGGGGAGTTAATTACCATTAAACAAGCAATGCAAGAAATGCTAAAAGGTCTGCTGTAAAAAGCAAAAAAAGGAAGGGAAGAAGGAATATAGGCATAAAGAATAAAAATGGCTATAAACAAGTACCTATCAATAATAAATTTAAATGTAAATGGATTAAATGACCTAATCAAAAGACATAGAATAGCTGAATGGATAAGAAAACATGACTCATATATCTGCTGCATATAGGAAACCTGCCTCAGAACAAAGGACTCACACAGACTGATGGTGAAGCAATGGAAAAAAAGTTTTTCAGATGTATGAAAATGAAAAAAACAAAAAAACAAAACAAAAAAAAATGCGTTAGCAATACTTATATCTGACAAATTAGACCTCAAAGTGAAGGCCATTACAAGAGATAAGGAAGGCCACTTCATAATACTAAAGGGAGCAATTCAACTATTGTAGAAGATATAACTCTGGTAAACATATATACACAATACAGGAGCACCCAAATACATGAAAAAAAAAAACTTCTGGAGAATATCAAGGGGAAGATTAACAACAATATAAATGACTCACTAGACCAGATGGAATTAATCGACATCTTCAGAACATTTCACCCCAAAGCCACAGCATATACATTCTTTTCAAGTACATGTGGGTCATTTTCTTTTCTTATTTTTTTTTTAAATCAATCTTTATTGTTCATATTATTACAAAGATTCCTCATTTCTTCCCCCCTCCACCAGGTTCCCACCCCACCAACCGCTCCCTCCCCATCCCCCATTGTCCTCATCCATAGGTGCACAGTTTATGTTCAGTCTCTACCTCCCTCCCTTTCCCCGATAGTAAATCCCTTTTCAGATAGTAAATCAGTTACTTAGCATTTTCTCATATCAATAATACCTCCACATGCCCAATGATACACTTCACACTAAAGATATTTCCAAATAGGTCAACCAGCCTCATCCAGGCCCCACCCAAGGCACTCACAGATCAACACCCCAGCACTATACTAATGCAACACATCCAGATCTAAGCCTTCATCACTTGATTCAGCAGACCCTCAAGTTCCCACAAAAGTTTCCAGCCATGTCTGAGAGGCAGCCGTGGGGCAGGGGCAGGCGAGGAGCGAGCTGTTCCGGGCCTGGCTGCTCCGGGCCTGGCCTCTGTTGCTCTGGTTCATTCATGTGGGTCATTTTCAAAGATAGATAACAAATTGGGACACAGGCAAAGTCTCTTTAGATTCAAGAATATAGAAATTATATTAAGCACCTTCTCAGATCACAATGGCATAAAACTAGAAATCAACTACAATAAAAACAATTAAGGATCAAACATTTGGAGGCTAAATAGCATGTTATTAAATAATTACTGAGAGTAAAGAGATCAAAGAAGGAATAAAAAACATCACAGAAACAAATGACAATGAAAACCCAACAATACTAAATCTATGGGACACAGTGAAAGCAATCTTGAGAGGGAATTTCATAGCTCTACTGGCCTATCTCCAAAACAAGAAAAAATGGTAAAAAATTACTTAACCTTACAACTCAGAGTTAGAAAGAGAGCAAGAAGAAAAGCCCAGTGTAAGCAGAAGGAAGGAAATAATAAAAAATTCTAGCAGGAATAAACATCATAAACAAAATAAAACAATATAAAAGATCAACAAAATCAAGAGTTAGTTCTTTTAAAGGATAAACAAGATTGATGAACCTCTAGACAGGCTCTCCAAGAAGCAAAGAGAGAGGACCCAATAAAATCAGAAATTAAAGAGGTGAAGTAACAATCCATCCCACAGAAATACAAATGATTATGAAAAAAATACTATGAACAATTCTATTCCAACAAAATGGACAATCTAGATGAAATGGACATATTCTTAGAAAAACATTAGCTCCTAAAACTCAATCAAGTATAATAATAATAATAATAAAAAAAACCTGAATAGGCAAATAACTATCAAATAAATTGAAGCAGCACACACAAAAAAAAATCTTTCAGCAAACAAAAGCCCTAGTTCAGATAGCTTTATAGGGGAGTTCTACCAAGCATTCAAAGAAGAACTAAAACCTATCCTACTTAGAATATTCCAAAATATTTAAGATGAAGACATACTCCCAATCTCTTTCTATGAAGCCAACATTCCCCTAATCCCAAAACCAGATGAAGACACCACAAAAAAGAGAACTTCAGGCCAATATCCTTGAAGAACATAGATTCTAAAATCCTCCACAATATACTAGCAAATTGGATTCAGCATTACATTAGAAAGATCATACACCATGACCAAGTGGGATTTATTCCAGGAATGAAAAGATAGTACAATATCTGCAAATCAATAAATGGGATACATCACATAAATAAACTGAGGGACAGAAATCACATAAGCATATCAATTGATGCAGAAAAAGCATTTGACAAAATCCAACACCCATTTATCATAAAAACTTTCAGCAAGGTGGGAATAGAAGGATCATATCTCAACATAATAAAAGCTATAGATGACAAACCCACAGCCAATATTATACTCAATGGGAAAATCTAAAATCATTTCCCCAAATAACAGGAACAAGACAGGGATGCTCACTCTCACCACTCCTGTTCGAGGACATAGTACTGGAGGTACTAGCCATTGCAATCAGACAAGAAGAAGTAAATTAAATAGAGGAGAGCAATATGCCAGGAAAAGAATTCAGAGCAATGGTCATAATTGGAAAAGATGTAAAACTGTCAATATTCACAGATGACATGGGACTGTACAAAAAAACCCTAAAGACTCCTTAAAAAAATAGACTTAATAAATGAATTTAGCAATGTATCAGAATACAAAATTAACGCCAAGAAATCTATGGCATTTCTATACACCAATAGTGTACTTACAGAAGGAGAGATTAAAAAAAAACAATCTCATTTGCCAACACACCAAAAACATTAAGATACCTAGAAATAAACTTAACTAAGGAGGTAAAATACCTTTACTCAGAAAACTACAGGACATTAAAAAAAAAAGAGATAGAAGAAGACATAAACAGATGGGAGAAAATACTGTGTTCATGGATTGGTAGAATCAATATCATCAAAATGTCCATACTACACAAAGCAATCTATAGATTCAATATACTCCTTATTAAAATTCCAATGGCATATTTCACAGATCTAGAAAGAACTCTCCAAAAATTAACCTGGAATAAAAAACAATACAAAACAAAATAAAAACGAATAGTTGCAGTGATCCTGAGAAAGAACAAAGTAGGAGGAATCTCAATACCAAATATCAGAATGTATTACAAAGCCACTGCTCTCAAAACTGCATGGTACTGGCACAAGAACAAACATATAGAGAAATGGAATAGAAAAGAGAACCCAGATATTGACCCAAAGAACTATGTTCAATTAATATTTGACAAAGGAGGCAAGAATATACAATGGAGTCAAGAAAGTCTCTTCAATAAATGCTGCTGGGAAATTTGGTTGGACACATGCAAAAAAATGAAACTAGACTACCAACTTACACCATACACAAAAATAAACACAAAATGAATAAATGACTTAAACATAAGATTGAAAACCATAAAAATACTAAAGGAATCCACAGGCAAAGAAATATCAGACATATGCTGAAGCAATTTCCTCACTGATACTGCTCCTAGGGCAATGGAAACTAGAAAGAAAATAAACAAATGGGAATACATCAAAATAAAAAGCTTTTGCACAGCAAAAGAAACCATCAACAAAACAGCATGAAAGCCCACTGTATGGGAGAACATATTTTCAAATGTTATCACTGATAAAGGTTTAATTTCCAACATCTACAGGGAATTTATACAACTTAATAAAAGAAAGAAAATAATTCAATAAAAAATGGCCAATGGACCTAAATAGAATCTTTTTTTGGGGGGCTACTGTTTGCAAATATCATCTTCCATCTGGTTGGCTGCCTCTTTCACTGTGCAGAAGATGTTTGGATTAAAAAAGTCCCACTAGAGGCCTGGTGCACAAAATTTGTGCTGGGGGTGTGTGTCCCTCAGCCCAGCATGCACCTTCCGCAATCTGGGACCCCCTAAGGGATGTCCAACTGCCCATTTAGGCCTGATCTCAGTAGGATAGGGCCTCAACAGGCAGTTGGACATCCCTCTCACAATCCAAAACTACTGGCTCCCAATTGCTTGCCTGCCTACCTTCCTAATTGTCCCTAACCACTTCTGCCTCCCAGCTTGATTACCCCCTAACTACTCCCCTATCAACCTGATTGATGCCTAACTGCTCCTCTGCCAGACTGTTTGTCCCTAACTTCCCTCCCTTGCAGGCCTGGATCCTCCCCAACTGCTCTTCCCTGTAGGCCCAGTCACCTCCAACTTCCCTCCTCTGCCTAACTGCTCTCCCCTGCAGGCTTGATCGTCCTCAACTGCCCTCCTTTTCAGGCCTGGTCCCTCCCAACTGCCCTCCCCTGCTGACCTGATTGACCAAAATTGCCCTCCCTTACAGGCCTGGGTCCCTCCCAATTGCCCTCCCCTGCTGGCATCTTGTGGTGGCCATCTTGTGTCCACATGGGGGGAGGATCTTTGACCACATAGGGATAGCCATTTTATGTGTTGGAATGACAGTCAATTTGCATATTACTCTTTTATTAGATAGGATAGAGGCCTGATGCACGGGTGGGGACCTGCTGGTTTGCCCTGCAGGGTGTCCTGAATCAGGGTTGGGGTTCCCTTGGGGTGTGGAACTTCCTGGATGAGGGATGTGTTGTGGTTTTCAGGCCAGCCATGTCCCTTTGCAACCCAAGTGGAGCCCCTGGTATCGGATTTATTTATCTTCTATAATTGAAACTTTGTAGCCATGAGCAGAACCAAGCCTCCTGCTGGCTCCATGGCTGCAGCCATTTTTGTTGGGATTTATTTATCTTCTATAATTGAAACTTTGTAGCATTAAGCGAAGGTCAAGGCAGGCACCAGGCTTCTAGTGGGACTATATTAATCCAAACATCTTCTGCACAGTGAAAGAGGCAGCTAACCAGATGGAAGATGATATTTGCAAACAGTAGCCCCCCAAAAAGGTTTAATTTTCAAAATATATAAAGAACTCAGAAAGCTTGGCTTCCTCCATTGCCAGGAAAACACAAACCTCCTGCTCTCTGTGGTCTTCGCCATCTTGGTTGGGTTAATTTGCATACTCTCCTGATAGGCTGGTGCATGTGTCTTGTGGATGTAGCAGAGGTATGGTCAATTTGCATATTACTCTTTTATTAGATAGGATTTGTTTATTTTTGTCTTTACTTCTCTTACCTTTGGGGTCAAGTTCATAAAATGTTCTTCTACTATCCAGATCTATAAGTTTGATGCCTATATTTTTCTCTATGTAACTTATTGTTTTAGGTCCTATATTGAGGTGTTGAATCCATTTTGATTTAGTTTTTGTACATGGGGACAAACTGAAATCCAATTTCATTTGTGTACATGTGGCTTTCAAGTTTTTCCAGCATAATTTATTGAAGATACTATCTTTACTCCATTGTGTGTTTCTAGCTCCTTTGTTAAAAATTATCTGTCCATATACATGTGGTTTTATAGCTGGGCTCTCTATTCTGTTCCACTGATTCATGGCTCTGTTTCTCTGCCAGTACCATGCTGTTTTGATTAGTGTAGTTTTGTAGTTTGAAGTCAGGTAGTATGATATCTTCAGCTTTGTTCTTTTTTCTTGGGATTGCTTTGGCTATTTGTGGTCTTTTATTGTTCCATACAAATCTGATGATTTCTCATTCTATTTCTTTAAAAATGACATGAGGATTTTGATGGGAATTTCATTAAATCTGTATATTGCTTGGGTAATATGGCCATTTTCACTATGTTGATTCTTCCAATCCATGATCACGGGGTATTTTTCCATTTTATTGTGTCTTTTTCAATTTCTTTTAATAACGCTTTGTAATTTTCAGAATATAATTTTTTTTACATTTTTGTTGTTGTTTATTTCTAGGCATTTTATTCTTTTGGCTGCTTTTGAAAAAGGAATTGTGTGTTGTTGTTTTTTTCCTATTCCTTTTTCTAAAATTTTGTTGTTAGTATACAGGAGGGCAATGGATTTTTGCACATTGATTTTGTATCCTGCAATTTAACTGTATTTATTTATTATTTCTAATAGATTTTTGGTAGTCTTTAGGATTCTATATACAGGATCATGTCATCTCTAAAAAGATGACAGTTTGACTATTTCCTTCTCTATTTGAATGCCTTTTATTTTATTTTTTCTTGCCTTATTGCTCTGGCTAGGACTTTTGAAACTAGAAGTGGTGAGAGTGGTGAGAGTGAACATCCTTGTCTTGTTCCTGATCTTAGAAGAACAGTTTTCAGTTTATTACCGTTAAGTATGATATCAGCTGAGGGTTTATCATATTTGACTTTTATTATGTTGAGGCCATTTTCTTCTATTTCTATTGAATATTTTAATCATAAATGGATGTTTTATCTTACAAAATGCTTTTTCTGCATCTATCGACAAGATCATCTCATTTTTATCCTTTTTTTGTTAATGTGGTATACCGGGTTGATTGATTTGTATATATTGAACCATCCTTGTGTCTCTGGAATGAACCCCACTTGATCATGATATATGATTTTTGGATGTACTGTGTATTTGATTTTGCATCTATATTCATCAGAGCTATTGGTCTGTTACGTCTTTTTTGAATGTTTTCTTTGCCAGGTTTTGGTATCTGAGTTATATGTGCCTTGTAGTATTTGTTAGGAAGCATTTCTTCTTCAATATTTTGGAAGAGTTTGAGGATAGGTTTTAAATATTCTTTGAATATTTGGTAGAAAGCACTGGTGAAGCCATATGGTCCTGGACTTTGGTTTTTGGGGAAATTTTTTATTATTGTTTCCATTTCCTCACTGTTTTTCAGTCTATTTAGATTTTCTAATTCTTCATGATTTAGTCTAGGAAGATTATATATTCATAGGAACTTACCCATTTCTTCTAGGTTATTGAATTTGGTGGCATATAATCTTCCATAATATTCTAGTATAATCATTTGTATATCTGTGATATCTGTGGTGACTTCTCCCTCTCTTCTGATTTTGTTTATATAGGCCGTTTCCCTTTTTCTTTAGTAAATCTAACCAGGGGGGTGTCAATTACATTAATCTTTTCATAGAACCAGCTCTTTATTAATTTTTTGTATGGTCTTTTTGTTCTTTATTTCACTTAATTCTGCTCTAATTTTTATTCCTCTCTTCTGCTGCATTTGGGTTGCTTTTGTTGTTCTTTTTCTAATACACTAAGATGTGATGTTAGGTTGTTTATTTAGAATTGGTGTTATTTATTGAGATAGGCCTGTAATGATATAAAATTCCCTCTTATTACTGCTTTCGCTGCACCCCAGGGATTTTAATACGTTGTATTGTCATTTTTAATTTGTCTCTGTTTATCTTTTGATTTCATCTTTTGTTTTTTCTTTGACCCAGTCATTTTTGGTAGTATGTTGTTTAATCTCTACATACTTGTGGGTTTCTTTATTTCCTTTCTGCAGTTGATTTCTAATTTCAAGGCATAATGGTCAGAGAATAATCTTGGTATAATTTCAATCTTCTTAAATTTGTTGATGTTAGTTTTGTGACCCAACTTATGGTTTCTTTATTTAAAGATCAGATATACCTTTAAAGATTTGAGTGCTCTTTATTTAAAGAACATCTTTGAGAATGTTCCCTGGGCACTGGAGTGGATTGTATAATCTGATGTTCTGGGATGAAATGTTCTTTAAATGCCAATTATGTCCATTTGGTCTAGTTTTTCTTTAAGGCCAATATTCCTTTATTGAATTTCTGTTTGGTTGATCTGTCTAGAACTAACAGTATAGTATTAAAATCTCCAACTATGTGTTTTGACCTGTTTCTTTCTTTAATTCTGCGAGTAATTGTTTTATATATTTCAGTGCTCCCTGGTTGGGTGCTCCCTGGTTGAGTACATATATATTAAGAAGCATTATGTTTTATTGATGTAGTGTTTCCTTTATCATTATAACTAGTGGCCCAGTACAGAAAATTTGTGCATGGGGTGTGTGGGGTGTTCCTCAGCCTGGCCTGCACCCTCTCCAATCTGGGACCCCTTGAAAGATTGGGTTGGTTTATAGGGATTGGGTCTAAAACTGGCAGTTGGACATCTCTTTCATGATCTGAGACTGTCTGGTTCCAGCTGCTCACTTGCCTGCCTGCCTGCCTGATTGCCCTAACCACTCTACATGCCAGCCTGCTCACCCCTAACTGCTCCCGGCTGCTGGCCTGCTCACCCCCAAATGCCCCCCGTCAGCCTGATCACCCCCAACTTCTCCCCCCTGCTGGCCTGCTTATCCCCAACTGACCAGCCCTGCTAGTCTGCTTGTCCCCAGCTTCCTCCCCACTGGCCTGCTCACCTCCAACTGACACCCACTGATGGCTTATTCACCCCCAATGGCCCCTGCTATCCCATTCTGGCCTGATCACCCCCTTGCGACCCAAGGTTCCAGGCCCTCCTTTTTTCTCTTTTTCATTTCCTCCTTGAGCGGAGGCCAGGGCCTACTGGAAGCAAGTATCTAGGATTTATTTATTTATTTATTTATTTATTTATTTATTTATTTATAATTGAAACTTCGTAGCCTTGAGTGGAGGCCAGGGCTGGCCAGGGTGGGTGAGAAGCTTGGCTTTCTCTATCACCAGGGGCAACCCAAGACTCCTGCTTTCTCCAGCTCCATGGCTGGCCGCCATCTTGGTTGGTTGATTTGCATACTCACTTCTGATTAGCTGGTGGGCGTGGCTTGGCATGGCAGAGTGATGGTTAATTTGCATGTTTCTCTTTTATTAGTGTATTTGTGTCCATCTTTATTTCTTGTTATCTTGAAATCTATTTTGTCAGGTATAAGTATGGCTACATCTGCCTTTTTGTGTATGGTATTTGCTTGAATAATCATTTTCTACCTTTTTACTTTGAATCTACCTTTGTCTTTGCAGCTTAGATGTCTCTCTTGTAGACAGCATATGGTTGAGTTTTGTTTTTTTATTCACTCTGCTACTCTGTGCCTCTTTATTAGTGAATTCAGACCATTTACATTTAGGATATTGAAGTCTGAAGATTTCCTAGAGCCATTTTATCGTTTATTTTCTGGTAGCTCTATGCCTCCATTGGTTCTTTTCCTTTATGTTTCCATCTTTAGTTTTTGTTTGGTGATATTCCATACATATCTCCACTGTTCCTTTTCTCTCTCTCTCTCTCTCTCTCTCTCTCTCTCTCTCTCTCTCTCTCTCTCTCTCTCTCTCTCTCTCTCTCTCTCTTCCCAGCTATATGTCCTGATTTGGGAACTTTTGTGTGAGGTTACCATTAGGTTTATGAAAAATGAAGTTGCATATATACCATATTTTTTTCCCTTTTGAGTGAATCTGATCTTCATCTCCCTTTACCAGTTCAGACCTTTCCTCCTTCCCCTTGTATGTTTTTGTTGTCACAAGTTTTCCCATATATATGCTGTAAGTTTTTTTTTTGTGATCTTACTCATATTGTTATGACCTTATGTTCTTTGTTTCAGAAAGAATAACTCCCTTGAGTATTTCCTGCAATTGAGATTTTCTGGTTATAAAATCTCCCAATTTCTGTATGTCCAGAAATGTCTTTCCTTCTCCTTCATATTTAAAGGATAATTTTGTTGCAAATATTATTCATGTCTAGTAATCCCTCTCTTTTAGACATTTGAATATTTAGTTCCACTCTCTTTGGCTTGTAGAGTTTCTGCTGAGATGTCAAATGAAATTCTGATGAGTTTTTCTTTTAGATCACTTCCTTGTTTTCCCTGGCTGCTTTGAGAATTTCTTTTTCATCATTTTTTGACAGCTTCAATACAAAACGCCTTAGAGAGGGCCTCTTTGGATAGGTAACTAGGTGTTCTATTTGTTTTACTGATGGATTTGAGGATCTAGTTCTTTCCATAGATTTGGGAAGTTCTCATCCACTATTTATTTTAATAGATTTTCCATTCCATGATTCCTCTCTTCCTCCTTCTCAATGTCTATAATTCTAATATTGCTCTTTTTTTTTGTGGTACAACAGCCCTTTATTTATGTGTTTTAGAGTACCCAGTCTAATACAAAGTTGGAAGTACATGCATCCCTTTTCCTTATCACCATATGATTGACCTGGAAGCAGAACTCTGTGTTCTCAGCAGCCTAATCCTAGAGCAGTATAAGTGATCACTAAATCTGATGGTAGGTAGGAGGGGGCCATATTACATAAGATGAACGAATGAACAAAGGACAAGAAAGCATCACCATAACTGGAATGGACTCTGCTGGCTCATCTGTGAAACAATTACCTGCTGTCACCTTTAATTTTATATCCTAAATTGCTATGGTGTCCTAAGTTTTAGCCTAGAATTGATTAAAATTTTATACTATCAGAATGACTTGTGAGTGCCCCCTTGGGCAATGCAGAGTCTTGCAGAGGTGCTGGAAACTGCCCCCCCCCCCACCCCCTTTCCCAGGAGAGTTATAGTAATAGAAGATGTCACTATTCTCTACTAGTCAGTACTATTACAGCCAACTATTGCTGCCTGGTTGTTTCTCTCCCAACTCTGGGCCATTCGGGTAAAGTGTCACAGGCTTGCCTATCTGTGCTGTTTTACTTGTTGGGATGGATGCCAAGGAAGAAGCTGTATGCTCTCTTGATGACAGGTGTACATTTTCCAGGTCAATCTTGGAAGCTGATAACTACATTTGTTTTCTTGCCTTAAACACTGCAGGGCATTCCTGGTTGTGCACACAGTGGGGAAAGTAGAAGAGAGCATCTATTCTAACTTAGCAATTATTCATAATTCACAATTACCCATGTCTTCATAATGAGCATGGCTTTCTGATGTAAAACCTTAAGAGTCCATTTCTGAAATTGTCTAGGCTTACAAGGTAAATTCCCTGGTCTGTGGCTTCTGAAATCCAACTTCACTCCTTAAATTTTAGTTTTGCCCAAGCTCAGTGTTCTGGCACCTCTTTTGTTTCCTGGTTCCTTAAAGATTACTGATAGAACTTGAAAATCACATCTACAAATTCCCACTAAACCTAGAATGTTTTTTAATCTGAGCCTACAAATGATAAATTCTTTTAAAACACAGACGCTTTAAAAAAAAAAACACTTCCATACCTTATAACGAGGGTGACCATGTAATTTTTTCATGCAGACCTAATATTGCTTTTTCTGATAGAGTTAGAGAAGTCTCATAGAGCTCTCCTTTTTATTTATTTATTTGTTCATTCATTCATTCATTCATTCATTCATTCTCAGGTCTTGCTCTTCTTCCCTCTGCATCATTTCTTGATTCCTATCTTTAATATCACTAGTTCTTTCCTCTAACTCAGTGGTTGGCAAATTCATTTGTCAACATAGCCATATATCAATAGAACAACGATTGAAATTTTTTTTGAGAGCCAAATTTTTTAATCTTAAACTTCTTCTAATGCCACTTCTTCAAAACAGACTTGCCCAGGTTGTGGTATTTTGTGGAAGAGCCACCCTCAAGGGACCAAAGAGCAGCATGTGGCTTGTGAGCCGTAGATTGCCGACCATGGCTCTAACTGGTTAGTTTTCTATGCTCAGTAACTTACTCTCATTCTCCTTAATTACATGCATCCTTTCCAGGATTTCTGATTGCTTCTTCTTTAAAATTCCAATTTTCTTGGTAAAATACTCATTTTTGTTCATTGATTTGTTTTCTGAGTGCACGGAATTGCCTGTCAGTATTTTCTCACATCTAGTTGAGTATTTTCAAAACTTCAATCTTGAAATCTCTGTCATTTATATCACATTTCCATGAGTTAACACCTGCTTCCTGGGGATTTTTCTCTGTCTTTTTTTTTTATGATTATGGTATCACATAATTGTCCTCATCCCCCGTCCATTCTTACCCCAAACCCCTCCCCATGTATGCCCCCACCCCCTTGTTGTCCGTGATCACTGGTTTGGCTTATATGTCTGGGGATTTTTCATTTTCTTTCTGGTCATCATTGTTACTGTGGTTTCTCCTTCTGGTATTTGCTATCCTTTGTTTTCATATTTATCTCTGAAGAGCTCTTTCTACTATATTCCAGTAGATGGGGCTGAATAACACAATTTTTACTTCTGCAGTCCCAGATTTGAGCCTCCCAGTTGCCTATGACAATACAGCCACCCTGCTTGTGGGTGGGGTTTGTTTTGCCTTCATCATAATGGCAACCCCTGACCTCATGGGGTCCCGCCCCAAGCACTCCTCCAGGGAATCAGTCACAGAGGGAAATAGCGATTCTATTGCAACAGCTCTTGGTTTATGGATGATATGCTGCTGGACCTGATTCCAAAGGCAATAGGAGGCAAGTCTTGGGAGTTCAAGACATGGCAAGGCTCTTGACATTCCATTTCTGTCTGAAAAAAAAACACCATCCAGCCGACTGTGGGAAGCCACATTGCAGGACCCTGTGCTTTGTCAGGTACTTGCCAACTCAGACACTGCCCTTTCTCACGCATTCTTAACTCTTCCTGCTGGGCTGCCTCACCTGTCTTCCCCCTCCCCCATCCCCACCCCTACCCCTCCCCCATATGCCCATCCACCTCCCACAGCTCTTTGTTCCTCCTGCCCAGAGAAAAATGCCTGCTACTTCACCTTTCTTCCCTCTCCTGGCCAGCTGAGCCACGAGCTCCTGAGCTCCTGGCTACAGGGCTGTGTCTAGAGGCCTTTTGCACTTTCCTCCCTTCTGGTTTTCTCATTTTTTCTCGATGCCCACCTTTATGTGTTTTAGTGTGCGGGTCTCTCAGGCATGCATTTGTGTTGAGCGGGGATTTCTATGTTCCATTATAGATGGTTAACTTGTTGAAATGTCTGGGGCAGAGGAAAAGTTGTGCCCTTACACCACCATTCCTCTGATGTCACTTCATTCTTTACCATGTGGCTATTCATAGGAAATACATTTAAGTATAAGTTTGTGATATCAATTTATCTTTTTTCCCCCATTGCCCCAACATGATCAGCTGTCTTCATCCAATATCTTGCTATTAAACCATGGTGGTGGCAAATGTAGCTCCCAAATAAAGAACTTCCCAGTTTTTCATGTTCTTTTTTATCTTTTACCCCTGAGTAATGCTTTAGTGGCTGGTCCCCAACTACTGAGAGGGCAGGGCAGAGCTATCCTCCATTTTGTGTAACTGGACCCTAGCCCTCACCCAACCAATCGGGGTCAGCCAAAGCAGTGACATCACCACCTGTATAAAACCCCTGAACTTGTCAAAGTTTGTGCTCTTGTCCGCTATGCTGTTGGTGTGAGAGGGACAGAGCCCATGTTAACATGGAAGAGGCTCTCTTGTTAATTGCATTGGACTCAGCTCCCTGCTGGTCCTTGAGGATCACAGAATCTCGGTACAACACTACAAGAAAATATTCTCCCAAAACTCAATTTCCCTTGTATTTGGATTCCCTCTCCTTTGTTTGTTTTTTTGTCCTGTGTGTTTATAAAACTATGTGGTGGGTGGTAGAAGGTGGTTCTTTCTTATAAACAGAACTTTTCATCTCTAATCAAGTTAGCTAATGAAGTTTCCCAGCATTATTTTAAGGAATATTATGATGCTATTTTAGAATTTGGAATTTCTAGTTGGCCATGATTTAATTCATTGTTTGTATTCATTTCTGTTTCCTTTAGGACTGTGGTCCGTAAACTGCTGCTTGCAAGCCACATGTGGCTCTTAGGCCCCATGAGTGTGGCTCTTCCACAAAATACCAGGGCCTGGGTGCATCTATTTTGAAGAATTGGCCTTTGAAGAAGTTTAAGTTTAAAATATTTGGCTCTCAAAGGAAATTTCAATCATTGTACTGTTAATATTTGGCTCTGTTGACTAATGAGTTTGCCAACCACTGCCTTAGGAGATTATCACCATTGTTTAGTTTCAGCATGTATTTAGGTTCCTGTGAGTCAAATATTCTATTTTGTCAAGTGTTAACAGGTAAGGGAAGTGGGAAGAGAGTTGACACTTGGTCACTTGCTTCCATTTCTCTAGATTTGAGGTATTCTCTTTTGTTGATGAAATTATTCAGAAAAACTTTCAAATCTGTAACACCTTTTCTTAGTATTTAATATTTATCTTTATAAAAAGACTTTGTAAATGTTCTTTGTGAAAAAAATCTAATTTCACCTGTACTTTTTACAAATACATATTTTCTACATATTTCACTATTATTTTTCTAGTCCCAGTCATAATAAGATATTTATTTGAATCATTTTTGTTTGATAAAATCACTTATATTTTTACCAGTTCTCATTTCCCAATATTAACATTAGAAAAAACTGTAGAATAGGTATTTAGTAATGTCTTCTGAGTGAAATTAATACATTTTAAAGTCATCATATAAAGAAACAATTATTGTATGACCAATGTTATTTTCTAGTCACATGCTTAATATTTGACAAAACTTACTGAGAATATATTGCTTATATATCTCACATTTGATTAGGGTCTTGTTACAGGGTTTTGGGAATATGTTGCCTTTATTTATTATTTTTATTTTAATCTTTATTGTTGAAAGAATTACAGATATCCTTATTTTCCCCTGTTGACTCCTTCTATCCCGTACCCACCCTCTGCCCTAGGCCTTCACTACACTATTACCTGTGTCCATGGGTTAGGTATATATAAATATAATTCTTTGGTCAATCTCTTCCCTTCCACCCACACACTTTTGATTCACTCTGATATTCAACAATCTGTTCCATGCTTCTGTATCTCTCGCTCTATTTTGTTCATCAGTTTATTCTGTTCTTTAGATTCCATATATAAGTAAGATCATGTGATAATTGTCTTTCGCTGACTGGCTTATTTCATTTAGCCATGCTGTCTCAAAGGGTAAGAGATCCTTCTTGTTTACTGCTGCATAGTATTCCATGGTTTAAATGTACACGATGGCCTTTGCTTATTTATTAAGAGTTCATTAGAAAGGGGTTTTGGAACATGATCTTCACTTGTAAAATTATTGACATTGAGAATAAACAATGTCCTTTTGTTCCCATGTAAAAAGTTTATTTTGTTTAAATATTAATAATCTGATTTTCTGTGAAATACAATGATAATTTAATTCATTTTTGTGGTTATGAGCTAAACATTGATTATTGTGCTAAGATAATCAGCAGAACAATGTACTTATTACCTAATATGTTTTATTAATAATTAAATATGGACTCCCCGCTTATCCAAACATAACATAGAAGCATAACATTTAGCGGTTCCAAAACATATTTGAAATGTGACCATTTGAAGAGGGATATCTAAACTACTCAATGGATATTTGTAAAAGGCAAAAGATTTATGCAATCTGAAGAGAAACCAGAGTATTCAATGGATATTTGTAAGAGAATTAAAATTCTGTTTTCTTTTTGTTTATTCTAAATAGAATTGACAAAATCTGACTGTAAGTCTAGAAATGTGTAAAAGAATCTGATAGATTTTTTCACATCATATGATTATATAATCTACTATAGTGAAAGGATTATACAATTGATAAACTAAGCATTTCTTTGAAAGCCAGAAAATTAAAATGAAATTCATGCTTCAGAATTTTCCTACTCATATGTATTTAATATAATAAAAAGGGGAGAGGGCTTGGAAATATGTGTTTTTATATAATTCTAACATTGCTAAATTTACCATTATTTAAAGTATTTCAGTGGTTAAACGTGCTTGAAAATCTGTGATGTTGAAATACAAAAGAAGTGATTTTTTAATGTTAAAAATTCATATTAAAACAACTAATAAATGATGAGTATTTTAATTCTACAGGTATTTAATTTTATTTATTTTAATTTAAAGAATATTGTAGCCAAAACCGGTTTGGCTCAATGGATAGAGCGTCGGCTTGGGGACTGAAAGGTCCCGGGTTCGATTCCGGTCAAGGGCATGTACCTTGGTTGCGGGCATATCCCCAGTAGGGGGTGTGCAAGAGGCAGCTGATCGATGACTCTCTCTCATCGATGTTTCTAACTCTCTATCTCTCTCCCTTCCTCTCTGTACAAAATCAATAAAGTATATATTTTAAAAAAAAAAATAAAGAATATTGTATAAAAGAAAAAAATTATGTTACTCAGAGCTAACACCACTGTTTCAATTTCCCCATCACCTTCTAGACTTCTACTTAGATAGATTCATATTTGTAAATGTTCCTTCACATGTTCTAACATCTGACTTCCAGATTATTTCCCATGATGTTGATATAGCTGAGTTTTTTATTGTTATTTCCATTAGTTGTACAGCTATAATTTTTCTTTACAAAATATTTTGTAATTTAATTTTCTACAAATTGATTTATGTAGTTCATGTAGAAGTAAAAGTCCAGTAATCTAAAAATGATGTGAAGTGGTACATTTAGATTTGTTTTTCATCTCTCTTCCACACTCTGCTTACATTAACCATACCACTTATTACATGATTTGTGATTACTATCACTTACTATATATTCCTTGTATACTATATAGAACCAAAAGTTGCCAGCTTCTTTCTTATGCTAACATTCCCTGCTGTGCCTGAGACATAGTAGAAGCTTAGTAAATATTTGATATAGTCCACTTATGGAGCATCAGAATATAAATCTAAAAAATGGCATGTAATTTTTTAGTTTTTGAGATTATTGATGTAACAATTGTAGTTTGCATGTACTGAGGTGAAAAGTCATGTCTCTCTGATCAATTCTCTGGTCTCTCTTACCTCAGATTTTTCTGGGTTCAAGTAGCAGGATTCTCTAAGGAAGCCACTATGCCTAAAGGGAGCAGCAGTTTGTCTCACCAATGTAACATCTGTACATTGTTATTAGGGTAAAAAGAACTAGTTAACTCTTCCAAGAACAAAAGTTAATTGATACGAGCGCTTCCTAAGTATGTTTATTTTTTATCCCCAGAACTAAATTTTTTTTTCAAATTTAAGCTTTTACCTCCCATAAAAATATAAAATATTATTCTGCTATATATTCCCCTATTGTCACAAACTGCCTTTAAAAAATGAGTATGGCTATTAATCTCCTTTTGGTCAAAAGCAAACTGGATGTCTTAGATGAACTCTCATTTCTCTTTTAATATGATTTCCTGGATTGTTTTAGAATTACCTGTCTTATCTTCCCCAAATTACCTCTCTGCTATAACTTTCTTGATGTTTCAATAAGAATTTTTAAAATAAGATTTTTCTTTAAAATTCTAAATATTAGTAATAGCCATTCTAATAGGTGTGAGCTGGTATTTCATTGTAGTTGTCTTTGGGTGGTGAGCACATCATGTATCATGGAAATGTACACTTGAAACCTATATAATTTTATTAGCCAACTAGAGGCCTGGTGCATGAAATTTGTGTATGGGGGGTGTGTGTCCCTCAGCCCAGCCTGAACCTCTTTAATCTGGGACCCCTTGAGGGATGTCTGACTTCCCTCTCACAATCCATGACTGCTGGCTCCCAATTGCTCATCTGCTTGCCTTCCTAATTGCCCCTAACTGCTTCTTCTTGCCAGCCTGATCACCCCCTAACCACTCCCCTGCCAGCTTGTTTGCCCCCAACTTCCCTCCTCTGCTGACCTGGCCACCCCTAACTGCCCTCCTCTGCAGGCTTGATAGCCCCCATCTGCCCTCCCGTGCTGGCCATTTTGTAGTGGCCATCTTGTGTCTGCATGACCTGGCCAGAGGCCCATTTGTGGCCAGGCACGAAATGCTTGCCTTGTTACTGTGGTGACAAAGCAAGTGTTCCGCCAGGCTGCTCACACTGCACGCTTTCAGTGGTTGCCTGAGACTGGGGGACTCTGGCAGGGCTGAGAGGACTGGGTGCTGCCATCTTGTGGCTATGGGCACCAACATTTTTGTGAGGGAGTGATGGATAATTTGCATTTTATCCTTTTTTATTAGATAGGATAGAGCAGTGGTCGGCAAACTCATTAATCAACAGAGCCAAATATCAACAGGACGAGAGCCTAAAACCGACTTGTGCACATGGTCCATGAAGTTTCAATCACACTGTATGTGCGCTCCCACATGTGGTATTTTGTGGAAGAGCCACACTTAAGGGGCCAAAGAGCCACATGTGGTTCACAAGCTGCAGTTTTCCAACCACTGGGATGGAGGCTTGGTGCATGGCTGGGGCCAACAGGTCCACTCTGATGGGGTCCAATCAGGACCAGACTGGCAGGGCCAATTGGGAGCCAGGCCAACAGAGAAGGGAGGCAATCAGGGCCTGGATCAAGCTGTTGGCTGCCACAGTGCATGTCATAGTCTTTCGGTCAATGGGCTTTTATATACAGTATATAGACTAGAGGCCTGGTGCACAAAATTTGTGTATTTGGTGGAGGGGGTGTCTGTCAGCCTGGATTGGGAGAGGGTGCAGGCCAGGCTAAGGGACCCCATTAGTTCATGATTGGTGCTGGGGAGGGATGCAGAAAGTTGGCCAGCTGAGGAGGGGCTGCAGGAGGGCTCCAGGGCATGTACAGCCCATCTCCCTCAGTCCTGATTGGTGGATCCCAGCAGATGCTAACTTACCAGTCAGAGTGTCTGACCCCTGGTGGTCAGTGCATGTCTCAGTGAGCAGTTGAGCAGCCTTAGGCATATTGTTAGCATATTACGCTTTGATTGGTTGAATGACTGACTGGACACTTAGCATTTAGATTTTTATCATATAGGTTTATCTTTGTTTTAAAATTATGGAACTGTGGCTTAGAGAGGGTATTTGTCTGAGCCATGCATATGGTTGGAAAACGGTTAAGCAGGACTTGATGGATTGGCTCCAGAGTTTATATATGTAACACTTAGATCATAGCTGCTTTCTTCAAGGAGATATGTAAAATAAAGTAAAACAGATGTGGTGTGAATGTGATGAATGGTGATGAATGGCTGGTTTATTAAGAAGTCTGAGCTTCATGAGAGGTAATGGGGATCTTTAAATTTGAGGGCCAGGAAAATAATCACAAGAGAGTTAAAAAAAGAAAGTATCATTAGGTAGAAGTTAAAAAATGGGTTTGAAGTAGGTTAAATTAAGAGCCAGTGGAGATTAGTTAGTAATTTCCTGGAGTGACATAGGTAGGCTCTCATCTAGAAACAGGACTAGTGGAATATATAGGATGAACGGGTGCTTTGAAGATAACTGCATGGAAAATGATCATGTTTTCCTGATATTACACAGTCATGATAATTAAAACAAGTCTAGAGTTTTTACATACTGGCCATGGAATTTTAATTAATATTATTAGTTAAATTGATTTGATAAAGTCCCCTATAGTTTTATAATATTATAAATAAAAGGCAGCTGGTAGAGGTCAGGCATAGCAAAGTTGGGACCTGATGTTCCTCCTTTAAATTTTATTTTATCTCATTTTTTTCCCTTCAATTTTTCCTTACTTTTCTTTCTTTTCTAACACCTCACTTTTTTCTTCTCTTTGTTTTTCTCTGGTATTATCTATTATTCTTTATGGTTAGCAAAGCAGCAGAAAACTATCCTATATAATAAAGATAGAACATGCAAATTGACCATCACTCCATCACAAATATGACAGCGCCCACAGCAGAGGTGGTGGGTTTTTATAAAACAAGATGGTTGTGTGCATAGTAGATGCGGGGTTTCCATAACACCCACAGTGGAGGCTGAGTTCCTGTAAGGAGCCTTAATGAGCAAACAGTAGGAACCTGAGGCTGTGTACCCTCCATCCTGTGGGGTTTGACAGGGGACCTCAGGCCATGCCCGCTGCTGGCTCTGGGCCAAAGGACCTGAGGCTGCACCCCCCACCTGGCACCAGGCCAGGTGACCTGAGACTGCACCTCCCTCCCGGCAGGGCTTGATAAGGGTGGACCAACTGGGTTTGGATCTGTCCCAATGGGTTGTGGCCGGCTGGGTCTGGGTCTTGTGTGATTTCGAGGCGCACATGGGTGGGCAGAGACTTGACTCTTGGTCCCATGGTGTGCCCCAGACTCTGACAGGGGAAGATTTTTTTATATACATTTTACTAATTTTCCTTTATCTCTGACACTTCTATTATAGAGAAAGGGCAAATAGCAATATTAACAAATTTCCTCTAATCCTTTTTAATGTGCATGGATTTCATGAAGTGGACCACTAGTATTGGTATATAATAACCATTACTTACAACTTTTTCAAGTTTCAGTAGCAAACAATACATTACTTTAGTATAGGGAAATTGGTTAGAACTGCAGTATAGACAAGCTTGTCCATGGAACCACTTGATAAGATTATTTTGGTTTGTATTTTACATATATGTCTACTTTTCACCTTGAACTATAATAGGGAAATGCCTAGAACTGTGCCTGCTACAGAGCAAGTAGAGAAAGTGTAAGCAAAGATTTAAAAAATAATTTTAATGTAAATACAAAGAAGAGTGCTTTCTACAGAACCACATCAACTTTTAAAGCTCTTGCACTCACACTGTATTCCATCATGTCCTCTGGAGTCAGGTGTATTTTTTCCTGTATCTTTTCTTATGAATCCATATCCTTGCTTTTTTGTTAAATTAGAAGCCCTTTTGTTCTCTAAAATGGCTTTTTTCTAAAACATTAAAGAAAATATATTGGTTAACATCAACTTGCTATTTAAAAAAAAATGCAAAGCCAATAGTACAATATGATAATATATTAGAAATGAATGGTCATTTGTGACTTGTAAAGTACTTGGTAAGTAAGTAAAGGGTAAATTTCCATTTGTGGACAAACATAATGAATATACATATTTAACACGTAAATGCAACTTACTTCACTACACATATTCCAGGAACTAGTGCAGTTTCAAATCAGAAAGTGTCTCTTAATCTATAGCTGTCCTGGGAAGCTGAGAGAATATCTATGATAAATCATCTTCAATTGGAGGATGTCTGAGTGACTTAACTACAGTCACTCAGGCCGACAGTAGATAAACATGACATAATACATGAAATGTGACTGCCCTTTGAGAATCCTGGGACTAATATTGATCCAGAAAGAATATGATTGCACATAGCAGGAACCCCAGATCTCTTCCGAGGGTTCCTTAGCATATTCAGAAAAAGAATCCATCAGTACATACATGCGAAAAACTACCAAGGCCACAGAAAGGCCCATACTAAAGGATTAGAGAATAGTACTCCTCAGCCACATATCATGTTTATCCTCAACAGCCACTCTGGAAACATGTTATTCACAGTGCATTTGGAAGAGTATTAACATGGATCTGGAAACATGTTATTCATAGTGCATTTGGTAGAGTATTAACATGGATCTTCCCTTAGTAGTAGGGAACAACTAGTCCCAGATTAAACATGGTTCCAGCTCCATCTAACAATTTTTTAAAAGCAAGACCTATAACAATAAAACTGTTTCTAAATAAATTATCTACATCTAAGGAAAAAGTTAAAAATATAAGCACCCAAAAATTAAAATTCATGATATCTGCCATCCATTCAAAAACTACTAAGCATATACTTAGTAATACTTTTATATAAAGTAACAGGGAAATATAACCCATAAAATGGCTAAATCAATCAAAATTGACTCAGAAATGACATGAAGTTTAGAATTTAAAAAAATAATTTAACAAAGATAAAATAATTGCATTCCATTCACAAGGCAAAGGAGAGACAGGAAATATATAGAAATGAACAAAATAAAAATTTTAAATATGTGAAACAGTAATAGAATGGATATATTAACAGCACAATAGACAATTCAAAATAAGGGGTAACACCACTTAGCCAGAAGCTAGGTTCACAGCTGGCAAGTTCAGTATTGTGGTGGGAGCCTCTCCTGCCTCCATAGCAGCATTAAGGATGTCTGACTGATGGCTTAAGCCTAAGCCATCAGTCAGACATCCCCCAAGGACTCTCCAATTGTGAGAAGGCACAGTCCAGGTTGAAGGATGCCCCCCTGAGTATACAAATTTTGCGCATCGAGCCTCTAGTTAGACAATAAATGGGTTACCTAAGAGACAAAGGAAGAAAAAAAAATCCTGAAACAAATGAAAATGAACACACAAAACCCCCAAATCTTAGAGACACAGCAAAAGCAGTCCTGAGAAGGAAGTTGATAGCATCACAGACCTATTTCAAAAAACCAAAAAATAAAAAATAAATAATAAACTATTTAACCCTGCAACTTAAAGAATTGAAAAGAGAACAACAAGAAAACCCCAGAATAAGCTAAAGGAAAGAAATAATAAAAACAAGGAAAAATATAAAAGCCATCCAATTGTAAAGGAGGAAGTATAACTGTCATTATTTGCAGATCACATGACATTATACATAGATAAACCTTATTCATTCAATAAATACTAGTTTAATAAAATGAACTTGGTAACATAATAGGATACAAAATTAATACCCAGAAATTGATGGCATTTTTATACATATATAATGAATTCTCAGAAAGAGATTCTGGAAGAATTATCTCATTTACCATTACAAAAAAAAATTAAGATACATAGGATACATAGGAATGAACTTTAAAAAGGAGGTAAAAAGACCTATATTCAGAAAACTACAGAACATTGAAAAAAGAGAGGAAAATATAACAAGTGGAAGAATATAAAGTGTTCATGAATTGGTAGAATCAATATCATTAAAATATTCATACTACTCAAAGCACTCTATAGATTCAATGAAATCCCTATTAAAATACAAATGGAATATTTCACATATCTGAAAGAAGCACTTCAAAAAATTATATGAAACCAAAAAAGACCCCAAATAACCACAACAATCTTGAAAAAAATTGGAGGGATCACAATACAAATTTATACTATAAAATCACTACTCAAGATAGCCTGATACTGGCACAAGAAGAGGCATATAGATCAATGGAACAGAACAAAGAACCCATAAATCTACCTAAGCCATTAAGCTCAATTCATATTTGACAAAGGAAACAAGAGCATATAATGGAGTAAAGATAGTTTCTTTAATAAAGACTTAAATGCAAGTCTTAAAACTATAAAAATCATAGAAGAAATCATAGGCAGCAAAATATCAGCCATTTCTCTTAACAATATGTTTATGGATATATATCATTGGGCAAAGGAAACTAAGGAGAAATAAATCAGATGCCATCCAAATAAAAGCTTCTGCACACCAAAACAAACCATCTATAAAATGAAAATGAGCCCACTACATGGCAGAATATATTTGCCAATGATACACCGTGTAAGGGGTTAATTTCCAAAATATATAAGGAACTCATCCAATTTAATAAAAGGAAGACAAACAATCCAATTAAAAAATAGGCAAAGGACCTAAATAGACACTACTCCAAAGGGGACATACAGAAGGCCAAGAGACATATGAAAAAACATTCGAAGTCATTAATTATCTGAGAGATGCAAATTAAAATGACAATGAGTTATCATCTCATGCCTGTCAGAATGGCCATAATCAACAAATCAACAAATGACAAGTTCTTGTGAGGATGTGGAGAAAAGGGAACCCTAGTACACTGCTGATGGGAATGTAAACTGGTGCAGCTACTGTGTAAAACAGTAAGGATTTTCATCAGAAAATTAAAAATGGAATTGCCATTTGACTCAGTGACCCCACTTCTAGGAGTATGTCCTAAGAAACCAGGAACATTAATCATAAATAATATATGCATCCTTATATACATAGCAGTGCAATTTAAAATGGCTAAGATTTGGAAACAGCCCAAGTGCCCATCCACAGATGAGTGGATAAAAGTATTATGGTACATTTACACCATGAAATATTATGGAGCTATACAAAAGAAAGAACTCTTATCCTTTGAGATAGCATGGATGGACCTGGAGAGTATTATGCTAAGTGAAATAAGCCAGTCAGAGAAATAAGTATCACATGATTTTACTCATATGAAGATTAATAAAAATAAAAAAGTGATGAACAAAATAGATAGACATAAAAGCATGGAACAAATTTATGGATTTCAGAAGGAAGGCAGAAGTATGGGTAGAGAATGATTAATGGGGCACTTATATGCATATATGCATGGCCCATGGACAAAAGCAATAGTCTGGTTAAGGTCTGGGAGGGGTGATTGTGAAGTGCAGGGGTTCAGTGAGGAAAAACATGAAACAAAGGGGACATCTGTAATACTTTTAACAATCTACACTAATAAAAGAGAAAGATGAAAATTGACCGTATATCCGCTATGCCCACCAGCCAATCAGGAGTATGCAAATTAACCCCAAAGATGGCAGATTAATTTGCATACCCAGTGGCCTGGGTCCTGGGAACATCCTCAGGACCCAGGCTACTCCAAGTCTATAGGCCCGCATGTGGGCTCTGAGCTGTAGGGGTCCCAGAATGTACCAGGCCACTCCTAGCCTACCAGCTTTGGCACAGATTGGCGGAAGAGGCATGAGCAGGGCCTGAGTGGAGTCAAAGGGAAGATGGGGGCCCTGCCCAAGCTGTGGCACAGGCTTGATCAGAGACAGGGGACCCTGCCCAAGCTAAGGCAGAGGTTTAATCAGAGCCAGAGGGCCTTGCCCAAGCTACAGTGGAGGCTTGAACTGGGCAGGAGTGGAGCGAGGCGGGGTAGAGACCCTGTAAAAGCCATGGCAAAGGCTTGCAGGGCCTGAGTGAAGCCAGGAAGCCTGCCCAAGCCATGGCAGAGGCTTGAGAATTGCTGGAGGGGTGGGGGGGGGTAGTCCTGCCCAAGCCGCAGCAGAGGCTTAAGCTGAGTTGGGGGAGTGCCCTGCTCAAGCTGCAGTGGAGGCTTGAGCAGGCAGAGGTGGGGACATTCTAGCTCAGTTTGCCAGCAGCCCTGCCTCTGTGCATAAGCTGCAGAGGAAACACTTTTTCTGACCACTCATTGGCTAAGCTCCACTGGTAATGTTCTTGGTAACTTGGGTAATGAGAATCCAAAAAGGCAATCTACGGTTTTATCACCACACTCCTGGAGGAAAAAGTGAAGGTCTTCTGCTGGAGGGCTAAGAAATGTCATATTTTCCCTTAGCCACTTTGACTCAGTGGATAATGTCTATGTCTGCCAGCCACAGGGTCCAGATTCAATTTTGATCAAGGGCATGTACCTGGCAGGGGCACAAGTCAGCTTATGCAGAAGGCAACTAAAGTGTCCCTCTCATACTGATGTTTCTCTGTCTTTTTCTCTCCCACACTCTCTAAAAAATCAATGGAAACATATCTTCAGGTGAAGATTAAAAAAAAAAAAATTCCGATCCTATCAAAGACACTTCTTGAAAATGCCTAAAGAATGTTGTCATTTTTCATGGTAAAGGGACTGAAGTCCATGTTGATTAAAACACGTTGGGGGTTGTGATGGCTGGCAGTGGCTGCAGTAGCCGGGTGATGGGTCTGGCGCCTTCCCCTGATCAGCCTCCTGTGTGGAGAGGGCCTAAGCCGTCAGTAGGACATCTCTTGAGGGCTCCCAGTCTGTGAGAGGGGACAGGCAGGGCTGAGGGCCCTCTCCAATGCACTAATTTTGTTCACTGGGCCCCTAGCAAAGATTCATAAAAAGGAAAAAGTATTATATACTGCAAACTCATAACATTGATAAGAAAGTTAAGGATATCTAAATAAATGAAGAAATATATTCGGTTCATGACCTGGAAAACTAACCATTATAAAGAGATCAATTGATCCAAACTCATCTATTGAGTCAAACACAATTTCGGCAAAATCTCAATAAGATTTCCTGATAGAAATTAACAAGCTGATTCTAAAATTTATGTGGATATGTTAAAGGGCTTAGAGTAGCCAAAACACATTTAAAAGTGAAGAAAAAATTTGAAAGGCTAATTCTACTTATTTAAAGAATTATTAAAAATATAATAAAGATAGTAGTAATTTGAAAAATAAATCAAAGAGCAAAAAATAGTTCAGAAGTAAACTGGTACAACTTATTTTGTACAAAGGCAAAAATCTTCTAAATATTTTTGTAATTCTAAGCCTATAATTTTGAATTTAAAAATACACATTATAATTTCAGATCTGAAAGAAAAGATATAAAATATTGGTGAAATGAAAATTTCTTATAGTAAAACATGATGTAAAAAAAGACAATTTAGAATACCTCCATTGGAAATATCAATACTTGAAATAGCTCCACCATTAACACACCTTAAGCAGCCTGTGGTGTTTCATGCCTCCCATCAGTGGTCATGTCTAATAGGCACTCCTGGTGCCAGAGTTTATCCATTGTCCTGGTTGCCACTAACATTGGCTAGGACTCATGGAAGAGAAATTGGCATCAAATAAAAATGAAGGGAAAACCTGGGGCATTCTGTCGCTCTCTGAAAACAAATATATTTTCAAAGGTAAATGGGAATGGAAATGAAATGAAATGAAATAAAGGGAAAGGAAGGGAAGGGAAGGGAAGGGAAGGGAAGGGAAGGGAAGGGAAGGGAAGGGAAGGGAAGGGAAGGAAGGGAAGGAGGGAAGGGAGGGGAAGGAAGGGAAGGGGAGGGGGAGGGGATGGGGAGGGGAGGGGAGGGAGGGTCAGGGGGCCGTCAGGGGAATTCCGGGGGCAGGGGCAGGGTCCGGGGAAGGGGTATGGGACTTGTAAGGGGAAGGTCAGGGGAAGGTGACGTTGACTGGGAAGGGTCCACCTGAAACTGCCACCCCCGGACCGGACCAGGTGCCCTTGTCGCGCGCTCCTTCCCCGTCCACTAATGATGAACCTGTTGTTAGAATGGCCGACTGGTGCAGCTACTGTGGAGAACAGTATGGAGTTTCCTCAAATTAAAAATGGAACTCCCATTTGACCCAGTGATTCCACTTCTAGGAATATATCCCAAGAAACTAGAAACACCGATTGGAAAGGATATATGCAACCCTATATTCATAGCAGCACAATTCACCATAGCTAAGATTTGGAAACAGCCTTAGTGCCTATCAGCAGATGAATGGATTAAAACTGTGGTACACCTACATTGCAGTAAAAAAGAAGGGGTTCTTACCATTTGCAACAGCCTGGATGGAACTGGAGAGCATTATGCTAAGCGAAATAAGCCAGTTAGAGAAAGGTAAATATCACATGATATCACTCATTTATGGAATATAATGAACAACATAAAATGATGAATAAAAATAGATCCAGAGACAGAGAAACATCGATAAGACCATCAATCCTCAGAGGGAAGATAGGGGAGGTTGGGGGTAAATGGCAGAGATCAACCAAAGGACTTGTATGTTTGTATATAAGCCTAACCAATGCACACAGACAACAGGAGGTTGAGGGCATGAGTGGGGGGGATGGAAGGCTAATGGAGGAATAACAACATATATGTAACACCTTAATAAAGAAGTTTTTAAAAATAAAAATAATCCTATCTAATAAAAAGGGAACATGCTAATTGACCCTCATGCCATCACAAAGATGGTGGTGCCCACAGCCAATAAGGAGATAACATGCTGATTGAATGCCCTACCCTCAAAGATGATGGCGTCCACAGCCACAAGATGGCAGTGCCCAGTCCCCTCAGCCGGCTGAGGCTTGCTGTGCCTGCCTCCAGAGTCCCCCAGTTGCCTAGGGCTAGCCCAAGGAGCAGACAAACCTTGGATGGCGGCTGCCCAGCCATCCAGGGCTGCCAGAGGCTCAGGTAACCAGGGTTAGCCGAGGCTTGTGCTGTCAGCAGTAGCAGCAGTAGAGGTGTGATGGAGCATTGCCTTCCCTTGATTGCTGGGTTGCCTCCTGCTCTTGAGGGCTCCCGCACTGTGAGAGGGGGAAGGCTAGGCTAAGGGACCCCTTATCATGCATGAATTTTCATGCACCAGGCCTCAAGTAATTACAATAAATTTAAATGAACTGAGCTTTTCCTCTGAGCAGTGAGTTCCTGATAACACTAAAAGGTACATGAGACAAAAGTATAATTAAAGATTATACACATTTGAATTTCCAATATTAAAAATTTGTGATATATCAGAATATATTAATATAACCAAATTATGTAAATCTTACACTTAATCTAGATTTGTAAAAAATAAGTTACCTAAAATGATTATTTATAATTTTAGACCAATATTTACTGGTTTTGATATGGCATGTTGTCATTGTTATTTTAAAAAGCAGTCTGTATGTCCTAGCTAGGTTGGCTCAGTGGATAGAATGTTGACTTGTGCACTAAAGGATCCCATGTTCAATTGTGGTCAAAGACATGAACCTCAGTTACAGGCTTATTTCCCATGTGAGAGGCAACCAATAAAGAATAAAAATAATAAATTTAAAAAAGCAATCTATAAAAACAATCTATGAGGCATAATAACATGAATTTATGTATTTATTGGAATACATAAATATTTATAGAGATACTAGTGGCTCAGTGCACTAATATCTTGCAAGGAAGGGGGGGGGGTTCTCTCAGCCCAGCCTGAACCCTCTCCAATCGGGGACCCCTTGAGGAGACATCCCCCTCACAGTCTGGGACTGCTGCTTCCTAAGCGCTCACCTGCCTGCCTGCCTTATTGTCCCTAACTGCCTCTTCTGCCATCCCGATCTTGACCCCAACTGCCCTCCCCTGTAATCCTGGTTGCCCCCTACTGCCCTTCTTCACCAGCCTGATCTTGTCCCCAACTGCTCTCCTCTGCTGGCGAATTTGGTTCTGTTGGCCAGTTTCTATGCCATTCAGCATCAAAAGCTCTGCCTCCTAGGTTCCTCACACTTCACTCAGATTGGTTCTTCACACTTCACTAAGATTTGATTCTGATTGGTTGGTTTCTATGCCAGTCAGCATCTCTGGGCCTGTCAATGGGGCCTGATCAGAAAGGTGGGGATGATCAGCAGCCCTGGTAAAGGCCTGGAGAGAAAAGGAGGTGCAGCTACTGGCCAGACTGGGAGAGAGAGAGAGGTAAGTGCTGATCAAAAGCTACCACAGAGGCAAGGGATCAATCCTGGCTTCTCTCTTCAGCCCTCTCTGGCCCTGATTCACAGACCCTCAACAGTCAGTGCTGGGGCACCGAGCCTGCAGTGGAAGCAGTCAGTGCTGGTTTTTTTGGCAACCCAGCGCTGACTGCAGGACTGATTTCCAGTTGGTTGAGCCTCAGTCATTATTGGTCATTATGACCCAGGGTTGTTTTTATATACTAGGATTAAGTGTGTGTGTGTGTGTGTGTGTGTGTGTGTGTGTGTGTACTAGTAAGTTAATAGGGAGGTGCTGGGATTACAAATGATTTATCTTAGAACAAATTTAGGCTCTAAATCATAAAATATTATATATATCAATATTATTTAAACCTAAAAGCACTTACTCTGAACTGGTAGGTAAAAATTGAGAACGTTTTCCAATAAATTCTAATTCTAAGAAAAAAATTAGTTATATCATCTATATATAAAAAAATCCTAAGCGATATTTAGAGTGGAACAACTGGAATGACTGCTTGCTGTGACACACACTGAGCAGGCAGATAGGCAAGCAGTTAGGAGTGACCAGGCAGGCGAGTGGTTAAGAGCAAGCAGGCAAACATCAGTAGCAGAGAAACCAAGATGGTGGTCTAAGTAAGCACCTAAGCTACCACCTCACAAAACAATTTCAAAACAACAACTAAAAGACAGAATGGACATCATCCAAAACCACAGGAAAGCTGGTGGAATGAGAAATCTACAACTACAAAGAAGAAGAGAGGCTTACAGATCAAATTGGGAGCCTCACAGCGCTGAGGTAGGGAGACGCTCGTGTGCAGAAAGGAAGAGCGGCCGAATGCCTGGCTGAGTTCAAAACCACAGTTATAAAGTTTTTCAAGAATTTCCTAGAAAAGGCCTATAAATTTAATGAGACCCAACTGGAAATTAAACATAAACTGACTGAAATAAAAAATATTATTCAGAGATCCAACAGCAGACTTGAGGAACACAAGAATCAAGCCAAAGATTTGGAATACAAAGAACCAAAGGACACTCCTCTGGAGAAGCAAGAAGAAAAGAGAATCCAGAAAGTTGAAGATAGTTTAAGGATCCTCTGGAACAACTTCAAGCATACCAACATCAGAATTAGGGGGGTGCCAGAAGAAGAGAGAGTGAAAGATACTGAAAACCTATTTGAAGAAATAATGTCAGAAAACTTTCCCCACCTGGTGAAAGAAATAGACTTATAAGTACAGGAAGCACACAGAACCCCAACAAGAGAAATCCAAAGAGGACCACACCAAGACACATCATAATTAACATGCCAAGGGCAAAAGACAGAGAGAATCTTACAAGCAGCAAGAGAAAAGCAGTTGGTTACCTATAAGGGAGCACGCCTATGATTATCAGCTGATTTCTCAACAGAAACTATGCAGGCCAGAAATATTCAAAGTGATGAATAGCAAGAACCTACAACCAAGATTACTGTATCCAGCAAAGTTATCATTCAGAATTGAAGGGCAGATAAGAAAAAGCTGAAGTTCATCACCACCAAACCAGTATAATATGAAATGCTGAAAGGTATTCTTTAGAAGAGGAAGAAGAAGAAAAGAGATAAAAATTATAATCAACAAATACATATATATCAACAAGTGAATCTAAAAATCAAGTGAATTAAAAATCCAAGGAACAGAATAAACTGGTGAATATAATAGAATCAGGGGCAAAGAAAGGGAGTGTATTGATAACTATCAGGGGGAAAGGGGTGTATTTTAATAGACTGGATTAAAATTGTACATCTATGGATGGGGACAATAGCAGGGGGGGTAGAGGTAAGGGCAGAGGGTGGGGCAGGAACCAGGCAGAAGGGGGCTATGGGGGGAAAAAGAAGAAATAATTGTAATAATCTGAGCAATAAAGACTTATTTAAAAAAGAAAAAAAAAGCAAGCTGGCAAGCGGTTCCAGATTGTGAGAGGAATGTCCAACTGCCAAATGTCTGACTATAGGGATCAGGCCTAAACTGGCAGTCGGTCATCCCCCAAGGGGTCCCAGATTGCAAGAGGGCACAGGCGAGGCTGAAGGACCTCACCCTCCCAGGTGCACAAATTTCATGCACTGGGCGTCTAGTTTTTTCTTTAAGAATTACAAGTATAGTGTATGGTGTGAGATAAAGTCAAAAGTAGTTATATTAAAGAATAGGGCATCACTTTTTATATTACAGTCAGAATATAAATATGGCCAAAATATAGTAAACATTTCCATAACTTTCAGGTTTGAGTAATGCATATCGTTTGGGGTAACTGTCCCATTGTCATCTTGTATAGTGTACTTTTGAAAATCCAAACTAGCAAAGCTTCTCCTCCAACAGCCCAGATTAGAGGTGAAAGTTAACTCTACCTGCTTGTCACTCTCTCTTTTGTTTAAGCGCAGTTGTTCCTCTAGCCCAGCTTCTCTGTTGACACCCTTTACAGTTTCTGACAGAAGCAACTTCTCTTTTGTCTTCCATTCCTGGAGAGAACAGTGTTATTGTGATTAGTGTTTACAGTAACCCCTTGTATTTTGCCCACCACCAACAAGCAAATCAGTACAAGTGAAGAGCCTAACAGAAATTAGGTCAAGTATAGGGAAAGTCAAATTGGTTTTTCTTTCTGCATTCCTACTAGGAGTGCAGGCATGGTTATTTATGGCATGTTTATCTTTTACTAAAGCTAAAATTAAAAAGGTATCCCCCTCACACTGAGGGTGATCAGGGAGTTAGATGGTGTCTAGTAACTTCCACGATCATCTCTTTAAGAGAAGCTATTGGCTCATATAAATAGATTGTGGGGTCAGCTTGTATTATATATCATAGCCCTGAAGAAAGATTAACATGGGTAAATGATTTAGATCTGAAATGACTTATAAGAAGTGTGAAAAAGAGTATGTATCATATATGCATATATCTGTATATGTGTGCATATATATACATATAAAGAATGTTTTTTAATTTACAGAAATAAAACTATCCTTTGATATGCCTTTTTATATTTAGTGTTTAGTAAAATTCCAGTACTCTCTAAACAACTAATTATGTTAAAATTATTTATGAATAAAACATTGCACACAATTTTTCTCTTCACATTTTAAATATATCTCTCACCTCTTCAAATTTTCTAAGAAGGCTGAGTTTTTTTCTTGCTTGTTCCCACTGTCGTTTTTCTTCTTTTTCCATCCAGAGGAGGCGCTGCTCTTCTGCTGTGCGTTCACGGTGGTCTAATTTCCTACTTATCATGTCCACATATCTAAATAAAGTGCAAATGCAAGTCAAGGTGAATTGCATCTTGTCCTTCTAGTGGCATCAGCTGCTTTGAAATGCCCAGATCACCTACTCGCTCAATTTTTACTTCTTGAGCTAAATGAATTTTACAGTTTTTCTCTCAGCTCCATTCAATTATTTGTAAGCCAGCTCTCACCATGCTTGGTTATACAGATATCCCTACTCTGTCAGTGTCTGTTCTTATGGTCAAGACTGTGGTAAAATGTGGAGCAAGTTCTTTAAAAACATTTTGCACAGCCCTAACCAGTTTGTCTCAGCGGATAGAGCGTTGACCTGAGGACTGAAGGTACATGAATTTGGTTCCAGTCCAGGGCTCATACCTTCACTGCAGGTTCAGTCCCCAGTCCTGGTTGGGGCAAGTGTGGGAGGCAACTAATCAATGTCTCTCTCACATTGATTTTTCTCTCTCTGTCTCTCCAGTTTCCTTCCACTCTCTGAAAATCAATGGAGAAAATATCCATTGTTGAGGATTAACAATACAAAACATAAACAAAACAAAACACAAAAAACAATTTGCATTAACAAACAAAGCATAAACAAATAAAAAAAAAACACTCGTAACTCAGTGGGCTTAGGGATATAAATTGCAAAGAAGGCTGGAATAAGTGAAAATTGATTTCAAATCTAGAACAACCATCAGATTTGAATTTTCTAAGAAAAAGATGTATCCTGGCTCCCTGTGACCTACAGAGCTTTCCACAAATCTTCCACGATAGTCCCAGTCTCTGGTATGTCAATATGCTTGTGGACTACCACAAAATGGACTCACTGAAAATAAAAGTCAGGCTGTGCAGCCCAATCACTCACCTTGATGAAGGAGGAAAGAGGAGAAAAAACTATGATATCCCTTCATTTCCTAAAATATGGACTTGACCATGGAATGGTAATCCCTGAACATCAGCAGATAATATCTGAAGAGTTTAGATTTTTTTTTTCTTTTAGGGACAATGCACCTCTATATTGGTATTAGATATAGTTTAATCAACCTCCATTTTTGACTTTGTATGAACTTCCTCAAATTTAATGTTGTCAAGCCTTTTAAAATGAATCCAAAGCTACTCCTAAAGGCTTGTGCTGAAGGATTCCTTCCCTCCCTTTCCAACTACAGGAAGGAATTTGGATCTAATTTGCCCTTTATTTATCAGTTTGGATTACCTTTTGGACTCCCAGAAACCCTGTTGTCTCTGGTAGAAGTTGTTCTTCCTTCCCTTGGCATTCAAGTTCCCAATTTCTGTACCTCTTGGTCTCCCTTCCTCTCCATACTAGGGGCAGGAGTGAAGTTAAATAGTGTCTAGTATGTTAAATAATTCCTAACTTCAAATCTTTCTAGTACTTTCCCAACTTATTTGAGCCTACAACCTACACATAAAATAGTCACTTCCATCTTACCTGGGCCTTATTAATGGCTCCTGGTCCTTAAAAGATTGGACATCCTCCCATAAAAACCAGTTTTGGGGCTGTGCAGCACCAGAAAGTCTATGTAGTTGATTGTTGACTTGAAATTTATTTATTTGTTTTGCAAGCATTTCCTATTTTTAAAAAAAGTGTGTATCACATATTGCACATATAGTATACATATGTGGATGTATACATAGAGAGAGAGAAAGAAAGAGAGAGAGATGCATATATAATGTCTTAAAAATTCACAGAAATAAAACTGTCCTTTGATATGCCTTTTTAATTTACTGTTTAGTAAACTTCCTGTACTTTCTAAATAACTAAGTCTGTTTAACTTCATTTGAATCTATTTTGAATCAATTATAGGACCTGGTTAACTGAACCAAATTAAAAATTTCTGTTGGAAAATGAAAACTAAATATCTCACCATATATTTCCATCCATTCTGAAAAAAAAAATTATATAAAAACATAGAAGAAGGATAGGAGAAGCTATAGAAACAGATGGAGAATGGGGGGGGGGCGTGGGGATTATAGGATTTATTTTAAATGAGGTAACTTATTCTCATTTCTATATCACTCTCTCAACCATCTATACTAACAATAGAGGGATATGTTACAGTAACAGTAATGACCAAACAACAGGCTGGCAGGATGCATGGAGTGACCTGTCTGGCAGGGGGATTAGTGAGGGATGACCCAATGATTGAACAGCAGGCTGTGTGGTGTGACCAGTCTGGCGGGGGGTGGGGAGAGTTGCAGTTGGGGATGACTAGGCTGGCAGAGAGGGGGAAGTTGGGGGTGACCAGGCTGGTGGGGGGCAGTTAGGTGTGATCAGGCTAGCAGGGTAGGGCAGTTGGGGGCAACCAGGCTAGCAGGAAGAGACAGTTAAGAGTGATAAGGCTGAGAGGGGGAGGCAATTGGGGGTGATCAGACAGGCAGGGAGGTGAGTAGTTAGAAGCCAGCAATCCTGGATTGCAAGAGGGATGTCTGACTGCCGATTTAGGCTTGATACCAGGGATTGGATCTAAACCAGCAGTTAGACACCCCCCTTGGGCTCCCAGATTGCAGAGGGTGAAGGCTAGGCTGAGGGGACCAACCCCAGGTGCACAAATTTTGTGCACTGGGCCTCTACAAGAACATAAATGTGTAAAAGTATACATACACATACCTTTCTCGAACCTAAAACCCAAAATCATGCATAGACATGATGTATGCATGACACTAACTTTGAGTCAAAACTTGAAAGAAGCCTGGCCAGTGTGGCTCAGTTGCTTGGGCATTGCCCCATGCACCAAGAGGTTGCTGGTTGTATTCCAGTCAGAGTATTTCCAATCAGGGCATATGCCCAGGTTATGGGCTAAATCCCAAGAGGGGACACACAGGAGACAGCCAATTCATGGTGAGCTCTCACATCAATGTTTCTCTCTTCTCTCTCAAAAATCAATAAAACTCCTTAAAAAAAAATTTTTTTTTTAATTGAAAGGAAGTCACTATTTATACCCTCTTTCTATATACCTAATCATTCCACTTTACCATTATAAGAAAACTAGAGGTCCAGTGCATGAAATTCATGCATGGGGGAGGAGGGTGTCCCTCAGCCTAGCCTGCACCCTTTCCAATCTGGGACCACTTTGAGGGATGTCCCTCTCACAATCTAGAACAGCTGGCTCCCAACAATTCACTTGCCTGCCTGCCTGATTGCCCTTAACTGCTTCTGCCTGCCAGCCTGATCACCCCCTAACCTCTCCCCTGCCAGCTTAATAGACACCTAACTGCTCTGATGTGAGCCCGATTGCACCTAACTGCCCTCCCCTGCAAGCCTGGTCACCCCAACTGCTCTCCCCTACTGGCCTGATAACCCTTAATTGCCCTGCCTTGCCAGCTTAGTCATCTCCAACTGTCCTCCCCTGCAGGCCTGGTCATCCCTAACTGTCTTCCCCTGCAGGCCTGGTCCCCCTCAACTGCCTTCCTCTGCAAACATGGTCCCCCCAAAATTGCTTTTCCCTGCAGGCCTGGTCCCTCCCAACTTCCCTTCCCTGCCACCTGGTCACCCCTAACTGTCCTCTCCTGCTGTCCTAATCGCCCACAACTGCCCTCCCTTGCCAAACATCTTGTGGTGGCCATTTGTGTCCACAGGAGGGCAGACATCGTATGTTGGAGTAACAGCCAATTTGCATATTATTATTTTATTAGATAGGATTTAGTACTGGATGAACACAGCTGCACATGTATGAGTACAAAGACACAGTGTACATGTTCTTGAGTCACCAGTAGGATATTAAAAATATTCACATGGTTCCTCTTCTGTTACTCAAGCTGTTTTTGCTTCTGAATCTTGCTGCCATAATAGACTCTTCCTATTGGCTCCAACTCAGACAGAAGAAACACATTGGAGTAGCAATTTAGCTACTAAATTATGCAAACTACCACTGACATTAATACAATGACCTGGCTTAATGAAGTCACCTCAAATTATTCTTTATTCCTGCTCTAAATTTACATTTGGAAAAAATATTTTTAATACAAGTAAATCTTTCTTCCAAACCTTACGTAAGAAAACAAATTTAAGTATTTAACATACTTGTTCTTTGAAGTAGTGCCTTTCGAAGTCTAATTTCAGACTTGTAAGATATTGCCTGTACTGGTTAAACTCCTTCAAGCTACATATAACCTAAACAAAACAGAACAACTGTAAACATTTAAAAATCATAGCAATCACTTTATGGAGGAAAAATAGTAATAATATAAAATTTGATAACATTTTGGTAACAAGAGTAATAAATTGCTAACCATTTTGTAAGTAGTATATCTCTATAATCATTAAACAACAGGGCATTTCTATCCAAGACTCATTACTTTTTAAAAATACTACTTATGAATTTAGTACACACAATTGGAGTTATTAGAATAAAATAACAATGTAATAATAATGTTCAACACAAATTAGAATATAAGAGTGTTCTTATTCTATCAAGATTGTATCAGGCTAATATTGCTGTGTTCCTAGTTTGTCTTTAGATTTTAAAAATTTTATAAGGCATAATCCTTGACAAGCATACAAAATTACTGGAGACAAAGAGAACTATGATAAAATAGGAAAATTATTTTTATATTCTCAAATTACTTGGTAATCATCTTTTGATATTATAAACAAAAAAAGGTAAAAGAAGTGATATCATTTAGAACACAATTGTTGTCTGATTTCCCTTGACCCAAAATACTAAGTAATTTATGGAATTTCTAATTAAGTATTTCTCATGACCAAGTTAAAGGTGAACCCCACCCCCATCTCAATGAAGTACAGAAACCAATTTATATCAAGTCTTGGAAGTCTTCAATGATTAAAAGGAAGTAATCTTCAACCCACTTCATTATTGCGGGTGATGTAGCCTCCTTTCCTTAATCTCCTCCGGATATCTTCACGTGAATGGTACGTTCTTAAGTGTGGATCATGGAGACTATTATATTGGGTGTCCAAAAGTCGACAATAAGGATCAGTCAGATTAAAACCATAAGAAGGTTGAAAAAGCTGCAAATACAGATTTAAAAAGATGACAAATGTAAATTTTGAAAATGACTAGAATGTTCATCCAAAATATAGCATGCAAGAAGAATTTGACATTGGGAAACCAGCAACAGAAAGATTTGTGTTATTTAATGCTAATTGGTTATTCCTACCCTCCCCCCCCCCCCACATACACACACAATACACCTGACCTGAATTATTCTAAAAATCCACCCTCACTTAATTCCTGCACCAATCTCCACCAGTCTCTGCCCCTGAGCCAGAGAAGAAAGGAAGAGAGGAAATGAAAGAGACTAGGATAAAATATGTTTTAATGCACAAAGCTAATGCTAAGTTCTCCATTTTCTTCCTCCTTCTTCCAGGTCAAGGCATTGCATTCAAAGTAAAAAGAGATAATGTTAATTATAACTATTATATCACAATAATCTAAAAATGAAGTGGAGAATCTTTTTCCAAGATGCATGGAAACAAGTTTGTCTAAAAGATAGAAGTAAAACTCAGATGTTAAAGATGATGGATTAAAGAGTTATTGTGTCTTGGGGTCTTATCTACTACAAAACAAATAAACAAACAAACAAACAAACAAAAAACACACAATAATCTCTGAGTACTATTAGTCAGGAAAAATTTGAAGATCTGACTTATAAAGTTCAATATGCTGAAGAATCAGTTATAAAGGATATTATCAGGAATTTTTCCATATATGAAAAACCATGTACAACCTTGTGCTATAGGCATTAGCATTTAAAAGAAGAAAAATACCAGCTAATAATCATGTTTCTATATGTATTATTTTGCAGGAATAGGGAACTCTTTTTCTGCTAAAGGCCATTTAGATATTTATAGCATCATTTTCAGGCCATATAAAATTATCAACTTAAAAATTAGCCTACAATATTTGGTCAAACATTTAATTAACTCACCCCTAATGCCTAGGCAGGGCCAAATCAAATAATTTTTAGGCCTTATGGGGCCCACAGGCCAGATGTTCCCCACTCCTGTTTTAGAGGAAACAGCTGTTACTTAATCTCATTTATAAATTGAAATATTACCAAAGAGGGAGAATTTTTGTTTGTTTGCTTGTTTTTGTTGTTTGTTTGGTGTGAGTTCTTAGTCCACTTTCAATAACAGGATGGTGTTAATGCCTTATTGAGAACCTGTGAAAAGAAAAAAGTGGAGGACAAAAGTAGGTGTGGACTTTGTCCTAATGTCTTTACATTATGTTTGTTTTCATTTACCTGTTTCTTTTCAGGAAAACAGAAAGTTAAGTCTAAAGTAATAGAAGCAGGAACTGGCCCAAGAGAAAGGAGGCTGGAATGTGTGGGGATGTGGCAAACCTGAGAGCACTTGTCTTGCTTGCAGGCCCCCAATTCATTGTATAAGACTCCACAGTCCTAACCTGTCTGCAGGGACCAGTGTTGTTCTGTCTGGCAGCAGCCACGTCAGTCATGTGCTGAACACTAAGCAGCCTGGCTGGGTGGGATCCTGAAGGAACTCCCTTAATGTAGGTGGGAGGCTGCTTCTCATGTGGGCAAAAGGGCAGATTGGTGGGAACTGGTAGGATGCTAGCTTTCCTTTCCATTTAAAGCTTCCTTGGAAAGTTTCTGTTCTCAGGCTCAACTCTAGGTTTTAACCTCTTCCAAGGGGCCTAGATCACAAAGTATAATCATTCCTTAACACGTTAAGTGCCCAGTAGTCACTGGTGACTGACACTATACTTTCCTACTGGAAGGCAAAATAGTGCTTCCCTGAGAAGAAAGAGAAAGGAATTCTATGGGGCAATGTCTTGAGTTCAGCGAAGCCAGATAAGCAACCAACAGTCATGAGTCCAGGATTGGTCTGACTGTTTCTTTTAGAGGTTGACATTTAGATAGTGACTTTTATTTGTAATGTTTCTGAAGATCAAACCTGGGCTACAGACCTATAAATGAAGCACACCTTAAACAAATCCATTCATGCCCTAGCTGGTTTTGCTCAGTGGATAGAGCTTTGGTCCACACATTGAAGGGTCCAGATTCTGGTCATGGGCAAGTACGTTGGTTGCAGGCTAGATTCCTGGCCCTGGTCAGGGCATGTGTGAGAGGCAACCAATCAATGTGTCTCTCTCACATCAATGTTTCTGTAGGTCCCCCTCCCTTCCACTCTAAAAATCAATGGAAAAATATTCTCAGGTGAGGATTAACAACAAGAAAAAAAAATTCATTCATTGGACCAGGATGACCCTTTTGTTGTCAATTAAAATAATTGGTTTGTATTATTTTGGAAAAACACACACACTAAAACTGTAAATATAAAGCATTACTTTATTGAGGAGCTTTTAGGAAAAGAAAAGGAAAGCTCTCACATACAGTCTTCAAGGTAATAGCTTGGTGCCTAATATAATTAAATGAAGACAATTTGGGAGAAATGAATGTAATAAGAATGCTTTTTAAAAAAAAGTTGACAAGCAAATTAATTTGTGACAGAAAATGGTAATATAAGAAACAGTATACTTGAGGAAGCAGGCAAAAGAAATACAGGGCTAAGTTTAGACACAAAAGAAGAGTAGTATAGGAATAGGTGGCAAGCATGCTGTAGGAAAGCTAGTTTCTGTGAATGTGACCCAGTTAAATTGTACAAGGTAGGTATGGTTTTAGTCAGCTTGATCTAAGTTAGATTTGATTTTAGAACCAAATATTTCCCAGAAGCAAAACTTACTTTAAAAAATAATGTTACTTGGCAAGTATCAAATAGCAAGGCACCCTATTCATTTCTAACATTACAGAGAGTAGGAGGAATTCTTCCATGTAGAATTTTTGGCAATATTAACCAAAGAAACACTCAAAGAATATACTGTCCTGGCCAGGGTGTTTCAGTAGTTGAGTGTCAACCTATGAACCAGAAGATCATGGTTCCATTCCTGGTCAGGGCACATCCCTAAGTTGCAGACATGATCCTCAATGTGGGGCATACAGGAGGCAGCCAATCAATGATTCTCATCATTCATGCTTCTATCTTTCTTTCCCTCTCCCTTCTGGTCTGAAATCAATAAAAATATATGGCTTTTTTTTTTTTTAAGATTGTACTAAACCTGCTTCAGTGTTAGTGATTAAGTAAAGGGCTGAGGAGGTTTGAGGGTGGGTATAGCATTGAGGACTAAAAGCAAGAAAGGATTTGAGGGAAGTACACACTATAGCCCAGTATGATTTAAGTTATAAAACTGTAATTATAGAATTGCAGTGTTGAGTAAAATTAAACAAACCAAGGGCAGTGCAAATTTCAAGGAAAGATAAGCTCACTGGAGGCTATGAGACTTCAGAAAAAAAATCTTGAAAGATGTTTATAATTCATAGACTGAGGAGATGGGTATGCCAGGTTTTGGGGAAGGTGAATAAAGGCACAGAGCATTAACATGGTATGTGTGGGTAGGTATAAAAGACCACAATTGGAGGAAGCTGAGTTTTTGGATGGGAGTAAAGACTAGACAGGAAGGTAGGGGAAATCAAGGACTCTCTTTGGGAGGGCAGAGCTTTCTTCTAATTTTAAAAATATATTTTTATTGATTTCAAAGAGGAAGGGATAAGGAGAGAGAGATAGAAACATCTCCTGCACTACGCCTGCTGGGGATCAAGCCCACAAACTAGGCATTAGCCCTTGACCAGAATCAAACCCAGGACCTTTCAGTCTGAAGGCCTACGCTCTATCCACTAAGCCAAACTGGCTAGGGCAGAGCCTTTGTCTATTAAAGTAAAGTTAAATTAACTAAACATGTTAGCTCATTTCAGTTCCATTTTATGCTATTGTGTATGAAATGAAATTTCTCTCCAAACAGAATCTAGAGAAGTTTCTATAATGACAGTTTTGTATACGTTATTGGTTAAAATCATAAAATAATTAAATGCCAGCCAGCACCATTAATTTTCCACCCTTCAAGCAAAAATATTTACTTCTATGTAAATATTTTAACTAAGTATATATTGCATTGTTACAAAGAAAAATTAATATGCTTCCAAAACTTAAGAGAAAAGAATAAAAACTTTCTATTTCATTATTTTCTGTGAGACATACTAGATGAAGTTGCTTGGAATGAATCCTCAACAATACCTTGGATGAGATGTGGGTTTGAGTTGATTTTTTTTTTTCTGTGAATGGTAATGTGAATTCCTTCAATGGATTTTATATAATGTAGCACCCAACTTTAAGAACAAGTAGAAATGGGCAAAGACAACCAATGTCAAAGCAAAAATTACCTTTTTATTTAACTTCGTCGTATAGTATAAATTATTGCTCCCAGGGATCACGGGCAGCTTGACCTCAAGAGGCAGATCCAGTAGTGCAGCAGCATTGACACCAGGGAAGTGGGCTTTGTGCACACCCTGTCAGGAGCAATAGATCAATTTCTTTCATTTTAGGCTTTATTGCTTTAGTTAGGCCTATCCACCCCTACTTTAACTAAAGGAAGTAAAGAGTTGTACAGTCAGGGTTGAAGAGTGCTGACCTGCCAGATTAGCCCTGAAGACATCCTGAACCACAGTTATACCATGGGATCTGTTTGTGGCTCTACCTGTCACACCAATGGAACACAAGGACACCAGGCCTCCTGCCACTCACATTTCTGTACTGATGGCTGGCTGCCTGTCCTCGGGAAGGCTGCTGCTGCTGCTGTTGTCCTTCTTGGTGGCAACCTTGGAGTGGGTGCTGAGTTAACTCTCCATAGAAGGCCTGGGCCTCCGCCCTCCTCATCCTTTGTCCAGACTGCACCTGGAATGCCTAGTACCTCCTTGTTTCCAAGGCCCCACTGTTTTGGAGTTCCAGGTCAGAATGTGGGGCCCCCAAAGGGCAGAGTTCCTCTCTCTTGAGGCTTGAGCATTCAGAGCTGGGGAAACCAGTCCACGGGGCCTAGTAAAAAAAAAAAAAATTCTCTCTTAAACCAACACAAAACCAACCTCAGTCAAACCAAACCTCAAATCACAACATATAATGTGATGTTGGAAAATAGCTAGCTAACTTCTTCTGGCCTCCAAGGATCTATGGTTGCAGAGAAAGAAAACTCCAGGAGTGACTGAACCAACAATTCTAGAGCCAGAGGCCTGGCTTTCAACCTGTCCCCTCGTAGACACTATGACCACACCTTGTCCCAGGCTCCTGAAACCACTTCCCACTCCAGGTCCCAATGACCTTTCTTTTAACCTTTGTTTCTCATCCAGTTAATCTGACTGCTACCTTTTATCCTTCCTGGTCTTTTAGTGTCCACTGTCACCTCTCTTGGTTTAAGCTCTCAACTTATAATCCAAAAGTTTTAAAATTAAAAATTAAAGTAATGTAACATTCAAAGGGCTCAACAACATATATTCATTCATGTTATAAAATAAGAACAGGCAACACTTAAGAGTTAATGAATGGAAGGGGGGAGAAAATGGCTGCAGAATAGGCAGCAGGGTTGTGTACCTCCTCCTATGGCCAGACCAGAAAAGCAACTAAATTGGAGAATATCCACAATGAATTAACAAATTAGACATAGCTGAGGAAACAATTTTCAAAAAGGAAGGGCAGAGGACAAAATACCACTTGCCAGCCATAACCCACGTGGAACCCCACAATGCCCAGCAGTGAGTGGTGCAGTACTTCCTGACAGGCTCCCAAGTGTCTGCAAGGTGCACTCACTGCCAGGATGAGCTCCCACACCAAACCTCCTCACCAGCTACTGGGAACCAGTATTCTAGTTCCAAGACCCCAAAGTGAGTGTAAGTCAGTGGGAACCCTATGCTCCACCCCAGCCAAGAACCTTAGAACCATGCTGCTAGCCTGACCCAGATCCACCTGGTACCTGCTGAAACCCAAGCCCTGGGACCTGTGGGACCTACTGCTGTGGTGACTCAGAGAAACGCAGAGCATGCCCTACTCTGGGCCACAAGTGAGCATTGACTGCAACCCAGAGCAACTAGTGCCTGCTCCACCCCAGCCTGGGAGGGGTGACTGAGAGCAATCCAATGTGCACCTTACTCTAGGAGACAGGAGCCTGTGGACTGAGTGACCAAACCAATCTGCCCTTGCTCCACACTAGGGAGGGGTGAACTGGAGCAACCCAGAGCACGTCTCACTCCAGGCTACAAGAAAGCAAGAACTGTGTGAACCAGAGCAACCAATGCCCATTCCACCCTGAGCCCAGGGTCTTATTGTGCACCCCACTCAGGCCACAGGGGAGCTCTGACTGTGCAACTCAGAGCAACCTGCACCTGATTTTCCCCAGCCCCAGGATATAGAAGAACATTTCCAGGATGACCCAAAGAAAACTGGTGTGCCCATCCAGGGGCCACAAGACTCTGTTGTAAGTGCGCTGCCAGAGGAATCTAGGGTGCCACCCTGCCACAAGTGCTGGGGCCACAGAAGGAAATGCATGCCAGAGAGCTCTGGGTCCTGTGCATGCACTTCCACCACCCTAAGCATTTGAAGTAGACAAATGAGGACCCAGATCTGTAGGAGAGGGGTTTACAACTCAGAGCAGAGACAATAATGGTGTGCAACTCAAGGCAGACCCAACCCCTGGGTAATGATTTCCAGACCATTGCCCTAATAGTGTCTTCAACCTCTCAAACCCCAAGAAAAATCCCCAGAGCCAGAAAGAGACAGCAAAAAATGGGGAACAAACAACTTCCCAAGGAAAGAAAGGAGGAATTGCCAGAAAAGGAATTAAATGAAACAGAGGCATGAAAAATGTCAGAAAAATAATTCAGAATAAGGATAAGAAAATCAACAACATTTTTAAGAATCAAGAGGAAATAAAAATGATATAGGTACAATAAAAAACAAAATGGGAGGATTCAACAATAGATGAGACGAAGCATAGAACTGAATTAGTGAGTTGTAAGATAGGGCAGAAAAACCACCCAATCTGAACAGCAATTAGAGGAAAAAATTAGAAAGCAGGAAAGCCTAAGGGAGCTTTGGAGCAACATGAAACAAATTAGCATATGTACAATTGGGGTGCCAGAAGGACAAGAAGAAGAACAAGGATTAGAAAACATATTTGAAGAAATAATGACAGAAAACTTCCGTGATTTGGGGAAGAAAAAGTCACACAAGCACAGAGGCCCAAACAAGATGAACCCAAAAAGACTCACACCAAGATATGTCATAATTACAATGGCAAATATTACCAACAACAACAACAAAAAGAATCTTAAAGGCTGCAAGAGAGAGACAGAGAGTTACCTACAAAGCTTCTCCCATTAGATTATCAAATGAGTTCTCAACAGAAATGCATCAGGCCAGAAAGGAATGGAAACAAGTATACAAAGTGATGCAAAGCAAGGAACTGAATCCAAGAATACACTATCCAGAAAGGCTATCATTCAAATTTGAAGGGTAAAGCAGGAGTTTTGCAGACAAAAAAGGTTCAGTGTGTTTATCACTACCAAACCATCAATGCAAGAAATCCTAAATGGACTATTATAAAAAGAAGAAATAGAAAGGGAAAAAGGAATATAGGCTTAAAGAATAAAAATGGCTACAAACTAGTGACTATCAATAATAACCTTAAACATAAAAGCACTAAATGCTTCAATAAAAATACATAAAGTGGCAAAATTGATATGAAAATGTGACTGAAACATATGCTGTTTACAAGAGACCTACCTAAAAACAAACTGAAAGTAAAGGGATGGAAAAATATTTTTCAGGCTAATGGAAATGAAAAAAAGAAAAATGGAGTAGCAATACTTATATCAGACAAAATAGAGCTCAAAGTGAAGGCCATAACAAACGATAAGGATGGCCACTTCATAATACTAAAGAGATAGATACAAGAGGATGTAACTCTGGTAAATATACATGCACCCAATACAGGAGAACCCAAATGCATAAAAAAATCTGGAAGATATCAAGAGAGAGATCAACAACAATACAGTCATAGTATTTAATACTCCATTGACATCACTGGATAAATCATCTAGACAAAAATGTCAGCAAAGATAAAGCAATCCTAAATGACTCCCTAGCTCAGATGGACTTAACTGACATCTTCAGAACATTGCATACCAAAGCCATGGAATATATGTTCTTCTCAAATGCACTTGGGACATTTTCAAAAATAGACCACAAGCAAAGTGGGTCACAAGCAAAGTCTCCCCAAATTCAAGAAGATTGGAATCATACCAAGCATCTTCTTAGACCACAATGCCATAAAATTAGAAATAAACTTCAATAAAAACAATCCAAAAATCTCAAACACTTGGAAACTGAATAGCATGCTATTATATAATGTCCAGGTTACCAAAGAGATCAAAGAAGAAATTAAAAGTATCCTGGAAACTAATGTCAACAAATAAACAACAATCCAAAATCTATGGAACACAATGAAAGCAGTCCTGAGAGGGAAGTTGATAGCTCTGCAGGCCTACCCAAAAGGCAAGAAAAAAATGGTAGTAAATCATCTAACTCTACAACTCAAAGATTAGAAAGAGCGCAGTAAGAAAAGCAGAGAATGAGGACAAGAAGGAAGATAATAAAGATCAGGGCAGAAATAAAAGACATAGAGACAAAAACAAACAAACAAACAAACAAAAACCCACACACACAACAAAAAACAATAACAAAAGATCAATAAAACCAAGAGCTGGTTCTTTGAGAGCTTGTTTGGAGGTTCTAGCAGGGGAGCGCAGCTACTCGTATACCCTTGACCGAAGACCGGTCCTCTCCTCTTGGGGGAAAGTTGTCCTCTTCGACCGAGTGTGCAGCTTCGGGAAGGACGCACATGGATCGGTGAGGGAGGAGGGGGACACCCGCCTAGCCAGCCAGATCAGCCGAATCAACCCTGGCGATCAATGGGGTGACAGATGTTGCAGCCAGATCGCCCTCACATCCCAAGAGCTGGTTCTTTGAAAGGATAAACAAGATTGATGAACCTCTAGCCAGGCTCACCAAGGAGCCAAGAGAGAGGACTCAAATAAACAAAATCAGAAATGAGAGAGGAGAAATAACGACAGACCCCACAGAAACACAAAGGATCATTAAAAAATACTAGGGGCACCTCTACTCCAACAAACTAGACAACAAAGAAGTATCCCACTCAACATTTCAACAGTGCTATAAAAACCATGTTCTATGGGTAGAAGGGGAAATGACAGGAGAATTGTTTAGTAACATATATTATAATAATCACCGGAAACAAGTCTTCTTTTTGAATATACCTTAGCATTTTGTTTTTCCTAATTTTGCTAAAAGACAAAGAACGCACAAGGCAATGCCCCACAACAAAGTGTCCTGCTCAAACTTAAATACAATTTTAATGAGCAGTTATGTGTTAACATACAAGGGACTTACTTTTAAATTCTCAATTTTAATTCCTGATATAGTAAATACCAATATAGCCCTAATGAACAAATATTCTTTGGATTCCTCAATAACTTAAACATTAAGAGTCCTAAGACAAAAACAAGGGATTCACCTCAATCTATAATAATAAATGCATAATATGCTAATTAGACCAGATGTCTTTCCAAACAAAGCCATGGTGGGTGGGGGGTTAAAACCAATGCAACGGTTGTAGGGCCAAAGCCCTTGAATCAGGCCTCCAGTAATATAATAAAAGCACTATAGCTTACTCCAATAATGTCTATAGTTAAAACCTAACATTAACTTTATATCTTATATGTTTATTAACTAGAATAACAAGGCAGGTTTAAACTCATCTGTTCTTTATGTGGTAATATATCGCTAATGTCAAGCTGTGGAGAAAAGAAAAAGTAACAATTGACTTTATGTCAAGGCTGAAGACATGTTTCAAAAGGGTTGTAGTGGGCGAAGACCTTCCCAGCTGCCCAGTGGCCATGAAATCCTCATTCAGAACAGTATCACATGGGCACTCTTCACCTTGGTTCTACAGTAGTTCTTTGTCTTTTAGCAAAATTAGGAAAACCAAAATGCTAGGGCATATTCAGGAAGAAGTGATTATTCCGTTTCTGGTGATTATTATAATATATAAATTATTAAATACTTCTGTCATTTGCCCTTCTACCAACAGAACCTTTCATCCTGCACAAGTTAGATCTATTTGTGCACATGCTTAAATTTAAGCCATATAGTAGTTTTTCCACCTGCCCACCCATTATCTGTCATTCCCATAAAGATAAATAAAATGCTCTCTACCAAACAGAAGCATTTAAGGTCACTTTTAAATAATTGTTAGAAAATTTAATGGCAAATATAAGAACCCACAAAATCAGTCACTCAAACAATTCTAAAATTAGCAGTGCTAACAGTGCAAGCAATACACAGTGTAATATTAGTAACATTTATTTCCAAATTAAATATAATTTTAATGAGCAGATGTAAGTCCTCAGATACTGTGTAAGTTACTATATCCCTACATTATTCCCAGATGCTGTGTAACATGAAACAAAGGGGTGCTGTAGATTAAATTCCATGCTTTTCCTCAGTGTTTAATATGTTGTCAAAATAATTGAGGGAAGCAAATCTGAATTTTATAACTAGGTTATAGAATATTATCACTTGTAAAAAGCTTGCAGCATTGTTAGCATCAAAGATGGGCACTAAAATAGTGCTTTAAACAATTTCATCTTAAAAATAATTTTAAAATCATAGAATTTGAAGCATATAAGCTAAAAGAAACCAATGAACTTGTGATGGATGATATTTGAATTCAACAACCCATTTTACAGAGAAGGTAATCAAGGCTTAAAACTGATTTCCTCAAGGTCCCACCAAGAGTGAGAAGCAGTTCTCCTTCTCTACCCCTCTAACCAGGCAATGTGGTTCCCAAGCTTAGCTGTGCATTCGGATCATCAGAGGAGTTTGACAAACTGCCTTCTACCATCATCAGTTGATCTGATTCATCTGGCATTGGGTATGTTCTGAAAGCTTCTCAGGTGATGGCAAAGTGCAGCAAAGTTTGAGAACACATGAATTAGGATTAAAATCAAAATCATCCCAGATGCTTTTCTCCATATAAATATGTCCTCCACCCTTCCTCAGCTTAACAGAAGACTTATGAGAGTGAAAGTGTGTTGGAATAGTAGAAAAGGAATGCATGTGTTTAGAGAAACATTTAGATAAAAGTTGCATAAGTGATTATAATAAGGCTTACCCATCCAATTGAGAACAATGCACTATTACCCCACAATAAACATTTTTTTTCCAAAACCATTTCTAAAGGTCAATTAGCTCCATTACTATTCTCAGGAAACTTTTTTTTTTTTTTTTTTTTTTTTTACCAATAGTAAATGTACTGAATGATCATTTTCAAAACCTGATGAAAACAAATGAAAACTTACTCGTATTTCAAAATTAGATGAATTTGGAGGAAAAAAGCATAATGCCCACTTATTGGAGTAAGGTTAATCTTCAAAACTAGTTTTGAATTATAATATATACTGTAACATCAGACTCTTTTGAACCCAAAAGAAGTTATGGAAGGCAGTCAGAAAGGACTGTTTTGTTTTTGTTTGTTTGTTTTTTGTTTTTGTTTTTGTTTTATTTTTTACTCCCAGATTTAATGGCCAGACTAAAGAAAAAAATTCAGTGACTGTGAGATAGGTGCCAAAGCACAGGACTTTAGAGAGAGATGGACTCAATTTTTGCTGAGACACAATTTGATCTCAACTGTTGTTATGAGAAAAGAAACTTACATTATGATTATGAACTGACTGTTTTTATTTTATTTTATTTTTTAACTTAAAAAATTTTTTTTTATTTATTAAGGTGTCACATATTTGTCTTCATCCTCCCATTCCCATCCCATAACCCTCCCCACGCTTCCTCCACCCCCTTTTGTCCTTGACCACTGCTTAGGCTCATATGTATGCACACAAAACAAGTCCTTTGGTTTATCTTCCCCCTTTATTCCCACCCTCCCTTACACTTCCTCTGAGTTCTGACAGTCTGATCCATGCCTCCTTGTCTCTGGGTCTGTTCTTGTTTATCAGTCTATGTTGTTCATCATTTCCCCTAGATGAGAGAGATCATGTCCTACTAGAAATACTCTTATAAAAACTGAAAATGAGACAAGCAATATGGTTATGCTGAGAGGCAAATGTATCAGTCTGTAGTGAGTTTCTTTTTGGGCCAACAGTTCTTTTGAGACCCAATTTCAATGTCAAACAGTTCCTTATGTGTACATGTAAACAATGATTATTCAGTTCTGGATGGTGGACAAATGGTGGTAATACAGATCCCACCTTCTCTGGTTTGGTCCTGGGCAACATGCAGTGATGCACAGCTGCTGACTGGACCGCTTCTCTTCTGTCTTCATGGCTAGAAGAGTCCTGTCAATTCCTCTCTGTTGCCAAAATCCACATGGTCTTGGAGTTGTTTTCTGAAAATATACAAACATATCTCTACCAAAATTAATAAAGGAATTTTTTCTATAAATTTGACTTGGGATCCTTTTTCATTTTTGCCCAAACGATTTTTCTCTGGCTTGTTTTGACACCATGTGTTTTCTTCATGGGTGTCTTGTTGTTAGGATGACAATTCATTTTATAAAGTAAACATTTTCTAGATGTAATTTACTTACAGGATATTTTTCCTTAAATGTTATTATTCTATTATTCCCCCTTTTTGATTTAAATATTAGGAGGGTTTTGGAAATTTTATAATGTAGTCTTAATAGCTTTTACATTTTAATTTTTTGCACTATAGTATGACATGTTATACAATTTTATCATGAGATGAACTACCAATAAAAATTTTAGTTAATACTTGTATATTGTATATTATGCTGTTGTAATTCTAAAATATCAAGAGATGTGTTACATTTGTCTCTAGCACCAAAAAGATGATTTTTTATTGATCCCCTAAGACAGAGCACTAAGTTAAGTATACAATTTTACCTACCATGTTTCCCCAAAAATAAGACATCCTCTGAAAATAAGACCTAGTGCAACTTTGGGAGAAAAAATTAATATAAGACACTGTCTTATTTTCGGGGAAACAGGGTATATATTCCCAAAAATTCTAGTTTAGCACTTCTTAGTTGGGATTCAGGAATCTGTATTTTAACAACTCCACCAGGTGATTCTCACCATGAGAGAAGTTTGGGAAACACTGCCCTAGACCATGGCAATTCCATTTCAAACTGGCTGTCCATTTATTTTTGTATAGACAAGGTCTTAGTTACATTTTCTGCATCTTTTCCAGGGGCAAGTAATGATATTAGTGACACCCTTTCTTTGGTGTCCACAGAAGCCAGAAACCTCTTTTAATTTTACACACAAAGGGGCAATGTTTTGGATTTTGTGTCATACAAAAGGGAAGCTGGGTGGAGACCCCTCTGTAATTAGATTTTTTTGCCCCACCCATGGTTCTCCTAAATGACCAAGGTGTTTGGTATTATTGGTGATTACATTAGGTGGGGGATCAGGAGCATAAGTCCAAAATACTTCCCCATTTGCCCCAGATAATATTACCATACATCTGATGATTGCTAGCATGACTAGAAAGGCATTCTCAGGCATTCTTGGGTTTCTGGTTACCTCACAATTTCTTCCCTGAGGTTTGATGTTCTGATTGATGTTTCTCTGTCTTTGGATCTATTTTACCCCCCATCAGTTTATGTTGTTCATTATATTCCACAAATGAGTGAGATCATGTGATATTTACCTTTCTCTGCCTGGCTAATTTCACTAAGCATAATGTTCTCTATCTCCATCCATGTGTTGCAAATGGTAAGAGCTCCTTCTTTTTCACTGCAGTGTAGTATTCCATGGTGTAGATGTACCACAGTTTTTTAATCCACTAATCTGCTGATGGGCACTTAAGTTGTTTCCAAATCTTAACTATGGTGAATTATGCTGTTATGAACGTAGGAGTGCATATATCATTTCTGATGGGTGTTTCTACCGTGTTTCCCCGAAAATAAGACATCCTTTGAAAATAAGACCTACTTACAGGATTCCTTCCGAGTGAAATATAAGGCATCCCCTGAAAATAAGGCCCCCCTAGGCTAAACATGAGAGATTTGGTCCACTGATTCTGAAAGAAATGGAGTCACAAGAAATCCACCAGGAAATTCAGGAATCGGATTGTTATGATGATGTTCCAGAAGATGATGACATGATTGTCATCGAATAAATGAGTAAATTCTTGATATTGTAGGATTCACAGTTTGTCTGGTTTGTGTTGACAACTACTGTACTACCATATCATATACAGGTAATAAATTTCCTTTATTTTCATTTAACAATAAATGTGTGCCATATTCTTCTTCATGGAAAAATAAGACATCCTCTGAAAATAAGACCTAGCGCATCTTTGGGAGCAAAAATTAATATAAGACACTGTCTTATTTTGGGGGAAACCGGGTAGTTTCTTGGGATATATTCCTAGAAGTGAGATTACTGGGTCAAATGGGAGTTCCATTTTTATTTTTTTGAGGAAACTCCATACTGTTCTCCACAGTGGCTGTACTAGTCTGCAGCCCCACCAGCAGTGCACGAGGGTTCCTTTTTCTCTGCATCCTCGCCAGCACTTACCATTTGTTGATTTCTTGATTATAGCCATTCTGACAAGTGTGAGATGGTTCCGCGTTGTTGTATTGATTTTCATCTCTCTAATGAGTAACTTTGAGCATGTTTTCATATGTCTCTTGGCCTTCCTTCTGTCTTCTTTCAAAAAGTGTCTATTTAGATCAGTTGCTTAATTTTTGATTGGGTTGTTTACCTTCTCTTTGTTAAGCTGCATGAGTTCCCTGTAAATGTTGGAAATGAAACCCTTATCATTGATATCATTGGTAAATATGCTCTCCCATGCAGTGGGCTTTCTTATTGTTTTATTAATCGTTTCCTTTGCTGTACAAAAGCTTTTTATTTTGATATAGTCCCATTTATTTTCTTTTTAGATTCCATTGCCATAGGAGCAGTATCAGTGAAGAAGTTCTTTTGGCATATGTCAGAGATTTTTCTGTCTATAGATTCCTCTAGTATTTTTACGGTTTCTGGTCTTACGTTTAAGTCCTTCAACCATTTTGAGTTTATTTTAGTGTATGGTGTAAGTTGTGGTCTAGTTTCATTTTTTTTGCATGGATCTGTCAAATTTTCCCAGCACTATTTATTGAAGAGACTGTCAACTCCATTGTATTTTCATGCCTCCTTTGTCAAATATTAATTGAGCAGAGTGGTTTGGATCAATTTCCGAGTTCTCTATTCTATTCCATTTATCTATATGTCTGTTCTTGTGCCAATACCAGGCTGTTTTAAGATCAGTGGCTTTGTAATATAGCTTGATCTGGTATTGAGATCCCTCCTACTTTGTTCTTCTTTCTCAGGATTGCTGTAACTATTCAGGGGTCTTTTTTTATTCTGCATGAATTTTTGGAAAGTTTGTTCGAGGTCTGTGAAATATGCTGTTGGTATTTTAATGGGAAGTGCATTGACTTTATATACTTGGGTAGTATGGACATTTGGATGATGTTGATTCTACCAATTCATGAACATGGTATGTTCTTCCATCTGTTTATGTCTTCTTCTATCTTTTTTTTTAGTGTCCTGTTGTTTTTGTGCACAGGTCCTTTACCTCCTTAGTTAATTTTATTCCTAGGTATCTTAATTTTTTTGATACAATGGTAAATTATATTGCTTTTTTACTCTCTCTTTCTGTAAGTTCATTATAGTTGTATAGAAATGCCATTTATTTTGTATCATGCTACTCTGCTGAATTAATTTATTAAGTCTAATAAATTTTTGATTGAGTATTTAGGGTTTTCTATGTACAATATCATGACATCTGCAAATAAGGACAGTTTTACTTCTTTTTTTTTTTTTTTTCCAATTTGGATGACTTTTACTTCTTCTTCTTGTCTTATCACAATGGCTAGTACTTCCAGTACTATGCTGAACAGGAGTGGTGAGAGTGGGCATCTCTGTCTTGTTTCTGTTCTTAGGGGAAATGGTTTTAGTTTTTGCCCATTGAGTATGATGTTGGCTGTGAATTTGTCATTATGGCTTTTTTATTTTTTATTTTATTTTGAGATATTCCCACCTTGCTGAGAGTTTTTATCAAGAAAGGGTGTTGGATTCTATAAAATGCTTTTTCTGTATCAATCGATATGACTATGAGATTTTTATTTTTCAATTTGTTTATGTGATGTATCACATTTATTGATTTGTGAATATTGTAAAATCCTTTCATTCCTGGGATAAATCCTACTTGGTCATGGTAGGTCAATGTATTTCCCATTAAAATCCTCCTTGGTCAGTACATTCTGATGTACTGCTGGATCCGATTTGCTAGAATTTTGTTGAGGATTTTGGTATCTATGTTCATGAGAGATATTGGCCTGTAGTTCTCTTTCATTATGTTATCTTTATCTGGTTTTGGTATTAGGGTGATGCTGGCTTCATAGGTTTTTTTCTTCCCTATATCAGGGAAGTTTTCTGTAATTATTTCTTCAAACAGGTTTTCTATTCCTTGCTCAGTTTACTCTCCTTCTGGAATACTTATTATGCAGACATTGATTTGTTTTGTGTTGTCTCAAAGCTCCCTTAGGCTCTCCTTCTGCTTTTTAATTTTATTTTCTAGAAGCTTCTCTACTTTGGTATTTTTTCCCATCTTGTCTTCTAGCTCACTGATGCGGTCCTCTGCTTCTTCTAGATTACTCTTGATGCATTCTATTGAGTTCTTTACAGCAGCAATGCCATTTTTCATTTCTTCTTGGTTCTTCTTCATTTCCTCTTGGTTCTTATTCATATTGTCAAATTTGTCTCCCATTCTTTTCAGCCACCTTATTACCATTTCTCTGAATTCTTTCTTTGACATATTGCTTGCCTGTATTTAATTTACTTTTTTTTCTGGTGATGCCTGCTTTTCTTTCATATGCAGGCTGTTTCTTTTTCTCCCTATGTTTCTTTTTCTCTGGGTGTCTGGTTATGTATTTCTCTCTCTCCTGAATTAATTTAAAGGCACAAAATACAATACAACGAGGTACAACACAGAAGACACTGAACTGATATGTATTCATGATATTAATAACCCCCAATAGAGGTGACCACCAGAGAAAGGCAACTTAGGGGATATGAGTGAAAGAAGAAGAGGATAAAGAAAAAAGAAAATACAAAGGAGTGCCAACATGTAATTGGGAAAAGGAGGGTAAAAAAGTAAGAGAGAAAAGAAAGAGACTAAGAAAGAAAAAGGGAACAAACTATATACATGGGGAGAAAACTCCAATAAAACAGCCACTAATCCTAGCAAATGTCAGCAACAAGTACCTGGAGATTAATTCAAATTACAATAACCACTGCTCCTCAGTGTTGCAAGCCAGTCTTGATTATTAAGCGGGTGGTGTATTAATTTTTTATATTCCTTTATTTTTAATTACACAGGTGTCAATTTGTGATTCAGCCCCTGGGTGGCAGTGTTTCTGGATTGACTTCTGGTTCTATATGGCCTCTCTAGCCTGTGTTTGGATCCTTTTTTCCCTGTGGCTCAAATACCTGTTTGTGGGAGTGGGCTGCCTCAGAGCTGGCTCTCCAGTGGTCACTCCCCACTCTGAACCCCAGGTTCCAGAAAATCAACTTTCCCCTGCATTCTCCCAGATTGTCCCCTACTGGGTGATCCTATGTATTGGACTTAGCAATCAGAAGCAAGGATTTGAAGAGGAAAAAGCCCAAGTGTGCCAATAACAGGGCTGCAGGCAAGTCTGCACAGTCCTCCTTTCCTGCTTGGGTCCTAGCAGCCAGTACAGCTTTTAGGGCTCCTAGGCTATCCTTTTGTATCAGAACAAAAGGGGCTGCTTTTTAGAGATCCTCTCTGTTAGCAGCTCTCAGGACCCTCTTCCACATTCACAGATCACGCCAGTCCCAACAGCCATGGATTTTTCTAGGCACAGCTCCCACAAAGTGTGTGTTTCTCTCTCCTGCTGGGACCAGAGACCTCACTTTATCCCAGGCAAAATCTGACCTTTTCGTGGTGGGGTGCAGAGCTTCTCCGAATCTGCATATTGGTGCCAATTGGGTCTGATGTTCTGGGGCTTACAGCTATTTGGTGGTTGCCACAGTTGTAGCTTTTCAAGCCTCCAACAAGATACAGGTACCCTTTCAATATGGTGTGGTCTGCGCGTCTGAGCCTGAAGCTCAGGTAGAGGATTCAGCACTGGGGGCTACTTGGTCAGGGGAACCTAGTCCAGCAGTCCCGCACCTTCTCCTGGAGCAGAGTTGTCCCTTAACTCACCAACAAATACTCCCCGTGAGACCCTCAGCTGTTCCTTCCTTCTTCTCCAGGACAAGGTTTGGCACTTGTCTATTCTGCTGCCACTTTTTCTCCAAATTAATATATTTTTAAAGTCATCATATAAAGAAATAATTATTGTATAACAGGTATTATGCTTCAATATATAATGCTTAATTTATGTAATGTTTGACAAAACTGAATGAGAATATGTTGCTTACATATCTCACAATTGACCAGAGTATTGTTAAATTGTGTTGCCTTTGCTTATCTATACTAATAAAGAGCATTATGCTAATTAGACCAGGAGACCTTCTGGGTGTTTTTCTGGACAAAGCCCTGGTGGCGGGGCCGAGGCAGAGGCAGTTAGGGGTGATCAGGTCAGGAGGGAAGGGAAGTTGGGGGTGATCAGGCTGGTGTGTGTTGGGGGGTAATTGGGGGTGAGCAGGCAGTAGGCAGAGTGGTTGTTAGGGGAGATCAGGCAGGCAAGTGGTTAGGAGTCAACTGTTCTAGATTGCAAGATGGATGTATGATAGTTGGACATCCCCAGAGGGACCCCAGATTGGAGAGGGTTCAGGCCAGGCTGAGGGACTCCCTTTGCCCCCATGCACAAATTTCATGCACTGGGCCACTAGTTTATTAATAATTCATTAGAAGAGAGCTTTGAAATATGATCTCCATCTGTAAAATTGACATTGAAGTTAGATAATGTCCTTTTATAAAAAATTCATTTTGTTTAAATATTAATAATCTTACTTTCTGTGAAATGCAATAATAATTTATTTTGTGTAAATGAGCTAAACATATTATTATGCTATGATAATCATCAGAACAATGCACTTATTACCTAATGTTTTATTAATAATTAAACATGGACTCTCAGCTTATCCAAAACATAAGGTAGAAGCATAAGATTAAGCAATTCCCAAATATGTTTGAAATGTGACTATTTGAGGAGGGATATCTAGACTATTCAATGGATATTTGTGAGAGGATTAAAATTTATTGTTTTCATTTCTAATGTTTATTCTACTAAAAAATTGACATAATCCTGACTGTAAATCTTCAAACTTGTAAAAGAATCCGAGGATTTTCCCCTATCATGTGATTATATAATTTAGTATAGTGAGGGAATTGTGCAACTGAGAAACTAAGTACTTTCTGGAAGCCAGAAAATTAAAATGAAATTCCTGTTTTAGAACTTTCCTACCCATATGCATTTAATATAGTAAAAGAAAGTGGCTTGTAAATATGCATTTTTATATAATTCTAACATTGCTAAATTTACCATTATTTAAAGCATTTCAGTGCTTAAAAGTGCTTGAAAATCTGCCACTGAGGAAGCTGCTCTTGGCAGCAAGATGGTGTCACCAGCAGGTTGCTCAGAAAGGCACCACACACTCCTAATAAGGATCTCTGACAGAGGAGACAGTCCTTAACCCACTGTGTCAGAGGTTGTGAGATCAGAAGGACTACTATCTCACTCTTCTTCAATTTCACTGCATTCTAAGGGAAGAAAATTGCATATTAGCTGATGCATCAGGGTCCACTAAACACTGCAGAAATATAGAAGGAAACTTGTGTCTCAAGAAGTTGAATACATCCAATGTGGAGGTTCAGAATAATCACTGACACTGTGGCTGCTGTTTGTTAACAAACAAAAGAATAGTCTTTACAATAAAGTACTTCCAAAATGAGAAATTATATATTAAACAACTTTAATATTCTGTAAAACAAAAAAAGAAATATAGAAAACTTATGACACTTGCATGTTTTAATTTATGTATCTTGGTCAACTTACCTTATTGTTTATATACTTTATACTTATTAAAGTGGACATTAAAAAAATATGTGGCTGCCCTAACCAGTTTGGCTCATTGGATAGAGCATCAGCCTGTGGACAGAAGGGTCCCAGGTTTGATTCCAGTTGAAGGCATGTGCCTTGGTTGTGGGCACATCCCTGGTGGGGGATGTACAGGAGGCAGCTGATTTGTTTTTCTATCATTGATGTTTCTGGCTCTCTATCTCTCTCCCTTCCTCTCTGTAAAATATCAATAAAATATATTTTTTAAAAATCTGTGGAGCCGAAAACTAAGAAGCTCCTGTGCCTCCCAAAGCCAAAGCCAAAGCAAAGGTTTTGAATGTAAAGAAAGCAGTGTTGAAAGGTGTCCCCAGCCACAAAAAAAGGTCCGAATGTCACCCATCATTCTGATCGCCAAAGACACTAAGGCTCCAGAGGCAGCCTTAATAGCCTTGGAAGAGCACACCCAGGAGAAAAAGCTTGTCCACTATGCAATCATCAAATTCCTCCTGACTACCGAGTCAGCCATGAAGAAGATAGAAGACAATAATACACTGGTAGTTCATTGTAGATGTCAAGGCCAACAAACACCAGATCAAACAGGCTGTGAGGAAGCTCTATGATATTGATGTGGCCACAGTCAACACCTGATCAGTCCTGATGGTGAGAAGAAGGCATATGTTCCACTGGATCCTGACTATGATGCTTTGGATTTTGCCAACAAAGTTGGAATCATCTAAACTGAGTCCAGCTGCCTAATTCTAAATATGAAAATTTTACACTGTAAAAAAAAAAATCTGTGACACTGAACTATAAAAATGTGACTTTTAATGTTAAAAATTCATATTAAAACAAATAATATTTTTTTAGGTATTTAATTTTACTTATTTTAACATCAAGAATATTTTATAAAAGGAAAAAAAGAGTGTGAATCAGAGCTAACACCCCTGTTTCAATTGCCCACATTACCTTCCAGACTTCTACTTCTTCAAAAGGGGGGATTTGAGGTAAGAAATATTTAAAATTTCTACATGAAGCTGATTTTACTATTTAATGAGAAAATTAATAGTTGAAGAGTAAGAAATGTATATAGTTGTTAAAGTGATTTCTGAGGCATGACATTGTGTCATTATCTCAATGAGCTGATAGATTGGATTAGTTCATTCAGCAAACACATCATCCTAAATAATAGAAGGCTAATATGCAAACAGACCAAAAGACGGAACAACCAAACAACTGGTTGCTATGACAAGGGCTGACCACCAGGGACATGGTGGTTGTTGGCCACAGTGGGATGGTGAAGCAGGTGAGTGGGGTGCCAGACCAAGGCAGGGCACTGGTCATTGTCATCGGGGCAAACATCTGGTGGTTACTGAAAATGTTTTGCTTCTGCTAGCCATGGTCCTGCCCAGTGCTCACACCTGCTGCTGGCCCTAACTGCTTCGTGCTGTCAGCAGGTACAAGTGGGGCTGGCGCAGTCAATGTGTGGGAGTGGCAGCGGGGTTGGCAGACAGGGGACTGGGGGCTGTAGCAGCAGGAGCCAGGCAGGGATGTGGAGAATGGGCCAAGACCTGCCCCTGTTACCCACCACAGTTCCTTTCAAGGTTCATGAAATGGTGTACTGGGCCCCTAATTAGTCTATACTTACATATCTACATATGGAACAGATGCCTTGGGAAACATAAAGGTTACAATATTATGGGTGATTAAGGCATGTGAAGTATGTAATTAGTTTATCAAGAATGACACAAAGTTTCCCTGGCCAGTGTTGCTCAGAAGTTTGAGTGTCACACCAACAGGTGGCAGATTTGATTGCTAGTCAGCGAACATGTTTAGGTTGTGGGTTCAGTCCCCAGTCATGGCACGTATGGGAGGAAACGGATAGATGTTTCTCACATTGATGTTTCTCTCTCTCTCCCTCCCTTCCTTATAGAAATCTCTTTCACGACCTGCGTGGAAAGAGTTCCAATTCAGGGTTCGGGTTCTGGAGAAGGGCCGCACACAAATGAAGAGACTTGAGACTTGAAGAAATTCAACTTGGTGATATGGGGGACCAGTGGGAGAACTACTCCTCCTCTGGCCCTGCCATCCCGTTTTATTAAGGCTTTGGGGAAAACATCTTAGGCATCACAAACAGAAATTTACATGTAACCCTTAGGCAGGCAATAACAGAAATTATACGGGACAAACAAGGTGGAGGCTGCTTCAGCTAACAATGTCTCAACTAAAGGATAAGTGGTTAGAGCAATTAAGGTTGTTGACCAGCCTTCCTGGCTTCCTGTCAACATCTCTTTAGTGAAACTGATTTGCTTTCCAGCACTTCCTCTTGCTAGGATCAATTCAAAATAAATAAAAACAGTGGGCTTTCAACATATAAAAATTAAAAACCAATGACACAAAGTACTTTCTCATTAAATAGGATTCAAAGGAGAGGGATGCTCCAGTTATGTTTATTACACAGAACTTTAGGGAGTTTCATTTACAGAGGAGCTTAAAGGACTGTAGGATTTGGACAGATGGTCAGTGAGCACGTCAGTCCAGGCAGAGAAAATTAGGAGAGAGACACAGAGGTATGAAAGGTAATTAGTCTCATTTTATAGGACAATGAAATAAATTGATTGCTTATATAGGCTAGAACTTTTAAACACTTTACAGGAATTATTTAGGAGTATTACCTTTGTTTTCAAATGATGGAACTATGGATTAGAGAGGTTATTTGTCCAAGCTATTTAAACGGTTGGAAAATGGTGAAGCAGGACTTGGACTTCAGTGGTTTGGCTCAAGAGTCTATATATGTATTGCTTAGATCATATCTGCCTTCTTCAAGGAGATATGTGCAATAAAGTAAAAAGTTAGATTTGGTGTGGACTCTAGACAGTGGTGAATGTGGGGCCAAGAAAAGAAACAATCAGAGGAGAGTTAAAAAAAACAAGTGTCATTAGGCAGCAGTTTAAAAAATGGATTTGAAGTAGGTTAAATAAGAACCAGTGGAGATGAGTTAGTAATTTCCTCGAGTGTCATAGGTAGGGTCTCACCTAGAAATAGACTGGTGGGACAGATAGGATGGATGGATGCTTTGAGGATAACTGCAATGAAGATGATCATGTTTTCCTGATCCTAGTTAGTCACTGATCATTAAAATAGGTCTACATTTTTTTTTTTTTTCATTCTGGCCATGAAATTTTAATTGATATTATTAAAATGATTTGATAAAATCCCCTATTATAATGTTATAAATACAACAGACCCTTGGTTCTCAAACTTAATTCATTTCAAACAGCTGTTCTAGAAGCAATTTGTTTAAAAACAAAATAATTTTTCCCCATTAGAAATAATGTAAATTGAATTAATTCCTTCTAGACCCCCTCCACGTGATTCTGTTTTAACCTTCCTTACATAAGAGTACCGTATTTCTTTTTAAAGCTCTGTTGTTGTTCTCACAGCTTTCCTTTTCATTTTGCTGCTATCAGTAAGCTTCATAGGACCCATGGTGATTTACTATATTTATCTATATATACCTAGTGGCCAGATTATTATGATCTCTGAATGCATAATAATCTGGCCACTCAGTGTTGTGTGTGTGTGTGTGTGTGTGTGTGTGTGTGTGAGTGAGTGAGAGAGAGAGAGAGAGAGAGAGAGTGTGTGTATTAGAGGCCTGGTGCATGAATTCATGCATGGGTGAAGTCTAGCCAGCCTGGCCAGGGGGAGGGGACATGGGTGGTTAGCTGTCCTGCCTGCTGGTCTAACTCCTGGTCAAGAGGACAATTTGCATATTAGCCTTTTATTACATAGGATATACACTGAATGGCCTGATTATTATGCATTCAGAGATCATAATTATCTGACCGCTCAGTGTATATAAAAGCCAAGCGACCTGAAGGCCAAAATGGCCAGAACGACTGGAACAATTGGTCACTGCTGCCAGCCAATTGGCCTGATGGGGTAGGGAGGAGGACCAACTGGTCAACCTCCTGTAGCCTCTACCCCTGGCCAGCCCCCCCACCAATCAGCCACACCCACCTGATTGGGGGCAGGGCCAGCCTGCCAAACTCCTGTGTCCCCTCTCCTGCTAGCCTGACCTGATTGGCCCTCATTGGGGTGGGCTGGCCAGACCCCATCTGTGCACAAATTCATGCATTAGGCCTTTAGTTTAATAATAAGCAGCAACAAAAGCAAAAATTCATAGCATAATTTTCTGAGATGTAAACAATGTGAGGTTTAGCAGTAACTGACTCTTACTGCATCCATGCTTGGTATATAGGCATCAGTGTGAAAGGGCTGTTGGGCAGACAACTATAAACTATATTTAAGTTTTGTTTGACAACGAGACACTTTTTTCTGTCAAGAAATTAATTGCTTGAGGTGGGAGACATTTGAGAATCAAAATTTGACTGAAAAAGAAAACCTGTAGAGATCAGGCATAGCAAAGTCATGACTTGATGTTCCTCCTTTAAACTTCCTTTACTTCCTTCTTTTTTTCCTTCTGTTCTTCTTAATTTCCTTCCTTCTCTAACTCCTCCCTTCCTTCTTCCCTTTGTTTTTCTCTGGTATTGTCTATTATTCTTTACTAGAGGCCCGGTGCATGAAATTCATGCATTGGGGGGGGGGAGTGTAGGGATGGGAGTTGAGTCTCTCAGCCCGACCTGCACCCTCTCTAATCTATGAGCCTCAGGGAATATCCTACTGATGGCTTAAGCCTGCTCACTGTGGTTCTCTGCTTTCTGCGTGACTGACTGCTCTATGGCTCACTGCTGCAGCCAGGAGCAAGCAGGGCCTTGCTATCTGCTCTCTGTGGGGTCCTGTTTGCCCCTCACTGCCACAACCAGGGCCAAGAAGGGCCCTGTTGTTGGTTCTCTGGTGACTGCCATGCAAGGGGCAAGCAGGGCTCTGGTGTCTGCTCTCCGCAAGGGGAAAGCAGGGCCATGCTGTCTGCTCTCTGCAGGGACCCTGTTGTATGCTCTCTGCAGGGGCCTGTTTGCCCCTCACTGTGGCGAGGGCTAAAAGGATGACTCTGGCAGAGTTGGGAGACTGGGTGCTGCCATCTTTGTGACAGAGTGACAATTTGCATATTTTGCCTTTATTAGATAGGATGGCTGGCAACAGCAGAAAACTACATCTTACCTAATAATAGACGAACATGTAAGTTGACTATACCTCTGCTATGTCCACAGCCAATCAGAGTGAGTATGTAAATTAGAAGGCCGAAGACAGCAGCTGCCCAGCTGCTCCAGGCATGGAGTGGCCAGGCAGGGCAGGACGCCTACTATGAGAGGGAGGGGGGTGGTGAGGGGCCACGAAGGGATCTACAGAATGGAGTGCCACAGTGAAGACAAGGAGTCTGCAACAAAGATGAAGACAGCAGACTCCGGCTGAAGTCTGCAATGAAACAACGAAGATGAAGATGGCAGACTCTGGCCAGAGTCTGCAGCAAAGACGAAGAAGAAGGCAGACACTGGCTGGAGCAAAGGCCTGGGTCCCAGGGGCCAGAGAAAAACTGGTGCTAGAAGCCAAGGGAAGGAAGGCCTGTTGCATGAATCTCTGTGCAATGGGCCTCTCATTGGTATATAATAGCCCTTATCTTACATACAACATTTTCTAGTTTCAGTAGCAAAAAACACATTATTTTAAGTATTGGGAAATTGGTTAGAACTGCAGAATAGGTAAGCTTGTCCGTGGAACCACTTGGTAAGATTGTTTTTTTACAAGTTTATTTTTCACCTTACCTTGAACCATAATAGGGAAATGCCTAGAACTGTGCCTGGTATAAAGCAAGTAGAGCAAGTGTAAGAAAAGTTTCACAAAAGAATTTTAGTGTAAATACATAGAAAAGTACTTTCTACAGAACCACTTCAACTTTTAAAGCTCTTGCATTCACACTGTGTTCCATCTTGTCCTCTGTAATCAGATGCATGTTTTCCCCATCTCATCTCTTGTGAAGGCATTTTGTTGCTTTTTTAAAATAATGATAAGTTTCCCCTCTAAACGGGTTGTTTCTAAAAAATTAAAGAAAATTATTGGTTAGCATCAACTTGCTATATAGAAATTAAATATTTATAAAATGACTAGAGGTCTAGCACATGATTAAATCACATATATGTAGGGTCACCTAGGCATAGCCTGAGATCAGGGCCATGTCCGCCACCCCATGATGCCTTGCACGCCCTTTGGACTCTGCTGGCGCCCCACCCCGTCACACCTCGCATGTTTTACAGATGTTGCCAACACCTCACACACTCCATGGACGTTGTGGATGCCTCACACACTCCACGATGCTGCTGGCACCCTGTCCCACCTGCTGTGAGAGCTGCTGCTCATTTGTTTGGTCATGGTGCTGTTACAGCGTCATGACCATAGGCCTTTTATGATATAGACTAGAGGCCCTGGTGCATGAAATTGTGCACTCAGGGCAGACTCCCTCAGCCTGATTGTGAGAGGGTGCAAGCCAGGCTAAGGTACCCCAACAGGGCTGAGGAGGGATTTAGGGAGGGTTACAGGGCGTGTCCAGACCATCGTGCTCAGTCCTGATCAACCAGACCCCAGATACAAGTTAACCTACTGGTAGGAGCGTCTGCCCCCTAGTGGTCAACGGACATCATAGCGACTGGTTGACCAGTTTACTGTCTGTGCCCTGGTGGTCAGTGCACATCATAGTGAGCAGTTGAGCAATCTTAGCATATCATTAGCATATTACACTTTGATTGGTTGTATAGCTGAATGAACACTTAGCATATTAGGCTGTTATTATATCGATAGCATATTAGAAAATGGATAGTCATTCCTGTCTTGTGGCTTATAAGGTTATCTGAGTACAAATCTGGGAGTGTTGTATTAAGAGGTAAATTTCCATTTGTGGTCAAACATGATGAATATACATGTTTATACATAGATGCAATTTACTTCACTGCACATATTTAAGGAACTAGTCCAGTTTCAGATCAGAGAAGTTCTCTTTATCCATAGCTGTCCTGGGAAACTGAGAGAATTTCTAAATCAACTTCAATTGGCGGATGTCTGAGGGACTTAACCACAATCATGTAGGCCAAGCATAGGTAAACAGGATATAATACATGAAATGTGACTTCCCTTGAATCTCGGAGCTAATATTGATCCTGGATGTATCAGAAAGGTTATGATTACACAGAGAAAGAACCCCAGATCTCCTCAGAGAGCATATTCAGCAAGAGAATGGATCAGTACATGCAAGTGAAAAACTATCCAAGATCACAGAAAGGCCCATCCTAAAGGATTAAGGAGAAAAGCGCTCCTTACCCACCTGTCATGTGTATCTTCAACAGCCACTCTGAAAACATGTTATTCACGGAGCACTGGGTAGAGTATTGAAATGGGTCTTGCCTCAGTAGTGGGAACAACTCGTCACAGATTAAACATGGTTCTGGCTCCATCTAAGCAATTTAAAAAAGCAAGTCTTATAACTAACTGTTACCAAATAAATCATCTTCATCCAAGGAAAAAGCTAAAAAATTTATAAGAACATAAAAATACTCAGCATCCAAAAAGTTAAAATCATGATATCTAGCATTCAATCAAAGAGTAATCCTATCTAATAAAAGAGTAATATGCAAATTGACCATCACTGCAACACACATGTTGGCCATCCCCATATGGACACAAGATGGCCATCACAAGATGGCCGGCAGGGGCGGGCAGTTGTGGACAATCAGGTCAGCAGGGGAGGAGAGTTTGAAGGGACCAGGCCTGCAAGGGAGGGCAGTTGGTGGCCATCAGGCCTGCAGCAGAGGGATGTTAGGGGGACCAGGCCTGAAGGGGAGGGAAGTTGGGGAAAACCAGGCCTGCATGGGAAGGCAGTTGGGGGTGACCAGGCCAGTAGGGGAGGGAAGTTGGGGGTGAACAGGCTGGTAAGGGAGGACAGTTAGGATTGACCAGGCTGGTAGGGAAGGGCAGTTAGGGGCAATTGGGCCAGCAGGGGATCAGTTAGGCATTGAGTAGGCTGGCAGGGGAGTGGTTAGGAGGTGATTAGGCTGGCAGGCAGAAGTGGTTAGGGGCAATCAGGTAGGCAGGCAGGCAGGCAGGCAAAAGGAGCCAGTATTCCTGGATTATGAAAGTGATGTCCATCCACCTGCTTAGGCCCACTGGGATTGGGCTAAACAGGCAGTTGGACATCCCTTAAGATGTCCCAGATTGGAGAGGGTGCAGGCTGCGCTGAGGGACACCCCACATACATGAATTTCGTGCACTGGGCCTCTGGTGAGAATATAAAGAAGCAGGGAAATATGGCTCATAAAATGACTAAATTAGTCAAAACTGACCCAGAAATGACACAAATTTTAGAATGAAAGAAAAGTAATATAGAGAACATAATTGCATTCCACATATTGATAAGGCAAAGAAGAGATGTGAAAGAAAAAAGTGACTAACCTAAACTTTTTTAAATGTATGAAGTAGTAATACAATGGATACATTAAAGGCATAGTAGACAATTCAAAAGAAAGATTAATTCATTCCTGTTGAGGAACAGAAACCATAGAAAAAAAAGACTAAGAAACAAAATGACAGAATGAAGATTATCAGTGAGATGTGAACAACATCAAACAGCCCAATATTTCCATAGACATAGATATTATCCTATCTAATAATGAGGGAATATGCTAATTGACCCTCACATTGTCACAAAGATGGCAGCACCCACAGCGAATAAAGAGAGAATATGCTAATTGACTGCCACATCCTCAAAGATAGCGGCACCCACAGCCACAAGATGGCAGTGCCTAGTTCCCTCAGCCCCACCTTCCTCTGGAGTCTCACAGTACCCTCGGCTCCCCACCCTCCCCAGGCTGGCCTGAGGCACAGGCAAACCTTGGATGGTGGCTGCCTAGCTGCCCAGGGCCACTCGAGGCTCAGGTAACCAGGGCCGACTGAGGCTTGTGCTGCAGGCAGTGGCAGCATCAGAGGTGTGATGGGGCAGTATTCCCCTG